>NC_054482.1:101774391-102455891 GCF_017639515.1 Carcharodon carcharias | reverse complement strand
GAGAAAACTCTCCACTGGTTGGAGTCATATCTAGCACAATGGAAGATGGTTGTGTTTGCTGGAGGTCAATCATCTTAGTTCCAGGACATCACTGCAGGAGTTCCTCACAGTAGCGTACTAGGCCTAACCACCTTCGGCTGCTTCATCAATGATCTTCCTTCCATCATAAGGTCAGGGATGGGGATGTTCGCTGATGACTGCACAATGTTCAGCACCATTCGCGACTCCTCAGACGCTGAAGCAGTCCATGTCCAAATGCAGCAAGATCTGGACAATATCCAGGCTTGGGCTGACAAGTGGCAAGTAACATTCGTGCCACACAAGTGCCAGGCAATGACCATCTCCAACAAGAGAGAATATAACCATCGTCCCATGACATTCAAGGCATTACCATCGCTGAACCCCCCATTATCTACATCCTCGATTACCATTGACCAGAAACTGAACTGGACTAGCTATATAAATACTGTGGCTGCAAGAGCTGGAAATTCTGCGATGGGGAACTCACCTCCTGACTCCCCAAAGCCTGTCCACCATCTTCAAGGCACAAATCAATTGTGTCATGGAATACTCTTCACTTGCCTGGATGAGTGCAACTCTAACAACACTCAAGAAGCTTGACACTAACCAGGGCAAAGCAGCCAGCTTGACTGGCACCCCATCCACAAGCATTCACTCCCTCCACCATCGATGCACAGTAGTAGCAGAGTTGTACCATCTGCAAGATACACTGCAGGAACTCACCAAGGTTCCTTTGACAGCACATTCCAAATCTACGACCTCTACCATCTAAAAGGACAAGAGCAGTAACACATGGGAACACCACCACCTGGAAGTTCCCCTCCAAGTTACTCACTGGGTGAATCATCCTTGATTTGCACTAAGTGCTATAGTGTGAAGGGAAAATAACGTTTTACCCGCTGGCCACAATGGTGGTTTCTCATGCTGTATCATCCCAAACCCACCGGGTTAGTTAAGCATTCGCAGGAAACACGCTGTTTCCATGGAAGGCAGGCTCTCATCCGCCCGCCACATCGTCACCTCGCCACTTCATCATGCCAAGTGCCACATTTAAAGTGCAGCCGTGCGCATACTTCTCAGTGCTCCCAGCCTAGGCCTGCTGCACAAAAGACAGGATGGCCCCGAAAGGCAAAAAGACTGCAGCCTCCCGATTTAGTGACTTGTCCCTCAAGCGCCTTTTGGATGCCGTGGAGGCCCACTGTGATGTCCCCTACCCCCGCTCTGGACACAGGAGGGGCAGCGGCATCACCAATCCAACATGGCAGGTGGTGGTCAGCGCCAATGTCCTGCAAAAAAGGTCAGCCACCCAGTGCCAGTACAGGATGAATGATCTCATCCATTTCGCCAGGGTAAGACATGATCAGACAATTCTCATCACTCTCAACTCACACACTCACAAACCCATTATACATGCACAAGGATCTCGCACATCAAGGGACAACACCACTAACTCTCACACACACCCTCATCCCCATCAGGCTCATATCCTCTGGGGCTCGCATTCTCTTCTTGTTCATGGCACCACTCACCAAACATTCCATGCAGTACCATGTATCCTGCTCACCCTCTCTCTATCTGTTTCCATACAGGAGAAGCCTGCTCACGTCAGCAGGGACATGTCCCAGAACGGGGGTAGAGTGGCCCACATTTGGTCCCTCATTCACTTTGAGGTACATGTACTTGCACTGACTGGTGAGGGTGTGGGCCATGCCTGCAGCGACGGTGATGTCGGTAGCGAACACCCACATGAGGATCCCACATCATCCCTCTCTCAACACAAATGTGAGTGCTCTCTCTCCTGCTTTTGACTCTGCTGCCATGCACTAATCATCTCTACTTTGGTTCACAGGGAGCTCTGCCAAGCGACACCCTCAGCCAGCCAGTTCCTCAACTCCATTCAGGTCCTCATCTCCAGCCAAGAGGGCACCTCCTCCATTGAAGAGCAGGAAATAAGCAGCCTGGAAGGCCCGTCACAGCACTTACCCACATCCTCCACCAGCGCAGAGACACACGCTTCAGGTGGGACTTAGATCTACAGCAGGTTCAGGTTCACAATCTGGTCACTGCACAGACATGTGTCCGCAGCAGGAGGCAGGTTCAGTCGAGCTCCCAGGCACTTGAAGGACTGCTGGGGAAGAGACATCTGTGAGGTCTGAGTCAGATGATGAGCCTCTGGATTCGGCCTTCCAACTCATCGTGGAGTGTCAGCAGAAGGCGGGGGAACATCACACAGAGGTGTCGGAAGCCCTCAAGAGTGGCTTGAGAGTCGGAGAAGTGTGTTTGCCTGCTCTCTGATGAAGTGGTGCCCACGTATGCGCATATGGAGGTCTCCATGAGTAGGATGGCAAATGCCATGGAGACCCTGGTCCAGCAGAACGCGGAGATGTGTGCAGACCTGCACTCCATCACGGGAGCCATGGGTGAGTTCCTGCAGTGCTAACGTGAGAGGGAAATAGGGCACCTCAACGTCCCTCCAGGTGCTCCTTCCCCTCAAGGAGTCAAGCCGAGGCCCCGGCGCATCCGAAGGGAGGCAGAGTGGAAGCTGGACACCCCTTGGTCATCGACTCAGTAATCTGAGAGGCTGTCTCTCCCTCTGAGTCCCCTTTGCCAGTGAACCCCTCAACCTCGTCCTCTGTCACCACAGAGGGAGCAGCTGACAAACGAGTGATTCTGGAGGGAGAAGTGTATGTGGGGCAGGGCCTTTCGGAGCTCCGTGCAGGCCCTCTCCTAAGCAAGCGGATCCTTCCCGTATCACACCACTTCAATGTCCTGAGCATTTTCAATGCTGCCTGTTGGGGTTTGCTTTCAGCTGTTCATCTGAGCTGACCTGCATCACCATCCATCCAATGATCACACTCCCTTGTAACACCTGATCTTGTCCACCATGACTCTTGTTTCACTTTCAATTTAGACAGGATGGTGGTGATTTAGTTTTCCATTCGCTCCCCCAACCTTTCCCTTCTCCCAGTCACCCATTTCCTTTCCCCCATCACTGCTGACCCTCGTGGTATCACATTTCACCTTCCTTCTGTGACCTATCAGCCACAATCCTTTTCCTTTGGGAATGTCCAGGTGCATGTGCACGTCCCCTTCCTGCCGGGAAATCCCACTCCCATCCACATTAAACTCTCTGATCTCCTCCTTCCCACCCCAGGTCCGTGTCTGCCTCGGTGTACCCACCTATCATCCTCGCCATCCCTTCTATCGCTACAGTCAAACCCTCACCCTCCCACTCTACTACCTCACTCTGCCCTTGGTCATTCTCAAGATTCTCACATCCCACACCCACCCTCAGTTTGCTCCCCAGGAGGCAATCATGGACATATCAGAGCCCTCCCTTGTACGTCCACCTGGACATCCCCCGCTCCTGACCCCTACCCACCTTGGAGCCCTTCAGCCTTTGGAACCCCTTGATAAAAACAAAAAAACTGCGGATGCTGGAAATCCAAAACAAAAACAAAAACAGAATTACCTGGAAAAACTCAGCAGGTCTGGCAGCATCGGCGGAGAAGAAAAGAGTTGACGTTTCGAGTCCTCATGACCCTTCGACAGAACTTGAGTTCGAGTCCAAGAAAGAGTTGAAATATAAGCTGGTTTAAGGTGTGTGTGGGGGGCAGAGAGAGAGAGAGAGAGAAGTGGAGTGGGGGTGTGGTTGTAGGGACAAACAAGCAGTGATAGAAGCAAATCATCAAAAGATGTCAACAACAATAATACAAAAGAACACATAGGTGTTAAAGTTAAAGTTGGTGATATTATCTAAACGAATGTGCTAATTAAGAATGGATGGTAGGGCACTCAAGGTATAGCTCTAGTGGGGGTGGGGAGAGCATAAAAGACGTAAAAAAATAAATAAATAAATAAATAAATATATTTCCCCCCCCTTTTATAATGGAAATAGGTGGGAAAAGGAAAATCTATATAATTTATTGGAAAAAAAAAGAGAAAAGGAAGGGGGAAACAGAAAGGGGGTGGGGATGGGGGAGGGAGCTCACGACCTAAAGTTGTTGAATTCAATATTCAGTCCGGATGGCTGCAAAGTGCCTCGTCGGAAGATGAGGTGTTGTTCCCCCAGTTTGCGTCGGGCTTCACTGGAACAATGCAGCAAGCCATTTTAACACTCCACCCTGCTCTCTTGCCCACGTCTGTCCTTGGCTTGCTGCATTGTTCCAGTGAAGCCCAACGCAAACTGGAGGAACAACACCTCATCTTCCGACTAGGCACTTTACAGCCATCCGGACTGAATATTGAATTCAACAACTTTAGGTCGTGAGCTCCCTCCCCCATCCCCACCCCCTTTCTGTTTCCCCCTTCCTTTTCTCTTTTTTTTCCAATAAATTATATAGATTTTCCTTTTCCCACCTATTTCCATTATAAAACGGGGGGAAAATATATTTATTTATTTATTTATTTATTTATTTTTACATCTTTTATGCTCTCCCCACCCCCACTAAAGCTATACCTTGAGTGCCCTACCATCCATTCTTAATTAGCACATTCGTTTAGATAATATCACCAACTTTAACTTTAACACCTATGTGTTCTTTTGTATTATTGTTGTTGACATCTTTTGATGATTTGCTTCTATCACTGCTTGTTTGTCCCTACAACCACACCCTCACTCCACCTCTCTCTCTCTCTCTCTCTGCCCCCCACACACACCTTAAACCAGCTTATATTTCAACTCTTTCTTGGACTCGAACTCAAGTTCTGTCGAAGGGTCATGAGGACTCGAAACGTCAACTCTTTTCTTCTCCGCCGATGCTGCCAGACCTGCTGAGTTTTTCCAGGTAATTCTGTTTTTGTTTTTGTTTTGGAATCCTTTCCCTCACTGAACTCCCCCTACCCAACACCCCAGACTCCCCCCCTCCCTCTTTGTCCTTCCCTGACTCCTTCAGGTACCCTTACTCCTTCTGCTATCCTTAGCCCTTCCCCCCTCCCGACTCTTGCCTCCAGCTTTACTCCTTTCACTAGACTTACTGCATCCCCTTTCAGACTTCTTCCTTCGCCCTTACTTCTTCCTCCCCCTGGACTCTCCCCACTCTCTGCACTCCTTCCTCCCCTGGATTCCCTCCTCTCGAACTCCTTCTCCCCTCTGAACTCCTTCCCTTACACCTTCCATCCCCCTTACACCTACCTCCCCAGTTGCCGTCTTCTCCTCCATTACCCCCCCTCCTCCCCATCCCCCCCTGCGACACCTTCGTTACCCCCCACCGTCAACCTCGCCACCCCCCACCCTCCCATGACACCTTCATTCCCTCCACTCCCAACCTCACCTCACCCCTGCACCCCCCGACACCTCTTCCTCTCCCAGTCAATTCTAGATCTTCCAGTACATCTTTCTCTCCCAAACACAGCTGGACATAGAAAGCATAGAAAATAGGAGGAGTAGGTCATTCGGCCCTTCAAACCCACTCCACCAATCAATATGATCATGGCTGATCCTCTATCTCAATGCCGTACTCCTGTGCCCTCCCCATACCTCTTCCTCTCCACCCCTTGGCCAACATCCGTTCTCAACAGTGACTTTCCAACTTCCGTGAGCTGTTTTGCAGCAGAACCATGTCCATGAGAATCCAACCAACATGCCATGGACCTTCCTCCAGTGTGCCATTGCAGTCGGTCTCCAGCATCTTCTGCTCCACGGATGTCCGTGATCTGAACAAGGCCCTGGCGCTAAGTCCCGAATTCTGCGTGCCACACTTGTCAAGACGTGTTCTGCATCAGTGTGAAATCACGCCAACATGGGCGGATGACCCAATGCTTGGGGAGGGGGGAATGATTCCGACGGGCTGGCTTATAATGATGTATTACAATGAGGTTCCCGACGTCCGACGGCGGGAAACATGGCCCGCCATCGACGGGCTGAGCGGACCCTCACAAACTGGTTTCACGATGTCGTGAAATGGATTTCTGGCCTTCTCGCCATATTGTCTGCACACGCCGTTGAGCACGCCTGACGCCAGCAAGCATGAAAAATTCCACCCATCATTCTGACTCAGAAGTATATCATACCTACACCACATGGACTACAGCAATTCAAGAAGGCAGCTCACCACCACCTTTTCAAGGGCAACTAGGGATGGGTAATAAATCTGGCCTAGCCAGCCACACCCACATCCCATGAATGAATTAAAAAAAACCCTGACCTTGACTTACTCAGGTCTCTGTTTTATCACCCCATGTAGAAAAAGTATGCAAAATACAAGAAAGAGGGTAGAGGATTGGAGGTGGATCTCCACAAGAAGTCTAGCCAACAGATGGCAAGGAGGTGACCCTGGAGATAAGTAGCACATCTGCACTGCTGTCAGTCAGAGATGGAGAGACAGGGAATTTGCAGATAGCTGGTGACTGAATTGCAAATATCTCTGACACAAATTTATTTCATCATTGATCGAACTATGAAAAGATTGATTATGCTGATTGTAAAGATTGTGACTTTGCTGCAACTAAATCATATCCTTTGCTTTCGTGTTCCAGGGGCTTCATACGCATAGCATGAGAACAATTGTTGATCACAGGTCTGATCAGCCTGTCTCTGCCATTACTGAAACCAGACAGAATGCATCACATGGAAACAGTAGTAAGCGCAGGTTGACGAAACTTTAATTCACTGTGGGTGTGCACATTGTGTTTGACATGATTTTATGTTGTTAAGATTCCTCTGTTTGGCACTAAAAAATTATTGACCAGTATCACTTCCATGTCTTTCCCATTTTACATATTTCTAGTACGTATATACATATAAGCATACATATTTCTAATATTTTACAGTAGGTAAATGTTCACAATATTCGGGCATGTTTGGCAGCAATGTAAGTGGTTGGTCTGGTAATGGGTGTCCCACCTTTGTTTTCCTCCTTGTCCTCTATATTCCCCTCATTTCAGGATGAGTGCTGAGTCTCTTCATTCTCCTCCACCTGCAATCCTCTCTGCCGCATGGTTTAGCCAGATTACAGCCAGGATTGAAAGAAATCTATTATTTTAACTCACCACCTGCCCCCAACCACCTGTTCTTGGGTGTTAAAATACCCCCCAAGTCTCCAATAACAGCAGCAATTTAGTTAAAATTAAAAAGGGAAAATACAGATACAGCATTCTAAAGGGTATAATTTGATGTTAACGTCATTATCTCATTAGGCTACAGAGTGCTGCAAATCATTAAGATTGCAATTCGATACACACTTCAGTAACCAGTGTTCATGTTTGAATTCAGGTTAGGGAGAGATTAAAACAATCTATCTCCTACCACAAGCAGTTATTGCACAAATTTTGTTGAAAGCAATTCATTCTCCACACTCCCAAAGACTTAACTTGGCTCAGATACCACAATATCTGCACGTATACACAAAGCGCTTAACAAAGGTACCAATCCTGTGATTAAGATGAATCACTCACACCACATAATTTCCTTCAGAAAGGCTGCTATGATAATCTGTACCACGTTCACTGTCAATACTGCTCTGCAATTATTTAGCAAGAGTTGTAACTCAATAGAAGAGAAACAAGTTGCATTTACATCCTCGGCACATCACAAAAAACTTTACAACCAATGAATTACTTTTGAATGCAGTCACTGTTGTTATACACCGCAATGTCCCACAAATAGCAATGAGGTAAATCATTTATTTTTAGAGGTGTTGGTTGAGGGTAAGTATTGGCCATGGCACTTGGGTATACAAGCGACATGTTAACCCTCTCTTTCCTATTTATCAATCTGGTTTTGGTCAATTATCAGGGTTTCAAATAAATAAAACAAAATCTACCTAAAAAGCCGGCACTAAATGTTAAGCTGATTAAAATGATCAAAAACTCTAGCAGTTATTATACAAACAGTTTTAAAATACTGAATGATTTACTATTAAATCATTATTAGAAACAAGATAAGTTAACAAATGCCACAGGTATTCCATTTATCCCTTTTGTATGATGTTACCAATAACATATGGGAGGCATTAATAGAAATCAGACTAAACATATGGGGTGGAATTCTCCACTCCAGAGGTGAAGTGCAGTGGCAGGCAGGATTAGTGGTGAGTTTCCTGCGAATAAGCGGGCTGGGTTCTCACACCCGATCTTCTGCTTGAAACCTTATTGGTTATGTACAGGCGAGCTGCTTACTGTATCACGTGGCAAGGCAGGCACTGATTCATCCACCCACCGTCACCTCAAGAGTTACAAAGTTCCTTGTGCCATATTTAAACGCCACCCAAACATACACATTACTCTGCAGCCCAGCTGTGTGGTCAGAATTTCTGGAGATTGGGGGGGGGGGGAGGTGTTCTTTTTCTTTTTCACAGGATGGATCCAGCAGCTCCACCACACCTTTCCAGCACGGGAGGTGGTTGCGAAGGAGGTCAGCTCCAAAGCCAACCCCCAGAGGAATGCCATCCAGTGCAGGAAGAGGATGAATGAACTCAGCTGCACTGCCAGGGTAAGTCAACCTTCAGTTCGTTCTAAACTCACACTCTCTTAATAGCATTATGCACTCAAAACATCACACCACTCAGGGGTCTCACACAATATTAGCAGGGAAGATATCAGCATTGAAGCCTAATCACCAGCATCTCATCTATCGTGCACAAACGACATCTACAGCCCTTACTGTCGGCAGTGGGAGGGGGTGCTCAGGCACACAGTAGGCATGCATGCTTCCTAACCTCTGCTCCCTTTCTTCTCAACACATCCCATCCATTAGTCTTCATGCAGGCCAACCTTGCGCACAACAAGAGGGAGGGATCCCAGATTGGAGGAGGCACAGGCAACATACAGGAGCTCTCCAAATTTGAGGGGGATGCCACCGAGTTGGCAGGGAAGGACAGAGATCGCTCCTGTGGTGAAGGCGAGATCGGCCTCCCCAGCAAGCCAGCCAGCACAGATGAGTCCTCCATGAGTTAATCATATCCTGATATTCAGAGTGAGTGACATGCATGTTGTATTGAGCCTGTTCATGAACTAAATCTCCCTTCTCTCCTTTACCGGTAGCAGCAGGTCCAAACAGACCTGCACAGGCAACATAAGCTTCAGCCCCCTGGCCACCTCAGGGGAGGATGCTGAGGAGCCATTTGAAGAAGACCCATCACAGCATTCACCTGAAATCTCCAGCAGCGCAGAGATGAACACCCCAGCAGGTCATAGTCCAAGATTAGGCTTGTGATCACATTCTGGGGAACATCTTACTGACATGTCCCTGCAGCGGTTGGAGACAGTGACAGCCCAGGTCTCTGGCATTCGAAAGTCTGCTGGAGAAAAGCCGCCCACTGAGTCTGAGTCAGATGATTAGCCTCTGGAAACAGCCATCACAAACATGCTGGCGATGCAAAGACAGGCGGCAGAACATCAGGCAGAGTTGCAAAAGGCAGTCAACAGACTGGAACAAAGGATGGAGGATTCTGTCGGCGTTCAGTTGTGGCTCCGACATGCTAGTGCCTTGAGGTCTCAATGGAAAGGACGGCAGCCATCTTGGAGACCTTGGTCCAGCAGGTTCTGCCAGGTTTGCGCTCGGACCTTCACTCCATCGCTATAGGCATTGGTGGACCCATCAGTGGCTAGGTGAGAGGAGGGTGGGGCACCTACACCCTCTGCCAGGTGCCCCTTCTCCTCAAGGAGTCAGACAGGGGCCGTAAGGGAGGAGGACCAGCAGCTGATCATCCCTGGGGCATCCACACAAGAGACTCAGCGAGTGTTCAGCCGATCCCAATCCCCGCTGACTGTGACCTCATCATCTCCAGCTGCACAGGCTAAGGAGGGTGAGCCTACCTCACACCAGGAGACACAAAGCAGGCCGGAGTCATCCAGGTCTCAGACCTCCAGAGGATGCCCGTCAAAGTCATCAAAGGCAACAGGGCACAGCAGTGAGCAGGGTATCTCCACCTCCGCTGTGGATGTTGGGGATCCATCAAGATGTAGCGGTAAGGTTAGAAAGATTAAGAAGCCTTGATCTCACTTTTGGGTCAAGGGTGTTCACTCACGGTCTATATTATGCACCTTCGTAAATACATTTGCTGTTCATGGCAATGGTCTCATCGTTTCAATGCATTGTGCATATGCATCTATGCGACCTCTTATCGCAAGAGTGACACAAGCTCCCCCTCCATGATTGCCTTCCTTTGTGAGCCTCACATTCATGTGATGTCTAGCTGACTCATGTTATTTATGTGCCTCTTGTCTAATGGCAGGGAGATGTGTCAATCTCCTTCTTGAAAGTGACTACAAATTGCATTAGAAAGTGGCATTCATTAAGACACCATGGATTATGCATGCTCAATTGCATTTGAGGGTTACCACTCAAGTTGTCTCATCATCAAATAGCTGTCTTCATTGTTTGTGCCAAAGCACAAGACCTACATCTACAATGATCTCTACAGCCACGTGCGCATCTCTGAGGCAGCAAGAAGTGTCTCACTTAGGAAGCCAATAATGCATCAAGTCCACATGACGCAGGCTTTGTGCTAGCCTGCTGCCTTTCACTTCCCAGAGCAGCTACATATTTATTGCTTTGGTTGCTAACCTTTCCAAAGTTTAGGGCCTGGTGAAACATGAGGGTCAGAGGTCCAAGACCCAATGCTGACATTGCTCTTGAGGTTAGTGGTTGTTAAGGTCTCTCAGATCACTCGCATGCCACTAAGGGACAGGAGAAATGTGCTTGGGTACCCTGACCCACACTTTACTCCTCCTGGGGCCTTGTGGCTATGAGTGTGTCAAGGGCATGTCTTCCGCGTCTTGCGGCTTTGATTGCATCCTCATGTGGAAGCTCCACATCATTGCCCTCTTCAGATTCCTGCACTTCCAGTTCTTCATCATCTGAAGAGTTCTCAGGCTCCTCCATGTCTCCCTCTGGCAAGTGAACTGCGCTTTAAAGTGCCAGATTGTGAAGGGCGCAACAGACCATGATGATACGGGACATCATCTCTAGAGAGTACTGCAGAGCCCCACCTGAGCGGTCCAAGCACCAGGAGCGTATCTTCAGGATGTCAATGGTCTGCTCTATGATGGATCTTGTTGAACTACGCACCACGTGTATCCGAGGCACTTTGAGAGCGATACACAAGTGTCATGAGCCATCACTTTAGTCGATATCCCTTATCGCCAAGCACAACAGACCTTTGAACATCTGAGGCACCTGGGAGTGTCTCAGGATGCATAAGTCCTGGGAACTCTCAGTGTACCTGGCACAAATATGCACAATATGCTTCTGATGGTTGCACACCAGCTGAACGTTTAGTGAGTGGAACCCTTTTCCTGTTAATGAACATCAGGAGCTTCTGCCATGGAGCTCTCTCAAAGCCACATGTGTGCAATCAATCGCACCCTGTACTCCAGGGAGCACAGAAAAAAATGTAGTTCACCTAAAGCTGATCTGAACAATTTGGCAAATTTATAGTTATTCAATGTCAATGACAATTTAGTTTTACCAGCTAATCATAAATGCTTCTGCTGGCATTTAGAAGCACTTTTCTATGGGACCTGTTAACTCCATCAATACCCTGGAATAAAAAGAGATTAATAAAACAATATAAAATCCAGTAATAATGCTAGACATTTAAAATAGAGCAAACATGCAGGAAAAAGCACAATGTCAGGTTACCAAATCTATCCCAAACTTTCAACTTTGTGCCATTGGTTAAGGAGTACATGTACATTTTCATGCCCAGCATGCGGATAGGTTTTGAAAACAAAATCAACAATGCTTTAGCATTTCACAGATTGTCTATGGTTTTGATTAAAAGCCTTTTCTTCTCCATGTAAAGCGATATAATTTTTTAACTTGTCATGCATTAGTTTTAATGATCTGGTGGCTACTTTAATTATTTCAAATGTATAGTTACTCAAAGTTGCATTATTTCTGCAAGAATTTATGAGACAATAAATATGATATATCAGTAAAAGGTCAGTCATCTAAAAATAAAATACAAAAATCCAAGTTGTAAGGTCAAATTCCATAATTCAGGGCACCATCAAGTCAAAAAGAAAATATAAGGAAAGCAGAAAATAGTAATTAAGCAAAGTCTGATTAATTACAAAACATGACTGTATTTAAGCTTTGGTGCCATTCAGTACAGTAATTATTTGTTTTTTAAGGAAATAACAAGACTTTCATTTATTTAAACATCTGGAGATGTTTAATTAGTTTACTTTTCTTTGACACTGTAAACTTGAGTCATAAATTCAGTAGAAGTCTGCATATTTTACCATAAGTTGGGGAACCAACTGTCACAGAAGATGAAAAATTCACTCATTTAACTCACTAGCACTGCCAATAGCTGCACTTAAAAATGTAGGCTTTATACATCAATGTGGGAAAACAAAACAATTTTAATCAGAGCATGCTAAGTAGTTTTGAGTTACCACTCCACGTTTTTCCACAATGACACGCTATGGAAACTTGATGTGCTAATTTCTTTATATGTATGAAATTTTTAACATTTTAACACAACTATCTGTCATTAATAGCACTGGGGTCTTTAGAGTGGCACCCACTGGTTCAAAACTAAGCAAGAGAAGGTAAAATAAAAGTCTATAGGAAGTTTTTGCTTCAAGCACTCCTCCAAAGAATAGAAGAGAAAATCAGGTGAAGGATTTTTTTTTATTATAAAACATGGCAATTTGCTTACTGACATAAAGATGTGTAACTTGAATCTCCTTTTCTATTCAGTGGCTTGACTGATTTCCCTGCCAGGGTGCCTCCCTGGACATCTTGGAGTGATTGTATCAGAAATAATGGGAATATGAATTAAACCAATCCAAGAGTCATTCCCACTCCCAGAAACCATATTAATAACTGGGAAACATTCGAATGCAGGTCATAACATGGTTTACTGGGTTTAAAACAGCTGCTAGGGTTAGTAGAATGTTGTACTCCCATTCTTACTGAAATTACCTCTGGTTGCTTCCTATCAGTGACATCATTGAAATGTTCACAAAAAGCAAAGGTGCAAGTTGAGGTCCTCCTAAAAAGAAAATTAAGATTTTTGCTTAAAAGTGCACAAAGCAAAATGGTGTTGCTATTTTCCAAGGCTGTGGTCAATATGGCTTCGAGGACCAGGAAGAATGGAAAAGAGAAGGCTTTTTCACCTATTCCACCTGTAGGTCAAGATGTCAATGGAATATGAAGTACTCAAAGTACTCTCAAAAGACTTTCCAAAGGAGATTTCCAATGCATGTTCTTAGAACATGAAGTGAATTTCTGGCTAGCACAAGTAATGGGTGTAAGAAATAGTTGAATGCCATGATGGGAGGCAGGGGTGGGCTGAGGGGAACTGTTGGGTCTTTGTAGGATATAGGATCTTTCATCTAGGTCTATCTTATGATCTTTGAATATTGTGGCATTTCCAATTTTTTGAGTGATGTTCACAACAGATAAACTTAGCTTTAGGTGTTTTATATCAAATATAACCTATGGTTCAATCAAATATGATCTTTTTTATGATATTCTGCATTTTGTGCACAATAGTTTGCAGCTACAGGGGGCTAAATTTTATAGCCCCAAAAAACAGGCACCAGGATTGTAATGCACAATTAACCTGCATCTATTAATTGCATGCAGATAGCACATGAAATTTGTGCTGTCTGAATATTGGAATGATTCCTCTGTGCAGTCAGTGCTAGGTGCAGCAACAGGGTGCCCAAGATCACAACTTGCCAGCACTAATTAAAGCTATCCTCTCTCGGTCATGGATGCAGTGCCACAAGAAATTCAATGGCCTCCTGAGTAGTCAAGATTAGTGAATGCATCTTCAAATGTAATATCTGACCAACTGCATTACTAATCTCAAAATACAGCACAAATTACCCTACCCTTATCTAACCTACCAATAATCTCTATCAGTCAGGTGATTTGCATCACCTCACCCCCACAATTAGCATTGCTGTAAGCCTCACATCCACATCTTGCAGCTCAGCCATGACAGCTGCAGAGATTGCACTGCACACACTGACACACTTTGCACTCCCTTGGAGGACACAGTGGTGCACAACTAAGGCAGAAGGAGCTAACTGGAGGGAGACAGCCACACTTGCATATCCTAACCCCATGAGGGAGAGGATGCTGGCCATTATTAGGATGCCCATTGCTGAGACTGTGGCCAGTGGCGCGGCTAAAATAATCAAAGATGACAGTATCCTTGTAACTGATTGTCCTTCATCCTACACTCTCTTCAAATTTGCAACCTGTAGACTGTGTAAATATGTACCTCTTACTTTCTCCATCTCCCCACACCACAACCTTAACTCTCTTTTCTTTTCGATACCCAAAAGGTACAACATGGCTAGGCAGTGGAGGAACATCAAGAAAAATGATGAAGAGAACAAATCACTGTCATGTGATTTCATACATGCAGCTGCTGGCTCAATAGTGACATTGTGTGAATCTTAGAGGATAGATTAAAGGTGGGATCTGCATGTGATGAGACACTGGGCATGAGCAGTCTGTTGCCAGGGCAGGGAACAAGGACAGTGCAGGTGCCAGCTTGGAGGAGTTCTAGGTCACCTTCTCCCTTCCTCTTGCTCATGTTCTTGTTCCTCAGCTGCTTGCTGTATTGCTGGCAGCAAAGGGTGTCCCCTCTAAGTGGCGAGGTTGTCCAACTACCACCAAATTTGCCAACCAGCAATTAGTCTGTGTTTAGCTGATGATCTCTTTAAACAGCCTTGGTTGGGGGCAGTGGGTGGGGTGGGGAGGGCTGGTGGTGTCCTGCTGTTGAATGAGCGTTCAGCTGTGCCAGGTCAATGCAGGACATTAGTTGAAGTGTTGAGCTCCAAAATTGCACCCCTGGCATCAAATCATCATGGCACACCAACTGACATCATTGTCTGCCTGCTCTGCAAATTTCTTATGAATCTTCACTGCCCACATTGCTAATGTGCTCACCAAAATAGCATCTGGCAGGATACACCACTCAAATGCGTGCATGCACCACAGATGCAATTTTGGAGCTCAAAGTGCACTTCTAGCACCCAAAAAAGGAGGCTCCAAACAGCCCAATTTCTCACCCACTGAGTGTCACAAGATTACGTATAATTATATTAGTTTTAAGTAATAGCTGCTACTAAGCTCATACATAACATGTGCAAAGCAGACGTTTATTTGAGTGGGTGTTTTGCATAATCAGTTTGCATGTCTGAAACATAATGTGCTTAATATAAATTTTGACTCAGTTAAACAGATCTGCTATTCATTCTAAGACCACACTGAACACATTCCAGCTACTTCCAACTTGTTTGGAGTATCAGTTTATGGGTTCAATAAAGTAGTACTTCTGAGATAAAACTGCAGTCTAAAAAATACTTAAGACTTTATCAGGTAATTTCTATATTATATTTATCTTGTTCTATGGGTCAATTGACATCTGGATCCATTTAAAATACAATCAGAAAGTTCACCTTCTGATTTGCAGATAAATGCTATGTAGCAGAAATAAACAACACTTGTTTTTCAGAAAGTTTTGTCAGCTGGCCAAAAATCTGGTGTGAAGCATCAGGATGCAGTGGTTTAATGGTGTAGACTCAGTTTAATGAAGGCTGATATTTGGCAGCCTTGTGCCAATAAAACTAGAGTCTGGCAAATTGAAAAGAACAGGGGAGTATTCTAAAGCTGTGGATAATGAAATTGTCCATGCCATATGCAGAAAGACCTGAACAGCTTGGGCTGATAAGTGGCAAGTGACATTTGGACTACACAAGTGCCAGGCACTTGTCCAACAAGTCCAACAAGAACCTTTCCTTGACATTCAATGCATTACTACTGCTGAACCCCTCATCATCAATATCCTAGGAGCTGCAATTTACAAGAGAGTCAACTGGACTAGCCCCATGAACGCTATGGCAATTAGAGCAGGTCGGAGATTGGGTTTGCTGCACAAGCCTCCCGACTCTTTGACAGCACCTCCCAAACCTGTAACCTCTATCACCTTTTAGGGCAATGGCATCCAACCCACGGATCATCCTAACTTGGACATAAATCGCCGTTCCTACATTGTCACAGGGTCACAATCCTGGAACTCGTTACATAACAGCTCTGTGGAAATACTTTCACAACTTGGACTGCAGCAGTTCAAGAAGAAAGCTCATTACCACCTTCTCAAGGGCAACTAGAAATGGTCAATGAATGCTGGCCTTACTAGCAATGTCAGAATGAATTTTGAAAAAAGACAAATGCAAGATTTTTAAAAACGTTAAATAATACACAGGACATATACAGCAAAAACAAACCACCACTATTTGGTATGATTTGATTTCTTACTACTTTGGTATTATATCAAGGAGAATCAGTCACAATATCCTTGTGTGCTTAAACAGTGCATGAAATGGCACCACCAAGCAGCTACTGTTGCAGAGATACAATGGACAATAATAGATTGAGTGAAAAATCTGACCAGATGCTATAAGTTTTAATGCAATTTTTCCAGGAAGGGGACTGGAAGAGACAACTTAGGGACAGACAACACAGCAATAGAAAAGGCAAAATGATTTGCAAACCAACATATTTTTTATGTACAAACATCTATAAATCTAAGGTCTCTCATACATGGCAACTGGAGTTTCAATTCAATTAAAAAATAAATCTGGAATTGAATGCTAGTCTTAGTAATGGTGACCATGAAGCTATCAACCAATTGTCATAAGGACGTAAGTAATAGGAGCAGTAGAGCATTCAGCCCCTGAAGCCTGCTCCACCATTCAATAAGATCATGGCTGATCTGCTTGTGTTTCAAATTCCACATTCCCATCTACTCCTGATAACCTTTGATTCCCTTGCCTAACAAGAATCTATCTACTTCCGCCTTAAAAATATTCAATGACCCCGCCTCCACTGCCTTCTGAGGCAAAGAGTTCCAAAGTCGCACAACCATCTGAGAGAAAAAATTTCTCCTCATCTCTGTCCGAAAAAGGCAACCCCTAATTTTAAAACAGTGTCCTCTAGTTCTGGACTCACCCACAAGAGGAAACATCCTTTCCATATTCACCTTGTTAGGACCATTCAGGATCTTAGGGCGGAATTTTCTGCTCCGTTGGTAGCAGGCATATTTGGCGGCGAGTGGACAATATGGCAACAAGGTCAAAAATCGGTTTTACGCCATCGTGAAACCAGTTTGCAATTGTCCGCTCCACCAGATAATTGCAGGCCACAATTCCTGCCGCCGCATACCAGGAACCTAATTTCAATGCTTTAACATCTCGTTGTAAGCCCTGCTCGCCGGAGTCATCCCCCTATGCTGGATCATCCAGGCACATCGCCATGACTGCATGCTGATGTGTTTCACAACTGTACACAAGCGACATGTACCTGGCCAGCTACACTTGGCTTCGGACTTCAAGGTTTGTTTGTCTACCTTGCTTCAGGCAGCACTCGTAGTCATCAGCGCCAGGCTTCTCAGGCAGCACTATATCAAATTAGGGAGGCTCACAGGCAGGACTACCAGACCAGCCATAAGGAGGGGGTGGCATTTCAACGGCTGCAGGGCTAGGGCTTGCTTGAGGAAGAGGGAGAAGTGGCCTCAGGCAAGGGAAGTGTCTGTGGGGTGAGGGCTGTACTAGGGAAAGCGGGTATCCCAAGGTGTGTATGGGAGCACATACGGATCTGTGTGAGTGGCCTCAAGATGGCAAGTGTTGAGGAGGCAGTCTCCAGAGGTGATGAGGCCAGATGGAATGTAAGGGTGTGTGTGAGAGATTGCTGATATCCCTTGAGCTGGCAGTGATGAGATGCCAGAGAATGTGTGATGACCTTGTGAGTGTGTGAGTTTAGAGTGGTTGCGTTACCCTGGTGGCACGGATATGATCATTTGTCCTCTCTCTGCACTGGATGGTAGGTTCTGTGCAGCACTGGCACTGACCACCACTGCCGCTGCCTCCCAAGTTGGATGGTGAGATTGCAGGACCTTCTGCAGCCAGAGCGGTGGGTGGAAGACATCACAGCGGGCCTCAAAAAGGCATTCCAGTAACGGGTCACTGAACTCTTCTTGGCTTTCAGGGCCATGTCTTCACTGGAGCAGTCCTGGGCTGCAAGCACTGAGAACTGAGTGCGCGGCCGCAGTTTAGATATGGCACCCTGAGTAAGTAAACTGTGAGGTAATGGCATGGCGGGCGATTCAGAGGCTGCTCACCAGTGAGACAGCGTGTTTCCTGTGGCTGCATAATTAATGAAAGTGGAAAATACAGCACAAAAACCGCCATTGCAGCTGGCGGGTAAAACGTTGTTTTACACACCTGCTACCGCACTTAGTGTAATTCTGGGATGATTTCGCCCTTATATACTTCAATCAAGTCAACCCTCACTCTTTTAAACTGTAGCGAAAACAAGCCCAGTCTGTCCGACATTCCCTCATAAGACAACCCGTTCATTCCAGGTATCAATCTAGTAAACCTCCTCTGAACCGCCTCCAACGCGTTTACATCCTTCCATAACTTAGCAGAACAAAACTGCACACAGTAATCAAGACATGGTCTCACCATTGCCCTGTATAACTGAAGCATAATATCCTCACTTTTATGTTCAATTCCTCTCGTAATAAAGTATAGCATTCCATTAGCCATCTTAATTATTTGCTGTACCTGCATATTAACTTTTTGTGACTCATGTATCAGAACACCTAGATCCCTCTGCACCTCGGAATTCTTCAGTCGTTCTCCGTTAAAGTAATACTCTGCTCTTTTATTCTTCCTGCCAAAGTGAACAACTTCACATTTTCCCAAATTAAACTCCATTTGCTAGATCTTTGCCCACTCACTCATCTACGTTCCTCTGCAACCTCCTCATGTCCTCTTCACAATATACTTTCCTACCAACCTTTGTGTCATATGCAAATTTAGCTACCGTGCCATCGCTCCCCTTATCCAAGTCATTGATGTAAATTGTAAAATGTTGAAGCCCCTGCACAGGCGCCTGTGGGACTCCACTCGTCACATCCTGCCAAACAGAAAAAGACCCATTTATGCATACTTTCTGTTTTCTGACAGCCTGCCAGCCAATCTTCTATCCAGGCTACTATGCTACCCCTTACACCATGAGCTTTTATTTTCTGCAATAAGCTTTGATGTGGCATCTTATCAAATGCCTTCTGGGAAACCAAGTACAGTACATCTACAGGCTCCCCTTTATCCACTACACAAGTTACTTCTTCAAAATAACTCCAATAAATTGGTTAAACATGATTTCCCTTTCACAAAACCATGCTGAATCTTCCCGATTACCTTGAGTTTCTCTAAGTGCCCAGCTATAACCTCCTTAATGGGCGATTCTAAGAACTTCCACATGACAAGATGTCAGGCTATTGTTTCCTGTTTTCTGCCTCCCTCCCTTCTTGAATAGAAGGGTTATATTTGCTATTTTCCAGTCGGATGGAACTTTTCCAGAATATAGCGAATTTTTCAAAATTAACACCAGAGCATCTACTACCTCATTAGTCACCTCTTTTAGGAGCCATCTGGTTCACGAATGTATTTTAGGGAAAGAAATTGGCAGTCCTTATCTGGTCTGACCTACATGTGACTCCAGACTCACAGCTACATGGTTGACTCTTAACTGCCCTTTGAAATAGCCTAGGAAGCCACTCAGTTATACCAAACATCTACAGAATAATCAAACCAGATAGACTGCAGCAGTTCAAGAAGGCAGCACATCAACACCTTCTCAAGGGCAATTAGGGATGGACAATAAATGCTGCCCTGCCTGAAACGCCTATATCCCATGAAAAATGTTTTCTTTAAAAAGGGATCAGATAATTGTTTTATTATTTCTACCAATATTTCTCCCATCTCCCTGAAGTTGTTTCCTTCCAAAGATATCAGACAAGCAAGGGGCTAATGGGAGGAAAGATCTTGTGATAGTCTCTATCACAAGGGACAAAGCATTTAAGAAACTAATGGGACTAAAGGCAGACAAGTCGCCAGGACTTGATGGCCTGCATCCAAGGGTTTTAAAGGGAGTGGCTGCAGAGATAGTGGAGGCATTGGTCAAAATATTTCAGAACTCACTGGATTACGGGAGGGTCCCAGCGGATTGGAAAACTGCTCATGTAATGACCCTGTTCAAGAAGGGAGGGAGACAAAAAGCAGGAAACTATAGGCCAGTCAGCCTAACATCTGTCGTTGGGAAAATGCTAGAGTCCATTATTAAGGAAGTAATAGCAGGACATTTAGAAAAGCTTAATGCAATCAAACAGAATCAACTTGGTTTTGTGAAAGGGAAATCATGTTTAACAAGCAGAGTTGATAAAGGGGAACTAGTAGATGTAGGGTATTTGGATTTCCAGAAGGCATTCGATAAGGTGCCACCTAAAAGGTTATCACATAAGGTAAGAGGTCACGGTATTGGGAGTAATGTATTAGCACGGATTGAGGATTGGTTAACACACCAGAAGGCAGAGAGTCGGAATTAATGGATCTTTTTAAGGTTGGAAAGACGTAACTAGTGGAGTGCCATAAGGATCAATCCAGGGCCTCAATAATTTACTATCTATATTAATGACTTGGAAGAGGGGGCAGAGTGTAATGTATCCAAATTTGCTGACGATACCAAAATAGGTGGAAGGGCATGTTGTGAAGTGGACATAAGGAATCTGAAAGTGGATATAGACAGGTTGAGTGAATGGGCAAAAACTTGGCAGATGGAGTTTAATATAAAGTGAGGGGTCATACATTTTGGTAGGAAAAATCAAAAGGCAGACTATTATTTAAATGGAGAGAGACTGCAAAAAAAGTGCAGCAGAGAGAGATCTGGGTGTTTGTGTGCATGAAACACAAAAAGTTAGCATGCAGGCGCAGCTAATAATTAAGATGGCAAATGGAATTTTGGTCTATATTGCTATGGGGTTGGAGTTTAAAAATAGAGAAGTCTTGTTACAACTGGACAGGGTGTTGGTGAGGCTGCACCTGGAGTACTGTGTACATTCTGGTCCCCATATTTAAGAAAGGATATACTGGCATTGGAGGCAGTTCAAAAGAGATTCACCAGGCTGATTCCTGGGATGAAGGAGCTGACTTATCAAGAATGTCTAAACAGGTTAGGCCTTTATTCATTAAGAGTTTAGAAGAATGAAGGGTGATCTTATTGAAACATACAAAATTCTGAGGGGGCTTGACAGGGTAGATGTTGAGAAGACGCTTCCATTAGTGGGGGATTCTCGAACTAGGGGACATAGTTACAGAATAAGGGGACATTCATTTAAAACTGAGATGTGAAGGAATTTCTTCTCTCAGAGGGTGATAAATATCTGGAATTCTCTACCTCAGAGAGCTGAGGAGGCTAGATCACTGAAAGTATTTAAAGAGGAGGTAGATTGATTTTTGAAATATTGGGGAGTTGAGGGCTGAGGAGATGGCACGAAAGAGGAGTTGAGGCCTGGGACAGATTAGCCATGGTCTTTTGAATGGTGCGGTAGGCTTGAGGGGCCGAATGGCCTACTCCTGCTCCTTTTTCTTATGTTTTTATATTCTTATGTTCTTTATTCCAGCACACTTCCATGGGTGCTGGTCCCATGACCTCATCCAAGCAACTATCATTCACCTGTAAACTTTGACAGTGAGTTTGGGCAGGCCATTTAACAGAGGAGGACATTACAGGCAAGCCAGATTCAGCCTGAGTATGACACCAGGCAAATTGACAAGAGTAGGCATTTGGATGTTTCCCAAAGCCTCAGCTTTACTGATATTGAATTGTAAGAAGTTTCAACTCATCCAGGATTTTATAATGAGCATGAAGATATATAATGCATCAGCAACTGATAGCATTTGCACAAAACTAGAATTAGGGTGACAGCGTACAGTTGGAAATGGCCTGTGCCTGCAGTTAATGTCCTTTGAAGTAATTTTTTTTATTCACTCATGGGATGTGGGTGCCGTTGGCTAGGCCTGTATTTATTGCCCATCCCTAATTGTCCTTGAGAAGGTGGTGGGGAGCTGCCTTCTTGAACTGCTACAACCCATGTGGTGTAGATACACCCACAGTGTTGTTGAGGGAGTTTGAGCCAGCGACAGTGAAGGTACGGCGATATATATTTCAAGTCAGGATGGCGTGTGCCTTGGAGGAGAACTTCCAGGTGTTGAAGTTCCCACACATCTGCTACCCTTGCCCGTGACAGGTGAAAACCCGAAGTGTGCCAAGGATCACATGAGCATGCAAAGTGCATAGTAAAGTACAAGATTGGAAAAGACTATATAGTCTACATGCTGTGTCACGAAAAGTACTTACGCTCATTTGCCCACTCAAATATTTCATCCAATATGATTTCTCTATGCTGCATGTCTCCCTCGATAGTCTATTGCACATGTTCTGCATCAAGTAGTTAAATCTAACTGCCTTTTTTTCAATTGAGAATCAGATACAGATCAAGGAAGGTAAGGAAGAGAGACTATAAGTTGTATCATAGTTACAAGAGATCGCCTTGGTAAAACAGCAACAACTTGTATTCAAAAGCATATTTAATCTAATGAAACAAGGCTTCACAGGAGCAGAATAAACCAAAATATGACTCATTAGGCAATTCTAAGTAAATTCTAGGGCTTGGGTCCCAGGCAGCTGAAGGCACGGCTACCTATGGTGGAGAAAAAGTGGTGTGGGAGAAGAAAGGGAAGTAATTGCAAGTGATTCTCTGGCTATGATTAGATACATAAGGATGGAACCAGGCAGGTGCTGTCCCATCCAGCTGGATAAGTGTGGTGAGGCTTTGAAGGAGGATGATGTGGTGAACCATGTCAAAGGAGGCAGACACATTGAGAAGGACAAGGAGGGATAGTTTACCTTTGTCACAATCACATAGGATGTCATTTTAGTATTTGATGAGAGCAGTTTCGGTGCTGTGGTAGAGGTGGAACATGATTGGAAGGATTCAAATATGGAGTTGAGAAAGATGACCATGGATTTGGGCGGTGACAAAGCAAGGTAACATCAACCAGAGGGATCATGGTGGTATGCATTACTTAGAAACGGGATGGGAAGTACTTGAACAGGGATGGTGAGACAGTTAAGCATATTTTACATTGCAATCAAATGTTCAAATTTTTTGAAGAGAAAGGGCAGGTTAGAGTTACAATAATCATTTACAAGGATAGGAAAGGTCAAGAGTAACAGGGATAACTGCCACCATCAGCCCAAGGACTGAGATAGGCTCTGCGTGTAATCCTATAAATATGATGATAAGGATGCCAGCTGCTTCTGCATGCCAAGTAAGCATTTCTCTGGCTGAGAGACTAGTGCTGAAACTGTCTGGAACCTGGCTCCTATTGAGGAGATATACTGAGGAAGGTTCTATTTAGAAATTTTCCATGTTTACGAAAAGGCTCAAAAAGTCTGAAAATGGAGCTTATGACATTGCTCTTCTGGATCTTTTTTGTGTGTTCTCATCAGCTGGTTGTCTGGAAAGTGTAGAGGTGCAATCCTTTAGATTCAGGTGGCCCACTTCTAAGAAAAATAAAGAGGGATTGGAAACCAAAGATCAATATTCTGCACTAGTATAATATGCTTACTATCTGGAAACTTTTTTTTGAGAGTCTTCCATATGCCAAACTGAAAGGGCTAGTCTTCTACATCTTTGATTTCTTGCCAGTCCTTTGGGCATACTGCCTGAACGATTGTGGGTAACATGTCTGCCTTGATTTTTCCTTTCCTAGAAGCTTGTCCAGAATATGTTGCAAGTCCTGCCCATTTTTGAAGACAAAACTGCATGAATAGAGACGTTTCTACCACTGACTTAGCTGAACTGCATCCATATCCCAACATAAAATTATCTTCTTAATACACTGCAATGAGAGTGTAGAAAGCACCTGCCAAGATGGCTTTCAGCAAGTGTCTTTTTTTTTATTCATTCACAGGATTCATTTTCTAGCTAGGAAGCATTTACTGCCCATCCCTACTTGCCCTTGAGAAGGTGGCATTGAGTCACTTTCTAACTACAATGCTGTTAGGAAGGGAGTTGCAGAATTTTGATCGAGCAACAGTGAAGGAACAGTGATATAATTCCAAGACAGGATGATGCGTGGGTTGGAGGGAACTTGCAGGTGACGGTGTTCTCATGCATCAGCTGCCCTTGTCCTTCTAGGTGGTAGTGGTCGAAGGTTTGAAAGGTGCTGTCGAAGGAGCCTTGGTGAGTTGCTGTAGTGGATCTTATAGATGATGCACACAGCTGCCACTGTGTGTCGGTGGTACAAGAAGTCAATGCTGAAGGTGGTAGATAGGGTGCCAATCAAGCAGGCTGCTTTATCCCAGATGGTGTCGAGCTTCTTGAGTGTTGTTGGAGCTGCACTCATCCAAACAAGTGGAGAGTATTCCATCAGATTCCTGACTTGCGCCTTGTTGATGGTGGGCAGACTTGGGGAGTCAGGAGATGAGTTACTCGCCACTGAATTCCCAGCCTTCAACCTGCTCCTGTAGCCACAGTATTTATATGGCTGTTCCAGTTCAGTTTCAAGTCAATGGTAAACCCTGGGATGTTGATAGTGGGGTATCAGTGATGGTAATGCCATTGAATGTTAAGGGGAGATGGTTAGATTCTCTCTTGTTGGAGATGGTCATAGATCTTCTTACAATAATAAAATTGCGTATTTGATGCCATATAAAGTATACTTCACGAAGTTGCTAAATTAAGTAAGGATCTGAAAAATTTTGCCTGGACATTCTTTTTTACACAAAGTGAGGCTTTGATTACTAGAAACTCATCTATTTTTGTACTTTTGGTACCCGATTTCAACTTCCCAAGCCTCTGAAGAACACCTCGTCAACTTGGCTCAATTGGCAGCATTCTTGTTTCTTGAAGTCATAAGGCTGTAAGTTCCAGTCTCACTTCTGGACTTGAACACAGAGTCTAGACTTCTACTTAAATGCAATACTGTCTTTGGGCAGACACTAGAGATCCATACAGCACTTTTTACAGAAGAGCAGATCATTTCCATTCTCATGGCCAATATTTTCCCGTCAACCAACACCAGCAAAAACAGATTAATTGGTCATTTGTCCCATTACTGTGTGTGGGACATTTCAAAATAGTAGCCAAATTCATCTGAATAACAACAGTGAATACATTGCAAAGTATTTTTATTGCATTGAAGTGTTTATGGCATATGAGGTGTGAGGAGGTGCTATATAATTAAGGTCTGCATATAATTTTTCATATAATTTGTCTTTAATTAACTTGAGTAATTAACAATTGCAACTCAAACTTATTTCACACAGAAACCCTGCAACTGGAAGATAGAAAAAGGGTTTTATTTACTACTTTGCATTGGATTTAAATCCAGGACCCAAAATGAAAAGATCCCAATGCTCCAAAGGGTATCTTCTCAGGTATAGTGTGTCCCAAAACATTCATACCTCTGAACTCTGTCTCTTCTAAGTTGGTTTACCAATCTGGTTTGAGCGTCACAAAATCATGTACTGTTATGTGCAATAATTTTCTGTGCTTGCTCTATGAGTCCATCTTCATGACAAAAGCAGCCACATTTATAGGAATCTTCCAACTTACATGGAACAAACGTTGTACTCCTGGTGCCAGTCTTTCTGCCTTTATGATCCACAGCACAGGTCTGGGAGAATTCAGCACAAAAACCAAAGGCTTTTGATGGACTTCAACAGAGAAAATGGGTCTCAAATTCAGTGTCACCTTTGGGGAAGAAGTGAAAAAAGAAATATCATCACTTTTTTTGCACCAAAAACTGCATGGACTGAATACATTCTTTCATGTAGGCATTTGTTACACAGTTTTATGCTATTTTCATTACTGATACCATGGTGCACATTTATGGAACCAGAACTACTATATGTCTGCCTTCAGCCTAATTGTTGATTATCTTTGTGAATCATTAACAATTATACACAGCTGGATCCACATTTTTGTTAGTCAATAATGCTTTCAATGGTATTGTGCACCATAAAAACTAGGAAATAAAAGTAAAAAAACATTTAGCTATAGCATTATATTTTTGAGAAAGTTTTTCTGCTTTCTGTTAAAAGGGTAACAAGATTAAAAGGTTAGGTACTTAAGTGAAAAGATATTCTTGGTTGAGTTTCTTTAAATAAGAACCAGAATAATGTTGAAAAGGTTTCACAGAATCACAGAATTTTTTATAGTGCAGGAGGCCATTCAGCCCATTGTGTCTGCGCTGTCTCTCCGAATAAGCAATTCTCTCACCTTCTCCCCATAACCCTGCTCATTGTTCCTTTTCAAATAAAGTCAGTTGATTGCATTGATTCAACTTGCCTCCACCACACTCTCAGACAGTGCATTCCAGACCTTAACCACTCACTGTGTGAAAACATTTTTCTTAATGTCACTTTTGATTCTTTAGCAAATTACTTTAAATTGGTGCCCTCTCGTTCTCAATCCTTTTACAAGTGGGAACAGTTTCTATCTAATCTGTCCAGATCCCTCATGATTTTGAATACCTCTATCAAATCTCCTCTCAGCCTTCTTCACTCCAAGGAAAACAGTCCTTACTTCTCCAATCTATCTTCATAACTGAAGTTCCTCATCCCTGGAACCATTCCTGTAAATCTTTTCTGCACTCTCTCCTATGCCTTCATATCCTTCCTAAAGTGCAGTGCCCAGAACTGGACAAACTAGAGTCTTATATTAGTTCAACATAACCTCCTCGCTCTTGTAATCTGTGTCCGTTTTAATAAAGCCTAGGATACTGAATGCTTTTTTAACCATTATCTCAACCTGTCCTGCCACTTTCAATAACTTATGCATATAGGCTCCCAGGTCCCTCTGCTCCTCCACCCCCTTTAAAGTTGTACCTTTTATTTTATATTGTCTCTCCATGTTCTTCCAACCAAAATGAATCACTTCACATTTCTCCACATCGAACTTTATCTCCTACCTGTTCGCCAATTCCACCAACTTGTCTACGATCTTTTTAAGCTCTACACACTGCCCTCCTCACAGTTCACAATACATCTAAGTTTTGATCATCTACAAACTTTAAAATTGTGCTGTGTACACCAAGGTCTAGGTCATAGTTTGGTAGTACAGAATTTGAGTACTGCTGAAAAAATACATTTTATCGAAGGCTTGCACTCATCAGGACAATTGCAGGAATACAATGTTTTGGGGGAGCAACAACTTTATACTGTATGAGATGAGATTGGCTGGCAAGTGGACACCGATTGGTGGAGGCATTGCCATGGAGAATGCACTAGTTAATGGTGACTGACAAACATTGTTTGAAATTCAAACCAGGCAGCTTGACTCTGATCGGTCAAGGCACTGTCCTGAGGAATGAACCAGCAAATGGCTATCACTTATTTTGTTCAGCTAGAACAGATGCAACGTGCATACATGTTTTTTCTGTGTGCAAAGAACAGGGCCCTGTGTATTAATATATGTAGCTTCCAGTACACATAAATGCGCCACACTGCACGGCCTACAGACCTAGCGTCATACTGGTGCTGAAATTCATCTACCACATCACTCAATTGTGTGATAAGCAGAATGTCTTTTTAGCTTGACAGCAGCATCCCGTTAGTGGCGAATAGCACTTGTGTTGCTACTGCATAGGAGCAGTGTGTAACAGCCAGCTTCATCTGGTGCTCAAATTTTTGAGAAAGCTTGCACTTCCAAGGTAATCTAAGGTAAAAGGGGCACTATTCAGGGCAGAAAGTGACAGCCTTAGGCCCATTCATGAGTTTGCACGATACACAAACATACAAAATAAGGTGCCACATCAAAGGTTATTGTGGAAAATAAAAGCTCATGGCGTAGGCGGTAATGCATTAACGAGGAGCAGAAGTAGGCTGTTTGGTCCCTTGAGCCTGCTCCTCCATTCATTAAGATCATGGTTGATCTGTTTATGTTTTGATTTCCATATTTCCATCTGCCTACGATAGCCTTTGATTCCCTTGCCTAACAAGAATCCATCTACCTTTGCCTTAAAAAGATTCAATGACCCCGTCACCACTACCTTCAGAGGCAGAGACTTGTGAGAGAAAAAATTTCTCCTCATCTCTGTACTAAAAGGGCAACTCCTAATTTTAAAGCAGTGCCCCCTAGTTCTGGACTCACCCACAAGGGGGAATATCCCTTCCACGTCCACATTGTCAATACCATTCAGGATCTTATATACTCCAATCACTCTTTTAAACTCCAGTGGAAACAAGCCCAGTCTGTCTAGCCTTTCCTCATAAGACAGCTCACTCATTCCAGATATCAATCTAATACCCTAGGATGAAGTCCACCAGGACCCAGAGAATTGACAGCCCGCAGCTCCATCAGTTTGCTCAGTACCGCTTCCCTAGTGATTTTAATTTCACCAAGTTCCCCTCTCCCTTCTACCTCATGATTTAAAACTACTGTTGGAATGTTTTTGTATCTTCTATAGTGAAGAGAGAAGCAAAATATTTATCATTTCATCGACCATTTCCTGATTATCTACTATTAACTGCCCATTGCCACTCTCCAGAGGGCCAGCACTCACTTTACTTACTTTTTTCCTTTTTAAATACCTGTAGAAACCCTTGCTATCCATTTTTACATTTCTAGCTAGCTTCCTCTCATACTCTAATTCCTTACTTCTGATTAACCTTTTAGTCATTCTCTGCCATTTTTAAATATTCTTACCAATCATCTGACCTGCCACTCATCTTTGTGCAGTTATGTACTTTTCCCCTAAGTTTGATGCTTTCCTTAATTTCTTTACTTAATTACAGATGGTGGGACCTCCCTTTAGAGTTTTTCTTTATAGCAGGAATATACTTATTCTGAGTATTCTGAAATGTCCCCTTAAATGTCTACCACTGCTTCCCTATTGATCTATTTCCTAGCCTAGTAGCTCTGTTCAATTCAGCTAGCTCAGGTCATGCCCACATAGTTGCCCATATTTAAGTTTAAAATACTAGTCTGAGGCCCACTCTTCTCCCTTTCAAACTGGATGGAAAATTCAATCATATTGTGGTCGCTGCTACCTAGGGTACCTTCATTCTGAGGTCATTCATTAATTCTGTTACATTACACAATAACAAGTCTAATATATCCTGCTCTCTGGTTGGTTCCAGATCATGCTACTCTATGAAACTATCTCAAAAGCATTCTAGACACTCCTCATCCAGACTACTACTACTGATTTTTCCAGTGTATACGTATATGTAGATTAAAATCACCCATGACTATTGCCATCCCTTTATCACAAACACCCAATATTTCTTCTTGTATACTTTGTCCTAAATTGTGGTTACTGTTAAGAGGCCTGTAGACCGCTCCCACTAGTGACTTCTTTCCCTTAGTATTCCTCGTTTACACCCAAACCTGCATCCTGATCTCCTCAACCAAGGTTCTCTCTAACTATTACACCAATGCTATCCTTGATTCACAGTGCCACCTCTACCTAGCTTCATATTCTTCTTGAATATTCAGGACCCAATCCTTGTCATCCTGCAGCCATGTCTTCAATGTACACTATCAATTCATTTACTTTGCTATGAATGCTACGTGCAATCAGATACAGAGCCTTTAATTTCGTCTTTTTGTTATCTTTGTAACATCTAGTCTTGACTATTGGTGTATTCTTAGGTTTTATCTCTCTACCCTTTCCTGATATTCTATGACCCTCATTTCCCATATTACTATTATGGTCTCCTGCCTTGAATCTATCCTTTGATTTGCCACATCTACCCAAGCTTGATCCCTCACCCCCACCTCGTTTAGTTTAAAACCCTCTCTACTTCCCCAGTTATGCGATTTGCAAGAACACTTGTCTCAGCACGGTTCAGGTGTAGACCGTCCCAATGGTACAGCCCCCACTTTCTCCAGTACTGGTGCCAGTGCCCCACAAACTGGAACCTACTTCTCCCACACCAATCTTTGAGCCACGCATTCATCTCTATAATTTTATTTGCCCTATGCCAATTTGCACATGGCTCAGGTAATAATCCAGAGATTATTACTTTTGAGTTTCTGCTTCTTAATTTGGTACCTAGCTTCTCATGCTGACTATGCAGAACCTCCTTCCTTGTCCTGCCTATGTCACTGGTACCTACGTGGACCACAACTGGATCCTCCCCCTCCAACTGTACGTTCCTCTCCAGCCCTGAACAGATGACTTGAACCCTGGAACTAGGCAGGCAACACAGCCTTCTGGACTCTCGCTCTTTGCTGCAGAGAACAGTGTCAATCCCCGTCACTATACTGTCCCCCACTACCACCACATTTGCTACCCTCCAGTCCTCTGGCACTTCTCCTGTGGCCAGAGAGGTATAACCAGGGGGCACAGATTTAAATTAAGGGGTAGGAGGTTTAGAGGGGATGTGAGGAAGAATGTTTTCACCCAGAGGGTGGTGGGAATCTGGAATTCACTGCCTGAAAGCATGGTAGAGGCAGAGACCCTCATAACATTTAAGAAGTATTTGGGTGTGCATTTGCGATGCCATGGCATACAAGGTTATGGGCCTAATGCTGGAAAATGGAATTAGAATAGTTAGGTACTTGTTTGACCAGCACAGACTCGATGGGCTGAAGGGCCTTTTTCTGTATTATAGATCTCTATGACTCTATAATGAGGCGGGTTCTGGACAATATGGCGTGAAAACCTGACATCACAGCTGGCGGGTAAAATGTCATTTTACCCACCTGATACCCCGCATTTAGTGCAAATCTGGGAAAATTCTACCCATTGTGTTATTCTGTGGAAAAGGCTAAGTGTGTATGTATGATTTAATTAAGTTGGGCAGAGATTAATAGAAGACAGGTTGTCTGGGGAATTTAAAACATGAAAAGGACAGAGATATTACGTTTGAGATACAAGTGAATAGGTTAAATCTAACATTTGCATTTTTAGATAAACCGAGAGTTTGTTTGAATATCAAAGGGAAGTCAGAGGTGACATCTTGCAGGAGCTCCATAAGTAAACAGAGGTGGGGATATTATATTTTATTGACCCAAAAGCAAAGACAAGATGGAAGCGTGAAAGATCTTATATTTGGAAGGATTTAAGTTTCAAAGAGGTATGAGAACAATGAAACCTGAGCGGGGAAAAAAGGTACTTTAGAGTTACTGTGGAGAACTTAGGGTGGTGAGATGGAGCTGTGATGTAACTGCTTAGTTGTGGCTCTGGGCTAGGAGAAGATGTAGTTTGAATCAGCCATTCAGTCAAGCCAGCAAAGTCTTGGGCTGCAAAAAGCAGTTTTATTCTCAAGTTTGGTTTTACACAGCAGAATGGAATAGAGTTACAGGTCACATGGTATGCCTTTATTAATGCTACAGCAGTTTGCCTTGGGTAATAGCACTGGATTTTATAGTTAAACATCTATAAGGAAGTGTTGCCTGGAAGGTGTTTACTTGTACATCTGACCAAGTAGAGGGTCTTTTTGGGGGAATGTGTTGTAAGACTAACCTTAATTGTGCAACCATAATCTTGTGTTTTCTTCTATTCTTCTTAATAAACCTTTTACCGTTAATTTTTAAAATCCCAAAAACGTTACTGGATTTCTCACTGCTGTGATCAATGCATCTTCTTCTCGTTTTCAGAATTTAAAAAAGATTATGACCCGTCAGCCAAGTTTCCCTCTGGGATTTGGTATGCGCAGGAATTAACAAAGGCTGTGGTCATAATGCTTATTTGAAGGTTAGTCCTATGTCAGAGCTTGATTCTTAATCTATAGTTAAAAACTGAAAAAGACCTACCAGAATTTATCATGTGAACCTAATTCACTACTCACTCAGTCTCACTCCTCAGTCACCAGGCTCCTCATGCATCCCTTACAGCGCAAAATGATCTGCTCAGTGTTATAACGTGGCAGATGGTATGTGCCAGGTGGATCAAATCCACAAGGGAAACTTGACTGCGCTATCATAACAGTTTTTGAATTTGTATTTATTCTGAGATGCATGCACTGAATTCAGAAGTAATAAGACCCCAAAGACTTATAGGGATTTTCTTTTAAAAAAACTAAATTAAAATATTTATTAACAAAAGAGAAAATTTCAAGCACATACACAGAACTACGAATTACTACTATAATAACTCCTAAAATAACCTGACTCCCAGTTATACTCCCTTTAAGGCAATGGTTCAAAAATAGATTTTAGATTTTAAACAGATCCAGCAATTTAACACAATACCCTGGACAGTGGAATTCTAAATGATTTTTCTCCAGCTTCAGTTTCTGTAGACAGCAGGCTTATGCACAAATACTGGAGGCTTCATTATGGCTACTTCATATAATTCTGTGAGATCTTGCATGCCTTCCCCTGACACATAGCCTCATTCTCATTTATGGATGTTTCTCTCTTTTTAACATGTAAATTCCATAGTTTCATGTGTCTTTGGAACTTTACCTTTCTTATAATATAAATCTTTTCATGTTGTCAATATTCTCATTAACCTCTTTGAAATTCAAAACTCTCTTTATCTATCAAAAAATGCAAATTCCTTCACATCTTACATGCTAAGACCCCAACCCTTGATTACCTACTTAGCCTTTCAAAAACACTTCTACGCCTTACTTCTTTTGATAACCTCAACTTTTAGTCTGCTTGGCTACAAAGTGTAATTAAATCACACACACAGACAAACCCAACTACTTATCCCCATAAACCTACTTTACAATAAACCAGAAAAATATTATGAAAATTATTATACTCTCATGCATTATCCCACAGGGTGTCTTTAATGCGGCCAATTTTATAGCGCGTGGAACTGTAAGAATCCCAATACGTGTACTGACCAGTGAAGGTAGGCTTGTAGTAGACCGTGGTAGAGAACCCCATCATATATCTGGGCTGCCCAAGACACATAAAAGAAATGTCTGTTTATGCTCTATCCTGCGGGATAATGGCTATCCTGATCAGACCATTTCGCTCTGTATATTGCTCAAATTTATGAACGGGCCTAAGACTGTCACTTTCTGCCCTGAAAAGTGCCCAGTCTACCTCAGATCACCCTGGAAGGGAGAGGTATCTCAAAGATTTGAGCAACTGGTGAGGCTACCTGTTTCATGCTGCTCCTATGCAGTAACAGCATGAATGGTATTTGCCACTAACAGTACGCTGCAGTCAAGCCAAAAAGACGTTCTGCCTATCACATAAATGAGTAATGTGGTATATGAATTTCAGTGCCAGTGTGATGCTAGGTATGTAGGCTGTCCATCCCAAAGACTAGCGGATCACATTAAACAGCATGTCCCATCCGCTGTTCACAATGGGCAAGGTACGGACCGTCCCCAACCAGCCCATGCTTGCAAAACTCAAAACACAGTGTCCAACATTAGATTTGATTCTGCAATTGGACAACATTTGCTAAATAATCCTCAGTGTGCTAAAAATAATGCTGACAACCAATTTAAGATTGTCAGCCGGGCACACAGTGTGGCACACTTGCATGTGCTGGAAGCTACATATAATAATACAGAGCCCTGTTCTTTGCAGACAGAAAGAACATGTATATATATTGCGCCTGTTTCAGCTAAACAAAATAAATGAAAGCTATTTGCTGGTTCATTCCTCAGGGCAATGCCTTGACCAATCCGAGTCAAGCTGTCTGGTTTGAATTTCAAACAATGCCTGGCTGTTAACTGTCAGTCACCATTAACTGATGCATTCTCCATGGCAATACCTCTAACAATCAAAGTCCACTTGCTGGCCAATCAGCACCCTCTTCTCATACAGTCTAAAGCTGTTTCTTCCCTGATATTGGTATTCTTGCTATTGTCCTGATGAGTGCAAGATGAAAAGCTTCAACAAAATGTCTTTTTTCTGCAATATTCAAGGTCAATGTCATTAATGTCACATGTAGGCTAGACCAAGTAAGAATGGCAGATTTCCTTCCCTAAAGGACATTAGTGAACCAGATGTTTTTTTTAAAATTACAATCAACAATGGTTTCGTGGTCACCATTACTGTGACTAGCTTTTCAATTCTAGATTATTAACTGAATTTATATTCCACCAGCTGCTGTGGTGGGATTTGAACCCTTGTCCTCACAACATTGGCCTGGGCCTCCACTATAAAGCTTCCTTCAGCCTGAAAAACATCCATTAACCACTACTCGCTGTTTACTGTCACTCAGCCAATTTTGTATCCACGTTGCTACTTTCTCTTTTATTCCATGAGCTCTAACTTTGCTCACAAGTCTATTGTGTGGTATTGTCTCAAATGTCTTCTGAAGTCCATGTTCACCACATCAACAGCACCGGCCTCATCAACCGTCACATCGCTTCAAAAAAACTCAACCAAATTTGGTAAACAATATTTTCCCTTAAGCAATCCATGCTGGCTTTCCTTAATTCATATGTAGTTGTCCATGTGACTATTAATTTTGTCCCTCAGTATTGTTTTTAGAAGTTTCTCCACCACCAAAGTTAAACTGACAGGCCTGTAGTTACTGGGCTTATATTTACAACCTTTTTAGAACAAGAGTGTAATGTTTGAAACTTTGAAACTCCCCAGGCCTCTGTTACCACCAGGGTCTAAAGGAGACTGAAAAATTATGGCCAGTGCCTCTGCAGTTTCCACTCTCACTTCCCTCAGTATCCTTGGATACTTCTCATCTCGTCTTGGTTTTTATCAAGGTACAAATAGCCTATCCAATACTTCCTTGTTATCAATTTTAAACTCTTCTCGTGTCTGAATTGCCTCCTGTTTCACCATGGCTTGGGTAGCATCTTCATCCTTGGTAAAGACAACTGTAAACTATTCATTTAATACTTCAGCTGTGCGCTCTGCCTCCATGCGTAAATCCCCTTTCTCTCTTAATCAGCCCTGCTCCTCCTTTTATCACGCTTTCACTATTTATATGCCTGTAGAAGACTTTGAGATTTCCTTTTATGTTAGCCACCAGTCTCTTTTCATATATCCTCTTCGCTTCTCTTATTTGCTTTTTCACCTACCCTCTGAACCTTCTATAATAAAAGCAAAATACTGTAGATGCTAGAAATCTGAAACAAAAACAACAATTGCTGGAAATACACAGCAGGTCTGACAGCATCTGTTGAGAAGAGTCATACGGACTCGAAACGTTAATTCTGTCTTTCTCTCCACAGATGCTGTCAGACCTACTGAGTTTTTCCAGCAATTTTTGTTTTTGTTTCTGAACCTTTTATATTCAGTTTGGTTTTCAATTGTATTTTCTATCTGATATCTGTCATGAGCACACTTTTTCTTCCTTATCTTAACTTCTATCTCTTTCGTCATCCAGGGTGCTCTAGATTTGTTTGCACTACCTTTCCCTTTCAGGGGAATATACCTCAACTGTGCCTGAACTCTCTCTTCGCTGAAGGTAGTCCTTCAGCAATTTTCCTGCCAACTTTTGACTCCAAGTTATTTATCCCAGATCCATTCTTACCCCATGAAAGTTGGCTTTCCCTCACTTAATTATTTTTACTCTGGATTGTTCTTTGTCTTTTTCCACAGCCAACCTAAACCTTATGATACAATGATCGCTGTCCCCTAAATGTTCTCCTACTGACACCTGATCCACTTGGTTCATCTCATTCTCAAGAACCAGGTCTAGCAGTGTCTCCTTTCTCATTTGACTGGAAACATACTGCTGTAGAACACCTTCTAGGAATTAGTGCCCCTCTCTGTCCTTTACACTACTACTATCCGAGTCTATATTTGGGTAATTAAAGTTCCCCATTATAAATATTCTATAATTTTTGCATCAATCTGTAATTTTCTTGTAAATCTGTTCCTCTACATGTTCCCCACTAGTTTATGTAATTAATATAACTATGTACAAATATGTAAATTCAGTTTCACAGCATGCTGGTGTCTTCCTTACGCAAATATATAATCGCTAATATAGATAATTTAATTTTAAAAGCTTGCAATGTCTTACATTTTTAAGAGCACAATTTGCATTTATATATACCCTTTAGTGCAGAAAAACATCCCAAAATGCTCTATAAGGGTATAATCAGATAAAAGTGGATGCCTGGGAGGAGGAGATATTAGGAGGAGTGACCAGAAGTTTGGATTTTGAGGAGACCCTTAAAAAGGATGATATGAATGTGTAGGCAGAGGGGTTTAAGGAGGGAACTTCAGTGTGTAGGACCTTGATGGCTAAAGGCACAGGCATGATTTGTGGGTTGAAGGGAGTGAAGACGCATAAAAGACTAAAGTCTGAAGAACGGAGAAGTTCAGAGTGAGGGGGCTGCAGAGTTATAATGTTGGAGGAGGCTACAGGGATAGGAAGGCATGAAGGGAGCAGAACTTGGTGTGGAATAGGATATCGGCAGTTGGATTTGGATGATCTGAACATTGGAGAACAGGAGGCAGGCCAGAAGAGCATTGAAATAGTCAAGTATGAGATGATAAAGGTATAGTTGAGAGTTTCAGCAGATGAGCTGAGGCAGTGGTTGAGGTAGAAGTGAGCAGTCTTGGTGAAGTAGAGTATATGCGGTCCAAATCTTAGAAAAATCCAGCAGCAGACTTTTAAGAGGATGGAAATAGAATTGTAAGTTTTATTTTTTCATAAATTAATACAGCTCATTTATACATGATTTCTTCAAACCAAGATATTATTAAAATTATACTACCTTTGCCCAGTTTTTTTTTAAAGTATCTTAGACAGTTCTACAGTGGCTCTTTTTACACAATTGTAAATAAGGGAACCAGGCAAATCTTATTGCAAAAACGTCCTGCTTTAAATTTTAATCACATTTGATAAACCACATATAAATTATCAAGAATGTTGCTGATTCAGTATTATATTTCAAATGAAGTTTATTATGAATGACTTTATCCTTCTCATAGTGAGGTTGCTCAATTTTTCATGTTATTCACAAACTAAATTGGATGTCACTGTTCCCAGGTCTCTTGCCATGGCCACACGATCCCTTCACAAAGTTTACTGCTCTATGGAGATGGTTTCTATCTTGATGACCAACTTATCAGGTAGGGAAACCATTATGTGGCATAAAATCAATGTGAACTGTATTCTATTACTCTATGATGCAGTAGCATGCATTCTTAACAAAAACACCAGCTATATACTTAAATGTAGTTGTATGACAAGGTAATTGAATAATTACTATTTAGAAGTTTTAACATGCAATTATCGTACCAATATACAATAACTGTTGCAGGCAAATGCCCAAGTTTTTGAATTAACAATTGCACTCAGAAAAGCTATGCTGTCAAGCTAAAATGTTGAAAACTATACACTATAGTGGTCATCTGGCACAAGCTGCATTGCTCTGCTGCTTTTAGTTTTCAAAGCTGTCCCAAAGGGAGCTGTCTGAAAAGCCTCCATTCATCCAGACAAGGTCTGTCTTCTCAGCTAACCATTTTTACTGCCAGTTAAATAGTATTTTCGATAATCAGTGAAGAGTGTATTGTGCACTGCAAATTAAGGACCGCAATAAACCAAATTCTGTAGTGCTTTCACCCCAAAGAGACACTCTCTTAATATGAACTTTTTTCTTACTTGATCATAAAGTTACAACATGAAACAGTTTAGGTTTCAAAATACTAATTATGACCTTAACTTAAGTGGTCACAAGGATTAGAGATGTTGTAGGCATTACAGAGCATAGGTGTGCATATGGGGAAATCAAGAGATCAAGAAATAAAAAGGCCCTGTAAACATTTTGAGAATATTTAGAAATGTTTACTTGCTCTATATTTGACAGAAGGGAAAGCAGTATTAAGATCCTTGTTTAAATATAGTGCATCACATAACTCTACAAAGGCATCAAAATTAGTGCCAATCACTTAAAGATTTGTGGTTATTTTCTGTAATTGCCTATATTCAACATATAGATTCTGTTTGTCCATTCTACTCAGATAATGGCAACAAAATCAGAAAAAAACTTTTCTTCAGAGGCCCCATAATAGACATACTTGATGTCAATAGGCCAAAGACAGCTGCACAAGTTTCTGTTTCCCAGGAGATGATGGTTTCATGGAAGGCTGAGAATTGCCACAGCAACCGGACTATAAAAACAATTCTCTGATTCAGGCCTCCAGATTCTGTTAAAGCAATTCATAATGTATCACAAGAACAGAACAGAAATGTTGAAAATGATCAAAGTTAACAAGGCCATTAAAATGTCATTTTGTTTCCACCTTAAAGGTGACAAGTCACAACCTGGAATTGAGTTACAACAGATGAAAGCAAGTGCAACCAATCCGTAAACTGACTGAACTGTTTTCACTGACAGAGTCTAGTGATAAACCCCTTGGTAGATTATTCATAACAACTATTCCAAATTTACATTAATCGACCGGCTTGGAAACATTCTTAGTTATATCAGGTTTCGCTGCAACATAAGCTGTCTATGCTTCAACAGCTGTTGTATGCTGAACTACAAAAACTTATTTTCAGACAAATATCCCTTAGAAGTTATACAGAAATAAAATGTTTTAGCTATGCAGTAATGATACAAAATATCTTGCATATGAGAACAGCAAGGTAGATTGATTGATGTAGCAAAAATGGTAAAATATATTTTCCTAGCAGTATAATACTACTGTTTAAAGGTATCTAACAAATGCTGGTTTGTGCTACCAACATGAAAACATCAAAGTTTAGTGTAGAGTGAGGATCCATAAGGATCCATACCTATTACAACAGCCTATTTATACACAGGTATACAGAATAACCTAATTTTCTTTACAATCTGAAGTGGCTGTAGCCCTGACACAAACTATATTTTATTGTTCTTCACTTTCAAATATATATGATGGCATATTTGAAAGTTGATATTTTCAAACTCACATTGCCTGCTGTTTAACCTATTTTGATAGATTTTTTTGCCGCTTCAGGATCTGGTTTCTTTTCATCTTCCTTCCAGCATTGTGTGTGCTCTCCTTTCCTAATGTCTTATTTCCTCACACTCCCCTGAGATAACTCTTCTCCAGTCTTTTTCCTCCCCCAAGTAAGTCTCCTTCCAATTCTGTTGGTTCTCTCTGAGCAGATGGACAGAGTGAGGGAAGGCAAAGTATAACAAAGGCACTGGATTGAATTAGTAACTGATTGGAAACTGGATTTCCTTCTGCTGATTGTATCCCAAATTGCTTTCTCAAAAATTAATTTCAATACAATTGGTAAAGATGAAGGAATCGAGAAGTGTGGCCATAAACTGAGGATGAAGCAGCAGTCGACAACAAAGGGTTTATAAGGGGTTTTCTTGGCTTAGGGGGAAACTTGGCTGCAATATCTATTCACCAAGGGTGATGGGTGGGAGGAAGTTCTGCATGTGCTTCAAAGGTTACAGTCAGGTAGGAATTATTCCGAGTGTATTGCCAGCTGCTTCACTTCAATTTTAAATAGTCGTTTGGTAGTACAAAACTTGAATATCACTGAAAAAAGACACATGTTGAAGCTTTTCGTCTTGTACTCTTCAGGACATTCGCAAGACTACCAAATGTAAAGGGAACAACAATTTATACTTCATGAGAAGAGACTCTGATTGGTAGAGGCACTGCCATGGAGCATACACCAGTTAACTGATGACTGACAGTTAACTGCCAAGCTTTGTTTAAATTCAAACCAGGTAGGTTGACTCTAATTGGTCAAGACATTGCCCTGGGAAATAAGCCAGAGAATGGCTGTTGCCTATTTTGTCCAGTTGAAACAAGCACAATGTGTGCATATGTTCTTCCTGCAAAGAACAGGGCTCTGTGCATTAATATGTGTAGCTCCCAGCACCTGTAAGTGTGCCACATACGAGCCCGATTGATAAGCTTAAATTGGTTGTTGGCATAATTCTTAGCACACTCAGGATTGTTTAGCAACTGTCCAATCGCAGAATCGCATCTAATGTTGGACACTGTGCTTTGAATTTTGCAAACACGGGCTGGTTGGATACAGTCAGTACATTGCCTGTTGCGAACAGCCAAAGGGACATGTTAAGTAAAAACAGAAAATGCTGGAAAAACTCAGGTCTGGCAGCATCTGTGGAAAGAGTTAACATTTCGAGTCCGCATGACTCTTCTTCAGAGCTAAAGCTCTTTCCAGCATTTTCTGTTTTTTATTTCAGATTTCCAGCATCTGCAGTATTTTGCTTTTATCAAAGGGACATGTTGTTTGATACAATTCGCCAGTCTTTGGGGCATAATTCCTACGTACCTAGCATCACACCAGCACTGAAATTCATAAATCATATTACTCATTAGTTTCACCTGTTGCTCAAATTTTTGAGATACCTCACCCTTCCAGGGTAATCTGGGATAGTCAAGGCACTCTTCAGGACCTTAGGCCATTCACGAGTTTGCACAATATATAGCAAGCAATATCTGATCAGGTAGCCATTATCTTGCATGGTGGCTTTGATGCGCCCTATTTCAGCATCAAGCTTGCACGGTGAGCAAATAAATGGCTTGGGTCCATGATGCCTGGATTGTATCAAATAGCATGTTCCTTCGGCTGTTTGCAACAGGCAAGGTACTGACCTTACCCAACCAGCCTGTGCTTGCAAAGCTCAAAACAGTGTCCAAAATTAGATGTGATTCTCGATTGGACAACATTTGTTAAATGATCCTGAGTGTGCTAAGAATTATGCTGACAACGCAACTACGCTTGCCAAAAAATGAGCACTCTCTTCTCATTAAGTATAAATTGTTGTTCCCTTTACATTCAGTATTCTTGTGAATGCCCTGATGGGTACAAGATGAAAAGCTTTGACCTGTCTTTTTACAGCACTAATCAACTTAAATTTTAGTTTACTGTTATCTTCTGCGCTTTCCTGCTCTGATATAGCAGTACGTTTGTTCACTAAATAAGTAGAACAGTTAATGAATATGTCAGCAGGTTTTTCTTATTCCTTCTTTTGCTATCTTTTCACGTTACTCAATGGCCACTTCAGCAATTAATCCATATTATTTGTTGGAAAATAATTCTTTTGGGCTTTTGTGCTTCCACTCATTCTTTCAGCCTTACTAGGTATCACTGTTTATCCGAGCTTGATTTCGAGGTTGTGAACGGGCAAATTTTTAATGGCTGATCTTGCTTTCATGATCGCTATCTCAATACTACTCAATGGCAAGCATTTCCTGATCATTTCAATCTTTTAAAGCTTTTCTCACTTGCACAAACTTTTGGTGTAAAAGTTTTCTTAAGGGAATAGCTTGGGATTTCTGATTGAGTGGGGAATGCAAGATTGAGTGCTCCCTCACTGTAAGCAATTAGTCAGGTAATGTAACAATTACAGTACCACCTGTAGGCACAGTTCCTTGCAATCCTGAGCCCACTCACTATTTCAAGTATATTTCTGATAATGAATTTCCTAACTTTCTTTGCAATTGCATCGCTTAACTATGTTCAAATTGGCGCATAAAGAATAAGATTACTTCAGGCCTGGTAATATATGTTGTTTACCAATACCTCCCCTTAAAAAGAAAATGCAGTTTACTCAAAGTACTGACCTTTGTTTTTAAATAGAATATCATGACAAACATGACCTATATCTGACTCTTGAAAACTTCCTACGAGCATGGAGATCTTCAAGTCATGTCTTCCTCCCTGGGCTAGTTGCATGATGTCAATTATAGTCCATCCAACATAGGGTTGCCAACTCTGGTTAGACATATTACAGGAGGTTTCATCACATGGCCTCCTGCCTCCAAGCCCCAAGCTCATAGCACTGGTCTTCCCACACCAGTTCTTTCCTATCTCCAATATTTGCATGAGTAATTTTTAAAAAATGACTAAAGCAAGTTAAGAGAGGCCAAATCAGAACTGTTTTCATGTCTTAAATGACCTGCCTTAGTCCGTGAACTATTTAATAATTTAACTCTATAACCTTCAACAGTTTTGCTAGTCAGGTGACAGCTCATTTTTAAAAAAAGTAATTTATTGAATTACCAGTAACTAACATTAATAGACTTATGTTACACAATTCAGTTACTCTATAAGGTTTTGAAAAGATACATATGAACCACAATCATAGTTTGAGTGCTTGATTGGAGCTCCAAATCAGTTCTACGAGCACTGCCGCTTAATAGAAATAAACTCACGGCAAACCTTCTGAAATTTGATACGGTCACTTATTATTTTAATGGGGAAGGTTGCGGGGGGGGGGGGGAGGGTGCGTGTTTGTGTGTGTGTGTGTGTGTGTGTGTAAGGAAGGGAGGGAGGGAAGAGAAGGGAATTGCGGTGGTGTAGTGGTACTGTCACTGGACTAGTAATGCTAGTAATCCAGAGACCCAGTGTCATGCTCTGGGGACCCGGGTTTGAATCCAACCACAGCACACGGTGGAATTTGAATTCAATAAAAATCTGGAATTAAAAGTCATGGCCATGAAGTTGTCGATAGGTGTAAAACCCATCTGATTCACTAATGCCCTTTAGTGAAGGATATCTACCACCCTTACCTGGTGTGGCCTCCAGATCCACAGTAATGTGGTTGACTCTTAAACGTCCTCTGAAATGGCCGAGTAAGCCACTCAGTTGTATCAAACCGCTGCAAAATCTGAAATGAATGGAACCGGATGGACCACTAGGCATTAACCTAAGCACCAGAAGCGATAATGGCAACCTGAGCCCTGTCGACCCTTATTAACATCTGGGGACTGGTGCCAAAATTGGGAAAGCTCTCCCACAGACTAGTCAAGCAACAGCCTGAAATAGTCAAACTCATGGAATCATACCTTACAGACAATGTCCCAGACACTACCATCACCATTCCTGGGTATGTCCTGTCCCACAGGTAGGACAGACCAAGCAGAGGTGGCAGCAAAGTGGTATACAGTGGGGAGGGAGTTGCCCTGGGAATCCTCAACATCGACACTGGATCCCATGAAGTCTCATGGCATCGAGTCAAACATGGGCAAGGAAACCTCCTGCTGATTACCATGTACCTCCCCCCTCAGCTGATGAATCAGTACTCCTCTATGTTGAACACCACTTGAAGCACTGAAGGTGGCAAGGGCACAGAATGTACTTTGGGTGGGGGACTTCAATGTCCATCACCAAGAATGGCTTGGTGGCATCACCACAGACTGAGCTGGCTGAACCCTAAAGGACATAGCTGCTAGACTAGGTCTGCAGCAGATGGTGAGGGAACTGACAAGAAGGAAAAACATACCTGACCTCATCCCCACCAATCTGGCTGCCGCAGATGCATCTGTCCATGATAGTATCAGTAGGAGTGACCAACGCACAGTCCTTTTGGAGGCGAAGTCCCACCTTCACATTGAGGATACCCTCTATCGCGTTGTGTGGCACCAAGACCATGCTAAATGGGATAGATTTCAAACAAATCTAGCAACTCAAGACTGGGCACCCATAAAGTGCTTTGGACCTGCAGCAGCAGAATTGTACTCAACCACAATTTGTAATCTCATGGCCCGGAATAGCCCCCACTCTACCATTACCACTAAGCCAGGGGGTCAACCCTGGTTCACTGAAGAGTGCAGGAGGGCATGCCAGGAGCAGCACCAAGTATACCTAAAAATGAGGTGTCAACCTGGTGAAGCTAGAACACAGGACTAGTTGTGTGCCAAACAGCATAAGCAGCAAGTGATGGACGGAGCTAAGCAATTCCACAACCAACGGATCAGATGCAAGCTCTGCAGTCCTGCCACATCCAGTCATGAATGATGGTGGACAATTAAACAACTAACTGGAGGAGGACGCTCCATAAATATCCCCATCCTCAATGATGAAGGTGCCCAGCACATCAATGCAAAAAAAAGTCCATGAACAAATTTTAAAAAATATGTTTTAATGATTTTGTTGTCAAAAAATAGAAAATTAATAACATCAACAACACTTTAGAGCAAGGGGTTATGACAGGGTGGATTTTTCATCAATTTGCTGTAAAAACGTGTATTTTTTTTATTCATTCGTAGGGTGTGGGTTTGCTGGCTGGGCCAGCATTTATTGCCCATCCCTAGTTGCCCGTTATATCCGTAAAAGGTAATGCACATGAACAACACCTAGGGCTAGATTTTACAGTCTGCTCATGCCCCTGGAAGGAAAGTTGGTTTCAAATGGACTGACTTTTAAAAAGCCTGCCCTGCAGCGAAGACTTGCTGGGGGTGGGCTAAACAAGCTCAGGGTGAGACTTCTGCCCTACTGTGGACAGGAAGTCCCACCCTCAAGAGCTGAGCAGTCCCTGCAGCGCCGGAGCTCAGTAAAGAAGAAGAGCGATGGCCACTGGAGAGAGGTAAATCCTGGGGTTTTAGGGCAGGGAGAGATCGCAGAGCCTAGGGAGGGGGAAAAGTGGGTTGTGGGGCCAGGTTTTAGAGGGCAGGTGGGAAGGAGCGAAGTGAGGTGATGCCTCCAATGCACACAGGGCACTCCCCGTTGATGAGCCCTCTCCCTCCTTTCTTCTCGCCTTTTCAAAAATGGCCTTTGCACTCTGGCCCGCCTACTTCTAGCTAGCATTTTATGGCAGTGGGGAAATTAAGGCCCTTAAATGCCAATTAAGGGCAAGCAACTCCCCCACCCCCCCCATATTATGGGGAACAGGGTCGGGGGTAGGCATGAGGTAGATGGGCTGGGTGGATGGACATATTTTGCGCACCCCACCTGCAAACATGCCTGGAGTGGGGGGGCATAAAATCCAGCCCTTAATTAACATTACTCAAATTTGTACTTTAGCTTTACTTATATCAAATATTTACCTATATGGAAACCTTTCTAAAAAAAAGTTTCCTTTTAACTTGTTAGGCAACTGTTCATACTCTGCACATCTCAGTAGTAGCAATCATTCCTAGGGTTGTGCAATATTGGATACAGCAGCAAGCTGGTCCCAAGTCACAACACAACGGTACTCAAAGAGTTATTCTTTAACTTCTGACTTGGTGCTCCTGGCAAACAGCCTCATCTAGCAGGAGTGAATATTGGAAATTCTGGCCCAAGAAAATAATTTACCGCTAAAAATTAAAACGGTACCAGGTGCATCCAAATTTCCATTACACAGTCCCAGGGGAACATGGCTCACCATCAGAAGCACAGAAGTCACAAAGCTACATTTTAAACTTCTTTTCACAGGATGTGGGTGTCACAGGCTATGGCTGCATTTATTTATTGTTCCTCCCTAATTGCCCTTGAGGAGGCAGTCTTGAAGCGCTGCAGCCCATGTGGTGTTGGTACACCCACACTGCTGTTAAGTACACCCACACTGCTGTTAAGAAGGGGGTTCCAGGATTTTGGCCCAGCAGCAGTGAAGGAATGGCGACATAGTTTTAAGTCAGGGTTCGTTCGGCTTGGAGGTGAACTTGCAGGTGGTGTTGGTACTGCATTGATATTTTGAAAATTTGTAAGTATTTTCTAAACATATATATCTGAGGAAAAAATGGAGATGTACTTGGAGTAAAAATAAATCACCTTAGATTTTCCTTTTCCACTTAATACACAGTGAAATTATTTGCTTTTGTATGGATGCAAAATGCTATGAAAGTTGTCAGCGAGGTTATTTTTAGCTGTTAGAGTATGAAGTTACCACTCATATTTTTCCCTTGTAACTTTTGATAGGATGGGAGGTCTCGCGGTGCTGTGGTAACATCCCTATCTCTGGGCCAGAAGCTCCAGGGTTCTAATCCCATTTCAGGACTTGATGACCATGGGAGGTGGATTCATAACATGGCCAAACAGGTTGATTATCAGCCTGTAAATCCTTCCAGTATGCCTGATGGTGGGCACTAAGAAGGGGAGAGTTCCCTGGTCAGCCATACTGCAAAAGGCAATGGCAAACCACTGCAGTAATTTGCGAAGCATAATCATGGACCAATCCAATGGAAGTCCATGGTCACCCTGTTAGGGCTTGGTACCTGAAGGAGGAGGGACTGTTGCTATGCGCAAGCTATTATTGTCTTTTTGGCACAGCCTGAATTTTCTTGAAACTGGCAAAAATTGCCTTCCCATATGAGGAAATGTTAATCAAGAAACTTAAGGAAACAATCTCAACATATGTTTAAACAGTAAAAGTTAAGGAATGGCAAGAAAATATTTGATTTGTAAATACATCTCCTGATATGCATCAAATTTTAAATGTGTCCCAGGGTGACCGGCCCAAAATATCAAGATTATTGAATTCCCTCTGAACATCTCACTCTCAAGAACAGGGATTATTGTTGGTTTTGTATCAGACAATTGTTTAACACACACAAGAGGTTCTGCTTTCTGCTACCTTCATGGAGGTAGTAACCCAATTAAAAAAGTAGACAGAGAAACATCTTAAGAATACACTGGCCCAGATCTTCCATTCTCCGAAGGGTTGTACCCCGGAGGTTGCTCTTGGGTATCCCTCAGAAGTCCACATGGAAGGACTGCATAGGAATTGCCCAGGAAGTTTCAACTTTTGTTGGGCAATTAGCCTGCATCTGGAACCCTCCGAAATTCTGATTTAAAGTTGGAGACCTTGGATGGTTCTGACTCTCTTAGCAGGACAGTTACCCAGAAAAAGTTAGAAGGATTAAAACCAGCTCTACCTCCTGGGTACTATTGACCCCCCTATATATACTTAATACTATTGACCCACACATCAACCAACCCCCACTGGACCCCCAACTACTCCCCCAACCCCTCACAACGATCCCCCCATACCACTCAACTAGTCCCACACCACACAACTAATCCCTGTAAACCCCTGACTACATCCTGAAACACTTGACCACCTGTCAAACCCCCGAACCCAGACTGCTACTTCGACCTCTCCGACCACCCAATGCACCCCCACCCCCTCTAACCTGTAAACCCCAACTAATTCCTGTAAACACCCCAACCACACAACTAATCCCCATCCCTGACTACCATCCCGATCCCCCTGACTACCTCCCTCCCCCACCGCCCGATCACCCTACTCACCCCTCCCTGACCACCCTACTCCCACACACCACCCCCAATCACCCCCACCTTAACCCCTCACTCACTTACCTTACACTCTTAACTCCTCTTCCAGATGGCCAAAATGACTGGAACATTTGAACAAAGCAAAATAAGGCCACTAGTGCTGTGAAAAGGAGGCATGGCTTCATTCCCCCTGTTGCATCTATACTGCACTGCACTGCAGGCCTCCAGGAGCAGCTTTGCTCCACATTTCTCAGCAGGCCCGGGTTCGAAGTCTGGGCGAGGAATGTGGAGCTCATGCCCCGGGAAGGGCACTAAATAGAGAGGGCATTTGACATTTTGAAAAGATAGGAAGCTTGGAAAAGATGGTGGGGTAGCTCTGCTAATTAAGGATGGCATTAGTATAATAGTGAGAGATGACCTTCTCTGGAAAGAGTAAGATGTAGAATCAGTTTGGGTAGAGATAAGAAATAGGAAAGGCAAGAGGTCACTTGCGGAAATAATTTATAGAAGGCCCTAGAAGACAGGTGAGTGGGGCAGGCTCAGTGGGACCAATCAGACAGGCCCTGGCAAGGGATACTAGGTAAGAAAATAGGAGCAGATTAGCAATCTGATGGTAATTGTCATTCCACAGAAGATTCAGTCCATTATGCATTTGTCAGTTAATATCACCCGTAATTTCCAGGATAAAGTTCTTTCCTAATCCTTTTAGTGGTCACTTTTCTTCCGACGTTGAACAACTTTCTGAGAGATATGCCAATACTAGTTCATCCTAAAAGGTATAGTTATATTAATCTTAGCTCAATTAAAATTTATGCTACGTCAGAGCTTGAACAGCAAATTCAAACTATGCTAAATAGAAAGAAATAAATGCTTTGATAGTCAAATACAAGTTCTTTTAAAAGTTACAAAATTAGAACTTTTATACAATTATTAAGACATAAAAGCCTTGCATGACAGTAAAAGCATAAGAATTGTGGAAGTATTTTCCATTGAAGTTTTCTAAAGAACTAAAGTTGTTACAACAGAAAGTTATCTGGAAATATGCTTTTTCACTTAACATAAAAAGCCTTATATATAGTTTAAAGATTGACTCTGCCTATGAAGATGTTATAGCTCAAGAATAGCCCAATCAGGTGTCATTCTTCAAGATCATCTTGATATTATTATCATACAACTATTAAATGTATGTGATACTGGACAGGTAATCCACAGACCCAGGGTAATGCTCTGGGGACCTGGGTTTGAATCCCACCATGGCAGATGGTGGAATTTGAATTCAATAAAAATCTGGAATTACAAGACCATCAGACCATTGTCAATTGTCATAAAAACCCATCTAGTTCACTAATGTCCTTTAGGGAAAGAAATTTGTCATCCTTCCCTGGTCTGGCCTACATGTGATTCCAGACCCACAGAAATGTAGTTGACTCTTAAATGTCCTCTGAACAAGGACAGGTAGGGATGGGCAATAAATGCTGACCTAGCCAGCAATGCCCACATCCCATGAATTAATTAAAAAAAATATTTAACAATCTTTCTAAATTGTTCAACCATATTGAAAATAAATTTTCCACAGTACAATGGTGATTCTGATTGACAAACACTTTGCGTTGAATTATTAAATAGAAACTAAATAGAGGGGAAAGGGGTTGTGTGAAAGGAGACATAGCAAATCAAAGGGTAACAATGAGGTACTAAAGCACGGTAGCAATTTGGGTAAAAATAACCAGAGTGTGGCAGGAAAGGACATAGCATACAATCGTAAGAGTGCACCAGCAGATAAGGCCTGAGACTGCAAAAATGGTAAAAAGACAGAGTTAAAGGCCCTGAATCTGAATGCATGCAGCATTCGTAACAAAATGGATGGTTTGTTAGCACAGATAGAAATTAATATGTATGATCTGATAGCCATTACAGAGACATGGTTGCAGGGTGAGCAAGGCTGGGCATTGGATATTGAAGGGTCTTTGACATTTCAAAAAGATAGGGAGCTTGGAAAGGATGGTGGAGTAGCTCTGTTAATTAAGGATTTTATTAGTACAAAAGTGAGAGAAGACATTCACTGGAAAGAGTAAGATGTAGAATCAGTTTGGGTAGAGATAAGAAATAGGAAAGGTAAGAGGTCACTTGCAGGAATAGTTTATCGGGAGGCCCTAAAAGACTAGTGAGTGGGGCAGGCTCAGTGGGACCAATCAGACAGGCCGTGGCAAGGAAGGGGCTGGGATAGTAGGTGCGGAGGGCAGGGGGGTGCTTTCAATGGGTGCTACCTTGACCTTCTCCTCCCCTGAAGTGGTGAGTTAGGAAGATGACAGGCTCTCTATCCCTCACCTTCCCACTCAATTACATGGCCAACACAAAGCCTCCAGACACTCTCGGAGGGGGTTCAAATTCCATGCTAGGTGTCCTTTCACCAGCACTTTTATCTACTACTTTGGAAATATAAGGTGAAATTTAATGCCCCCACCTCCCCTCCTCTGGAGCTGAGTTTGGGGCGGGAAGATAGTATTTAGGCAGGAGAAAGGGTGCGGTGTAGGTACCCACTGCCTTTGACCGTTTAAGTCCACTCATGGATGGCCTTCTCACCCAGATGGCATTTATAGGCCTTAGGTGGGCAATTAATGTCCACTTAAGGGCCTCAACTCCCCCAGGGGCGTTGCCACGTGGGGAAACCGAAAAGCAAACCTTAGCAGGTTCCCGGGAGGGGGTGATCCCTTGTTCAAAGGCACTCAGTGCCTTTGAGGGATTGAGGGACCTGACATCAGGAAGGGGGTGGGGGGTAGGGAGGTGTTGAAAACCATCTATGTGCCTCTGACCTTTCTGCCTGCTCTCCCACAATTCCCACCCCGCGACCCCCTTCCAGCCCTCATTTACCTTTGCGCCTCGTTGATCCTGGGCCTCTGGTGGGTGCATTGCTGGCAGCTGCCACTGTTCCAGGCACTGTAGCAGTGGTGAGCTGCTGGCCTCTAATTAGCCGGCAGCTGATAGGGGTTGGTGGGTGAAATTCCACCTCCTCACCCCACCCCTCCTCAGGGTTACTTAATCCAGCAGAAGGCCTACACTGACCAATTAAGTGCCTAATGGTCACTTAATACCGGCTGGCCTTCCTGAATGAAGGCATCACGGGGCTCTTGCCAATTCTCCAACCAGCAGGCAAGACCCCAATCGTAAACGTTAAATTCCACTTGTAGTCATCTCTTCTATACTACTTTGGATATTCTAGGGCCAAACTCAACGAAAGCTGCAAGAGAGAATGACATTCCTTTTTGTTTGTCAACATTTAAATTTAATTTCCTTAAGGGCCTAGAAGCAGAAGGCAAAACCATTAGCATTTAAAAAAAAAATAACCAATAGATTTTCAACACCAGCTTTCCATGCTTTCCTGTTCAGCACAGCTGTTTAGGAAGAGATTGGAAGTGTCATTCTGCAATATGGTGTTACCAGTTGGGATCACATTTAGAAAATTGCAGGCATATAGCTTCAAATCTTCCACCCACTTCCACAGAAAGTCAGGAAGTGCACATCTGTGATTACCCAAGATACTCTGAAAGCAGCAGATCACATAACCACCCTTATGTTATGTTTGGCAATTGTTACAAACAATAAAGTTAGTAGATTTTCCTATTTTTTTCTATTTTTCACATCAAATGTACACTATTCAAAATTAGCTATGCTTGATCAAAATAGCCACCCATTTATCTATGAGCACCAAAGTCAGATCTCAAGAGGCCAAGAGTCCTTACACATTATTGCTAACTATCTAAAGAGATATTTTTTAAAAATCAGTTAACCAATTCTCTCCTTCTTCCCTCCTCAGGAGCAGGACACATTTGCAACATATGGCTCTACAATGCTTTTTTTTCATGTGCACAGGTTCAAATGAGCAAATATACAAGGTGTTATTTTCCTGAAATGGATGCACATACTTCCAAAGCACATGATACTTAATGAAAGATACAAGGGAGAATAATGTTCCTTTTGTTTGTCAACTTTCAAATTTCAGGTATGGACAAAACTGTGATTGTCAATAAAACTGGAATTCTGTCAGGTGATTTTCATACTCAAAAGATTTGTTTAAAAATTATTCATTGATTCCAATATAGAATCCGAAGTAAAATAAGTAGAATTCAGAAATACTGAATGAAATTATACATTTCATAGTAAGCGAGTACAATAAACACATGGTGTTATGCTTGTGATAATTTCCACATTAAATCTCAAATTTGTATCATATATAGCGTAGCAAGAAATTCTAATGGTTTACATATGAACAAGGAGGAGTAGGACATTTGGCCCCTCGAGCCCGCTCTGCCATTTATTAAGATCATGGCGGATCTAATAGTAACCTCAAATGTGCATCCTGCCTACCCTGATAACATACCACCCCTTGCTTACCAAGAATCTATCCGCCTCTGCCTCAAAAATATTCAGACTCAACTTCCACCGCCTTTTCAGGAAGAGGGTTCCAAAGACTCACGACCCTCAGAGAAAAAAATTTCGCCTCATCTCCATTTCAAATGGGCGACCCCTTATTTTTGAACAGTGACCCCTAGTTCTTGATTCTCCCACAAGAGGAATCATCCTCTCCACAACCGCCCTGTCAAGACCCCTCGTAATCTTATATGTTTCAATCAATAGATTATTTTATTTACCTTAAATGACATGCCAAATATAACAAGCCCACCCCAAAGCATTACCCTGAAGACTGTAACATATTTTGCCCATATGTTACAACTTTCTGTTCAATTACACAAATGATTTTAGACAGTTGGAACAAAGGGAAATCAACTTGAAACATTGGGCAGTATTTAATGGAGGTCACAGGGGTCAGGCACTTGACTGGGCAGAAGTGGGTCAAGGGCCCCGGGGCGTAAGTTCCACTGAGTTCTGCTGAGAGCTGCTGGCCAATCAAAGGCTGGCAGCTTTGCTTTGTGCGGTATCACATTTGGGGCCCACGATCACTGAGGGATGCAGGACACATGGAGTGCTGGCGGAAGGGGTTTGCTGGGCAGGGTTTGTGGGATCAGGGGAAGGGTGGATGGCAGCAAGGGCAGCTAGGTGCCTTTCAGAGAGCACCCCCTTCCTGATGCCGTGAAACTAATAATACTCAAAACAAAAGTGGAAACTTTAATCACGTGTAGCTTGCTTCAGGATCATGTGATGCCAGGAGCCTGTGTATGTATAGGAGGCTGGGCTGGGTCGAGCTATCACTGGCTCCAATAACCTCCCCCCCTGCTACACATTCCCCACCCAGTGCCATCTGTCAGCCCACTCCTCACGACGCAGGCACTGAGTGACTTTGAATGAGAGAACACCCTGGAAGCACAACACTGGGTGAATACCAGTGACAGTGGGATGAGGTTCTTAAATGGTAATTGAAGGCCCGTAAACGGTCTTCCCACCAACTCATAATTGGGACAGAGGCAGGAAGGTGGCAGGGTATTCATATGCACCCTCCCGCCCAATTAAATGCCCTCCACTACCAAACTCACTGCGGGGTGGGATGGGGCATTGAATTCCACCCATTGAATCCATTTTTCTCTCTCCACAGATGTTGTCTGACATACCTGAGCATTTCCAGCATTTTCTATTTATATTTCAGATTTTCAGAATCTTCAGTATTTCACTTTTGTATTATTAATGGTTTTGGACTATCGGGTACGCACTATTCAGCTGAGACTATGTTGCCAAACCTATGCATGATGGCAGCTAGGTCACTGCAAATTAAGTAGGGTACAATACATTTATGTAGCTTCAAACGACAATACTAAACTGGACAAAGAAAATATTCTCAGAGTAATTTTCTAACTATTAAAACTATAACTGACTTTTTCTACAACATCCCATTATTAACAAAGGTTAATGCAATAAATATTTCAAAATGAATTAGAACTGAATAATTCAAACAAAAAATCTATTACAAAACAATTACTTTGGACAGCCACAATTTAGCTTATTCATACTCCCAAAAACTATTCAGCCTCAATAAATCTGCCAATCTTCGTATATTTTCAGAGGGAGAGGTAGTAAAAGGTTATCAGAAAAATGTAGCTTTTTTTAGGTTTATTGTAAACTTAAGTCATCACCTTTATCATGCTGACACATGCACATGTCTATTCAGAGTACATCAATCCACCCAAAGAAAGCCAAACTGACCAGTGAATGACAAGGTCCACAGTTTAAACTAATATTGGGATTTATCAGCAGCTTTTTCCTGCCTTACATTAACAAAGGAAGAAACAAACATCAATGATTTTCATGTGGGAAACAGAAGTGTGGAAAGGAATCTGTCAGCACAACTAATTCAACGATATACAAGTTCAAAGAAAAGAATTATATTTGGAGTAGATCCACCAAAGAAATTTTACTTGCATTAAATGCTGTTGCCACATGGTTAAAAAAAGCCTTTCATGAGTACCAGACATCCCAAGTGCTTTGCAGCCAACAAAGTACTTTTGAAGTGTAGTCACTAATGTAGAGGACATGGCAGTCAATTTGCACACAGCAAACTTCCACAGGCAGCAATGAGATAATGACCAGATAATCTGTTTTTGTGATGTTGATTGAGGGATTGGCCAGGACACTGGTGATACTCCCCTGCTCTTCTTCGAAATAGTACCATGGGATCTTTTAGATTCACCTGAGAGAGGGCCTTGGTTTAACATCTCATCTGAAAGACTCTTATAGTGCACTGCTCCCTTTGAACTGCATTGAGTGTCAACTTAGATTGTTGTGAACAAGTCCTGGAATGGGACTTGAACCCATAATCTTCTGACTCAGAGATCAGAGTGTTACCAACAGAGCCACAACTGACACATATCTTGAGTGATGTTACCAACTACTATTTACAGTGTATCTACAAAATGTATCTCTTGCCAACAGACAGCACTGACAATGAAGGGCAGATCAATCAATCAAGCAAAATAAAGATAGACAACTTAATGCTTAAAGTTATTTGCTCCAACTGGATGAATTGAGCTAGCTTTCTACTAAACACCCAAATAAAACAGGACACAAGGTAGTTTTCAAATTTGTACTTGCACTGAATGGTGGAAGGGTTGTGGAACCTCTCAATGAACTGCTGCATTCCTTGTAATAATGGTGTGTCCATACTGGTGACAGGTAAGGAGCTAACAGGGTATTGATTCAGTAATGATGAAGGAACAGTGGTATATGTTGATGCCAGCATGTTGCATGACTAGGAGGGGAACTTGCCGCTGATAGCACTTTCACGATGTCACTGCTCTCGTCCCACTGATGGTGGAGGTCACAGGCAAAGGAGGTGCTGTCAAAGTAAACATGCCAGTGATATGAGGGATGGATACTGAGTGCAGTAGCAAGGGCACAGATCAAGTAGACAGCTCTGTCCTGATTGCAACAATACGTTACAGCTATTCATGGAGTGTTGAGTATTACATCACACTCCTGATTTGAGTCTCGTAGACAATGGAGAGGTTTTTGACAGGTTAAGAGCAATGCTCTTCTAAGTTTGTGAGTGTGTGGCCATGCAGCAATCCAGAGCGTACAAACGGGTCACACACAGCCAACATTTATGATGTGCGCAAACGCAGCTGCACAGCAACCTTAAATGGACCTCACAGTGCAACAAACAGACTCTGCATAACAGAAAATCATCTGTTTTACAAAGGAACAAGATGCTATCAAGGCCAAGATGAGAGAGGAAATAACTGGTACACTAGAAGAATTTACAATTAAGAAGGAGAGGGTGTCAGATAGGCTATCTTTATTCAAAATAGATAAGGTGCCAGAGCTGGATGAGATACATCCAAGGGTACTGAGAGAAGTGAGGGTGGAAATTGCAGGGGCACTAGTGATAATCTTCCAGTATTTCTTAGAAACAGGGGTGGTGCCAGAAGACTGGAGAATCGCAAATGTTACATCCTTGTTCAAAAAGGGGTGCAAGGACCAAGCTGCCAACAACAGACCAGGCAGTTTGACTTCAGTGATAGGGAAACTTCTGGAAACTATAGATTCAGGACAAAATAAATAGTCATTTAGACAAATGCAGGATAATTAAAGAAAGCCAGAATGGTTTCAATAAGGGAAACATTTTTCAGATTGGAGAAAAGTTTGTATTGGTGTTCCCCAGGGGTCAGTGTTGGGTTAATGACCTAGATTGTGGTGTTCAGGGCATTATTTCAAAATTTGCTGATGATATGAAGATTGGAAACATTGCCAACTACGATGACAAGAGTTGTGAACTTCAAAAGGACTTTGACATGATGGTGGATGGGGCAGACAAGTGGCAGATGAAGTTCAATGCAGAGAAGTGTGAGGTGATTCATGTTGGCAGGAGGAATATGGAGAGATAGTATAAAATAAAGGCAGAAACCTAAAGGAGATGCAGGAACAGAGGGACCTTGGTGTATATGTACATAAGTCATTGAAGATGGCAGGACATGTTGAGAGAGCATATCAAATCTTAGGCTTTATTAAAAGGGGCACTGAATACAACAGTAAGGAGGTCACATTGAATTTGTATAAGATACTAAGTTAGGTCTCATCTGGAGTACTGCATCCAGTTCTGGGCACCACGCTTAAGGAAGGATGTGAAGGCATAGAGAGGGTACAGGGGAGATTCACAAGAATGATTCCAGGGATAAAGAACTGTAGCTATGAGTATAGGTTGGTGAGATTGGGACTGTTTTCCTTGGAGTAAAGGTTGAGAGGAGACTTGATAGAGGTAATCAAGATCCTGAGGAGAATGGACAGGGTAAATAGTGAGAAACTGTTCCCACTCAATACAGCATCAAGAGCTAGAGAGCACAGATTCAAAATAATTGACAAAAGGAGTAATAGTGATGTGAAGGAAACATTTTTCATCCAGAGGGTAGTTGGGAGTCTGAAATGAACTTCCTGAGAGGGTGGTGGAGGCAGGTTTGATCAATGTATTCAAAAGGGAACTGGATTGCTATCTGAAAAGAAAGAATGTGCAAGATTATGGGGATAAGGTAGAGGAATGGGACTAGATAGAACGCTCTTTCAGAGAGTCAGTGCAGACTTGATTGGCTGAATGGCCTCCTTCTGCACTGTAAAGATTCTGTGACATTGGTGAAGAGTTAGTCACTTCTTACTAAGTACCCAATTTCTAACATGTTCCTGAAGATATAGCTTTGATATCACTGGTCCACTTAAGCTTCTGGTCAATGGCAACCCTTTAAGATGTTGATGACTGTGGATTTGGTAAAGATGCACCATTGAACTTCCTAGGGAAATGGGTGGATCTTTTCTTTTTGCTCATTACCTGCCACTTACAAGGTGTACAATTTGGTAAACACTTGTAAGCCCAAGTCTGGATCCTTTCCCGACCCTGCTGCAGGCAAGCATGTTTTATTATTGCAGAAGTTGTAATGGAGCTGAACAGTTGAAAATCAGAGAAAAAGCACCAATCTTGACCTCATGAGAGATGCAAGTTGATTGCTGAAGCAGCTGAACATGGTTGAGCCAAGTGATGTCTTGGGATGAGATGAGTGACCTGGTGATAGTCTGTCCATTGTTAGAGCTTCTTAGCACCATACTCAGTTGAATGCTGCCTCAATGTTAAAGATGACTATTCTCACCTCTTGGGGCATTCAGCTCTCTTGCCCACATCTGAGAAGACTTTGATGAGGCCTAAAGTTTGGTGGAACCTAATGGAGTGTAAAAAGCAGGTTATTGGTGTGTAGCTCTTGCAAGATAGCATTAAATGATTGGAACCATAGCACAGCACAGATGGAGGCCATTTGGCCCATCTTGTCCATGCCAGCCTGAGGACACCCAGGTGTCCTTTCTAATCCCACCTTCCTGCACCCAGCCCATAGCCCTGCAGCTTACAGCACTTAAGGTGCAGATCCAGGTACCTCTTAAAAGAGTTTAGAGTTTCTGCCTCTACACCAACTTGGGCAGCAAATTCCAGACACCCACTACCCTCTGTGTAAAAAAGTTATTCCTCATGTTCCCCCTACACTTTCTGCCAATTATCTTGAATCTATGTCCCCTGGTTCTAGAATTCTCTACCAAGGGAAATAATTTTATCCTGTCCACTCTATCTATTCCCCTCATAATTTTGTACACCTCATTCAAGTCACCTCTCAGCCCTCTTTGTTCCAGGGAAAATAACCCAAACTTATCTAATCTCTCCTCATAGCTACACTTTTCTAACCCTGGCAACATTCTTGTAAACCTCCTCTGCACTCTCTCCAGAGTTATTACATCCTTCCTGTAATGTGGTGACCAGAACTGCACGCAATTCTCCAGTTGTGGCCTCACCAGTGTTTTATACAATTCCACCATTATATCCTTACTTTTATATTCTATACCTCTGCCAATGAAGGAGAGCATTCCATATGCCTTCTTTACAAACTTGTCTACTTGAACTACTGCCTTCAGGGACCTGTGTACTTGTATGCCAAGATCTCTCACTTCATCTACCACTCTTAGTACTTCCTCAATTACTTATTTTAATTTATTCATAGGATGCGGGCATAGCTGGCTAGGCCAGCATTTATTGCCCATCCCTAATTGTCCTTGAGAAGGTGGTGGTGAGCTGCCTTCTTGAGCTGCTGCAGTCCACATGGTGTACGGACACCCACAGTGCTGTTAGGGAGGGAGTTCCAGGGTTTTGACCCAGTTACAGTGAAGGAACGACGATATATTTCCAAGTCAGCATGGTGAGTGGCTTGAAGGGGAACTTCGAGGTGGTGGTGTGCCCATCTATCTGCTGTCCTTGCCCTTCTAGATGGTAGCAGTCATGGGTTTGGAAGGTGCTGTCTAAGGAGACTTGGTGAGTTCCTACAGTGCACCTTTGTAGATGGTACACACTGCTGCCACTGTGTATCGGTGGTGGAGGGAGTGAATGTTTGTGGATGGGAAGCCAATCAAGTGGGCTGCTTTGTCCTGGATGGTATTGAGCTTCTTGAGTGTTGTTGGAGCTGCACTCATCCAAGCAAGTGGAGTGTATTCCCATCACACTCCTGACTTGTGCCTTGTAGATGGTGGACAGGCTTTAAGGAGTCAGGTGGTGAGTTAATCGCCACAGGATTCCTCGCCTCTGGCCTGCTCTTGTAGCCACAGTATTTGCATGACCAGTCCAGTTCAGTTTCTGGTCAATGGTAACCCAGGATATTGATAGTGGGGGATTCAGTGATGATAATGCCATTGAATGTCATGGGGCAATGGTTAGATTCTCTCTTGTTAGAAATGGTCATTGCCTGGCACTTGTGCAGCTCAAAGGTTACTTGCCACTTGTCAACCCAATTGTCTAGATCTTGCTGAATATGGACATGGACTGCTTCAGGTATCTGATGATTGGGGATAGCTATATGACAGTAATTGACTGGGTTAAATTTTTCCTACATTTTTTGACGGGACATGCGTGTTACAATGACACTGGAATAACTTACTGAGGGAGCTAGCTAGTTGCCCTGCATAGGTGTTATACTTACGAGCAGGATGTTAAAGGAACTAGAATTTGTTGTACTCTTTTGTGCTCAGACACCTCTTTATGCCACCTGAAGTGAACCAAATTGGCTGGACATTGTCATCTGTAATGGTGGGGACCACATGAGAAGAATGCATAGGATTACCCAATTGGCACTTTGGACGAAGATGCTTGCAAATACTTTAGCCTTGTCTCTTGCACTCATGTATAATGTGGGAGTATGGAGAATAATGTGGGCAAATGTGAAATTATCCAGTTTGGCAGGAAGAACAAAAAAGCATTTTATCTAAGTGGTGAGGGATTGCAGAGCTCTGAGATTCAGGGTGATCTGGGTGCCCTAGTGCATAAATCATAAAAGGTTAGTATGCAGCAGATACAGCAACTAATTAGGAAAAGTAATAGACTATTATCATTTACTGTGAGGGGAACTGAATACAAAAGTAGGGAGATAAAAATAAAAAACTGCGGACGCTGGAAATCCAAAACAAAAACAGAAACAGAAATACCTGGAAAAACTCAGCAGGTCTGGCAGCATCGGCGGAGAAGAGCACAGTTGACGTTTTGAGTCTTCATGACCCTTCAACAGAACTGTTTCTGTTGAAGTTCTGTTGAAGGGTCATGAGGACTCGAAATGTCAACTGTGCTCTTCTCCGCCGATGCTGTCAGACCTGCTGAGTTTTTACATAGGTAGGGAGATTATGTTTCCATTGTACAGGGTGCTTTTGAGACTACATCTAGAGCACTGTGTACAGAATTGGTGTCCTTATTTAAGGAAAGATGTAAATTTGTTAGGAGCAGTTCAGAGAAGGTTTACTAGACTAATAGCAGGAATGGGCGGGTTGCCTTATGAGGAAAGGTTGGACAGGTTAGACTTGTACCCACTGGAGTTTAGAAGAGTAAGAGGTGACTTGATTGAAACCTTTAAGATCCTATAGAGTCTTGACAGGTTGCAGGGGGACAAGGTGTTTCCTCTTGCGTAAGAATCTAGAACTAGAGGTCACTATTCAAAAATAAGGGGACAATTATTTAAAATGGAAAGGCAGAGGATTTGTTTCTGTTAGAGGGTTGTGAGTCTTTGGCGCTCTTCCTCAAAAGGCAGTGGAAGCAGAGTCTTTGAATATTTTTAATGCAGAGCTAGGTAGACTCTTAATTAACAAGGGGGTGAAAAGTTATCGGGGGTAGTCAGGAATGTGGGGTTGAGGTTACAATCAGATTAGCCATGATCTTATTTAATGGCGGAGCAGGCTCGAAAGGCCGGGTGGCCTATTTCTGCTCCTAATTCGTATGTTCATATGTACTGGGATCAGTTATGAATGAAGATCAGGATGTTCTGCTCCCATCAGCTGCCTGGTGGTCCAACAGCATTTTCAACTCCACAACAGGGCTACAAAGCTTTCCCCTGATTCACTGGTTTTAGAACAATTAGCTATCTCTATAACCTGCTGATGGTCATGTTTAACATGCCTATAGCATTGTGTTGTGATTTCATTAAGTTTGTGTCATATTTCAAGGTCTAACTGCTGCTATTCCTAACATAGCTGACAACTTACTGAATCAGGGTATCTCTACTTTTTTAATAAAGGTGAATTGTGGAATGTGCCAGGCCATGAGATTGAAGATTGTTTTGGTATACATACATTTTACTACTTACGCTAGTCCACGTTTTTTAAAATTCATTCATGGGATGTGGGCATCACTGGCTAGGCCAGCAAATATTCCCCATCCCTAATTACCCTCAAGAAGGTGGTGGTGAGCTGCCTTCTTGAACTGCTGCAGTCCATGTGGTGTAGGTACACCCACAGTGCTGTTAGGAAAGGAGTTACAGGATTTTGATTGAACGACAGTGAAGGAATGGTGATATAATTCCAAGTCAAGATGGTGTGTGGCTTGGAGGAAAACTTGCAGGTGGTGGTGTTCCCATGCATCAGCTGCCCTTTCCTTCTTGGTGGTAGAGGTTGCGGTTTTAGAAGTTCTGTGAAGCAGCCTTGGTGAGTTTCTGTTGTGCACCTTATACACTGCTGCCACTGTGTGTTTGTGGTGGAGGGAATGAATGTTTATTTTGGTGGATGGGGTACCAATCAAACAGGCTGTTTGGCCTGGATTGTGTTGAGCTTCGAGTGTTGTTGGAGTTGCACTCATCCAACCAAGTGGAGAGTATTCCATCACACTCCTGACTTGTGCAGTGTAGATGGTGGACAGGCTTTTTGGAGTCAGGAGATGACTTACTCACTGCAAAATTCCCAGCCTCTGGCCTGCTCTTATGGCCACAGTATCTATATGGCTGGTCCAATTCAGCTTTCGGCCAATGGTTAACCCTCAGGATGTTGCTAGTGGAAGATTCAGTGATGGTAATGCCATTGAATGTCAAGGGACAATGGTTACATTCTCTCTTGTTGGGATCTGGTCATTGCCTGGCACTTGTGTGGCACTAATGTAACTTGTCACTTATCAGCGAAAGCCTGAATGTTTTCCAGGTCTTGTTGCATATGGACATGAACTGCTTCAGTATCTGAGGAATCATTAATAGTGCTGAACATTGTGAAATCATCAGCAAACATCCCCACTTCTGACCTTATGATGGAAAGAAGGTCATTCATGAAGCAGCTGAAGATGGTTGAGCCTAGGACACTATCCTGGGGATCTCCTGCAGTGATATTCTGCAACTGAGATGATTGACCTCCAACAACCACAGCCTTTGTACTAGGTATGAATCCAACCAGTGGAGAGTTTTCCCCCTGATTCCCATTGACCCTAGCTTTGATAGGGCTCCTTGATGCCACACTCAGTCAACTGCTGCCTTGATGTCAAGGGCAATCACTTTCGGCTCACCTTTTGAATTCAGCTCTTTTGTCCAATTTTGGAACAAGGTTGCAATGAGGGCAGGAGTTGAGTGCCCTGGCACAACCCAATCTGAGCATCAGTGAGCAAGTTATTTCTGAGTAAGAGCACAGTCGATTACCTGTTCCATCTCTTTGCTGATGATCAAGAGTAGACTGATGGGCGGTAATTGACTGGGTTGCATTTGTCCTGCTTTTTGTGTACAAGACATACCTGCAATTTTCCACATTGTCGGTTAGATGCAAGTGTTATAGCTATACTGGAACAGTTTGGCTAAGGGAGCAGCTAGTTCTGAAGCACAAGTCTTCAGCATTATTGACAGAATTTGTCAGGGCTCTTAGCCTTTGCAGGATCTACAGCCTTCAGCCGTTTCTTGATATCATGTGGAGTGAATCAAATTAGCTAAAGAGTGGTTGGTATCTGTGATGCTAGGGACCTCAGGAGGAGGCTGAGATGGATCATCCACTTGACATTTCTAGCTGAAAATTGTTGCAAATGCTTCAGCCTTCATTTTGTGCTGACATGTTGGGCTCCTCCATCATTGAGCATGGAGATATTTGTGGGGCTTCCTCCTCCAGTTAGTTGTTTAATTGTCCACCACCATTCACGACTGAATGTGGCAGGACTCCACAGCTTGGATCAGATCCGTTGGACGTGGGATCACTTAGCTCTATTTATTTCATGCTGCTTATGCTGTTTGGCATGTAAGCAGTCCTGTGTTGTAGCTTCACCAGGTTGACATCTCATTTTTTGGTCTGGCTGCTGTTAATCCTGGCATGCCCTCCTGCATTTTCATTGAACCAGAGTTGATCCACTGGCTTGGATGGGGGATATGCCGGGCCATGAGGTTACAGATTGTGGTGAGTACAATGTGAAGATGGGACTTCGTCTCCACAAGGACTGTGCAGTGGTCACTCCTCCCGATGCGGTCATGGATAGATGCATCTGCAGCAGGCAGATTGGTGAGGATGAGGTCAAGTATATTTTTCTCTTGTTAGTTGCCTCACCACCTGCCACAGACCCAGTCTACCAGCTATATCTTTTAGGACTTGGCTAGCTTGGTCAGTAGTGGTTCTACTGGGCCACTCTTTGTGTTGGACATTGAAGTCCCCCATCCAGAGTATATTCTGCACCTTTGCCACCCTCAGTACTTCCTCCAAGTGGTGTTCAACATGCAGGAGTACTGATTCATCAGCTGAGGGGGTGGAGGAGAGGTGGGTGGTAATCAACAGGTGGTTTCATTACCCATGTTTGACCTGAGGCCATGAGACTTCATGGGGTCCAGAGTCGGTGTTGAGGATTCTCAGGGCAACTCCCTCCTGACTGTATACCACATTAAATTTAATGTTTGTGATTTGTTCTTGGATATCTTTCTCTCTCTCTGCTTAAAACACTTTGTAAAAATGTATGGATCATATTTAAATAACTGAAGCTATAAGGAGTTCATAAATCAGTGCAGTCCATCATGCATTATCTCTATTTCTCATTTGCTCTTTTACTTGCACAGCACAGCCACTCTCGGTTTCATTCAATGTAATTTTTATCTGACTAAAGTACTTGAAATATTTCCTCTAACTTATCTTCAAATAATTTTAAATTATTTAGCTATCTGACACACTGCTGAAGTTTGGGATAATTGTGTACACTGCAGGCAGTAGGGCTGCAGAACCTGCCATCAGCTGACAAAGTTACTGTTCTGGGCAAAATTATCAAGTCCAAGGCTGGCTTTTGGAAGAGTTTAAGACTCCAAGTAAAAACTTCAATGGAAGTACTAAAAGAAACAAGAGAATTGAGTTGGTAAATTTGGCCATATTATTGTGCAATATGTACTTTTTGAATTATGTATCTTGATTACTACCTTATTTTGGACTTCAGAAATTTCAATCACAATGGAAAAAGTAACAATGATTTTTTTTTTTCCAAAATAGCATTTTGAATTATTCCACTGATTTATCAACAAGTCTTATGGTGAAGGTTAATTGTTTTCCTGTTAAAAAAACACAGAACTTTTCATTGTAACGTTTTGATGTTAAAGACTTCCGTGATAAAATCATGACACCCCCGAGGTGTGGTTAACATGCACAGGAAACTGAATTTTTAATTTATGATCGGACTGTCCATCATATAACTTTGTCATCTGCAGCTTGAACTAAAAAACTTCAATTAGTGTTTTCAGTCTAATTTGTAAGAATTTGAACAGTGGTTAACTTGTTTTATCACCCTAAGGAGTCACAATTTTTGTGGTAAATTAATTTGGATGCACCATTAAATGGAAATAGTTCCAAATGCTTTCTCAGTTTTTCAAAATACCAGAATACAGAACACTGTAAATAAACCTTTCAGTTCATAGTACAGCTAACCCTTTAAGACAACTTAGCCAGAGCTTGATTCAGTCACTTCTAATTTCTCAGTGTTTGTTCTGGAGTAGTATCTTAAAGAACTTGTTTTCAAAGTCATTTCAGAAGTTGCCAGTCTCTGGATTTAGCTTAGTTTGGCAGCTATCTAGCTATATACCCCAGGTTTTTTAGAGGAAATAGTCATACATTGGTCAGACTTCAGCTTCCTGCAGTCCTGTTTACCATGTGGGGAGTTGTGGGTACAAACCTATTGCACGGTGCAATATGGTAAGTCGTGTGCCATGGTCACTTCGAAATCATTTTTTCAAAGGAACATTTACTTTTTCATGGATACCTTTAGCTCTAGTGGAGTTTAGAATATAGTGTATGTCTTGCATTAGGATTAGTCAAAATTGCCAAATTTATTCTGTAAACTTGATGCAGAATGCGCAGCTTCAAATATTTCAAATTGATTCACGAGTTCTGCTAAACAGACTTTCATACTCTGTAAATGTTGCCAGACGCAATCAATAGCCATAACCAATGCAAGGCAATATCCAGTCTTATCTCATCTTAGTGGCAAGGCCATCCTCTATTGTGAAGTGTAGCACTAAACTAGTGTACTAGTAATCCTGAGGCCCAAGCTAATGCTCTGGGGACATGGGATCAAATCCCACCATGGCAGCTGGTAGAATTTAAATTCCATTAATAATTCAAAAATCTGGAATTAAAGCTTGTCTTAGTTATAGTGACCATGAACCTAATGTTGATTGTCGTAAAAACCAACTAGTTCACCAATGTCCTTTCAGGAAGGAAACCACTGTCCTTATCTTGTGTGGCCTACATGTGACTCCAGACCGACAGCAAATTGGTGACTCTTAAACGCCCTCTGAAATGGTCTAGCAAGCCACTCAATTGTATCAAACTGCAAGGAAGTCTAAAAAAATGAAACTGGATGGACCACCCAGTATTGACTTAGGCAACGGACACCCAGGCCTGTCGGCCCTGCAAAGTCTTCTTTACTAACATCTGGGGTCTTGTGTCAAATTTGGGAGAGCTGTCCCACAGATCAAGCAACAGTCTGATACAATCATACTCATGAAATCATACCTGACAGACAATGTCACAGACACCAGCATCACCATCCTTTTGTATGTCTTGTCCCAACAGCAGGACAGACCCAACAGACGTGGCGGCACAGTGATGTACAGTCGAGAGGTGGTAGCCCTGGGAGTTCTCAACATCAACTCCAGATCCCATGAAGCCTCATGGCATCAGGTCAAACATGGGTAAGGAAACCTCCTGCTGATTTGCACGTAACCCCCACCCTGCCGGCCCCTCAGCTGATGAATCAGTGCTCCTCCATGTTGAACACCACTTGGAGTAAGTACTGAGGGTGGCAAGAGCACAGAATCTACTATAGGTGGGGGAATTTCAATTTCTATCACTGAGAGAGGCTCTGTAGCAACACTACTGACCAAACTGGCCGAGTCCTAAAGGACATAGCTGCTAGACTGGGTCTTCAGCAGGTGGTGAAGGAGCCAAAAGAGGGAAAAACCCACTTGACCTCAACCTCTACTTACCTGTCCATGACAGTATTGGCAGGAGTGACCACCACATAGTCCTTGTGGAGACGAAGTCCCATCTTCACACTGAGGTTACCCTCCAATATATTGTATGGCACTACCACCGTGCTAAATGGGATAGATTTTGAACAGATCGAGCAACTCAAATGATGGGGGAGCCTAGTATATAAGCGCAAAAGATAAAGCTAAAGCATTTGCAAGAATCTTCAGCCAGAGGTGCCGTGGGCGATCCATTTTGGCCTCTACCAGAGGGCTTCAGCCATCACAGATACTAACCTTCAGCCAATTCAATTCACTCCATGTGATATCAAAAAATGGCTGAAGGCACTGGATACTGAAAAGACTATGGGCCTTAACAATATTCTGGCAACAGTACTGAAGACTTGTGCTCCAGGACTTGCCGCGTTCCAAGTTGTTCCAGTACCGCTACAACACTGGCAACTACCCGGCAAAGTGGAAAATTACCCAGGTATGTCCCATCCACAAAAAGCAGGACAAATCCAACCCAGCGATTTACTGCTCCATCAGTCTACTCTCAATCACCAATAAAGTGATGGAAGGGGTCACGGACAGTGTTATCAAGCGGCACTTGCTTAGCAATAACCTGCTCACTGACACTGAGTTCAGGATCATGAGCTCCTGACCTCATTACAGCCTTGGTTCAAACATGGGCAAAAGAACTGAACTCCAGAGGTGAAGTGAGTTGCATCAAGGAGCCCTAGCAAAACTGGAGCCAATGGGAATCAGGGGGAAAACTCTCTGCTGGTTGGAGTCATACCTAACACGAAGGAAGATGGTTATGGTTGTTGAAGGTCAATCACCTCAGTTCCAGGACATCACTGCATGAGTTCCTCAGGGTAGTGTCCTCGGCCCAAACATCTTCAGCTGCTTCATGAATGACCTTCCTACCATCATAAGGTCAGGAGTGGGGACGTTTGCTGATGATTGCACAATGTTCAGCACCATTCACAATTCCTCAGAGACTAAAGCAGTCTACGTCCAAATGCAGCAAGACCTGGACAATATCCAGGCTTGGACTGACTAGTGGCAAGGAACATTAGCGCCACACAAGTGCCAGGCAATGACCATCTCCAACAAGAGAGAATCTAACCATTGCCCCTTGACATTCAATGGCATTACCATCGTTGAACCAGCACTATCCCCACTATCAACATCCTGGGGGTTACCATAGATCAGAAACTGAACTAGACTAGCCATATAAACACTGTGGCTACAAGAGCAGGTCAGAGGTTAGGAATCCAATGGCGAGTAACTCACCTCTTGACTGCCAAAGCCTTTCCACTATCTATAAACCACAAGTCAAGAGTGTGACAGAACACTCTCCACTTGCCTGGATGAGTGCAGCTCCAACAACACTCAAGAAACTCAACACCACCCAGGACAAAGCAGCCCACTTGATTGGCACTACATCCACAAACATTCACTCCCTCCACCACCGAAGCACAGTGGCAGCAGTGTGTACCATCTACAAGATGTGCTGCAGGAACTCACCAGGGCTCCTTAGATAGCACCGTCCAAACTAACGACCACTACCATCTAGAAGGGCAAGGGCAGTAGGCACATGGGAACACCACCACCTACAAATTCTCTTCCAAGCAACACACACCATCCTGACTTGGAAATAAATTACCGTTCCTTCACCATCGCTGGGTCAAAACCCTGGATCTCCCTCCCTAACAGCACTGTGGGTGTACCTACACCACATGGACTGCAGTGGTTCAAGAAGGCAGATCACCACCACCTTCTTAAGGGCAAATAGGGATGGGCAATAAATGCTGGCCACTTTAGGGCTGCTTCCCACTCGGCCTCAATTTTGAGGCTTCTGGATAGAGTCCAGGGAGTAGGGAGAAGTCTGGCAGGTTACCCTGCTCAGGCCTCAATGGGAAGTGGGGGGGGTGTGCCTCCCTCCAGGGTCCCCTTTTCACATTAGACAACCCTCCCCCGAAAGACTGCTTCCCGTGGTGCTCACTCCCGTCCAATCTCTCCAAGTGGAAGACACCCACCCATCACTCCCCACCCTGCCCCTGGGTCTCACCTCCCCTTCTGGACAGTGGGACTTAGAATCTGGGGACTGCTTGTAGCCCCAGTCCTGGCCAGTGCCACCACCGGTGCTGCGGGGACTACTGAGCTGCCAGCCAATCAAGTTGGCCAACAGCTCTCTGAAGCAGGACTTCTGTCCAAGGGAAGGAAAATCTGTTTCCAGCCATGGCTATGGAGCTGCTTGTGATCTGCAGGGTTGCGTTCCCCGCTAACTCTTTAGATGGCAGGGTGGGAAACCCCACTATCTGAAAAATCTGACCACAGATCAGCAAACATATCGAAAACAAGAGGATGGTAGAAAATAGCATTCACAAAAACCAGAGGGAGAAAGGAGCAGGGATGAATACAGACTTGCAGAAACACGTAAAAAATGTTAATATGGAGACATACGGACCTCAAGAAATGAACAAAAGTTTTCCATAAATTTATAAATATCTGAAGTCATAAATTTGATTGGAGTGCCATCAAATTTACAGAACGTTTTCCAAATGCATTGCATTGCAAGCTGGATCACTAACTTAAATAAATCTTTGGAGCACTGAAAGATTTTTTAAATTTTCAAGAGAAAACCTTTGACCAGGAACTACACTTTTCCCCAAAGAGTGCTGGTGGAAGGGCAGGAGACAATGGTCACCATTTACTATCAGCACTTCAATCTACTTGGGAAACATCAGTCATATCATCCATTTGTCACTTACTTTTTCAAACATTTTATGCAGTTTTATTGCTAGTTTCGCCTAATACTAACTTTGCCTAACATTAGTTTCCATTGCAGAATGGATGTGTTTTTATATTAGATAAATCAAATTGCAAAGATGAGAGGCAGTACCAATCTTTTTAAATCACAGATAGGCGCAGACAAACCAGAATCTGGAGCTGATGATGAGCCAAGTTAAGTTTCCCTCTTCCGTTCAGTAATAAAAGCTTTATTAGTAAAAGCTTGGATGAGAGGACATAGGCATTTCGGTCAGTTGCTCATGAACCTCAGTAGATTTCCCTATGACCCTTAACCATTACAAAGCTTATGACATTTACAAGGTACCTTCAAAGAAGCAAAAGACATGACACACATCAAAATGTGCCACTTAACTGAAGAAAATATGCTTACCAAATCTTGTTGTTTGTGGAGCAAGAACTGTAAGGACAACTTAAAAGTGACTATACTGTGACAAAACGATAAGTGATACAATGATGAATTCCAGCATGATTTACATTGCTGATTGCATGATTTTTAAAGTTGATTTTTTTTAACCCAGTGACGTTCTGTAATATTAAACATTTGAAATGTAGGTAAATTATAAAAACCAACGTTACATAAGAAATAGGAGCAGGAGTATACCATTCCGCTGGCCAGCCATCACATCTGATCTGATCTGGCCTTAACTCCAGTTTCCTGCCCATCCCCCATAAACCATGACTCCCTTGTAGATCAAAAATCTGTCTAACTCAGCTTTGAATATACCCAATGATTAGCCTCCACTGCTCTGTGAGATAGAGGGTGAAATCGCCCGAAATTTTTAATAAGTGTGGTAGCAGGCAGGTAAGGCAGCCGCAATGGCAGCTTTTCACGCAGTATTGTCCCAAACTCGCCACATTAGTTAAGCATTCCTGGGAAATATGCCGTTTCCATGGCAAGTGGGCTCTCACTCACCCGCCATGCCATAACCTCACGCTTCATCACGCCAGGTTCCATATTTAAAGTCCAGTCGCGCGCACACCTCTCAGTACTTCTAGCCCACGACTGCTGCAGGGCAGATGTCCACGAAAGGCAAAATGACTGCAGCCCCCAGGTTTAATGACATGTCACTGTAAAATTTTTTGGACGCCATGGAGGCCTGCTGGGGTGTCCTCTACCCTTACTCTGGCCACAGGACAGGCAGTGGCATCACCAATCTCACATGGCTGGCAGTGGCAGCAGTGGTCAGCGGCAATGGCCTGCAAAAGAGGACAGCCACCTGGTGCTGCTACATGATGAATGGTCTCATCCGTTCGCCAGAACAACTTGCTCTTCTCATCACTCTCAACTCACACACTCACAAACCCATCACACATCCACAGGGATCTCACACCTCAAGGGACAACACCACTAACTCTCACACACACCTTCACATCTCCATCAGACTTATACCCTCTCAAGCTCGTGTCCTCATCCTGTCCATGGCTCCGCTCATCACACAAACATTCCATGCCGAGCCTTGTGTCCTGCTCACATACTCCATCTGTTTTCACGCAGGAGAAGCATGCTCACATCAGCAGGGAGAGGGTGGAATGGCCCACATTAAGCCCCTCACTCACTTTCAGGAGCTTGCCATCGCACTGACTGGTGAGGATGTGGTGGACCCTGCCAGCAGCGACAGTGAGGTCAGCAGCGAACACCGACCTGAGGATCCTGCACCACATCATCCCTCCCTCAACACAACTGAGTGATCTCTCTCCTGCTTTTGACTCTGCTGCTATGCACTATTATCTCTACTTTGGTTCACAGGGAGCTCTACCAAGGAACCGACACCCTCAGCCAACAAGTCCCTCAGCTTCATCCAGGCCCTCATCCGCAGCCAAGAAGACCCATCACAGCACTTACCCACACCCTCCATCAGCGCAGAGAGACACACCTCGAAGGGGCATAGATGTAGAGCAGGTTAGGTTCACAATCTGGTGGTCACCGCAGGGACATGTATCCGCAGCAGGAGGAGGCAGGTTCAACTGAGCTCCCCGGCACTCGGAGGACTCCGAGTCAAATGATGAACCTTTGGATTTGGCCTTCCAACTCATCCTGGAGAGTCAGCAGAAGGCGAGGGAACATCTCAAAGAGCCGTTGGAAGCCCTCAACAGAGTGGCATGCAAGTTGGAGGAGTTCGTCTACCGATCTCTGATGAAATGGTGCCCACAAGTGCATGTATGAAGGTCTCCATTGGGAGGATGGCAGATGCCATGGAGACCCTTGTCCAGCAGAACGAAGAGACATGTGCAGGCCTGTACTCCATTGTGGCAGCCATGGGTGAGTTCCTGCAGTGGTAATGTGAGAGGGAAACGGGGCACCTCGGTGTCCCTCTAGGTTCTCCTTCCTCTCAAGGAGTCAGGCCAGGGCCCTCGAGCACCCGAAGGGAGGAAAAGCGGTGGCTGGACACCCTTGGGTCATCCAATCAGGAACCTCAAAGGCTATCCTGTCCCTCTGGGTCCCCTTTGCCTGTGAACCCCTCAACCTCATCCTCTGTCACCGCAGAAGGAGCAGCTGGCCAACGAATAATTCTAGAGGGAGAAGTGTGTGTGTGGCAGGGCCTTTCAGGGCCTTGTGCAAGCACATTCCCACATCATACTCCTGAGCATTTTGAATGCTACCAATTGGGGTTCACTTTCAGTTGTCCATGTGAGCTGACCTGCATCTCTGCCCACCCAATGATCACATTAGTATGCAGCGCCTGATCTCCTCACCACCGCCGCCGCCGCCACCACCACCACCAGATATCATCAACTTCCACCTCCCCTTTGGGGATGTCCAGGTGAATGTGCACATTCCCTTCCTTCTGGAAAATCCCACCCCCATCTATATTAACCTCCCCAACCTCCTCCTTCCCACCCCCGGGTCCGTGTCTGCCATTGAGTCCCCACCAACCACCCTCACCGTCCCTTCTATTGCTACCATCAAACCCTCACCCTCCCACCCTACTACTTCACTCTGCCCTCGGTCATTCTCACAATTCCTTCATACCATGCCCACCCTCAGTTCGCTCCCCAGGAGGCAGACCCCTCCCTTGCACTTTCACATGCACATCCCCTCCTTCGGAGCCCCCTCCTCTGCCCCTTTGCGCCCCTTTACCCCCCTAGAACCCCTTCCCCTCTTTGCATCTTTCGCCCCTTTCCCCCATTTGCACCCTTTAGTCCTCCCACCCTGCGGACTCCCAATGTTGTGAAACCAATTGGCCTGCTCGCCATACCATCCGCTCATTCCACCGAGCACGCCCGACACCAGCAGGCACGGATGATTCCCCCCAGAGCGTTGCAAAGATTAATGTTCTTCTGAGAGAAGAAATTCCTTCTCATCTCCATCTTAAATGTTTATTTGGATAAGATTATGAGGTGTTAAGAGAATTAAAGCTTTACTTGTTGATATTATGAATGGCTGTGGTTGATTGACACTTCTGAGGTTGTAAAATGAGCAGTTTTTTTCAAAGGGGATTTTCAAAGCCTAATTGCTTATTGTGTCAGTTTCATAAACATTTCAAATACTTGTCAGACTTGCCAATGGCTCACTGGTTCTGTACATAGTGGATACAAAGAGAGTGGGTATGGAGGATGCATGGGGGGATATGAAGGCGTATGGAGAATGGGTGGAAATTGAGGGGCATGAGAGGAAGGGAGCCTAACCATGGACAGGACAGGGATGACGTCCCAAGAACCGAGGTGGGCCTTCTAATCAGCCTGCCTCACCACCTACTTGTCTCATTTGCTGCTTCAGACCTGCTTTGGGAGATGATGGGCCCAACTCCAGCCCAACCCTGACTCCCGGAGATCAAAATCTTATGCAAGTTCCCTGACTTTCAGAAGTCGGGATATGGCCCTGCTCGTGGTTTCTAACTCTGCGGAATATCCAGCCCAGTTAAGGACCTCATCCCACTGATGCTGATATTAACACAGCAGCAGGTGGCGTCTCCCCATATGGGGGGCACGACAAGAAAACCCATGTGGGGTTTACATCAATCTCCCAGGGAGGATCCCTTATTCAAAGGTACTCAATGCCTGGTCAAGAGACCTGGCATAGGGAATATGGTGGGCCCAATAATAGCCAACTCCTACCTTTGCTGCCAAACACCATCCCGCGACCCTCCTGCCACAATCACTCATCTGTGGCCAGGATCCAGCAATGATACTAAGCCTCAGGTGGATGTCGTGCCAGCAGCAGACACTGCCTCCCTGGTGGCACTGCCGTTCAATAGAGTTGGAAGCTTCTGACTGGCCAGCTCTTCTTCCACTCCCCCCCTCCCCACCTCAGGGTCCTTGATCCTGGGGAAGGCATGCCATTGTCTAGTTAAGTGCCTCGGTGGCACTTAATTCATCAGGCCTTCCCTAAGGGAGGCGACATGGGACTCCCGTCAGTTCTCCAGCTAGTTGACAAGATCCCCCAGCACCTCCATTAAATCCAGACCAACTTGGGGAAGAGGAAACCGTGTTGGTATTCCTTAAATGTTTTAACATCAGTATAATGATGGAAGTATGCAGAAGGTATGTGACAAGCTGAAACTTGTTTTCCAGCATCACTACATTCCAGGGTTATGTTACAGATGAAATCCAGTTATATGATATGGGAGGGAAAAAAAAATACAGATCTGCACATAATTGGAGTGGTATATGGTTGTTCAATGTCACAGATCAACCTGAAATTTAAGGGGAAATTTACAAAAAATGTGGCTTTTCACTGTCTTAATTCTGTTAACTGCTGCCTTATGAAGATAAACATGAAAATGTATTTTTATCACAGGGAACTTTGCTTCGCACCTTCATGCATTTTACAAGAACCAGTTTCTATAAGTCAGCAACTCCCTTTGAACCAGCTGGTGCAAAGGTATACAAAAAATAGATTTCTGGAATATCAATTGAGCATGGGTGTGTCCTGTTGTAGGTCAGGGGTCAAATGAGTTATGCGTGGCCCAGTTGCACAGATTTGTGTTAAAAGCACCAGGCTGTCTTGGAATCTAATAATCACTTGGGATCACTAATGCAGAAAACTCATCCAGAGGTTCTATGGGCAGAATTTAGTCCAGGTGGTCTCGCAAGAGCTGCCAGAAATACGCCCACCAGAGGCCCAGGGTCAGCAAGGAACCAAGGCCACAGATGAGTGAGGGCGAGCTGGGGGTTGTGGGAAGGGGTGGAGGGGCAGGAGGTGGGTCCGGAGCAAGGGCAGGGGATTGTTCTCCGTGTCCCCATGCCCTTCCTGATACCAGGTCCTCGATCAGACACCGTGACTGACAACAAGAGCCCTCTCACCTCCAACCAGGAGGCCGCAAGCAAACCCACTGGGGTTTGCTTTGTTGGCTCCCCATGTAGCGAATGCCCTGGCCATCACTGGTTGAATACCAGCGGTGATGGGATGAGGCCCTTAAGGGATCATTTATCATTCAATGAACAACCTCAACTGGCAGATGGGCAGGAAGGACATCCATATGCCTGCCTGCCCGGGATCTAATCAGGGCAGAGATGGGAAGATGACGGGTTACCCATTTGGCACCCTTCCCACCCGATTAAATGTACCCGTCTCAGGGGCACATTAAATTCCATCCTGTACATGGGAACCATTTTAATGGTTCAGGGGTTGGGGTTGCCATGTTTTAATCTGAGCAGTCTGGGCTTCTTTGTGTGAGCTTTTCAAAAATTTCTAAAATATTTAACAGCAGATATAAAAAGTCTGACTTTTAATCTAGAAGTAAATTTTACCAATACTTATCTTATATCTTATAATGTGCAGAGATAGTTATTAAGCATATTAATGAGCATATCATTAATACGAGCAGCAATACAAAAATCAGAACTCAAGACATGATTCTAACCGTCTGTATGTACCCTGTCTGATCTGGTCATGCCAAAAAATGGAAATCCAAACAATAAGGGAAGGCATTGAAAGGATAAATTGCAGGAATAGTTTGCAATTGTATATTAATCCATTCAATTTGGCCCACCATAACGTGTCTATTTTTGTGAAGAATTCTATGACATCAGCCCTAAATTTGCCTTTCACTAATTCTAACAATGCAGAAAACACTGAGCAGAATAGTAGCAGACTTCAGGAGGGCATCAACGAGTGAATAGGATTTGGAATGCACTATCCAATAGAGTGATGTGATGGAATCCGTGCTTCCAAAGCTTGCATTTTTTGAGACAGATCCTAATTGAAAAGGGAAACTAAGAAAGGAAACGGACCCCCAGTTTCTAAGAAAACTATGATTGAACCTAAGATCGGAAGCCAAAACCTCTGGGGAGACTAAAACTGGTTGAAACCATATAAAAGGACACAGGGCCATCAGAGCTCAGAAAATGGTACCAGTGGTGCAGTACAGGCAGGCTGAAGAAGACAGAAGCTGGAGGATCCAACATAACTGCTTACTAATTTGTTTTATTTAAAGGGTGTAGAAGAGTAAGAAAATCTAGAATCTCCAACTTGAAATACTGACACTGCCTTTTTTTCTCCTTTGAAGACAGACTTTAACTATTAAAGAGTACCTCTGCAGTCCCCTAGGGATATGGTATTTCAGGCTGACATTTACATTTCCCAGTTTTCTGACAAGGCCATATCCAACAAGGAAAAGTCCAATGACGTCAGCCTGACTTTCAACGGCATCATGATTTTTGGCGATCACTATTGACCAGAAGCTTAACTCCACTAGTCATATCAACACTATGGCTAGAAGAACAGCAAGCGCTGGGTACTCTGACTAATAGTACACCTCGTTAAACATAAAAGTCACTCCATAAGAACATAAGAAATAGGAGCAGGAGTAGACCATATGGCCAATTGAGCCTGCTCCGCCATTCAATACAATCATGGCTGATCTTGGGCTTCAACTCCATTTTCCCACCTGCTCCCTACCCCTTAATTCCCTGAGAAACAAACAACATCTGTCTATCTCAGCTTTAGATATAGTCAACGATGGAGCATCCACAACTCAGTGAGGTAGAAAATTCCAAAGATTCACAATGCTTTGAGTAAAGAAATTTCTCCTAATCGCAGTCCTAATTGATCAGAATCACAGAATCACAGTGCAGAAGAGGCCCTTCGGCCTATTGAGTCTGCCCCTTATCCTGAGACTGTGCCCCTGTGTTTTAGATTCTCTGTTCAACGAGAACAATCTCTCAGAGTCCACCCTACCAGCCCCTTCAGAATTCTGTAAATTGCAATGAGGTTACCTCTTATTCTTCTAAGCTCCAGAGAATATAAGCCCAATTTACTCAGCCTTTCATCATAAAACAACCCCTTCAGCCCAGGGATCAATTTAGTGAACCTTCGCTGTAACGCCACCAATGCCAACTATATCCTTTCTTAAATGTGGAGACCAAAACTGCACAGAGCACTCTGGATGCAGTCTCACCAAAACCCTGTAGCAAGACCTCTTTATTCTTGTATTCTAATCCCCATGTAATAAAGGCCAACATGCCACTTGCCTTTCTAATTGCTTGCTGCATTTGCATGCTAGCTTTCTGTGTACCTTGTACAAGCACACCTAAATCTCTTTGAATATCAACACTTACAAGTTTCTCACCTTTAAAAAAAATTCTGCCTTTTTATTCTTACAACTAAAGTAAATAACTTCACACTTTCCTGTCTTATACTCCATCTGCCATCTTGTTGCCCACTCACCTAAACTGTCTATAGCTCTTTGCAGCCTCTCTGTGTCCACCCTACAGCTTACCTTTCCACCTAGCTTGGTACCATCATCAAAGTTAGATACATTACTCTCTGTCTCTTCATCTAAGTCATTAATATAGATTGTAAATAGCTGAGGCCCCAGCATTGATCCTTGCGGCACTTCGCCGCTGGAAACATGAGAAAGCCCTGTTTATGCCTACTCTATATTTTCTATCCATTAACCAATCCTCTATCCATACTAATATATTACTCCCAATTCCATGAGCCCTGATTTTGCCTATTAATCTTTTGTCTGGCACCTTATTGATAACATTTCGAAAATACTACATCTACTGGTTCCCCTTTATCTACCCTACTAGTTACATCCTTCCCTGTAGTAAAACCATGTTGACTTGTTCTAATCATTCTATGCTTTTCTAAGTGCATTGTTAAGACTTCCTTAAAAATAGATTCCAGCATTTTCCCAACAACTGATGTTAGGCTAACTGTAGTTCCATGGTCTACACAGCTAAAGTTAGGATTATGACAGAATACATAACAATTGTCTAGATGGATAAACCTGCAACAATTCTCAAGGAGATCAAAAACTGTGCAGGACAGGGCAGTCCTCTTGATTGGTTCTGTGCCACTGGGCTCAATATCCAGTCCTCCCTATCGCTGCTGTGTGACTTATTACCAACAGGATGAATGGCAGCCATGTGCCAAACTGACCTCTATAAACTCTGGTTTGGCCACAATTAGAATATTGTGTGTTTTCACCTCAGTTCAGGAAGAATACGAGGGTCTTGAGAGGGTGCAGAGGAGATTTACCAGAATGTTTCCTGGGATAGGCGATTTTAATTACAAGGCAAGATTGGGGAAGCTAGTGTTTTTCTCTTTGAGGCAAAGAAGATTGAGGGGAGATTTCATAGAGGTGTACATAATTATGACAGGTATGAATAAGATAGACAAGGAAACACTGTTCCCATTAGATAATGGTGCAAGAACTAGGGAATACAGATTTAAGGTTTTGGGCAAGAGATGCGAATATGGGGTTTGATGTGAGGAAGAACTTTTTTATGCAGCAAGTGGTAAGCAACTGAAACTCACTGTCTATCAGGGTGATGGAAGCAGGGATGATCAATGATTTAAAAAGGAAATAAGATGGACACTTGAAGGATTTAAACTTGCAGGGCCATGGGGATAGAATAGGGATATGGAACTTAGTGGATTGCTCCATGGAGAGCCGGCATGGACTCAATGGGGCCAAATGGCCTCCTTCTGAGCCATAAATGATTTTATGACATTTCCAACTCTCATAAGTTCTACCACTAAAAAGGACAAAAGCAGCAACATCCCGAAGGGACTCAATATCAGGAAAGGGGTTGCCCACTAAGAGCCACACCCCTGCCCATGCTGTTGACACTCCGCACCCCTCTCCCTGTGGTCTCCTCCTTGTGAAACGCTGCTCTCCTACATTGCTTGCTTGTGTCCTGGTTCAATCCATGGTCCTAGGACTCCAGCACGTGTCCTTCCGGCAGCCACATTCTCCCCTGTTGATAGCTGATTTCTGCACCCCGGTCTTGATTCCAGGGGAAGGCCCACCAGCGACCTTGACACTGCCTAATTGGCTTCTCGTTCGGCAGGCCTTCCCATGGGTCTCTCGCTGGCTCTCCAATTCTCCCCAAAGCCTCAACAAGATTCCTCCCAACAGTACTATTGCCACACAATACAAGCCAACATATATATGCAATCAGAAATACAGCAGCAGTGTTAGTTCTGCAATGCTTAGGAGTCACCCTGCTATCAATCAACTCAGTGAACTTTTTTTAAATGGGGTTATTGTTTCTATGTGTAAGTATCTAATAGACTTCTTTACAATTTGTTGAACTAATTTATACAATTGTTTGCATCTTGATATCATCACACTCTCAGCCTCAGTGACTTAATTATCCCAAAGTCTATTAATTTTTTCATCTGTTAGGGAGACTTTAATTAAACAAGGCAAAAGCAAAACTTTAAGTGTTATTTTTTAATTCCTTTGTAGTAATGAAATCCATCGTATTTACAAACTGAAGGTTTCAACATCTGACAGATACAGAAAAAACGCCTGATGATTTCCTTGCATCGATCCCTTTGCAACAACCATTTTAGATCAGAGAAAATCCTTAGTGTGTGCAACAATTGGGAGTACTTCTGATCTCTTTACAGGAGGGGAAAACAAGATTTGACATTGGATTCTGTAAGTTTATATATAGCCCTGAATTCCAAATTTATTTGGATTTCAGACCAGGTTCTGAGGTGGAACTTCGCTAAATCAACCCCCCAGATTTAATGTTTAGTTTGTAAAGTGCAGTCTGTATTCAGTGGAATTAAACATCCTCTTTGGATATTAAACAATGCATTCCACATTTGGTTTGACTTCTAATCCATTTCAATTGTAACAAAATTGGATCTAAGGTCTTAGTTTATGCAGATGTACAATAAATATGCAAATATTGCAAAGCATTTGACCACATTGGCATTCCTCTAACTTGGATAAGTAGTGGGGTAGGCAGTGGCGTAGCGGTATTGTCACTGGTAATCCAGAAACCCAGGGGACCCTAGTTCAAATCCCGAATTTTCAATAAAAATCTGGAATTAAAAGTCTAATGATGACCATGAAACCATTGCCAGTTGTTGTAAAAACCCATCTGGCTCACTGAAGTCCTTTAGAGAAGGAAACCTGCTGTTCTTACCTGTTCTGGCCTACAAGTAACTCCAGACCCACCGCAATGTGGTTGACTCTTAAAGCCCTCTGAACAAGGGCAATTAGGGATGGGCCCACATCCCGTAAAATTAAAAATATGAAACAAAGATATGATTCAAAATCCTGAATTATATTTGGAATATAAGCATTATTGGTAAAGGATGCTATCTTTAGGGCAGGGTGGAGTTAATTCAACTGGTAAATCAGCATTGCTGGTATGCATCATTCAATTGCTAGCTACAAAAGCTCAAGTTTTGTATTGATCTTGTGTTCCTATTATCAACATAAGCTTTCTGAATTTTGGAATTATGACTTCATTTAAACATATCAATCTCAAATTAGTTTCAGCCCTTTTGTATGGCAGCAATAATCACAAAGGTTTCCAGTTTATCATGCACAAATTTATGCATTAGGAAAGGGAGGGTATGACAGTTAACTAAAAAATTTGCAGATGAATTTCAACCCTTATATCTAATATTGCTCATTTACAAAGGCACCTCATTTAAGCACAAATCTGACCCTGGATTAGACCTGGTGATCACTATTTCCTATTGATGAAACACGTGGAACAAACAAAGCTGCCACCAGCCAATCAATCCCCTCCCCATAACTGCCCTACTTTTCCTTAATCATTTATGTGGACTTAACACAAGTTAGCTCTTACCTCCTGAAAGTGGTGCTTCAGAAAAAGTTGGATAATATCTTCAAAACTGTACACATTTTCGCAGCATGGCTAAGCATACACTTTTTAAAAAACATATGTATTGTATAATGAGAAAAAAAAAGTTGCACTTTAGACATTTAGTACTAAATTGGTCGGCAGGAATGGCAGAAAATATATGAGACGCAAAACCCAAGTTATAGTGTTTATCAATGTGGTAGGAACTGCACTTATAATTCACTGGAGCCCAAAATTAGATGATGTTTTTGTACGATGAATAGACCAAACGTGTGTGGTGGATAGAAGTTAAGTCAGCTACTTTTTCATTCTGAGCAAAGGAACCTACACCAACTGTTTTGTAATGTTGCAAGTACATTCTGTAATCAAGAAACATCCTCACAAGCAACATTTCTAAATCCTACATCAGTAACTTGTAAAGTGAACTGAACTTGTAAGCCAAATTAAAAGCTATGCCATGGTTCATTACATATTATTAGTATGTTTAACTCAGGAGAATTGCAGTCAGTTACTAACCAACTCATATTATGTAAATAGAAATAGCATTTTTATAGCACTTATATCTGACTTCAAATCCAGATATTCCATGTATTTTCTATATAAAATGAACACAAGTAGTTTAAAGATGTCCAAAACAAAGTACATTTCTCAGTATAAAATATAGTTGGTCATGAGAAAATCTGGAATTAAGTCTAATGTTTTAAGTCAATACAGTTGGAATTTAGAGTATTGTTGACGTTAAAGATAAGAGTTGTAAAACTTTGTTTACCACTCAAACCTTAAAGCAAAATCTGATCTCCGTACTTTGTTTACAATCCTCAGCTCTGTCCAGTTGCCAAAATCCAGCTCCACAGTTTCCTGTTCATTCTAAGGGCAGGAACACCAACCATTGCAAACTATGTTATTACAATGATGGAACAAAGGAAGCAGACAAGTGACGCCGAGTATCGCAAAATGTTACATTGAAGAAGAGAACCATGTTACAAAGTGGCACTGCCAAATCTAGAATACAATGGACATTTTAGCTTATAAGCTTTATTTGGCTACAAATAGTTGGAAGGACTAAATATATGTCCTGCTAAATTTAGAAGAGAAAACAATTTCAATTATATTCACGACCGCTTAAAATGACACAGCAAGTATATTTGGACTATGCAGCAATCAGTCAGTCATTAATAAATCCAATACAGAATTCAGGAGAAACTTCTTTACGCAGAGAGTGGCGAAAATGTGGAACTTGCTACCAAATACAGTAATTGAGGTGAATAGCATTTAAGGGGAAGTTAGAGAAATACATTAGGGAGAAAAGAATATAAGGGTGCGCTGATGGGATTAGATGAATTAAGGTGGGAGGAGGCTCATGTGGAACATAAACACAAGCACAGACCATTTTTGGCCAAATATCCTGTTTTTGTGCTGTAAATCGTGTGTGTGTGCTGTGGATTTGGCTGAAATAATGTCAAATAGTGTCAAAATAATTTTATTTTCCAATTATTAACATCATACCAACTAAAATCCTCATTCAGGGATAATTTCTGAAGAAGACACAAACATTGGATAGTAACCTACATTTAGGGTGCATTTGTGAAAGTGCTTTAATATCATTGCCAAATTAATGTAGCCTATGAAACTACTAAATACAGAAGAAAAGACACAAGATATTGCTTGTGTCATTTTCATTATAATATAAAAACTGAATATTTGGGCCTTATTCCCACAAACCAAGCGCTTTTAAGTATTTAGTTATTCTATTCCCACTTTGCTTCACTCTTCACAGACTTACTAATGAAAGGAAAAGGATAGCGAAATCACAACTTGTTGAATTTATCTCAAATCTCTTTTCTTTAAATGACTGGTAGAACTTAAAAATAGTATTTGTTTATATGAAATGGAGAACAATTTGTGAACAAATGGATGCACAAGCATAGAGATAAAAGCAAAGAACTGCGGATGCTGGAAATCTAAAACAAAAACAAAAACAGAAATACCTGGAAAAACTCAGCAGGTCTGGCAGCATCGGTGGAGAAGAGCACAGTTGACGTTTCGAGTCCTCATGACCCTTCAACAGAACTAAGTGTTCTGTTCTTCACTTAGTTCTGTTGAAGGGTCATGAGGACTCGAATCGTCAACTGTGCTCTTCTCCACCGAAGCTGCCAGACCTGCTGAGTTTTTCCAGGTATTTCTGTTTTTGTTTTTGTTTTGGATGCACAAGCATGTCTCTTTTTGTTAAATTGTGACTTACATTTTTGCAGACAGATTCTATACAGAACAGAAAAACCATGATAACATACTCAAAACTCCATGAAATTGGCCTTGGGTGATAGTTCACATCAGCCCACTGCTACATGCTCTGCACAATAATCAGTTCTATTGAAGTCAATTGAACTATCGAGAGGGAGGCAGAACAGGCAACCCACATAAGTTCACCCATTTTGCTCTACTGCCCAAATTGAATTTCTACCCCTGTTTCTCTTCAGCACTTACTTCATGCCCCTCTTACTCACATAAGCTAACTAAAACTAAATCAAAAGAAAACAACCCAGTGATAAAGCTATCTCTTGATTTCAATATTTTTGATTGAATTTCCACAGTAAATATTTAAAAAGAGAATAATTTACCACCTCAGCTTGCATGAGGTTCAGGAAGTAAAGTTGGATGGTCAGCAGTTCAATGGGCATGGACAGAAGGTGAGTTCCATGGGCAAGAGCTCAGAGAGAACATGAGGAGATATAGAAGAAAAAGTAGAAAGGGTAGTTGTAATAGTGCTGCGAGAGGTTTGCGGGGGAGTGGGGGGCTGAGAGGAGTCTTTGTCAAAGTGTGGCTTGGTGGGGAATGAGCGATCAGCAGAAGTGGCTGTACAGGGGGGTCTCAATCTTAGTTACAATGGGATCTTAGGCACAAGTTAGGAGTGTTATAGAATACTCTCCACTTGCCTAGATGAGTGCAGCTCCAACAACACTCAAGAAGCTCAACACCATCCAGGATGAAGCAGCCCACATGATTAGCATCCCATCCACCACCTTTAACATTCACTCCCTCCACCACTGACACAGTCACAGCAGAGTGTACCATCTGCCAGATGCACAGCAGCAACTCAGCAAGACTCCTTCAACAGCACCTTCTAAACACATGACCTAGACCACCTAGAAAATGTGGGCAGCAGGTGCATGTAAACACCACCACCTGCAAGTTCACCTCCAAGCCACAGACCATCCTGGCTTGGAACTGTATCACTGTTCCTTCATTTTCCTTGGGTCAATAACATGGAACTCTCTTCCTTATAGCACTGGCACTGTGGGTGTACCTACACCACATGGACTGCAGCGGTTCAAGAAGGCAGCTCACCAGCACTTTCGCAAGGGGAATTAGGGTAGGAAATAAATTCTGGCCAAGCCAGCAACGCCCAAATCCCTCACACATTTTGTTGGAAGTCAGGCCGAAAGGACTGGAAATGATGTTTTATGGAACTAATTGGTAATGGAAAAAAGAATCATAGGTTCTTCTCTGGGATGATCCAGGGGCAGTGAGCAGTTTTGGCATAAGTAAACAAGTTTGTTAGGACTTAATGCCGCCAGCTCTGGTGATAGAATGCTAAACCAGCTTTGTGGCAGTGTTTGAGCAGATCACCAGCTGCAGAAATTTCAAATGGAGGGATGAGGCTAAACAGTTGGGACTTTGAAGATGCAGTTTTAAGTGATTTGGTATAGAGTTTTTACCATAGGCAGATGCAGAAGAAAATGGGGTTGGAAGGGATGGGGGTTGTAAACAAAATCTGTGGTTGCAAGTATGGGAGTAAACAGTACAGTAAACATGGACTGCAGCGGACAAGAAGTCAGCTCGTTAGCACCTTCTCAAGGGCAATTAGGGTGGACAATAAATTCTGGCCTAGCCATCAACACCCACATTCCGTACAAGAGTAAAAACAAAATCTGTGAGTGCCTCGCACATTTTGTTGGGAGTAAAGCTGAAGGGATGTGAACAGAAGAGATGGCTGAAAGATAAGGATAGGTGAAATCAAATGGAGGGACAGATTAAGGGAGAATTGTAGGGCATCCGGTCTCAAAGAAAGAGCAAGGTGGAATAAGATAGAGATGAAAATCACAGAGGATGAGGAATTGCTCAGTTCAGAGGCTGAGTGAGGAAAGGAGAGATTCATGGTGAGAAACTCGGGGTGAGGTTTGGAAGTGGTTGGAACAAGAAATTAAGTGAGCCTGGTTAGAACTGTTGCTCTATATGTAAAATAAAGTTGTACCCGCCTCATATTATTAAGTGTTTTCTTGATCTTCCTTTGAAAACAGAGATGCATGAAATCACTGTGCAGTTCAGGTGATATGGAAACACTTTTTTTACAGCCCAATGTTACACTATTGTATCGCTGGATATCAAGCAGTTCAGGCACATCATTAAACACAAGATTCTCAGGCTACTTACAGGAGTAACTTGCACCATTTAACATTACAGATTAAATAAGGCAAAACCCTAACCCTCTAACTTCTTTTTCTACATGTTTGAGTTTAGTCTAAATCCTTTTAGAATTGTGCAAATAGTGTCGTGCTGAACAGTAGGTTGGGTCCAATGATTATTTGATATCAATTATGGAAATATAACTGTATAAAATGTTTAGCTTTCTTGACTTGGTTGATATTGTAAACATGGTGATTATAGAAAAAACTAGTGCTCATAAAAAGGTAATTTAATAGTCATTACAGCTTTTACAAGTGTGGAGTATCATTCCTTCAGGTTTTAATTTCCAAGCTGTCAAGCTTTAATTTTTTTAAAGCTTTTCTTTTCTCTTCCTATTAATCCAATTTTTCTTTCCCTGCTCTGAAAAAAGATCACAGACCTCAAAAGTTAATTCTGTTTCTCTCTCCACATATGCCGTCTGAGCTGCAGAGTGCTTCCCGCATTCAGTTTTTCTTTCTTTCCCTTTCTTTGGCTATATTTCTATGCCTGATTGGACATTAAATTAATTCAAACACACTTCCTTCTCTGTCCTAGAACTCTTAATTTCACAATCTTTCAATCTGATTGGTTGAGGAGATATATAGTTGCTTGTCTGTTCACTCAGATCCAAGATGCTGGCTTCCCTCACTGCATTGTTATAACCTTGCATTTTAAGGCAATTTTCCACTCACAAATTTTAAATATCTAAACATGCATAGGCAAGTCTAACCAATAGCAAATGCCATTAGGTGAGCTATCACAGCACATCACACCCATTATTAAAATGTCCAAAGACAACTTTCATTTAAGTAGCTCCTTGACTATACAGGGTAATTAAACATCCCAAGGCATTTCATGGGAGTGTTATCAACAAAATTTGACACAAAAACATAGAAGGAAATATTAGGACAAATGACCTAAAGCTTGGTTGAAAAGGTATATTTTAAGGAGCGCCTTATAAGGAGGAAAGAGAGCAAAAGGCACAAAAGCTTAGGAAGGGAATTCAGAACTTAAAATCTGAAGGCATAACTGCCATTGGTACAGCAATTGAAGTTGGGGATGTGCAAGAGGCCAGAAATATAGGAGCACAGACACCTTAGAAGGTTGTATGGCTGGAGGAGGACACATAGTTTGAGAGGCGTAAAGTTACAGAGCGATTTGAAAACAAGATGAGCATTTTAAAAATCAGGACATTGCTGGACTGGAAGCCAAAGTAGCGAGGGATGATGGGTGAATGGGATTTAGTGCAAGTTATGATGTAGGGAGCAGAGTTTTGGATGAGCCAGCTTTATGTAGAGTAGAAAGTGGGATGGTCAAGTTCAGTGGGAGAATGAGGATTTCAGCAGCAGTTAAGCTGAGAAAGCTTATCTGACATCTAACATAAGCACACTAAAAATTATGTTACTGGTAACCACATCCTTTATAATACATTTGTTATATAAACAGAAACTGGGGCAGAACTTTCACTCTAATCTATTTGGAGTGCTACTTCAGACATTTTTCACTTTTCCTTCAGTAATTCTGTCAATAATTTAATTTACCTCATCATGATGGTTGATGTCTACACCGGTATTTTTTGCTTTGTCGTGGTGGTTGTGGTCTGTCCCAGTACTTTTCAAATTGATAATGTGCACCTCTTGAGGGAGACCTGTCGTTCCTCCACTTGCACAGCCTGATGACACAGTAAAGCTCTCCAGCAAAGTTTTGACTGGATGGGATTCACCTACTGGTCCCAGCACACAGTCACTTCCCGCTAGAGGACCTGCAGACAATGTCAATAAAACAAGTTCACTAACAAAAATAACTGCATTTTTTTCTAATTGTGAACAGTAATTTATCTTGGCAACATGCACAAGGATGAGAAACACAGTTTGATGCAAACTGCACCACTCCTTTCCCCACTAGTTTAAACTGCTGGTATAATTCAACACCTCTTGCTTGCAATGCTTGTACAGAAGGAATCAGTGTCATATTGGCATGACTAGTCCAACAAGAAGATTATCAAAATGCACGATCACATTTAAAACACCTACTGTGACTCTGAAGATCCACAATATAAATCCTTTCAGGTTCTTTTCGCCAGAAGTTCAGGAATAATGAGATAGCTTTTAATTACTGCTAACTCAAAATATGCTAACATGCAGAATTAGCATCTTGAGCTGAACATTTTTATGCAGAAATCTAACAATAATTGATTTTTTTTTTATTCGTTCATGAGATGTGGACATTGCTGACTAGTCCAGCATTTATTGCCCATCCCTAATCCTAGAAACTAAGGACTTGCATTTTATACAACAGCATTTCAAGCAAAAAATACCCACAAAAATAATGGAAACTGAGGGTGAAATTTAATGCCATCCCCTGAGGTGGGTTTGGTGACAGGGGCATTTAATTAGTCGTAAAAGTGGCGGGTGGGGGCACCCCGCCTTCCCAGCTCTGCCCAGATTAATCCAGGGTGAGAAGGCTCATGGATGGCCAATTGAGGTCCTAACGTGGGCAATCAGCTCTCAGTGCCTGAACTGGCATTGGGAAGGAAAGGCTGAGAGCCAACCTCTACTCTTGCTGCCAAACCCCCTTGGCCCCACAAAACCCACCCTGTGATTTCCATCCTGCCATTACTCCTCACCTGTGGCCTGGTCCCTTGTTGATCTTGGGCCTCTGGTGGGTACACTGCTGACAGCAATCACTGCTGCCCAGTCCCCCAGTGGTACTGACAAGCCATTGATTGGCCAGCAGCTCGAGGGAAGGGGGCAGTGGGATTTCCACCTCAGGGTCCTTTATCCTGAGGAAGGTCGGACACTGGCCACTTAAGTACCAGAGAGACACTTAATTCAGCAGGTTTCCAAAAAGGAGGCAACATGGGGTGGGGGAGACACAGGTCCCTAAATTAAATACTGCCCTAAGTAGTAGATTGTTGTAGATTACACCTACACCTCTGGCGCTAGGTCTGAAGTCAAAGTTACCCAGGCAATTTAAGTATCTTTTTACTGATGGCTGGAAAACTAGACAATATTTGGGCAGTTTCAGTTTTAGTTGGCAAGGATCCAAAAGCAGTGCAAATTTCATACTCTGCTTTTAATCACAAGAATTGATGTCAGTAATGTCACGCTCATTACAGTCTAAAGTGTTCATCTATATGTTACAATGAGTACATTTTGCTGGAGTAATGAGTGTGTAGGAAGAGGAGTTGGATGTTGCATGCATCATTTGTGACCTGAATGTATTTGATGCAGTCACAACATGAAAGAGGGAGGGAAAAATTGCATTCTTCGTCATGAACCTAGCTGCCTAGTTTATATGAAAGAAATATGCAATTTACTTCTGGAGGTTAAATTTCTAAATGCTATTTTGTTTTGGGGAGGGTAAAAGCAATTTAGAATACTAGTTACCTTTTAACATGCTCTATATATTTGGGTAAGATAGAACTGTGGAAGGGGCATTTATTTTAATCAACACCTTGCTCATTAACAGCCTGTTCAACTACACTCTTAACAGAGTTTTAGGACTAAAGAACAGGGAATCTGATTTCACGTCAGGAGTTTATGTTGGTTGTTTGTCTTTTCTCACACCAAAAAAAATACTAGTATTAAACAGCTAACTATGCATCTGTATTTACATTTGATTTGGTAGTGAAACAACACGATGGCCCTCACAGCTTACTAAAAAGGGAGAGAAGAGGAAAAGCATTCCCAACTGCTTACTACACAAGTTAACTAAGGAAGTGACAGGCTGAATGACCACCTCTGTGCAGTAACCATTTTATGATTCTATGATAACAGGAGAAAAGGAGCAAGATAAGAATCTGGTCTTTAATTTGCTGAGAGACAGAGGTGATATACTTGTAAGCAAGCTATTTGATATTAATATGTCTCAAAATGAATACTATTAGAAGACTTATAGTTTGTACATGTAGCAGGGAATCTGCTCTTGACCCCCTCATGGTGTTGTTGAAAGGGAATTTGAAAATGAGTGAAATTAATGCGCTGACTTGCCTTTCCTGGATTATTGTTTTGCTATGACCTTGTGCTCAAGTAATGAGAAAAGAAATTTACATGATAAAACATAATTGTACTTTAATTTGTCATTGTCCTTAACATGGTGACTGATTCATTGTGTTTCCACAAAGAACTGAAAAACACTGCTGATCTACCAGCAAATGGTTCTACTAGCCACTAGGGTGACTAGCATTTAGGTCAAGGAGGATTCTGAATTTTCTTCTTACAATCCAAATCCATCTAGAATACTCATTTTTCTAAAAAAAACAAAACATATATTAAATTCCTCTTGCAGTATTGTGAGTCAACTGATTCTAATATTCCCACATTACCTGGCAATCCAGCCAACACGAAGAGCTATAAAATGGAACAAAAGATACAAAGAGAGCAATAAGTGCAAAAAGGGAATATGAAAAAGATTTGCAAGAGATATTATATCAAAGCTAATAGCAAAAGCTTGTGGGCCCACTAAAGACAGATGCAGACAAGACTATAATTTTTTAAAAAATTATTCTTTCACAGTATGTGGGCGGCACTGGCTAGGCCAGCATTTATTGCCCATCCCTAAATGCCCTTGAGAAGGTGGTGGTGAGCCACCACCTTGAACCGCTGCAGTCCATTTGGTGTAGGTACACCCACAATGCTGTTAGGGAGGGAGTTCCAGGATTCTGACCCAGCAACAGTGAAAGAACAGTGATATATTTCCAAGTCAGAATGGAAGGGAACTTGCAGATGGTGCTGTTCCCATTCGTCTGCAGTCCTTGTCCTTCTAGGTGGTACAGGTCATGGGTTTGGAAGGTGCTGTCAAAGCAGCCTTGGTGAATTGCTCCAATGCATCTTGCAGATGGTACACACTGCTGCCACTGTGCGTCAGTGATGGCAAGAATGAATATTTAAGGTGGTGAATGGGGTGCCAATCAAGAGTGCTGCTTTGTCCTGGTGTTGAGCTTCTTGAGTGTTGTTGAAGCTGCACTCATGCAGGCAAGTGGAGAGTATCCCAACACACATCTGACTTATGCCTTGAAGATGGTGGACAGGCTTTGGGGAGTCAGGAGGTGAGTTACTCGCCACAAAATTGCCAGTTTCCTACCTGCTCTTGTAGCCATAGGATTTATATGGCTGGTCCAGTTTAGTTTCTAGTCGATGGTAACCCTCAGGATTTAAATAGTGGGGGACTCAGCAATTGTAACGCCACTGAATGTCATGGGGAGATGGTCACCTGCACTTGTGTGCTGCAAATGGTATTTGGCTCTTATCACCCAAGACTGAAGGTTGTTCAGGTCTTGCTGCACATGAACACGAAGTGCTTCAGTGTCTGAGGAGTCGCAAATGGACTAAACATTGTGCAATCATCAGAACATCCCCACTTCTGACCTTATGATGGAAAGAAGATCATTGATAAAGCAGCTGAAGATGGTTGGGCCTAGGGCATTACCTGAAGAACTCCTGCAGTAATGTCCCAGTACAGAGATGATTGATCTCCAACAACCATCTTCCTTTGTGCTAGGTGTGATTACAACTAGTGAAGATTTTTCCCCAATTCCCTTTGATTCTAGCTTTGCTAGGGCTCCTTGATGCCAAATGCTGCCTTGATATCAAAGACAGTCACTCTCACCTCAACTTCTTGAATTCAGTTCTTTTAAGGCTATAATGAGGTCAGGAGCTGAGTGACCCTTGCAGAACCCAAACTAAGCATCAGTGAGCAGGTTATTACTGAGTAAATGACACTTAATAGCACTGTCAATGACCCCTTCCATCACTTTGCTGATAATTAAGAGTAAACTGATGGGGCAGTTATTGGCTGGGTTCAATTTGTCCTGTTTTTTTGTGGACAACAACTTTCTACAGTGCTGGGTGCCAGTGTTGTAGCTATACTGGAACACCTTGGCTAGAGGCATGCCTAGTTATGGAGCACAATTGCTAGAATGTTGTCAGGGCCCATAGCCTTTGCAGTATCCTGTGCCTTTAGCTGTTTCTTGATATCATGTGGAGTGAATTGAATTGGCTGAAGACTGGCATCTATGATGCTGGAACATCAGAAGGAAGCCAAGTTCATCATCTGCTCAGCACTTCTGGCTGAACACGGTTGCAAACGTTTCAGCCTTGTCTTTTGCAATGATGTGCTGAGCTCCGCTGTCATTGAGAATGGTGATACTTGTGGAGCTTCCTCCTCCGGTTAGCTGTTTAATTGTCCACCAACATTCACAACTGCAGAACACTGATCTGATCTTATAATGCAGGCTGGTTAAATGAGTACTTTGCATTCATTTTCATAGTGGAGCAAGAGGATAAAGTGCCAATGGTGTAACGGAACCTAAACATAAGTGGAAAATAGTTGTTGTAATACAAGTTAAAAAAATCATGGAAATGAAGAATATAATGGGACTTAAGATAGACAAATCTCCATGACTTGGCAGTTTCCACCCCAGGGTGTTAAAAGAAATAGATGAAGAAATTGCCCATTAACCATAATTTTCAAAAGACAGATTCAGGAATTATTCCAGTGGATTAGCAAATTGGACATGTCAATATTATTTACGAAGGGAGAGAGCGAGAAACCAGGCAACTGCAGATCTGTCAACTTGGCATCAAGTGAAGTTACCAAAATCTACCTTCAGAGAAAGAGTTACTGAGCATCTGTACAAGCATTAGCTGGTCTAAGAGAGTCAGCATGGACGCGTGAATAATAAATCATGCCGGATAATTCAATAGAACTTTGAGAAAGTAACTAGGATGCTCTTTAGGGAAGGTTCTATGGGCATTTTCTATATGGACTTACAAACAGTCATTTGGTAAGGTTTTGAACAAGAGGTAAATATCAAAAGTCAGAGCACACAGAATAAGAGTTAACCTTGTGACATGGGTGAGTATTGGTTGGGAGGTAGGAGACAGTGAGTAAGGCTAAAAGATTGAGTCTCTGGTTATTGAAATGTAAATGTAAAGTTACAAAAATAAATGAAAAGGGTTAATGGAATCTTAATTTATATCTCAAGATGGATTGGAATTCAAAATAAGGGATTAATCCTTCATATATAGAGAATTAAAGATAAGCAATTTTGCACACCCGACCTGAACGACTGTGAAATAGCGTGAGATGGTGTCAGGCGAGCATCCCGATGTCATTGTGCACTCGCACAATACTTCACTCAGCAGCTGTGTGCGGCAGTTGGAAGCATGCCCGCTGACAATTAAGCAGGCAATTAAGACCATTAGCAATGTAATTAATAGCAATTTTACATGGCCTGTCCCCATTTACGGTTGGTGTACGGGCCATTCTCCCAGGCGGCATTCACAGTTTTGCTCAAACCCCAAGCCAGGGCAGGATGAAATCTCCGTAGGGAAATAAAATAAAAAGAGATATCTGGGGACTTTTTTTTTTGAATGAGGTATGCTTTCAGGTGCTTGATGTTGCTGCATGGACATATTTTGCAGCATTTTTGTCATTTCCTTTATTCTGTGGATGTCTGTACCTCCCTGGGGCAGCTGTCTGCCTTCAGGGAGCTCACTAGAAGTGCTCACCCACATCCTCAGTTAGGTCAGCGCCCACCCTCTTTCTGCCCCCACCCCGGCAGCGCTAAGCATTTCTTAGCGTGTGTTTCACACTGGCTGGTCACTAGTTGACCAGCCAGTGTGAAATCGCTGTCAGAGGCCGATCACGGCCGGAAGCCCATTTCCCATCTGCTTCCGGGCCTGCAGATTGCGTGTGCCCAATGGATGAGAAACTCAGGCCAAAGGTGTCAGGAATATAATAATTTTTATAATGTTATTGGAATTTATTGTAGAGTAATAGTGGTGTGTGTGTGTGTGTGAGGGAGAGAGAGAGAGAGAGAGAGAGACACTTAATTGAATTAAAGGCAGCTGGTCTGAAGGCTTTAATGTAATAGAAGATAAACTAGGTTTGAAATGTTAAGTAGGTAAACACAGATGTAAAGGGAACATTTGCATTTTTAAATAATCCAGTCTAGGTTGAATTCAAAAGAGAGGGGTGAAATGTTTCACCTAGCCAGGAGAAGTTAAGAAACAGTGTGTTTATTTTTCCCCAAAGATTACTGGTAAAATTGGTACTTTGATGGATTTTATTATTTGAGAGTTAAGTCCAAAGACATGGTAAAACAATGGGAATTTGCATTCAAAGGAGAAAATATGTATAAGGGAGAGAAGGCTATGTGCAAGGGAAGGCATTCTAAGATCTAAAAAAAGTGTGAAAAGCCTCCAGCATCTAAGCCTCAAGTTGCTGTCTACAAGGAACTGAAGCTGAGAAAAACTCACTTTGAATTCAACTGTTCAGGGTTTTGTGTGCTACTTCGCCTGTGTCTTTTAAGATTGATGTACCTCACTATTGCCTTAACAGGGGTGTAACTGGGGTTTAGATTAATTAGGGGATTTAGAAGTTAACATAAGAGTAATTTGGAGATCTATGTATGTGCTTAAAATAATTTCTTCTGTTAATAAAAGTTTAATTTAATTTTGTGAAAAATCTATAAGGCTTGGTGGCCACCCTTTTACTGAATTCAAAGCCCATATCTCGAAAAAAGTACAAATCAAAAAAGTATTTGTGGCAGCTGCCTCAAGTTTCCCTCTGGGATGTGGGCAGTTTGCCATGTACATCCGCCTGCCATAAGAAAAGAGTAAGTGGCAATCTGTAAACTGCTTCCCAAAATTTGTGGATGCTGGGTCAGTTGAAATTTTCACATCTAAATTCACAGATTTTTCTCAAGTAAGGGTATCCAGGGAGATGGAATAAAGGCAAATGCAGTTCATGGAATAAAGGCAAATGCAGTTCAGGTTCAGATCAGCCACGAACTGAATAGCAGAACAGGCTTAAAGGAGTGAATGGCCTCCTCCCATTTCTATGTTAATTATATTTTAAGTCGTATGGCAGTAGTTTTATCAATTCCACTGCATATTTTGGATCCAATAAAGGTTAGTTTACCAAATTTTTAGTGTAAAAAATAAGAGCAATTACATTGACAGTTCACCACCTTTTCATGTATTCACTCCTCCCAGATTTCCTTCTCCACCACGATTGTTTGCAAACATCAATTCTGTTTCTTAAGCAGAAGGTGTTCTACTGTTGGACAGGCCCAGTCCTGTCAATTATTCTCCCCTGGAGATAAAGTGCTCTAACAACTTAGCTATGCACTGCCCAAACTTGTCCAGTAAAGACAAGTTTGAATGTTGATGGAATTAGGTTCATAGGGAGTCTACTAATTTATCACTTCAGGTACCAAGATACAGCTCTTAAATATAAAGAAAATCACCAGTAGCTGTAGAATATGACTTTTAGTGGGGTAGTACTGTGATTTTTGATTAAATGAAAATCTGTCTGTGAAAGGTCAATGAAAAACTGGAAATTTAATCAAAAAGTTTTTAATAAGGTTATAAACTAATGCTATCACAAGAACATGAAGTACAGATACAAGTTAATATGCTTTTCAAGGTTGCATATTTTAAATCTTTCCTCATGCAACACAGGAGAAAATACAATGTTCCAATGCAAACAGCTGTAAAGGGCACAATAACCTTGAATTACAATCAGACAAGCATGATGCAGTAAGAACTCTTAATACCAAAAGCAGCAGGTTAGCCTGACTTATTGCACTCAACTAGTGAAAAATTCTGTCAACAGGCAGAGTTCAAAATTTGCTATGGTAACTGTGCATGTTTGCTTCTCTGCAAGTTAATTTGCTTTACAATATCAGTCTCTTGGGGAAAATTAATAGCTTAGCACAGTACAATAGAACTAGATGTAATGTTAAAATCTGAGTATTTTAAAAGGCAAGACAAGAACTGATTACCATCAAAAAAACATGCCCTGTAGGATAACATCCAGTATATGGCTTCATTTTCTAAATGGTATGAATTAAAAACTAAAAATAACAACACAATAGTTCACTTTAAGGCAGAGTTGGTGACGTTACCATAAACCAAACTATGGACAGGAATATGACAAAATAAAAATAAAAATAACCTGAATTCAAACCTTATGGTATTGCCTCAGGTCACTGTGCCACTGCTCTCTGTAACTCTCTTCCCAGGCATTCTCTTAGCACATCTCGCATCTCGTTCCATTTTCAAAAGCTTCCATAAAACCTATTCTTTCACTGCATCTTCAGTCACCTTCCAAAACTTTCCTTCCAAACCCCTGCTCAAAAGCCATTTCAATCCCTTGATAAAGCAACTCTGTGACAGTTTGCTTTTTTAAAAAGGAGAGCAAATTATTTTTGCTACAAAGTGCATTCCACATATAAAAAAATCTAAGCAACATAGGAATACATAGCATCTAAAGCACAAAAATGCCATTCGGCCCACTTGGGTCAATGCTAGTGTTTATACTCAAAACAAACCTTCTCAACTCTAGGTGCCTCTTCTCACCCTGTACCCAAATCCCTCAATCCTTGCTCTGTCATGTATCCATTAAGCCTGCCCTTATATGTGTCAATGCTGAACTTCAGCCACTCCACATGACAGGGAGTTCCAAATTCTCATAATTCTGTGTAAAGAAATTCCTCTTAAATGTTTTATTTTATCTGTTAGTGGCTATCTTATAGTTACGACCCCAGTTCTGGACTTACTAACAAGTGGAAACTGTCTTTCCACATCCTCCATATCAAGCCTCTTCATAATTTTGAAGACATTTATTCCATCCCTCTTAGTCTTTTCTTAGACAAAAAGAGACCAACCTGCTCAGTCTTTCCTGAGAGCTATGCATTCTCAAATCTGGTGACATTCTTTTAAATACTTTCTGTATTTTTGCAGGTGCTTCATTATCCTTTTTGTAGTATGGAGAACAGATCTGTGTACCTAATGGTCAGTATGGTCTAACCAAAATTCTACATAAATTTAAAATGATCTTCCTTTTGGATTCTACTCCTCTAGAATTGAACCCCAATATTTTGCACTCTTTATGGTCTTACCAACTTGGATTGCTACTTTTAGCCATTTGTGTATTTGCATTCCAAAATCTTTTTGCTCTTCTATCCTATTTGTTTACCTTCCAGGTAAAGTGGAACCAAGTGGTTGCCTTATTCTGATGACCAACATGAATCACCTCTTTACTATATAGACTAGTGTTTCTGCTATCTTGTCTGTAGTTTCTTTCAGTATCCAGAGGTACAATCTATCTTCTTCTAAGGCATTGTCCTCCTTACATAATAATAAAAACGGAAAATGCTGGAAAAACTCAGCAGGTCTGGCAGCACCTGTGGAGAGAGAAACTAAGTTAGAGTTTCAAGTCCATATGACTCCTCTTCAGAGCTCCTCCTTACATTTGGCCAGTTTGTTAACTTTTCCCTTTCTATCTTGACTGTTACACTATCCCTCCTGACATCTTCTACTGTTGACATTTCCTCTTCGGCGCGCACATCAAACAAAATTGAGGCAAAGTATCTATTCATTAACAAAAACAGAAAATGCTGGAAAAACACAGCAGGTCTAGCAGCATCTATGGGGAGAGAAACAGAGTTAACATTTCAAGTCCGTATGGCCCTTCGTCAAAGCTGAAGAGAAGTGTAACTGTGATGAAATTTATACTGTTTAAGGGGGTGGGACAGGTGGATCTGGATAGAAGGCCAGTGATAGGTGGGGGCAAAGGAGGGATTGACAAAGAAGCCTTGAACTGAAGAACAAAGGGCGTGTTGATGGTCCAGGTTGGTGCTAAAAGTGGCATAAAGAAAGCAGAATGTGATTATAGCAGGGGTAGCATTGTGTGAAACAACAACGTGGAACAAGTAACAGATAGCACTGTGGGGGGTGGGATGGGGAGAGGGGCGGTGTTGGGAATAAAAGGTTGGAAAATCTGATAAAAGAGGGGATAAAACCATGGATAAATGAATAAAAATAAAAGTAAGTGGATAAAAAATTAAAATGAATGTAGAAAAAAGGGATTAAAAACAGGGTGAGGATGCAGGAAAGAGTTCATGGCCTGAAGTTGTTGAACTCAATGTTAAGTTCAGGACGCTGTAAGGTGCCTAATTGGAAGATCAGGTGTTGTTCCTCCAGTTTGCGTTGAGCTTCATTGGAAAATTGCAGAGGGCCAAGAACAGACATGTGGGCATGAGAGCAGGATGGGGTGTTGAAATGGCAAGCAATAGGAAGGTCTGGGTCATGCTTGCGGACAGACCAAAGGTGTTCCGCAAAGTGGTCACCCAGTCTGCGTTTGCTCTCCCTGCTGTAGAGAAGACCACATTGGGAGCAGCCATTTCAACACACCACCCTGCTCTCACACTCACATGTCCATCCTTGGCCTGCTGCAATGTTCCAGTGAAGTCCAACACAAACTGGAGGAACAGCACCTCATTGTCCGAATAGGCACCTTACAGCCTTCTGGCCTTAACATTGAGTTCAACAACTTCAGACCATGAACTCTCTCCCCCATTCTCACCCACTTTTTTCAATATTCATTTTAATTTTTTATCTACTTATTTTTATTTATTTATCCACTTATTTTTATTTATTTATCCACTTATTTTATCCCGTTTTTATCCCATTTTCTATCCTTTTCTCCCCACCACCACATCCCCCACAGGGCCATCTGCTACTTGTTCCATGTTGTCCTTTCACACAATGCTACCCTTGCTAGAATCACATTCTGCCTTCTTACCTTTATGCCACTACTAGCACCTTTCTTAGCACTAACTACTACCATCAACATTCCCTTTGTTCTTCAGTTCAAGGCATCTTTTGTCAATTCTGCCTATGTCCCCACCTATCACTGGCCATCTATCCAGCTCCACCTGCCCCACCTGCCTAAACAGTATAAATTTAATCACATATCCACTTCTCTTCAGTTCTGAAAGAGGGTCATATGGACTCGAAAGGTTAACTGTTCTCTCTCCACAGATGCTGCTGGGCCTGCTGATTTTTCCAGCATTTTCTGCCCTTGTTTCAAATTTCCAGCATCTGCAATATTTTGCTTTTATCTATTCAGTAACTCTACCATTCTCTATCATCTCCTGTGAATTTATTTTGTTCATCCTTTTGTGGTCTGTTCCCTATGTAATTCTCCTTTGATTACTTATTTATACAAAAATACTTCACTATTTCTTTTTATAGTCTTTGATGTTGTGCTTCATGGTTCTACTATGCCTTTTATACAGGGAAAGGGAGGGGGGTCTGCAAATAATCAACACTACTAGTAGCCAGCCTCCAATGCTAACTGCCAAAGAACAACATCAATTGTGACATAAGTATGGATGAGGGTTCTGGCAAAGATGCAGAGGCAGGGTGGAGATGTGTGATGTTATGAAGGTGGAAATAAACAGTCATTGTAAATGAAGATGATGTGTGGTTAGAAACTCAGCTCAGTGTTCAGATGCTTAGAGGCTGAGGTTGTGAACAATTTGGTTCAACCTGTGATAGTGGCCCAGGAGGAGGAAGGTGGTGGAGAGGTCCAGCATTAGCATACACGTGAGACCTGAACCATTTCTTGACATGATGCTGCAAAGAGGTAATGGGCAGAATTTTGCCCTCGTTGGGCAGGCGCGGTGGGCAGGCCTGGAAGCGGTTGGGAAGCTGACCGCCGGCCACGATCAGGCCCTGACCGCGATTTCACACTGGCTGACCAATTAATGGCCAGCCAGCATGAAATGCACGCTGTAGCGCTGCCGGGATGGGGACGGGAGGAATGCGAGTGCTGAAGTTCACCCATTCGCACAAGTGCATGCAGTAAAAGCTCCCTGAGGTACAGAGCTGCCTCAGGGAGCTGAAGGTTTTCAGTACTCAAAATCAAGAAATGAAAAATAATGAAAACGTCTCCTCATGTGACTCTGTTGGACAGGCAGTGAAAAATTGTACTCAATTAATCGATTAAGGGTCTTAATAGGCCGCTTAATTGTCGGCGGGCGCACTGCCAACTCCCGCAGCACCTGCTGGCCGAAATATCACGAGTGTCCGATGACGTCGGGATGCTTGCCCGACATCATGTGTCATTTTACGCTCGAACATGTCGGGCGCATGCCCACATGCCAAGCGAAAAATTCTGGCCAATATGTAGGTGAAGAAGAGGAGGTGATGGCATAGTGGTATTGTCACTGGACTAGTAATCCAGAGATCCAGGGTAATGGTCTGGGGACCCGGGTTTGAATCCCACCACAGATGGTGGAATTTGAATTCAATAAACATCTGGAATTAAAAGTCTAATGCTGACCATGAAACCTTTTGTCGATTGTTGTAAAAACCCATCTGGTTCACTAAGGTGATTCCAGACCCACAGCAATATGGTTGACTCTTAAATGCCCTCTGAACTAGGGAAGGGTAATAAATGCTGGCCTGGCCAGCGATACCCACATCCCATGAACGAATATAAAAAAAGAACACGTCTAGAAAGATTGAGCTGAACAACAGAGTCTGGTAGCTTTGTCCTTCAAAATTCAGCCAACTTGGTCCAAAGCAATTTTACTATTAGCAGCCAGTGACTGTGATCTTAAGGATACTCCCCTACTGAATAACAATAAAGTACATTGACATCCCAGATGTTTTAATGCACAGTAGGAATGCTAGAGTTTCCATCCTTTAGATTATTTTAAAAAGAATGACCCTATGAAGAATAGAATTCGAGACACAAATGGAAAGGGATACCTGGCAATGAAAATAATTTTCCACTTGTAAAATAAGGGTTCTCAATAAACTTTCCAAGAAACCTTTTCAAATTCTGAAAAACTCAATCTCACTCTGAAATTTTGAAGGAATTGAAATTTCAATGATCTCACTTCAAAAAAACTATCGATGAGTCAAATTCTTCCCAAATGAAGAATTACTTGAAGCTATGAAAAAAGACAAACAATTCTGTTACAGGTCAAAACATTGATTATTTATCCCAGTACTGTCATAACTGACTCTGGTCTATCTTCACTTGCAGCAACAGTCACTTTCCACTTACCTAGCCCAGGGTTAATGAAGTCAAATGTAGAATTCCTACCATTGAGGCAGTACATGTCACATAACTTGGCTTTAGCCATGGTCCTTTCCAACATGCTGCTCACTGAATTCAGCCACTGGGCCATCAGGAGAGAAGCAGAATTTATTTTTATTCACAAGATTATTTATTTTAATTTTTAAAGGGTCAGGTGACAACCATGGATGATCAGTGTCAAACCTGCTTTGAAACAAAGATGGCAAGCAACTTTCCACTCTTGTTGTTAACAATGGTTTTAACTAGATTTTGATCTAGAGGGTAACCTCCTGCTGTCACACTGCCAGCTGCTAATCTGATCACAACCTTGGAAAAGGTCCAATAATTAGTAAGGCATGTGCTCCTGCTCCAAAATCCACATTCATTAATCATATTAGTTTTTTTCAAAATGATTCCAAGTATGCCTTCCAAAAATCAAGTATATTCACTCCTTCAGAGGCAAGCTAACTGGGATATAACCCTGATGCTAAATTATCTGTCACAATGCCAGCTTGTATATATACACAATCATTTACAGTCAATCATTTGGTAGGAAAAAGCTCCATCCTGCAAGGTCACAGTGATTGCATGCTACTTATGAACCAAGTACAATGATGACTTTTGAGGTCACTTCATTTTAGTTTATAATTGCAATGTTAAGTAACTCAACAGCATATGTTCTTAGGTCTCAAGTAAAAGCATAAGAGATAACCAATTGACTTTTTAGAATACATTCTGGTAGTTATTATAAAACCGTGCTACAGTAAAAACATTACTAATTGTGTACTTCAACTGCACCACATCAACTGAGCAATTGACCACTTCTCCACATCAATTAATTATATGCACTTTTCCCAGAGTTGCTCTAGCTTCTACACGTGAATTGAAAGAAGACTGGCAGTGTAGTTTTCATAATAAGCTAAAAACAGGCCTGTGGTTTGATAGTGACAATATATGGAAAATGTTACTAAGATTTATGTTAGAGATTTAATCCCACCTTATCCTAGGCAATGAAATCCAAGATAATGAAGGTAGTAAAAGAGTAATGTGAAAAGCATAAGGAAGGCCAATTTTGACACCTAGATATGGTTGCAGGAGCTTCAAGTGCTTGTGTTAAGGATAAGTTCTGATGAAACTTACGCTGTGATAAATATCGCAAGTATAATGCATAACAAAATGAGGAATTTTAATGTATCGGCCTGGATTTTGTGGTCAGTGATGAAAAACTGTGCTCATCATTCATTTCTTTTACAGCTGCTCACAGACTCTTTGAGGGCAACTTATGGTCATTAAGTGTTTGATACAGCACATCATATTAGACAGAGGATCTGGGACCTGTGTGAAGGGGCAAGCTACACCAACCAATCAGACTGAAGAATCTTTATTGAGGCACACAGCATCTCAATATTTAATTCAATGTAAAATGATGTATAAAAAGGAAATCAAAGTTGGGATTAAGAAAGATAAAAAGTACAAATGTTCAAGCAATAATTAAAATCTGAAGGAATGAGAATCTACATTTGTAGAAGTTAATTTTCAATGCCAGAGAAACTGTTTGGCAGTAATAAAGACTTAACCACACTGTTAAAATTCACTTATACTTGAGTGAACATGCCCAATTTTTTTTTGGCCATTTTTAGTGGGCATCACAGCTTCATATTGTGCATTTCAATGCTGAGTCTTCAGAGAGGTACCGGTGTAACAAAGCATGTCAGGGAGCAAGAAACTGGGACAGCAACTTCCGATTTCTGTGTTTTATTGTGCATCTGCAGATGCCAGAAGTTGCCGTCTGATTAACTCCATAATAAGTGTGCGCTGATTGCCTCAATGTTATTCCTGCAAACTACGGGTCAAAATGTATGCTAGGAAAGAAGAAAAATTAGGAATGATGAAGTGAAGTCTAAATATAATGGTAGTCAACAGAAACAGCAAAGATTCTTATCAGCATATTAGAAGAGGTAGAAGCACTTAGAAATTTATTTGCGAGTGAGAGAATAGTTGAGATGTTTAACAATCATATTGCATATTTTTAGAGAGCAAATACTGTAGGAGTACCCAAAGGGGATGTGGAATAACTAAAGAATTTGAGCCTTGAGCAAAGTTTAGGTAGGCTGGGGATCTATCCTTTGGAACAGAGGAGGAAGAGAGGTGATTTAATTGTGGTGCATAAAATTAGATAGAATGGATAGGAAGGAACTATTTGCCTTAGTAGAGGAGGTCAATAAGTAGATAGAGGATTAAAGAGAACTTGAAGAAATGTTTACACCCAGAGGGTGGTGGATTTCTGGAACTCACTGCTTGAAAGGGTGGAAGGGTGGTAGAAGCAGAAACCCTAATCACACTTATGAAATGCTTGGAATTTCACTTAAAAAGTTTTGTACCCTACAGGGCTATGGACCAAGAGCTGTAATGTGGGATTAGGCTAGAAAGTTCTTTCTCAACAGGCATAGACAAGATGGGTCGAATGATTTCCTTCTGTGTTATAAACTTCTGATTCAACATAAGTGTCTGGGTCATTTGCACTTTGTGCAGTAAAGACTGAAATTGTTTTCAAGACTTTGGAAAGAAATAATGATATTAAATTATGCTGCCATCTCTCTAGAATGCAATTGATATCTTAAGCAGTGGAAATGAACTAAATCAGCAAATGGAGGTGTACTAAAACTGATGAATAAAACACAGAATACAGTGACATAAGATGATACAAAAGAAAATACTGCAGATACTCAGTGAAGAACCATCCTCCATCATTTCTGCCAACTCCAGCATGATGCCACCACCAAACACATCTTCCCTTCACCCTCCTTGGCGGCATTCCGCAGGGATCATTCCCTCCGAGACACACTAGTCCACTCTTCCATCATCCCCTACACCTCAAGCCCCTCCCACAGCACCTTCCCATGTAACCACAGAAGGTGCAACACCTGCCCCTCACCGTCCAAGGGCCTAAACACTCCTTTCAAGTGAAGCAGCTTTTCACTTGCACTTCCCTCAATTTAGTCTATTGCATTCGCTGCTCCCAATGCAGTTTCCTCTACATTGGAGAGACCAAACGCAGACCGGTGACCGCTTTGCAGAACACCTTCGGTCTATTCGCAAGCATGACCCAGACCTCCCTGCTTGCCATTTCAACACTCCACCCTGCCCTCAGGCCCACATGTCCATCCTTGGCCTGCTGCATTGTTCTAGTGAAGCTCAACGCAAACTGAAGGAACAGCACCTCATCTTCCGACTAGGCACTTTACAGCCTTCCGGACTGAATATTGAGTTCAACAATTTTAGATCATGAACTCTCTACTCCATTCCCACCCCCTTTCCGATCCCCCTTTTTTCCAATAATTTATATAGATTTTTCTTTTCCCACCTATTTCCATTATTTTTAAATGTATTTCCATCCATTGTTTTATCTCTACCTTTTAGCCTATTTCGATCCCTTCCCCCCACCCCACTCCCACTAGGACTATCTGTACCTTGCTCGTCCTGCTTTCTACCCTTAATGTCACCTATTATCACATTCCTTAGCTAATATCACCACCTTCAACATCTCTTTGTCCTTTTTCTATGACATCTTTTGGTTATCTCCACCCATCACTGGCCCTCTATCCAGCTGTACCTGTCCCACCACCCCCCTTAAACGAGCTTATATTTCACCTCTTTTCTATTTTTCCTTAGTTCTGTTGAAGAGTCATACGGACTCGAAACGTTAACTGTGTTCCTCTCCGCAGATGCTGTCAGACCTGCTGAGTTTTTCCAGGTATTTTTGTTTTTATTTTGGATTCCCAGCTTCCGCAGTTTTTTGCTTTTAAAATATTGCAGGTGTTGGATATCTGAAATAAAACAGAAGTTGCTGGAAATACACAGCAGGTCATGCAGCATCTGTGGAGAGAAACAGTTAGCATGTCAGGTTGATAAAGACCCTTCAGAATTGAGGAAAGATAGAAAGGTAATAGGTTTTGAGCAAGTGAAAGGGGGTGAGGAAAGAGGAAGAACAAAAGGAAAGGTTGGTAATAGGGCAGGAGAGATTAAATGACAAAAGGTAAAATGAGATTTTTTGGGGGGAAAGCATTTTTTTTGTCAAAAGATTGGGGCAGATGAGAAGTCAAATGCAATATATTACCCACAAAATAAAATCCTTTAATTCTATGCAAAAATACAATTTGTTGGAAAAGGCGGATATGTGACATGAATCTCTGAAGGTTGCTCAGAAAAAAAAGCGTAGTAACTTTGAAATAAGGGAATGGCAAAGAAAGAATGCAGGAGACTTCCAAAAGGGCATAGAGTGGTTTGTTGAGTGGCAGATAAGCAGCAGATGCAGTTCAATGTAAAGATGCATATTCAAATACATCCTGTGAAGAAAAGAAATAAAAGTGATATAACTTAGTCAGTGGTATTCATAACAGAGTGGAGGAATAAAGAAAGCTTGAGAGGATCACAGATACATAGATTTAAAAAGGTAGAAGCATAGGCAGAAAAGGCTATAACGACGGAAATGAGATCTGGGTGATATAGGTAGAGGAAATTAACATGAAAGCAAGAAAGTTATATTGATTTTGTACAAGATATTGGTCAGGTCACATTTGGCACACTGTATTACACAGGCTTTTAGACACTATTATTAGAAGGATTGGCCAAAGTAGAACAAGGATAATGAAAATAATATTAGAAATAAGAGATTATAGTTACGAACAAAGTTTGGAAATGGGGTAGGGCAATAGCCACGGGAACAGAGATGGTCAAGAGAGAAATTTAAAACATTTACGATTATGATAGAGCCTGAGAGTATAAATCATTAAAATACTTTCCACTGGTTGAGAATTGGGTAACAAAATACACAGTTCCATGATTACCACAAGGACAACAAAGGGAGAAATTAGAAGAAAGGTTTGCATGTAAAGAGCTGTTATAACATGAAATGCTTTACCACAACTAGCTATTGAGGAAGAACTACATTATTAAAAAGTAATTGGATAAGTATTTGTAAAGTAGAATACAAAGATTACAGAAATAGGCTTAATGTAGATGGTGTCATTTGAAGAACTAACACTCGTACACACATGTGGGGATGGATTTTCGCAATGGAGGCGGAAAGCTCGTCAGGAAATTTCCTGACTCGGCAGACCTGTCTTTGCTCTGGAGTAGGGCCTGATCGAGACTAGCCTGCTCCACAGGCAATTCAGAGGCCGCCAGAGGCGGGCGAGTGCTGAGGCGGGCTGGTTAGTGTACCATCTCAGTTCTCTGAGATTTCGGCACAGTTTTATAAAAGATGCTTAGACCCTCTAGTCCTCAGCCCCCCCACTTATTCCCATGCCACCTCACACTGTTCCATGCCTCCTCCATGTCACCTCATATCCTCACACCACCTCATACTATGCCACCTCCAAAGCCACTCACCCTGTATCCACTATGGGCAGAGCTCAGGGGCCATATCACCTTGCACCCTCAAGCCACCTCATACTACCATGCTACTTCCAAAGCAATTCGCCCAATATCCATGATGGGCAGACTTCAGGAAACATGTGGAAATGAAAAAATAAACTTCTAGCAATCTAATGGATTAAAAATGTCTTATTAATAAAACCCAAAGTTTTCAAGTGGTCAATCTGTTATAAAATGAAACAAACTTAGATTCAGTAAGCACATGAAAGACAGCCAACCCTTTAATAGCCTCTTAAAACTGTCAATCAAATATGAATACAGCCTCTCCCATTTTGAGCTTTTGAAACTCAGTCAAGCATTCATAATATGGGTTGCTGTAATAAGTGCCCTTGAGAAATGTCAACAATGCTGTCTATTGAAACTGAAGGAACAGATGGTAATTTTTTTTCTAAGCTACATCAGATTTCATATAAATCAATGCAGTCCAGCATTGTGTCTGCTTTTTTTCCTGTGTATAACAGCCATGGCCTTTTTTTCATGATTAAGGCCCGGGGATTTAAATAATTTGAGATCATGACACTTAAATGGACCGTTTCCACTTGTCAAGAATATTCATGTGTACGTCATCAATTTGTGACTCTCACTTTGCAGGTTAAGGCCCTTCAAATAGCATAAAAGGGTTTGCTCAAACACAGCATTAATTTGAAATAGCACTGCTGAATTTGGGTTTCCTGCCTATGTGATCCGCACCCATCCCCCTTCTCCACTGGGGCAAAAATGGGACCTGCCAGAAATGAAGGTGATATTTCTGCATCCGCATCCCACCTGCCATTTTTAAAGGCCTCTAGGGTTGACCCGATTCCATGAAAATACAGCCCATAGATTCCTCCTGTGCTATAATTTCTAATTCTCTGCAAAAAATTCTTACAAAAAAGTGACCAACAGATATACAGGTGTTTTGTAATTTACATCTGTTTAGCCTGCCTTTGTACTGGTTAATTGGAAGAGAGAGAAAGAAAATTGAAGTTATCATTAACTTACATTGTCGGCATCCTTCCATCTGCATAAGATGATGGACATGCAGCAAATCAAATCCGTTAGGGATGGGAAGTTTCACAGAATGCACTATTGCATTAGCTTACAAGGGTAAAACATTTTACAGGACAGATGTTCATCATCAAAACACCATGACAAACAAGCTGCATGTCATGCTGGTCTATGGAACATTGCTTATACTGAACATCTGAATCAACCAGGATATTCATCTGGTTATTTTCTGTAAACAGCCCACCAATGAAGAATACTGCTTTTCCAGTTTGTCATATTTCTGTGCATTCATGTAGGAAGTTTGTTTAAGTTTTTTTTTAATTCATTTACAGGATGTGGGCGTCTCTGCCTAGGCCAGCATTTATTGCCCATCCCTAACTGCCCTTGAGAAGGTAGTGGTGAGCTGCCACCTTGAACCGCTGCAGTCCACATGGTGTAGGTACACCCACAGTGCTGTTGGGGAGGGAGCTCCATGATTTTGACACAGCAACAATGAAGGAACGATGATACATTTCCAAATCATGATAATGAGTGGCTTGGAGGGGAACTTCCAGGAGGTGGTGTTCCCATGTATTTGCTGACCTTGTCCTTCTGGATGGTATTGGCTGTGGGTTTTCAATGGTGCTGTCTAAGGAGCCTTGGGTGAGTTTCTGCAGTGCATCTTGTAGGTGGTACACACTACTTCCATGGTGGGACGGTGGTGGACGAAGTGAATGCTTGGGACTGGGGTGCCAATCAAGCGGGCTGTTTTGTCCTGGATGGTGACAAGCTGGAGCTGCACTCATCCAGGAAAGTGGAGAGTATTCCACCACACTCCTGACTTGTGCCTTGTTGATGGTGGACAGGCTTTGAGGAGTCAGGAGGCAAGTTACTCGTCGTATGATTCATACCCTCTGACCTGCTCTTGTAGCCATAGTATTTAAATGGCTAGTCTAGTTCAGTTTCTGGTTAATAGTGAATCCCAGGGTGTTGATAGTGGAGGATTCAGTGATGGTAATGCCATTGAATGTCAAGGGGCAATGGTTAGATTCTCTTTTGTTGGAGATGATCATTACCTGACACTTGCGTGGCACGAATATTACTTGCCATTTGTCAACCCAAGACTGGATATTGTCCAGGTCATGCTGCATTTGGACATGGGCTGCTTCAGTATCTGAGGAGTCATGAATGGTGCTGAACATTGTTCACCGATGATTGCACATCGCCACTTCTGACCTTACGATGGAAGGAAGGTCATTGATGAAGCAGTTGAAGATGGTTGGGTCTGGGGCACTACCCTGAGGAACTCCTGCGGTGATGTCATGGAATTGAGCTGTTTGACCTCCAACAACCGCAACCATATTCCTTTGTGCTAGGTATGATTCCAACCAGTGGAGAGTTTTCCCTGGATTCCATTTGACTCCAGTTATGCTAGGGCTCCTTGACGCCACATGTGGTCAAAAGCTGCCTTGATGGCAAGGGCAGTCACTCTTACCTCACCTTTGGAGTTCAGCTCTTTTGTCCATGTTTGAACCAAGGGTGTAATGAGGTCGGAAGCTGTTACCCTGGCAGAACACAAACTGAGAGTCAGTGAGCAGGTTATTGCTAAGCAGGTGCTGCCTGATAGCACTGGTGATGACCTTTTCCATCACTTTACTGATGATCAAGAGTAAATTGATGGGGCAGTAATAGGTTTGGTTGGATTTGTCCTGCTTTTTGTGTACAGGACATACTGGGCAATTTTCCACATTGCCGGGTAGATGCCAGTGTTGTAGCTGTACTGAAACAACTTGGCTAGAGATGTGGCAAGTTCTGGAGCACAAGTCTTCAGTACTATTGCCGGAATATTTTCAGGGACCATAGCCTATGCAGTATCCAGTACCTTCAACCGTTTCTTGATATCATATGGAATGAATCGAATTGGCTGAAGACTGGAATCCGTGATGCTGGGGACCTCCAGAGGAGGCCAAGAAGGATCATCCACATGGCACTTCTAGCTAAAGATTGTTACGAATGTTTCAGCCTTATCTTTTGGACTGATGTGCTGGGCTCCCCCATCATTGAGGATGGGGATATTTGTGGAGCCTCCTCCTCCAGTGAGTTATTTAATTGTCCACCACCATTCACGACTGGATGTGGCAGGACTGTAGAACTTAGATCTGATCCATTGGTTGTGGAATTGCTTAGCTCTGGCTATCACTTGCTTCTTATGCTGTTTGGCATGCAAGTGGTCCTGTGTCATAGCTTCACCAGGTTAACACCTCATTTTTAGGTAAGTTTGGTGCTGCTCCTAGCATGCCCTACTGCCCTCTTCAGTGAACCAGAGTTGATCCGCTGGCTTGGTGGTAATGGTAGACTGAGAGATATTTCAGGCCATGAGGTTACAGATTGTGGTTGCATACAATTCTGCTGCTACTGATGCCTCATGGCACATGGATGCCCAGTCTTGAGTTGCTAGATCTGTTTGAAATGTTTCCCATTCAGTAAGGTCGTAGTGCCACACAACACAATGGAGGGTATCCTCAATGTGAAGACGGGACTTCATCTCCACAACAACTGTGTGGTGGTCACTCCTATGAATACTGTCATGGACAGATGCATCTGCAGCAGGCAGGTTGGTGAGGACGAGGTCAAGTATGCTTTTCCCTCGCCACCTGCTGCATACCCAATCTATCAGCTATGTCCTTTAGGACTCGGCCAGCTCGATCTGAGTTGGGGCTTCCAAGCCACTCTTGGTGATGTTCATTCTGTGCCCTTGTCACCCTCAGTACTTCCTCCAAATGGTGTTCAACACAGAGGAGTACCGATTCATTAACTGAAGTACGTGGTAATCAGCAGGACGATTCCTTGCCCATGTTTGATCCGATGCCATGAGACTTCATGGGGTCCGGAGTCAATGTTAAGGACTCCCAGGGCAACTCCCTCTCAACTGTATACCACTGTGCTGCCACCTCTGCTGGGTCTGTCCTGCTGGTGGGACAGGACATATACAGGGGTGGTGATGGTGGTGCCTGGGACATGATCTGTAAGGTATGATTCCATGAGTATGACTATGTCAGGCTGTTGCTTGACTAGTCAGAGAGACAGCTCTCCCAATTTTGGCACAAGCTCCCAGATGTCTTTATGGGAAGATAATTAGAATTTTCAGTATGTTGCAACGAAAGGAGATTTCACCTTAACTCGCCTCGTGGCTGATTTAAGTCAATTACATAAACATTGAATTTTAAATGACAAATGGCTCAAGGTTTTTTAAAACAACCTTTTTGTCATCTCTTTTTGTGAAGGTGGCAACGCATACTGGAGGATGACAGCACAGATGGTAACAATAAGTTGAACAAGGATATTTGGGCAATGTATGCAAATTAATGTCAGCACATCTTTTGGCTGTGGGCAGATCACATCCAGCTGACTGTCCTAAATTAAACTTTTCAGCAAGGGTCACTTGAATGCAGGTGTGAGCCAAGCTTTGTTTGACTCCTATTCATCCTAGTCTAGGGATAGAAGGGTCCATTTCAGTTCTCTTGCCAACTCAACAGCCTGGCAAAGAGGTAGGTTGTAAAAATTCTAAATTCAAATTTTTAAAGAAGAACCAAAATAACAAAACCACTGCTACATAGCAGAAAAAGAAAAAGTCACAGTAAATCATTTCACAAGGATAGAAGGCAGCATTACTCCATATAAAATTATGTTGGAAGCTGAAATCCAAGAATTAAGACATATAAGAAATATCATACACTGACTGGGTTACACTGACTGGGTTATCCCTACGGAGTAGCAAATCAGGGATTTGTGAGAATCAGATTTCCAAGGACAATAGTGGAAGTGGAGTTGGGTATTATGCAGAAAACAATGAAAATGGTTAAGAAAAAAGCAGATTCTCTTAAAGCAGTCAAAACACCAGGTGGAGACAAAATGGGTGGAATTCAATACCCTCCCCCTTGGTGAGTTTGCTGGCGGGGTTGAATTTAATTGGGTGGGGGGGGCCAATTGGAGACCCTGCTGCCTTCCTGCCTCTACTGCAATTAAGTCCATGACGGGAAGGCTCATGGACAGCCTTCCTGCCCCACCACCAACTGAGGCTCTTAAACAGGCAATTAATGCCCACTCAAGAGTCACAGGCTGCATTGCTGGTATTCACCCAGTGGAAGGTGGGGGAAGAAGCCATGCAGGGAGCCCAAAATCCAAATTCTGCTAGGGTTCTTTGCGGGCTTCCGGGCAGCGGGAGAGGCTGGGGGAGAGACGCATGTGAAGACACTCAGTGCCTGATCAAGGGACGCAGCACCAGGAATAGGAGGAGGTCCTGCTGAGAGCTAGATCCCTGCCCTTGCTTCCAAACTTCTCTCTCGCAACCCCCACTCTATGATGCCTGCTTCCACTATCACTCACCTGTGCCTGGGTTCCTCGACGATCCTAGGCCTCAGATGGCTGTAGTACCGGCAGCAGCCACTGCCTCCCATATGGAGCTGATAGGCAATTAAGAACTGCCAGCCAACTGGCAGGAGGGACTTCCACTTCGGGGTCCTCCATCCCAGGGAAGGCCCACTGCTGCCCAGCTAATTGCCTGATTGGCACTTAATTCAGCGGGCCTTCTCAAAAAGAAGAAATAAAGGCTCTTGTCAACTTAGTAGGCAAGACCCCAGTTGTCTCCATTAAATACAGCCACATATGTCCACTCAACTTCAAGGAAATAGGAATTATATATTAGCAAAGTATTTACTGTCATTGTTAGAATTCGAGGGAGGTTGTGAAGAATTAACATAGTTCCAGTTTTATTTAACAAGCAGATCAAGAGAAATATCACAAAGTACAGACAGGCCCAGCATTTTGTAAAGTAAGTAAAGGACACCCTACTGGATAGAAATCAAAGTTCAAAAAATTCATTTACTATATTGTGGAATGCAAGAAAAAAAAGACAACCAAATCATCTGAAGTCCTTTATCTGGTTAAATCCTTGAAGAAAATGTATTTCCAGCATCAAACCAAAGATGAGTATTGCTCTTACAACAATCATCCAAGATTTGAACAAACCAGTACGTAAAAATATTTTAACGAAATCATATACCACTTGAAAAACATCTTTAGAGAAATGGGGCAAAGAACACCTGGAGAAATCGTTTGAGAAAGGATACAGGTATATAATCAGGAAGGCAAGTTAGCTAACTGACAAGACTAGTTTTTGAAGATAATACTGTGGTGATCAACGAAAAAAATGCAATGTATACTCTATAATGTATTTCAAATCACAAACAAGTCCAGACAAATTATTTTCCAATCTGAACCTTACATAAATATTAAACAAAATTCCATTAATCTAGCTTACGCTTGTTTCATATGATCTGTAACTTATATAAATGTAATGGTTATTAAACTTTTCTACAGGATCTCTGCTTTAATGACCTAACAGACAGATGTAGTTGTATGTTAATGTCTAGACACCCTAGCTTGGAATACTTAATAAAAAGGCCCATCTTATTTCTAAAATAGTGAAAATTGAAAATACTGCCAAAACCAAAGCAAAAATTGCTTTCTTACAAAGTGTTTTTTTTTAAATATGCTTGCTTACTAGTTTGTTCAAATCATGGATGATATTGCAAAAGCAATATTAATCTTCAGATTGATACCAAAAATATAGTTTCTTCAAGGACTTAGCCAGAAAAGGGCCTTCAAATGACTTTAGTAATCTTTTTCTTACAATGTAATAGAATGAACTTTTGAACTTTTAACTAACTTGTAGAGTCCCCCTTACTTTAATGAAGCCATGATTTTCCACCAACTTTCGATCCCTGAGAGAGTGCTTGCTCTGTGAAGGGGCGCCCTTTAACAGAAGGCCTGAGCTCATGGTTGGGTGGTGGAATCAGAGGCCGCCGCACCAGCGATTTGACGTGAAACCTGTGCCTCTCAATTTTTTTCACCACGTTGCAGAGGATACAGGGTGAAAAGCCCCCACTGCCGTCGGCGGGTCAAACACCGATTTCCCCGCCCACTTTCACGCTTTGCTGATTTCACAGAAAATCCCGGCCAATGAATCAGAAAAAGTTAACATGTCCATTTTACAACTCTTTCTCCAACATCTTTACAAATGTTGTCCAGCAAGTAATCATCATGCATGGTGCTGACTCTTGAGAAGAATTATAGGCCCTGATAAGATGCAGTAGCCATATACTTTTATCTGCCACCTAAAATCTACAAAACAAAAAAAGTATTGGCCCTGCATACTTGTAGAGAATGGTTGGAAAGAAGACGTGGGAGGATGTTTCTTATTTGTGCAAGCTCAGCTGCCTGAGACGAGCTGCAATGGTTCTAAATGTTTCTGGGACAGAGAAGAGTAAATTTTTGGACCTAACACACCTGTGGTGACTTGTGGAAGTAGGCATCCTTGAAATTCATTCTGGCAAGCTAGTGCCTTGGCACAGTCCCTGAATGAAATGAAGTCTTATTACACTTTTGCAATTCTATGTTTTTTTTGGAATGTATTCAACGCTGGGAAGTCCAAAATGGAACAGAACCTTCCCAAGTTTATTGCGGAGAATGGGCAAATGAGGGAACGTAAAATGCCATTACAATGCTAATTATGTTCCTCTTCGGAACCCACTCAATCACCACAGATGGCTGTGATTCTCAGTTACCACCATATCAACCAGTCAATGGTCCTCACAGATGATCTAACAAGGCAATTTCAAAAAGCAGGAAGATGAATTTCCCAGCTCATTCCCCTTCCTGCCAAGTTGGCCAAATTTAGATATTGAAAAGTGAACTACTGAAAACGGAGGGGAGGGGGTTGAGAACAAATCTGCAAATAGCAGCAAGAGCATTACTGGTCTGTAAAGAGATATGTAACAAGTAAAATGAAGGCTGCATAAGGGGATTGGCACCCAATACCTAGCAACAAAAGTGAATTGAGGTGGAATTCCTCTGCTTGACACCACTTGATTTTGAGAGCTTGTGTGCTGGCGAGATTGAGAATCAAGGAATCAACTATGGGTAAACAGCCTCTAACAGCTATTCCCCATGTGTACAATCAGTATATCAACAGGAGGAAATGGTGGCACAGAGGTAAGTACCAGGTGAAAATGGTGACTAACTCTGGAATAACCTTTTTCTAGGGCAAAACTGACTCTGGATGTGAGAAGACCAGATGCATGGCTCAGTGCTACCATAAGTGTAGCCTTAGCCTTCTTCTTAACTAGGATGTCACTTTCGTACAAAAGCAAAATACTGCAGATGCTAGAAATCTGAAATAAAAGCAAAAATGCTGGAAATATTCAGCAGGTCAGGCAGGATTTGTGGAGAGAAACAGAGTTAATGTTTCAGGTCGATGACCTGTCAGCAGGACCAAAGACCATCCAGCAAACTCTGTCAGGCACTTGTACCCTATTGAGAGACCTGTCAACAGGGGAGGGTGCTGATAGCCGCCACCACCACACCCCCTCTGCATTACTAACCATATAATTATTCTGGCTACAAGAGCATGTTCTGCAACTAGTAACTCATCTCCTAACTATCCAAAACCTGTCCACCATCTACAAGGCATAAGTGAAGAGCGTGATGGAACATGCTCCACTTGTCTATTTGAGAACAGTTCCAGCAACACTCAAGAAACTTGATACCATCCAGGACAAAGCAGTCTGCTTGACCGTCATTTCATTCACCACTTAAACATTCATTCCCTCCACCATTAGTGCATAGTGGCAGCAGCTTGTACCAATTACAAGAAGGACTCCAGCAACTCACCAAAGTTCCTCCGATAGCAACTTACAAACCTATGACCTCTACCACTTAGAAAAACAAGGTCAACAGACACATGGGAACACCATCAGCTGCAATTTTCCCTCAAGTAACTCACCAACCTGATTTGGAACTAAATCATCATTCCTTCATTGTTGCTGGGTCAAATTCTGGAACTCCCTCCCGAACAACACATTGGGTGCGCTTACACCATATGAACTGCAGCGTGTTCAAGACAGCAGTTCACATCCAATGAACAAATATACTTTAAAAATCTCAAGTAGTTACAAAAGGTCTTTGCAAACAGTCACTCAACATCAATAATTTATGCTCTGAATGTACATATTGTCAAAACTTTTCTGTGATTATGAGATTTTTGTTTAACTGTATCTTACAGAACTTGCAAGCTTCCTAAACAATAATGGTCTCTCCATGTGACAAATCAACAATTTGTTTGCATGTCATAACATGTACAGTAAATAACAACCCCTGCACCTTCAGAAAAGCACAAGATAAAGCCAATTCATATTTGTAACACAGAAAAAGAGCCAATATGGATTCATGCCCAACTGATACAACCATGTGAACAATATTTTTTGGCAAGAACAGATGGATCTCATTGACTAAACATTACATTTTTTAAAACAAGAAACTCTTGTTAACAAAACACTGGTAACAGCTCACTAAAAATTGTAGGTCCAATTAAGCACCTGAAGGACACAAGATATTTTTCTTCAATACTATCACCTACCTGAGATACCATTAGCTATGATTCTGATGAGTAAAGATCATCCCAGGTTCGCCTTTTACCCACTAAGAGACAGATTTTCTTTGTATTCACAAACAAAACAATATAATGGAGCTGCATTTTATGCAGATCACCTTCAAATGCTAAGCCATCTCTTCAGATTGAGAAGAAACCTTCTTATATCGGTGCCTCTCTGCATTATGGTTTGGGAAATTAGGCATCATATCTAGAGTAATTGCAGCACTCAAATGGAAAGAATGTGTTGTGAAATTTTAAAGAGCTGATTCAGTCAGCATCTCCAATACCATGTATATTTTTGATCACCAGTTGAGGGAGTTTTGTTATGACGCAGCAGAAAATGTAGGCCAGCCTCAAATCCATGAGGGAAATTTGATCACATGGTCACAACAGTTTTGCAATTTGTATTTATTTCGAGATGCGTGCCTTGAATCCTATAGTAATAAGTCCACCCAGACTTCAGAGATTTCTTTAGAATGCTAAATTAAACATTTATTAACAGAAGACTTCAAGCACAGATACAGGTCTATGAATTATTACTATAATAACTCCTAAAACCCCTAATTAATTTGGCTTCCAGTTACACCCCCGTTAAGGCAACGGTAAGAAAATAGATTTAAACAGATCCAGGCAAGTCAAAACAATACCGTGGACAGTAGAATTCAAAGTGGCTTTTCCCAGCTTCGGTTTCTGTAGGCAGCAACTAAATACACAAATAGTGGAGGCTTTTCACACTTCTGGTAGATCTTACAATGCCTTTCTCTCTGGCGCATAGCCTCTTCTCCTTTATACATGTTTCTCCCTTTTAATGCAAATTCCACTGTTCCCATATGTCTTTAGAACTTGACCTTTCTCATAATATAAATCTTTTCATGGTGCTAATACTATCAGTAACTTGTGGGGAAAACATACACACTGCTTGGCCTAGCTTCTCTGGCTAGGTGTAACATCCCACCATCTCTTTGAAATTCAAACTACCCTGATTTATCTACAAATGCAAATTCTCCTCACCTCACATTCTAAAACTTCAGCCATGTTTACGCATTTAGCATTTAAAACCTAGCTTCTTTTGATGAATCAAAGCCTCCAAAGCAGCTGTCTCCAACTCAGTTAAATCCCACACACACACACATACACAGACAAACTATCCAAACCCTACCATTAACTTACTTTTACAATAAATCACAATAATATTGAGAATTATTATACTTTCATGACACTTTTCAAACCAAGACAGAGGTTAATTGAAAAAAAAAAGATGATGAGGTAAAGGAGTCAGTGATTAGAAAACTCAACGATTGGATTTCAGAAGGCTTTAAGGGAAAGAAATATCTGAGGAAATAAAGTGGGTCCAGGGTTTTGATGTCTTATGAAAGAATGAGTTAGAACCAAGGACATAGGCATATAAAACAGGACAAGGGGAGAGAGAGCAGTGAGGTGTTATAAAAAAAGTACGAAGGAAGAAAGAGCAGCAAGACCTATAAAACAGTGCGGGGGGAGAGAGCAGAAAGATCCATAAAAGAGCATGAAGAGAGAAATAGCAAGACACCATAAAACAGCACAAGGAAAACAGTGATTCACTATATAGTGTGAGGACAGACAGAGCAGCTAGACACCAATAAATAGTGCAAGGGGAAAGAGAGCAGTGAGACACCATGAAACAATGTGAGAAGAGAGAACACCATAAAACAGCGTGAGGGGAGACCACTGAGACACCATAAAACAGCATGAGAGGAGCGAGAGCAGCCAGACACAATAAAACAGCGTGAGAGGACCAGGGAGCAGCCAGACTCCATAAAACAGCACAAGGGGAGAAAGAGCAGTGAGACCCACAAAACAGCACTAGGGACAGAGAGCAGTGAGACACCATAAGACAGCACGAGGTGGGGAGAGAGCAGCGAAACCCATAAAACAGCACAAATGGAGAGAGAGCAGTAAGATACTGTAAAACAGCATGAGGAGAGAGAGAGCAGCGAGACACCATAAAACAGGACAAGGGAAGAGAGAATAGTGAGACCCATAAAGGAGCATGAAGGGAAGAGAGCAAGACACCATAAGATAGCACACGGGAAAGAGAACAGCAAGACACCATAAACAGCGTGAGGAGAGAGAGAGAGAGGGAGAGGGGACAGCGAGACACTACAAAACAGCACAAGGGGTGGGTGGGAGCCGTGGAGACACTATTAAACAGCTCGATGGGAAAGAGAGCAGCGAAGCACTATAAAACAGCACAATGGGAGAGAGAGCAGTGAAACATCATAAAACAGCATAAGGGAAGAGAGAGCAACCATAAAACAGAGCAAGGGGAGAGTGCACAACAAAACACAATGGGGAGAATTTTCTCCCTGTCAGGCGGGCCGGTCGGGAGCGGGCAGGTGCGGAGCCAATCGCCGCCCGCGATTGGCTCCACACCGCCATTTTACATGGGTAGGTCAATTAAGACCTGCTCAGCATGATGCACGGCTGGTAGCACTCAGTGCTACCTGTGCAGATAGGGGGAAGAGGGAGAGTTGGAGCCTACGCTATTTTGTGCATGCTCACGAAAGAGCACAGCAATGTCCCTGAGGCAGCTCCATACATATTCAGATTTTTCAATAAAGAAACATAAAAATTATTTACACATGTGCCCTCATGTGACGGTGTCACATGAGCTGAGATAGGTTTATGAAATGTGAAAAAATTATTTGTTAACTTAATAAAATCCCGCCCGTGGATGAGGTTTCCTCAAAAATGCAAAGGCTGCTTGGGCTCTTCGCATGCCCGTCAACCTTAAGGTTGGATGGCAGCCCTGTTAAATATCTGAATCGTTTTTTTATTGGCCTTAACAAGCCTTTGACAGTTCAGCAGGTGCACAGCCGCATCCGGCGTGCACCCACTGAATGGAAGATCTGAATGACGCGCAGTGATGTCAGGACACATGCCTGACATTACTGCTCGTCATTTTACGTGTCGGCATGCCAGGCCCGCCCCTACACACTGACATGAAAATTCCAGCCCATAAAATTGCGCAAGGGGAGACTGAAAGCAATGAGACACCATAAAACAGCAAAAGGGGAGAAAAGGAATATCAAAACACCATTAAACAGCGCAAGGGAAGAGGGAGCAACGAGGCACTATAAAACAGTGGAAGGGGAGACAGAGCAGCGAGTCACAATAAAACAGCATAAGGGGAGAGTGAGCAGCTAGACAACACAGAACAGCATGAGGGCACAGGGAGCAGCTATACACCATGAAACAACACAAGGTGAGAGAGTACAACGAGACACCATAAAACAGCATGAGGGGAGACAGAGCATTTCTGGTTTATCTTACAAAATCAGGGTAATTTATTAACAATTATAAGGTTTCATTAGGTAGGAATAAGGTTTACTGGCAATTGTATAGCTTATTAATATTAGGTTTCATCAATGATAATTAATTTATTTTTAAAATTAACTTCACACACAATACGGATAGCAGGGCAGGTGCTTATTCCAGCTGCAGTATGTAGGCTCAAAGGCAGCCACATCTGCAGTAAGTGTATGCGGCTCGAGGAGCTTCAGCTTAGATCAATGAGCTGAAGACCAAGCTACAATCAAATAACTAGGGCCAGGGAGAGGGCTTTAAACTAAATAGTTTGGGGGAAGAGATCATGCAAGGGATGGGGTAAATCAAGGGGACACAACAAGATAAGAGAGCAGAGCAGCGATTTAGGTAATGAATGAAGGGACAGAGCATACAAACTTAACAGTGCAATAGTAGATAACCTAAGATTACAAAAATGATAAAATACAGAGTTAAAGGCTCTGTATCTGAATGTGCTCCGCATTTGTAGCAAAATGGACGAATTGTTAGGCAGATAGAAATAAATATTTATGACCTGACAGACATTACAGAGGCATGGGCCAGAATCTTACGTTCCCCAACCGGTGAATTTTTAGGTGGCGGAGGGGGCAATGTGAAATTGAAGGAACGGGATTCTCTCCGGATTCCTGCCCACCCCGACCACACAGTGATTTTAGGCCGGGGCAGATAATGCCTCGTTTGGGAAGCCTGCTCTTGCCCGAGTTGAGGCCCTAAGTGGCCAATTATTGGACCTGAATATTGAAGGATATTTGACACTTCGAAAAAACAGGAAGCTAGGAAAAGGTGGTGGGGTAGTTCTGTTTACTTAAGGATGTCATTAGTACATTATTGAGAGATGACCTTAGCTCAACAGGTCATGATGTAGAATCAGGTTAGGTAGAGATAAAAAATAGGAAAGGTAAGAGGTTACTTGTGGGAGTAGTTTATAAGCCCCCCTAACAGTAATTACACTGTAGGACAGAGCACACAGAAAGGAATAAACGGAACATGTAAGAAAGGTAACATAATAATCATGGGTATAGATTGGGTGAATCAGATTGGCAAAGGTAGCCTGGAAAATGAGTTCATAGAATGTTTTTCAGGAAAATTTCTTAGATCAGTATGCTCTAGAGCCAACCAGAGAGCAGGTTATTGTAGACCTGATAATGTGTAATGAGACAGGATTAATCAATAACCTAATGGCAAAAGAGTCACTAGGTGACAGTGATCATAACATGACAGAATTTCAGTTTGAAGGGAAGAAGTGTGGAAAAGACTAGTGTATTAAACCTGAATGAAGTTATTTATAAGGATATGAAGACAGAACTAGTTAAAGTGAACTGGGAGACTAGTTTAAAAGGTAGGACAGTAGAGCTGCAGCGGCAGACTTTTAAGGAGATATTTAATAACTCTTAGCAAAGATTTATCCCAGTGAGGAATAAAGTCTGAGTAGAATGCATCTTCCTTGGCTAACTAAGGAAGTTAAGGATAGCACAAAATTGAAAAAAACACTGTACAAAACTGCAAAGGTTAGTGGTAAGTCAGAACATTGGTTAGATTTTAAGAACCAGCAAAGAATGCCAAAAAAAAAACTGAGGGAGAAAGTAGTTTATGAAAGAACGCTAGCTAGTAAAATAAAACAGATAATAAGAGTTTCTACTAGTGTTTAAATAGGAAACGTAACTAAAGCTAGTGTTACAGACTCCAGAAGAAGAGGAAAGCTCACTGTTTAAAATCAAAGTTTGGGCCCTCAGAGACTATGAAGTACAGATCCCAGTAGGCCTCAATGGTTTCTGCACATGCACCAGCCCTGGAATGGCAGCACATGCGCAAATCATTCTTTATTTACAATCTTCGGGTTCTGTGCTGGAGAATGGCTGCACATATGCTGTTGGTCAGGTTTCTTGGTGTTAGCCCAGTAAACTGCCTTGTGCTGTGAAGATTGTTCTTTCTTTTTTTTTTGATTGAGAGCTAGCCCTGTGCCAGGAAAGACCCCAAAAGTGAAACAGAGTGAAAAGATCAGATGATTCAGAAGAAAAACACTATTACACAGAGAGGTACAGAAGCTGGACATGAGGGTGAGAGTTGCGGAGAGCAGATTTCCCAAAAGAAAAGAGGGAAGTCCTAGAAACGAGGGAGAGGGACAGAAGAAAGTCCAAGGAAGTCAGTTAAGTCAAGGAACAAGAACAGGAATCATAAACAGGTCCTGGTCAGTGAAGTTAAAGTAAGGAGCAGAGAAAAAGGCTCTGAATTAAAGACAGAAAGCTGTGGGGAGCAAAATCGAGCTTGCAAGAGGCCAGAAGATCCGAGGCGACAGCAAAAGGTTGGTGACTCCTTACTGCAGACCTATGAAGCAATGGTATTCTGATGGCATGGCTGAGTCGCTGAGAGAGTGCATAGAAGGCAAAGCTTAAATGCATGTGGCGGTTCAGGGGAGAGGAACATTGGAAGGTGAGATCAAAACCCTGGAGGCGGATCCTTGTTGAAGATATCGGAGAGAAAGTGTCGTTTGGGAGAAGATTCCAAGGTGAGTCCTTCGGAATTGGAGATTGGAAACCCCGTGTGAAAGACAGAGTTTCCGTGAGACCAGTTGGCTCACGGTGTGACGACTGTCTGGGGCAAACTGATGAGCAATCCACAGCATCTGCTGTGGGTGGCATCTGTCACTTGATCTTGGGAGTATGCCGTGTCCAACCACAGGTCGCCTACTGGTTCACATGGACTGTATACTTACCATGAACATTGGAGTATACGTTGGATTTTTGTAACTTGTATTTTGGAAGATTTTGAAACCTGTATATATCTGTAAAATTATACTTGTGGGTGAAGGAGTAGTGTAATATAGTTCTTTTTTCTTGTTTAATAAATGTTTTATTCTTTTGTTAAAACTTCATCAGCAGGCCCCTGTAAATGTGCTCAGTAACCGCTCTTCATGTTTCTAAACAAAAAATAAAAGTTAGGATCTATCAAGCCAGGTTCCACCCAGGGATCTGACTTGCCCAGTAGTAACATCAGTTGGGATCGTAACACTAGTATTGGTTCTCTACAGAGTGAATCTGAGAAATTTACAATTGAAAACAAGGAAGCAGCAGAGGTGTTGAACAATTATTGTGTGTCTGTCTGCACAGTAAAAAACTTCACAAAGATACTTGAAAATCAAGAGGTGAAAGGCAGGGAGGAACTTAAAACAATTACCCTCACCAGGGAAAAGGTGCTGGGAAAACTATTAGACCAAAAGCCTGACAAGTCCAAAAGACCAGATGGCCTGCTACCTAGGGTCTTAAAAGAAGTGCTGCAGAGACAGTATAGGCATTGATTATAATCTTCCAAAATTCTTTAGATTCTGGAAAGGTCTCAGTGGATTGGAAAATAGCAAATGTAACACATTTATTCAAGACAGGAGGGAGACAGAAAGTATAAAACTATAGGCCAGTTAACCTAACATCTCTCATGGAAAAAAATCACTAGAATCCATTATTAATTATTATTATATAGCAGGATACTTAGAAAATCATAATGGGGTCAGGCAGAGTCAACGTGATTTTATGAAAGGAAAATCGTGCCTAATCCAATAGAGTTCTTTGAGGAAGTAAAAGCAAGATGGATAAGGGGGACCTGTAGATGTGGTGCAATTGGACTTTCAAAAGGCATCTGATAAGGTGCCACGTCAAAAGTTATTACATAAGAGCACATGGTGTAGAGGGTAAAATATTAGCATGGATATGGAATTGGTTAGCTGACAGGAAGCAGAGAGTGGCAATAAATGGGTTTTTTTCAGGTTGGCATGCTGTAATTAGTGGAGTGCCACAGGGATCAGTGCTGGGGCCTCAGCTACTTACAATCCATTTCAATGAGCTGAATAAAGTGACTGAATGTATGGTAGCTAAATTTGCGATGACACCAAGATAGATAGGAAAATAAGTTGTCAAGGGAAGGTAAAGAGTTTACAAAGGAAACAGATGGGTTAAGTGAGAGGGCAAAGGTTTTGCAGATGTTGTATAATGTGGGAAAATGTGAACTTGCCCACATTGGCAGGAAGGATAGAAAAACAGTATGTTATTTTAAAGGAAAGAGATTGCAGAACTTTGTGGTACAGAGATATCTGAATGTCCTTGTACATGAATCACATTGGGCAGAATTTTCGGGTTGGCGGGTGGCCGTGATTGTCGGGCCTGGGAGCAGCCGGGGAACGGCCAGCCAATGTGGAAAGCGCATTGAAAGGCTCAGTGCTACCAGGGCAGGGGCAGGAGGAAGGCGAGCGCTGAAGTCAGCATGGGCATGGGGGAGCATGGAAGAAAAGCTCCCTGAAGGCAGAGAGATGCCTTAGGGAGCTGACAAATTTAAAATCAATGAAAACAGAATGTAAAATTGGGAAAAAATGTCCACATGTCAGAATGAGACACCTCAACATATGGATGATGAAAATATTTTCAAAACATTTTAATCTTTTTTTTACTTAATCACGGAAATCTCATCTCACCCTTGGATGAGGTTTCCTCAAAAATGCAACGGCCACCTGGCCAATTCGTCTGCCCACCAACTGTAACATTGGACAAGCAGCGAAAAATCGCCATCAACTGCTACATTAATGGCCTTAGTAGGCCTCTTAATTATCAGTGGATGCGCTGCTGACTCTCACATGCACCCACCGACTGAAATATTGCGCAAGTGCACAATGACGTCAGGACGCTCACCTAATGTCATTGCGCGCTATTTTACGCTCGAGCATGTTGGGCATGCACCCTCACACTGAGCGTAAAATTTTGCCCATAAAGTTAGTGTGCAGGTACAGCAAGTGATTAGGAAGGCAACTAAATGCTGGTGTTTATTGCAAGAGGAATGAAATATACAAGTAAAGAGTTTTACTGCAGCTGTACAGGGCCCTGGTGAGATCACATCTTAGTATTGTGCACAGTTTTGGTCTCATTTTTTGAAAAAGTGTATAATTGCTTTAGAAACAGTTCAAAGAAGGTTCACTTGACTTGGGATGATGGGCTTATCTTAAGAAAGGTTGGACAGGTTGGGCCTATACCCATTGGAGTTTAGAAAAATGTGAGGTGGTCTTATTGAAACATGCAAGATCCTGAGGGGACTTGATGGGGTGAATACCAGGAAGATGTTTCCTTTTGTGGGGAAGACTAGGGCACACAGTTTAAGAATAAGATGTCTCCCTTAAGACGAGATGAGGAGAAATTTCTTCTCTCAGAGGGTTGTTTGAATGTGGAATTCTCTTCCCCAGAAAACACTGGAGGCAGGGTCATTGAATTTATTCAAGGCTGGGTTAGGTAGATTTTTGATAGACAAGGGAGTCAAGGGTTATGGGGGCAGACAGGAAAGTGGAGTTGAGACTGCAATCATATCAGCCATGATCTAATTGAATGGCAGTGTAGGTTCTAAGGGCTGAATGGCCTACTCCTGCTCTTAAGTCCTATGTTCCTATGCAATAAATCTTTGGTTTAACAAAGCAAGTATGTAGAGAGGATGAAAAACATTTTGAGTATATACTAGGACCTGAGGCAGAACAAAAGAACAATCAAAGGAGAATCAATAATAAATATTACAGTGCAGAACTTCGCCAATTGGTCTGCTGCATTTATGCCAGCATTAGCTCTTCAACTAGAGCAATCTATTTGAATTCCATTTCAAGCTCTATCATCTTTTGGATTTTTATTTTCTAATATGAATCCAATTAATTTCTAAATAACCTGACAGATTTTACATCAGTAGCCATCTGTATGAATCATTCTGCATTCCAATAACCATCTGCGTGAAAATGTTTCTTGAAATTTTTCACTTTGTCCTTCTGAAGAAAATCTGCCCCCTCATTAGCAATTCACCAACCAGTGAGAACAATCTGTTTATCTTCTTAAAAATTTTGTAAGCCATCAGGAGATGCCTCTAAATTTTTTCTGTTCCTTCTGAAAAATGCTTTTCATTACAGCTGTAAGCTCTCATTGTAGTATAAATAGAGAGCTATAAGACCAATAGCATGGTTCACATTAGAAGTCTAAATTAAGAGGAAATGTAAAGGAGAGTGTAGTTTTGCTCTTGACTTAAATTCTTGAAGAATTAAAAAATGACAAAGCTGATCAAAAATAACAAAAATACAAAAATACTGCAGATGCTAGAAATCACCTGTATTGAGCCAAATGCCATTTTCAGTTCCTAATAATCATTATGAATTACACTAATATGAAAGGTAGGATTAAAATTCAAATATAGCTCTGTGAATCAAAAAATAAACAGAGCATATAAGAAGCTCTCGTCACTTCTGCAACTGAAATTTTTAGGGAATTGGGTAGCACAGTGCACGAACGTAGCACTCATGTTCTACTTCCAAAAGATGGAATAAAGGGGGTTAATATGGCAACTGAGTATAAACCTTACTCCACATGTGGCCTAAACTACAATTTTTGCACTGATGCCCTTACCTTCACAAGCACAACTCAAGTTCGCTATATTTAAAAAGTATTTCAATGTCATACTCTCATCAGTGATCGCAGATACCCTCCATTATTCTTCTCCATAATGATGTTCATGGACACTTCACTTTCAACAATAAACCAAGATATAAATTCTTCTGGTAGAAACTTTCTTTGTTTATATGAGATTTGTTTTACCATTTAGTTTTGGACTAACAAGCCACTCAGTTGTATCAAACGCAGGGAAAATAGGGATGGGTAATAAAGGCCGGCCTTGCCGGTGACACCCACATCCCATGAATGAAAAAAAATGTTTCAATGCAATTTTCTTTCAGGCAATATTTAAAAATCTAGAAAAGCATTGCTATTCAGTTCACCTCTCCACCTTATAACGATTCTCCAGTTCATCACACAAAAACAAAAATGCTCGAAATGAATTTGTATCGAATGAATCACATCCATCTTAAATGAATGATTCATACAAGTACTGGCTCTAAGAATGGCACTCTTCCAATATGTGGCTGAGATTACCAACAGCTACACTGCAAACTCTGACAGCTTCCAGTAATTATTATTAATGAAAAAAATAAATCCATCTTTCAGCATTCAACTTAATTAATTCAATACTGCTTGTGGTCTTAGAGGTCTTTTAGTAGACAGTTACTCTAATTAATTAAGTTAATTTTTGCAAGAAAAGTTAAACTGACAATAAAATCAAAGAATTCACCTGAGCTGATCATTTTTCAATTGTACTTAGATAGATACAAGAGACCCAATGCAAATGAAAAGCAATTTCATATTGTTCCAACTCTCGTTTGCTCTCTTTTTGAATTCCATTACAAACAATATAGATTTCCTGAATTTACTTTTTTGGCATAATTTTATATTTATTTTCAAACTCCTGGTATAAAGTCAAAAACATAAATCAAACATTTTTGATACCATTAAAAAGCAAGATTAAAATTTGGAAGATGGTCACACTTCATTACTACAAATTACCAGGGAAGGATGAGCTCTTATGGGGTTACGTTTAACGAAATCCAAGTTCTTCTAAAGTTTCATGACAGCAGATTTTATCACAAAATGATAAACTTTTTTAATTATATGTAACACTGTTATTAACTATTCTATTTAAAATCAAAGTTGTCCAATTTTGGTCCGCCTTAAGAAGAAACTGGAACCCAAGTGATTGGAAAACGTTGTATAGACACTGATGTCATCCTACTGGAAAACTTAATGTGTTATTGATGAAAGAGATATGAAGAACTTCGTCAACAGTGTAATGACTGCAGCAGAGAATTTTGTTTTACTTATAACAGATGTTGCAAGTTAACTATTTTCTAACAATCCACAGCTTGAATCAATGTTTTGAACTCTGTGGGAATAATTCCAATCAGACTTTAAATTTGACTGAGAAATACCAAAGCTAAATTGCCAAATAGAACTCATTTTCCTCTGTTGTAACTTATAATATATTTTGTTAATTACCATGCATGTTTTATCTAGAACTAAATAATATCACTTTAATTATGAAACATCTGGGTGTAAAAAACGATGGTTTACTTTATAATGCAAAGCGCATTTACGTTGGGGAGCAAAATCTAAACTCAGGATCCTACCACCCAAATTTTGATACATTCAGCCAATCCTTACAAGTTCATTTTTGAAGAATTTGCTGCCTTTAAGCCATGTCCTATGTCCCAAATCCAGCTTTTTTATAACTTAAAGTACTTCATTGACATCCCTATTAACCAACCTTTGAGCTGACACTTTACATTCAATTGCATTAGTCAATGCTGAAAACCACAGATGCATCTGAAACAAATTCAGTATTCACTGCTTAACATTTTACAGTACTTACAAAAATGGTAAATATAACTTTTCATTAGCATACAAATCAAAGCAGTATTCTTACAATTATGACATGGACCCTTCCTGGGCCCCATGCTAGCTGGCATTGTCAATGGTTCATTCTGCTCATGCAAATTTCTTTTCTCCTTCAAAGCTACCATATTCAGAGTATTCCAACAATGGCTTTTTTCCCCACCCCCGCATCATCAAGCCTGAAATTCCCATAGAATCTGTTATTGGTTTCTTCCTGTTCCTCAACTGTTATTTGCTTTTTAGCTACATTATCAGCAGAGTCCATGTCAACAGCCATTCCAATAACACTCAGTTCCACTTCTCCATGATCTTCTTGTGACTCCTCCATTGCTTAACAACTTGTTTGACAACCAGCTCAACTTTGGAAAGACCACAGCCATCACCATAGTGTTCTGTACCTGCTCCAAACCCTGCTCCCTTGCCACTGATTTCATTCCATGCCCCGGCCATTCTTAGACCGAGCCAGATTGTTCTCCTCCTTGCCATCGTTTCTAACTTTCAGCTGAGCTTGAGATCCAATATGATCTCCATCACAAAGAAACCTGTGTTTTCATTGCTTATTCACAATCTCTACAGCATTGTCTGCTTTCCTGCCTCCTCTGCTGAAACCTTCATGTCAACTACAGACAAATCCAATTCTCTCCTTAGTAGTTTCCTATTCTTCACTTAGCATAAAGTCTAACTTGCTCAAAACAGGACTGTATTTATCTATGAAGATAAAAGCAAAATACTGCAGTTGCTGGAACTCAACAATCATCCTCTAAACTTGGAAGTGACATTCCAAACTCAATTGTTCTCTGTTTTGCCTTTTTATTGACACCTATTTTCTCCAAGTTTAAAATCCTGGTTTTGGTATTCTCACCACAACTTCATTTTTCTATAACTTAAAACAAAACTGGTTTATTACCAGTTTGGTTCATTTGACACAATGGTCTAGATTTAAAAACTTAAGTCTTTTTTTTGAATGCATGCTTTTAACATCTATGCAGTACTATGACCGCAATCAAGAACCAGCCCATTAAAAACCACAAGTTAGGAGCTGCACAGTAGCATAACATGTTTAATATGCTTTATGCCATGGAGTAGGACACTAGAATTCAAGTCCAAACCTCCACTAACATCTGTAATTGTGTTTGATTATCTTGGCATCTGCGCCAGCACAGTACCAAGGTGCCTTGTGCTTGGAACGGGAAGAAGGGGGTGAGAGGAATTACTAAAATAAATAAAAGTCAGCACTTCAGCAGGCTCTATTAACTTGTAACTTAAGACTCAATGCATCAATTCATCCACAAAAATATCCATATCAACTTATAATGCAGCTAGGTTCTATGGACACTGCCCATAATAAAAATGCTATAAACAATTTAATTACATACTGTATGGTTATTACAATGAAAATAATCTCAAGCAACAACCTACAAACATGCTCAAGTGATTGGAAATTATGAGGCAGAAGTGTGGTGGGATCGCCCACACAGTAACCTTTCAGTAAAAAAACTGACTGGTTTTGGAAAGAAAAAATGAAAACCACACAATGTTTGTTGCATATATTTTTCTGATTCTGTATTTTAAAGCTGAGAAGCAAAATAAAACTTCCTAACTCTCAAAAAGTGCCTGAAAGATGCAAGGTTTTTTGAACACGTACTATTTAATTGTGGTTTAATTGTCACATTATTTCAGTGCTTGGAACAGAAACAAAATACATTGCTTCACTTAAATATCTACCTTTTTTTTAAAAAAAAGGCCTTAAGACCCTGGGCTGGATTTTGGCTACTGGAGGTGGGTAGCTCGATTTGGGAAATTTCCTGACCCACTTAAACCACCTCGGTGAAAAGTACCCCGGAATGCATGATTTTCACTCCGGGGGGGCAGGTGCAGGATAGAGTCAGAAGCAAAACATAGGCGACCAGGGGGATTGGTGAGTGCCAAGATGGGCTGGTTAGATAGCCCACCTAGGTTTTCTGGGGCTTTGTCCTCGTTGTTTTAGAAGTTCTTAGGCCCTCTAGCCATCGCACCCCCTCAGCCATAGCCCCTACACATCAATTCTATGTAAACTTATGGCCCAACCCACACATACCCCATGGTTCCTCATACCCTCCATGACAACTCAATGCCAACTCATGCTCCCAATCACTGCCATGGTTCTCATACACTCTATGCCTAATCATGCTCTCCACCCAACCCCCAGCATCCCGTCATGTGCCCCATGTCACCTCCATAGCCATGCACCCAGTGTCCATAATGCACAGACCTCAGAGGCCATGCGGAGATGAAAATAATTAAACTTCCAACAATCTAATACAGCTGTCATGCCTAGGCACTTGATAGTGAATAAAATCTCCCATTCATAAAATCCATTCAAAGCTTTTAAATCTCAAATAATTTATCTCTTATAAACACAAACTTCTATTCAGTGGCTACATCAAAAACAGCTAATCCTTTGATTTCCTATTTAAGCAGTTAATCGAACTCTGAACTCAGGACCCCTTGCTGAGATAATTATGTTTTTGAAACACAGCCAAGCATTCATAATGACATAATAATAACCATTGTGGAAATGTCAGCAAAGAGCTCTATTGAAACTGCAAGACTAGGTGCTACATTTCTTCCTAACCTACACCTATAAATCAAAGCAATTCAGCATGGCGTCTTTTTTTAAAACTCTCACTGATAACTGCAGCCTATTATGCTAAGATTTAAGGAGCAGAGTGTTTAAAAACTTCAGATCCTGGCAGTTAAACAGACATTATTCGCCCCTGAAGAGCCTTTACACCTATTCCATGAATTTGTGACTCCCATGCTGTGGGTTAAGGCCCTTCGACCAGCAAAAATGGGGTCTGTGTTCAAATGGCCTAGCTGAATTCAGGTTTCCCACCTTGCACCTTTCCCCTACTGTCAAAAAATTGGATCTATCAGAAATGGGCATAAAAATTCTGCACCCGAGTCCCACCTGCCATTCTTAAAGGTACATGGACTCTTTTCAACTCTGTGAAAATCCAGCCCTCTGTCTTCAAAAAAAAACATTCTAAACACATTTGTCCTCTGTTTTTCCTTTTCATCCCTTTCATGATTAAGCACTTGCTTTAGTCCTTTGCATTTCTTACAACTTTTTCTATCTCCTGAGTCCTCTATTCCACCTTGGTATTTTCTTTTCACTCATCTTTCTATTTCATCACTTTCATTCCCCCAGTACCTTCAGTTAGTATTTTCATTAGTTTGTGCAGCTGTCTTCTTGCAACTGTCGGTGAAATTCTAAAATTTCATTAGTTTTCACAACCAGTTACATTTTCAAACTAATTTATCTATTTTTCTTTTCCTGTTCTTTCAACCCTTAAATGAAATATCATAGAACAAGTTCATTTTCATGTTATTTTCTCAATGTTTTGTTTTCCTTTTTCTTTCCTACATTAGCCTTGCTTCCATAATTTAACCAGTAATGATAAATTAACAATTTGAATTTTGAAGTACCTCTAGAATCTATCATGCAGGAATACCTGATGGCAAGTTTATCACAATTGATCCACTTGACAAATTAGTCAGTTTGAAGAAAAACATAATAAATATCTGAAGGAGCGGAAGATACAAAGGATAGTTTTGGATTGTTCTGGAAGAGAGCAGACATAGGTAAAATGGGTCAAATGGCCTCCTTGTGTGATATTATGTGACACCAAGATTGGGTTTTTAAAGCCTGCAGACTGTGCTGGGAGGAAGAAAAGACTAAGGGGAGGTAGATGTTCACACCTTTGAGATTCTGCAAGAACAATGGATCTTGTGGTGAATCTTAATATGAAATAGTGAAAACAAGGTTTTAAAACTGTTTTCAAAACATGTGACAAAGCACTCACCTGCAGATACTCCACATAGCAATATGATGAGCAATGTTGTTTGAATTCCATTTGAAGTCATGTTTAGAAAACAATGCAGTAGCGTGTTCTGTATTACACAATCCACTGAAGATTACCTATATTTTCCAAAATGGCCACAGTCGTCTACTGTGTGTAGATTGTAAGATTTTAACCACAGTAATTATACTTCTCAGCAAGACTTGTGATCTTCCTTCCGTCACAAACCTAAAAAGGAAAAATGTAGAGGATAAAAGATAAATGATTGGCTACATTTTATGATTAAAATGTGACTGTATTTAGACTCAAAGAGATAATGTTTCCGTTAAGTCGCACTGGTGTACAACAGTGCTATAATCCAACAGGATAAATAAAGCATGTGCAATCATACAAAAAAATGTATGATTGTGTACTAAAAAAATGGACAGCAACCAAATTTTAAAAGGAACATTGATCCAAGATCCTATGGATACATATCCTTCAACATTCCAATGTAATAAATAGTTAAAATACTTAAAAATATTATATCCTCTGACTAAAATGTTTCGCTGTTCACAGAAGAGATGTCATGTCTGAGAAAATCAGCGGCCAACTACATCAGAAAATACAGGTTCCAATTTCACCCCAAAATCAGGTATTTTATTAATAAATTTAGATTAAGCCATAATAATACAAATATTCAGGAATTTTCTAAATTTTTCTCTTCTAACAATTTCAAGCATTACAGTTTTAGTCACTTCTAGAACCCTGGAACCATAGATTGTACACTCCTGCACCCTTCAAATGTGGACAACATTAATAACAAAAAAAATGCATTCAACTAGAAAGTGGTATATTTTTGTATTAACTCCAACCCAAAGACCTGAATGAAATGTAAGGAAGGAAACTGACTGAATTCCAAAGAATTTTTTTTCATCTCCGTCTAAGACGGGAAATGCCTAATCTTTAAACTGTGCCCCCAGTTCAAGGTTCCCCCAAAGGAGGAATTAACCAATTTTCATCCCCAGGTTATGCCCCCTGTAATGAACACATATATAGAAAAAACCCAAGGCGCTGCTGCACAAAGCAGAATTTGAGAGAAGATCTGACACATCCTCTCCTCCTCTTCCCTCCCTTTATCCCCTCTCTTCATTTGTCTCCCTCACTGTACCTATCTATCCACCTCTGACCAAGCTTTTAGTCACCTGTCATAACATATTTGGCTCAATGTCAATTTTTGTTCCAAATACGGTCCTGATTATTTGCCTTAAAATTTTTTACTATGTGAAACTCGCGAAATAAAAAGCAAATTGTGGTTGTACCTCTCCCCTCCTTTACCTCATCCCATTCTCTTCTACTCTCAGCTTCCTATTTGACTCTGAACCTCCTCTCTTTTTTCATGGAATTCAATCATTTTCACCCTTCTATCCTTGCTTTATGCAAATATTGTGCTTGTTCTTGATTTAGATAAGATGAACTAATCTCAATTCAATGTAAATATTATAATTTGGTCGTACAGAACTTTAGTATTGCTGTAAAGAGAGACATTTTTTGTCGAAGCTTTTCAACTTGCACTCATCAGGTCAATTTGCAAGAAAATACCAAAGGGAAACAACAAAATTTAAACTGTATGAGAAGAGTGTGCTGATTGGTTGGCAGTGGACTCTGACTGGTAAAGGCACTGACATGGAGAATACAGCAGTTAATAGTGGCTGACAGTTAACTGCCAAGTGTTGTGTATATGTTCTTTCTATCTGCAAAGAACAGGGCCCTGCGTATTAATATATGTAGCTTCCAGTACACACAAATGTGTTACACTGCAAGCCCAACTGACAATCTTAAATTGGTTGTCAGCGTAATTCTTAGCACACTGAAGATTGTTTAGCAAAAGTTGTCCAATCGTGAAATCACATCTAATGTTGGACACTGTGTTTTGAGTTTTACAAGTGCTGGCTGGTTGGATACGGTCCGGACCTTGCCCGTTGCAAACAGTGGAAGGGACATACGTTTGATATGATCCACCAGTTTTTGGGACATTTTGCCTACATACCTAGCATCACATTGGCACTGAAATTCATTTCCACATCACATTTGTGTGTTGGCAGAATGTCTTTTTGGCTTGACAGCAGCATCCTGTTAGTGGTGAACACCACTCATGTTGCTGAAATAGTTGGCTTCACTTGTTGCTCAAATTTTAATGGCACCATGTATGCCCAAATAGATGGTGCTGCCATGGGATCTCCTCGAGGTCCAGCTCTCACAAATATTTTTGTTGGGTTCCATGAGAAAAGTGTCTTCAATGGAATGACACCTAACCTCCTACCACTTGCTTATTTCTGATATGTGTGCATTCCTCAGGGCAATGTGTTGACCAGAGTCATGCTATCTGGTTTAAATTTCAACAATGTTTGGCTGTTAACTGTCAGTCACCATTAACTGGTGCATTCTCCATGGCAACACTTCTACCAGGGTCCACTTTCCAACCAATCATCATTCTCTTCCCATACAGAATAAATTTGTTGCTTCCCCTACATTGGTATTCTTGTGAATTGTCCTGATGAGTGCAAGATGAAAAGATTCGGCAAAATTGTCTCTTTTTTCAGCAATACTCAATATCCAATGAGTTACTTTTTGAGGTACAGTCACTGTTGTGAGTAAACATTGCAGTTAAATTGAGCAAAGCTGAGTTCCAGAGTTAATTTGTTTCTGGTACTGCTTGTTGATAATGGAATGTTTCCCTGCACACCAAGAGAATTTCCTGTTCTTTTTCAAATTGTAGCATAGGATCATTTATATCTGCTTGATCAACCAGAACAGGCAGGCACAGCCACAAGTTTAACATTTCATCTTAAGTACAGCATCTCTCAGAAGGCAGCATTCCTTAAGAACTGCATGAAGATGTCAGCTTAGTTTATATACGCAAGTCCTGGAATGGGGCTCCAATCCATACCTTGCAAAACAAGAAATGTGAGTGCTACCAACTTAGCGGAGATTACTCTTTTTTACACCAAATCAGGGCTTGTACAATCTGAATAAAATATAATGAACATGCATTTGGCACAAATGTTGGAATGCTCAATTAAAATCAAGAAAAAATGAACATTTGGTCAGAAAGCTACACAGACCAGAAAGGCCCAAATTCAACATTTTGGTTGATGAGTTCATCTTAGCTGAGACACCAGTTGGGATCCTCTAACTGGTCTCAAGTTCTCACTCCTAAATCACTAACCAGTGATTCTCACTGTAATTTGCACATATATGGAACAGGGTTTGCCTCAACTGCCCACCATGGCCAAATAATCTTCCAAAACTCACTATCTAGATGAACTACCAATGGGAAGACTTGCCAATGGAACTTTATCCTTACAAAAAAACACCTTCTTGACAGGAAAGAGGAAAAATATAGAAATGGTTTTAACAACATGCACGTTTGAAAATGAGCACCACACCGAATTAGAATGTTGGTCAGAATCATCTCAATGTAACAAACAAAAAGCAGTAAAAATATAAACACATTTAATCAAGAACTTAGACATACTACTACCTAGTATTCTGTGATTTACTTGCTTTGGAGAACAGATTACGACAGTTCCCTTCATCAAGTTTCAAACAGACAAGAGCTTAAAAATCTAAAATTACTTGTAACTCAGCCCATCAAATGAGCATTAACAAAGAAATTAAGTGCACCAAAAACAATCCGGAACTGTAACCTCAACAATTCAGTACTTCTTGATGCAAAACTAAATCTTGTTTCTACTGTTCCTAAAAAGTGTTCACCATTATTTTGTCAAAGGCCCAATTGTTCATTCGATATCTAATTCTAAGAAGCAAATAAGAAAAGACTTCTCTAAATTAAAATGCCACTTCTAGTGAAGAAGATTAATTTTCAGCTGAAGCACTGTGGCATTGAAATGAAGAAAACCAGTTGCCCAAGGGAGACAGAAGTAACTAGTTGGCCCAGAGAGAAAGGAATATTTTGAGGTATTTCCTACTTAAATCTTTGCAAGAGTATAATAATGACTATGCAAGTTTGAAGCTGGTTACTACTTTTTCTTTCCAAAAGATTTCTCTGGCTCTTGTATTACAAAATTATTTTAACTGTTTCATGCTTACAAAACAATGAAAAAGATTAAAAGAATGCAAATTGTAAATCTGAAATGCACATTTTGTATACAAAAGTGCAATTTGTTAATCATATAACACTAGATACTACACCCACGTTATGTCCAGCTCTTCATTATTGAAACCTTATTATGCACCTCTCATCGCATAAAAAAGCGGTTTCTGTTTATTTTTATAACTGTTGGTAAACTGTGATATTTCGTAGCCAAAAATAAGGTTACTGTTAAAGATAAATTGCTGGAGAGATAAATACAGATCATGCGTTGAATTAAGATTTACCACTATTGCCTATTGGGTAGGTTAAATTTCTACTAGACTATTTTTGGATTTTGATGCTAAACTTATTACATCTAATTTACTACGCATTTTCAAAATCATTCCATCATCTAAAAACTATTTTTTACTACTATTATGGACAATTTTGAAATTCCTATTGTGCATCTGAAAAACAGAGACTTTAAAGTTTGGTTTAATCATTATAAAATGCTGGAAAAGAAAAACAAAAATCAACATGCACATCAAAACAAACAAAAATTATATAAGACATTGTGTGCAATCGTACTTTACTTTCTCCAAATCCGCGCTAACCCACATCTGCCACAGAGCTAATCTAAAACATATGTCTGACCATTAAAAACAAAAAACACGGTCTGAATCCCTGATGTGCTGTTACATCATGACTAAGTGTGAGCAGCAATTTCTTAAAAGGGAAAGTCCACTGGTCAACATTTCGAAAGCCAAAAACATTCTACTGGAACCACTTTTTTTCTGAATACTATTGATTTTAATAATGAAAATATATATGAATCATAAAACTTTAAAATAAAACACAAATATAAACTCTTCAGTGTTTCTAGTTATAGCATTGCAAATTGCACATTTGCACAAAGAACTTTTCAAATTTGTACAATGTAAACAGAACAGTGGATACCAAGGAGGAGTTATTTTTGCATATAAAATAACTTTGCACGCAAGGTGCTAATTTTTTTAATTCATTCCTAGGAAGTGGGTGTCACGGGCTAGGTCAGCATTTATTGCCCACTCCTAATTTCCCTCGAGAAGGTGGTGGTGAGCTGCCTTCTTGAACTGCTGCAGTCAATGTGATGTAGGTAGACCCACAGTGCTGTTAGCGAGGGAGTTCCAAGACTTTGACCCAGCAACAGTGAAGGGACAGCGATATATTTCCAAGTCAGGATGGTGAGTGATTTGGAGGGGAACTTCCAGGTGTTCCATGTGCCTGCTGTCCTTACACTTCTAAGTGGTAGCAGGAGTGGGATTTGAAGGTGCTGTCTAAGGAGACTTTGTGAGTTCCTGCGGTGCATCTTGTAGATGGTACACACTGCTGCTTCTATGCATCAGTGGTGGCGGAGGGAGTGAATGTTTGTGGATGGGGTGCCAATCAAGCAGGCTGCTTTGTCCTGTATGCTGTCAAGTTTCACATATGCTGCTGGAGCTGCACTCATCCAGGCAAATGGAGCATATTCAATCACACTCTTGACTTGTACCTTGTAGATGGCGGACAGGCTCTGGGGAGTCATGAGGTGACTTCCTCGCCACAGGATCATAGTCTCTGACCTGCTTTTCAAGCCACAGTATTTATATAGAACCATCGAAAAGTTACAGCACAGAAGGAGGCCATTCAGCCCATCTTGTCCACGCCAGCCTGAGGACACCCAGGTGCCCTTCCTAATCCCGCCTTCCTGCACCTGGCCCATAGTCCTGCAGCTTACAGCACTTTAGGTGCAGATCCAGGTACATTTTAAAAGAGTTTAAAGTTTCTGCCTCTACCACCAACTTGGGCAGCAAATTCTAGACACCCACTACCCTCTGCATAAAAAAGTTATTCCTCATGTCCCCCCTATACCTTCTGTCAATTATCTTGAATCTATGTCCCCTGGTTACAGAATTCTCCGCCAAGGGAAATAATTTTATCCTATCCACCTATCTATTCCTCTCATAATTTTGTACACCTCAATCAAGTCACCTCTCAGCCCTCTTTGTTCCAAGGAAAATAACCCCAACCTATCTAATCTCTCCTCGTAGCTACACTTTTCTAACCCTGGCAACATTCTTGTAAACCTCCTCTGCACTCTCTGCAGAGCTATTATGTCCTTCCAGTAATGTGGTGACCAGAACTGAACACAATACTCCAGTTGTGGCCTCCCCAGTGTTTTATACAATTCCAACATTACATCCTTACTTTTATATTCTATACCTCTGCCAATGAAGGAGAGCATTCCATATACCTTCTTTACAAACTTGTCTACTTGAACTGCTGCCTTCAGGGACCTGTTTACTTGTACGCCAAGATTTCTCACTTCATCTACACCTCTTAGTATATTCCCATTTATTTTGTAATCCCTGTAACTGTTTGACCTCCTTAAATGTATGACCTGACACTTCTCTATGTTAAAATCCATCTGCCACTTTACCGCCCACTCCACCAATCCATCTATATCATTTTGGAGATTATAGCTATTCTCTACACTATCCACCATTCGGCCAATCTTTGTGTCATCTGCAGATTTCCAAATCGTGCCCCCGACGTTCACGTCCAAATCGTTAATATATAACACAAACAGTAAGGGTCCCAACACTGAGCCTTGTGGAACACCGCTTGAGACAACTTTCCATTCGCAAGGGCATCCATCAACTATTACCCTTTGTTTCCAATTACAAAGCCAACCTTTTATCCAGTTTGCCACATTACCCTGAATCCCACGGGCTTTTACTTTCCTGACCAATCTGCCATGTGGGACCTTGTCAAATGCCTTGCTAAAATCCATGTACACAACATCCACTGCACTACCTTCATCAACCCTTCCTGTCACTTCCTCAAAGAATTCAATCAAATTTGTGAGGCAAGACCTTCCTTTAACAAATCCATGCTGACCATCCCTGACTAGTCTATGCCTTTCCACACAATAGTTAATCCTATCTCTCAGGATTGATTCTACCAATTCGCTCACCACCAATGTAAGACTAACTGGCCTATAATTGTTTGGCATTTCCTTTGATCCCTTTTTAAACAATGGAACTATGTTTGCATTTCTCCAGTCCTCCAATACCTCCCCTGTATCTAGTGAAGATTGGAAAATCACCCTCAGAGCATCTGCCATCAATATGGCTGGTCCACTTCAGTTTCTGGTCAATGGTAACCCCCCCAGGATGTTGATAGTGGGGGATTCAGTGATGGTAATGCCATTGAATGTCAAGAGGTGATGGTTAGATTCTCTCTTGTTGGAGATGGTCATTGCCTGGCAATGTAAATGTTACTTTCCACTTGTCGGCCCAAGCCTGGATATTGTCCAGGTCTTGTTGCATTCGGACATTGAATGCTTCAGTATCTGAGGCGTCGCAGATAGTGTTGAACATTGTGCAATCATTAGCGAGCATTCCCACTTCTGACCTTATAATGGAAGGAAGGTAATTGATGAAGCATCTGAAGGTGGTTGGGTCTAAGACATTACCCTGAGGAACTACTGCAGTGATGTCCTGAAACTGAGATGATTGACCTCCAACAATCACAACCATCTCCCTTTGTGCTAGGCATGGCTCCAACCAATGGGAGAATTTTCCCCTGATTTCCACTGACTTCAGTTTTGCTAGGGCTCCTTGATACCACACTTAATCAAATGTTGCCATGATGTCCTGGCATGCCCTCCTGCACTCTTCATTGGATCAGAGTTGATCCCCTGGCATAGTGGTAATGGTAGAGTGGGGGGATATGCGGATTAGTACAATTCTGCTGATGCTGATGGCCCACAGCGCCTCATGGATGCCGAGTCTTGAGTTGCTAGATCCGTTCAAAATCTATCCCATTTAAAGTGGTGGTAGTACCACACAATATGATGAAAGGTATCCTAAATATGAAGACGGGACTTTGTCTCCACAAAGATTGTGGTCCCTCCTACTGATACTGTAATGGACAGGTGCATCGGTGGCAGGCAGGCTGCTGAGGATGAGATCAAGTATGTTTTTCCCTCTTGTTGGTTCCCTCACCACTTGCCACAGACCTAGTCTGGCAACTATGTATTTTAGGATTAGACTAGCTCGGTCTGTAGGGATGCTACTGAGCCATTGAAGTCCCCCACCCAGAGTACCCTCTGCACCCTTGCCGCCCTCAGTGTTTCCTCCAAGTGGACTGATAACATGCAAAGTTACAGCTGCAAATGTTTATAACCAATTTCACCAGTATCACTCAAAATTTTCAAGCACAAGTAATATTTCATCAATTTCACTACCAGCAGATGGCATCCACAGCAATCTAATTGCTGGCCAGTTTAAGGATAGTATTTAAAGAGGCGTGTCTTCATGAAAAGAATATTTCATTGATATTAGAAGGTGCACCAGAACAGTCCTGTAATATTTTTCAACAATGACACGCTACAGTAATGTATATTAAATTTATACCAGTGCTCTAACTGTAAAACAAAGATTTCATTGAACCCTTTTGCTAAGATGGTGCCCTTTTAAGAACCTCATCTCAGGGAGCCAAGCAAGAGGTATCCAATGTACCTTCTAGTCCGCAGCTGGCTGAGTACTGGCAAATACTTTATATAATAATACTCCAATCTTTATTCACACACTTAAAGGCATAAAATCCAAATTCAGCTTATTCCTCTTTTAAATTACATCCGCTCACTTCAGTTTTATACAGCATCACAAATTGAAGTCATTTTAGGTGCACAGACATAGAAATGGTGAATAAATAACTCCCAATCACATTAAAACACTTCCCAACTAACATCAAGAAATGACTTCCCAGGGAGAGAAGCTTTGCATATTTCCATGTGCAGGTTTCTTTACCCTGACTTTATATTGCTGTGTAGTTGACAACATGACTGTTCTACCACTGCACATCACAAATAACAGATGCCACCCTAGGGCCAACAAATATTCACAAAGGCATTTTAACTCTTTTCTAAAGCACTTTGACAATAGTGTGTCGGAATGGTTATGAACCATCATTGTTTCCTATGGGTGTATATTTCTGTCCTTGATAGCAAGGTTTCTCCGTCAGGCTCTGGTCCCATACATCATTCCTCTCTCAGGTTTTGGTCACACAAAGCATGATGAATCTCGCTCTCCCCCTCAAGATCTGATTTTACCACCTTTCTTTCTGAACGATGCTCTCTTGCAGGCCTGAGTCCTACGCAGTTGTGTGTTTGCAACTGAACTCCAACATTGATTATGAAGTAGTTTCCACTTAAAAATGTCCCCATTAAGAAACAGCACAAAATGAGCAGTATAACTGACGGGAAGTAGTATCAAATCAGCACTTTGCATCCAGTATGAGAGCATATGGATTAGAGTATCGTGCACTGCTTTATCTTTGTACTTCTTGCAGACTAATTGTAACCTGTGCAACACTAACTCTCCCAACATTTACAGAGTCCAGACAATCTGTTCCATCTTAATTTAACACTTCAGCCCTTTTTATAGTTTAAAAGTTTCACTAGCAGTTACATGTCATTGTAGACGTAGGCAACTTCACCTTTGAGAGTGTCTTGGCTCAGTGGTTGCACTGTCAACTGAGTTGGAAGGTTATGCTCAATCCCAGAGACTCCAGAGACTTGAGCACATAATCCAGGCTGACACTTCACTGCAGTACTAGAGGGAATGCTGCAGCGTTGGAAATGCTGTATTTAGGATGACATATTAAACCAAGGCCCTGCTTATTACTGCAGATGTATTCTCCCAGTGTCCTGATCAATATTTATCCCTCAACCAACAGATTGTCTGGTCATTACCTCAGCTGATTGTGGGAATTTGTTGTACGTAAATTGGCTGTTGCATTTCCTGCATTATAACAGTCACTACACTTCAAAAAGTATTTCACTGCCTGTGAAGCTTGAAATGCCTGAAATCCTGAAAAGCATTATATAACTCCAAATATAATTTCAAACAGTGGAGCACAGTATAACTCTTTACTGCTTGCTTGCATTTCAATAAAACAAATTCATACCGATGCCAAACAAACAGGTACAATATAACCATCTGTCTCTACAGTTGGTTGATGTTCCTCCTTAATCTATTGCTTCATTTCATCATTGCCATATCTCTCTAGGTCAGATAAGATAATATAACTGTCATCTATAATAATTAGGGCTGTTTGACCATTTCAGGACTTCCAGCAGAACTTTTTAAAAACGATAAACTCACCAATTGCAATTTTTTAAAAAGTGATAACTGTAATTCTTACTATCGACACACTATCCACGTCAGTAACACAAATTAATACTTAACAACAATCACAGATACCATAGCTGATGCATTTAATTCTAATTCATACCTATACAGCACATAAAACCCAATATTACGGCTATAAGCCTTATATATATAGTATCATAAAAGAAATGGCTACCATCGATTTAGTTGTTCCATGAAAACTCAAAACAATCAACTACTCATCAGCCGCTACCCCACGTGTCCGGGTCCCTTAACTGATACTATGTGATTCCGATTTCTCGCAGTATGATATTTTGAAATCGATTAATATGTTTCTTAAAGATAACACTGTATTTTCTGTTTATCCATTCCACTGTAATAGGGTAAAAGTCCTAACTTAAAAAGCATATAAAAGAAAATAATTCGAGAAATTGCCCTCTTGTGCAACTGATAGAAGATAAAAACTGCTTTCAGAAATAAAACTGTATTATGAAATACCTGCAGCAACGATTTCCAAGGCTGAAATTACAACCTGATAGGTTAACCATGCAAAAAGTGCTGGAAGATCACATACACACAACGGCCAACATAAAAAAAATCATTTTGGGTACTGTTTTCCTCTGCAACGTTCAGCTCCAATGCCTCAGAACCGATGCCGAAAACTTGCAAATGATGAAAAATGCAGCGGATTTAATTCAATTCCTTCACAATCGGAAGAAGAGGTGCCACGTGAAGGATGCAACTGATCAAAACCCCCCAAAAAACTCTCACGATGGTACCTCCGTGAAAAAATATAAGCAGCAACATGACACACACACACACACACAAACATACAGAACTATGCCCTGCAGATTTAGTTAGTGCTCCGAAAACAGAACGCTCTGCAACTTTTCTCCAGCTTCCAGAGAAGTTCAGATCAAGTCTCTCCATCCACAACAAGTAGATGGACCATGTACACCTACCTCGAGCTGTCAAAGGCTGACCGGACGCAGCGGAAAACACATTCACAAGGCCCCAGTCTGAAGCCCCCCCCCCCACGATTTAACCCTTAGACTGTAGTTATCGGCAGAGCCTTTCAAACGAAAATAAAAGTGTCAGGGTGGAGCTGCCCCGTCCCAACACACAGCGTGAGGTTGTCAGCTTGACCCCTGGCGGCTGCTGGAACGGGATCTCTCTCTCTCGTTTTTTCTCAACTCGCCCACACTTTCCAACCCTCATGCTCCGGCTCTCAAGCGAGAGGCACTAATGCCCCCATTGCGCCTGCTCCACTCTCGAGCACCTCAGCCCCTCCTCCCCCCCACCCCCGCCCCCAACTCCGCACACCCCTCCCCCCCCCCCACAACAGCAAGACCGCTGATTAGAGGATCCGGTCGCCGGGGGAGGGGGGGCGTGGCCGGACAGAGAGCGCGCGCTGAACCAGGCGATGTTAGAATGAAGAATGGGGTGTCACCGAATAGCTCAGGATAGTTGTAGCGGACTTAGGCTTTGAAATTAATATTTTGCGATGACTTTCGGGGAGCGGAACGCAGTTTAGGGTTAAACAGTTAAGAAGGTAAGAAAGGGAGGGAGCGGGGAAATGGCCACAGGAATAGGGCTGCAGAAATGCTTTGTAAACAAAACCTGCAAGCCTGCAGCTTGCCTTCTGTTGGGAGAGCTTGTTCCGTCCTGTAGCAAAGGCACGAAACGTGAGCTCCTTGAAGCGTGTGCCTAATGATTGATGTTCTTGTCAGTTCGGGGGGTGTGGGTGGAATCCCGTACAGGTTTGGTATTTTCACAAATGAACAATCAGTAATTATCAGTCGGCAAGAAACTTGCACTTGTGCACTGCTCAAGTTTCAGAGGAGCACTTGGAAATAATTAAGTACGTTAGCATTTTTAAGTAGAGAAATATACTTACCACAGACAAGACTGAAGCACTTGCAACCATCTTTGAGCTCAGCTGCCTGCTAAGGTCCCCAGCATTACAGATACGAGTCTTCAGTCAATTCGATTCACTCCGTGATATGGCTGAAAGCACAGGATACTGCAAAGGCTATAGGCCCTGACAACATTATGCTGATAGTACTGAAGACGTATGCTCCAGAACTAGCCATGCCTCTATAGCCAAGCTATTCTAGTACAGCTACAACTCTGGCATCTACCTGATGATGTGGAAAATTGCCAAGGTATGCCAGTCCACAAAAAGCATGACAAATCAATTACCGCCCCATCAGTCTACTCTTGATCACCAGCAAAGATGTTGTTGACAGTGCTATCAAGCAGCACTTACACAGCAATAACCAGCTCACTGATGCTCAGTTTGCGTCCCGCCAGGGCCTCTCAGCTCCTCATCTCATTACTGCCTTGATCCAAAGACGGACAAAAGAGCTGAACTCAAGAGGTGAGGTGAAAATGACTGCCCTTGATATCAAGGCAGCATTCAACTGAGTATGGCATCAAGGACCCCTAGCAAAACTGAATTCAGAGGACATCTCCACGAGTTGGAGTCATACCTAGCACAAAGGAAGATGGTTGCTGTTGTTGGAGCTCAATTATCTCAGTCCCAGGACATTGCTGCAGGAGTTCCTCAGGGTAGTGTCCTAGGCCCAACCATTTTCAGCTGCTTCATCAACGATCTTCCTTCCATCATAACGTTGGAATTGGGGATGTTTGCTGATGATTGCACAATGTTCAGTACCATTCATGACTCCTCAGATACTGAAGCAGTCCATGTCCGTATGCAACAAGACCTGAACAACATTCAGTCTTGGGCTGATAAGTGTGAAGTAACATTTGTGCCACACAAGTGCCAGGCAATGACCATCTCCAATTAGAGAGAATCTAACCCTCCCCTTGACATTCAATGGCATTATCATCGCTGAATTACCAATTATCAACATTTTGGGGGGTTACTATTGACCAGAAATTGAACTGGACCAGCCATATAAATATTGTGCCCCCAAGAGCAGGTCAGAGGCTGGGAATTCTGTGGCAAGTAACTCAGCTCCTGACTCTCCAAAGCCTGTCCACCATCTACAAAGCACTGTGGTATATTTACAGCACATGGACTGCAGCAGTTCAAGAAGGCAGCTCACCATCACCACCTCAAGGGCAATTAAGGATGGACAACAAATGTTGGCCTAGCCAGCAATGCCTACATTCTGTGAAAGTATAAAAAAAGAGGACGGGTAAAAATGTTGAATTGAGATTTTGGAGAGTAAGGAAATTGCTTAAGCAAAACATAATGTAATAAACTTCTCAATTTGGTGCGAGACTGATATACAAATATCACCTATTTTGAAGCATGTCACGTTTGAAAATAAACACTCCATGAGGGAATATTTTGTCGTTATCTTTTTGAGCATTTTCATACACATGGTTAAAATTGTTATGAACAGAAAATCTTACTGCATTAAATTCTTATAATATTCACTTAATTATTTTGGTCCACTCATTTCAAGCTCTTGTTCCTCTGCCACTTCCAGTTTGGTTACATTTTCAAGTTTGACCAATTTGCATTGAGGTTTTGAACCTAGGTCATTGTTTTAAATTAGAGATAGTGGTCCTAACACTCAAGCCTTACAACCTCACTCATTACTCCCCTCTCTCACTACTCTGACATAACTTCCCTGACAAGTACCTTTTGTTTTCTACCCTTTGGCCAATTTCCTTATCCATTTCTAAGATCCTGAATACCAGAGCTTTGAACTTAACTGATTGGTTTCTGTGTAGAACTCCATCAAATGGTTTTTGCAAATCCTTGTAGATCACATCATAAAGATGGTATCTACTTTAATTACCCCTTCCTTGGAGGTTGATCATCCAGGAACTTCGGCTTTTGAATCCGCAATGATAGCCAGATCCTGGGTTAGGATAATCCTTGTTTACACGTGATAATTGATATTAAAATAAAACCAGTGGGTCTGTAGTTCCCTGCCTGTCTTTTGTACCCTTTATAAATATGGACAATTACATTAGCCGATTCCCAATCTTCTAAGCCTGCTTTCTTAAGGGTTTATAAATCTGTTCCAAATATTCCTGATAATTTAGATGTTTTAAGCAATGTTAGCAAATCCAGGACTTACATCTGATTTATAAAAGATTGTCTGCAGAGGGCATGTTACTCATTTCTTCTGTTGTGAAAACTGGGAGAAAGTAGTCAGCATTGGCTGAATCAAAAGGTTGCGCATTCAAATCGCACACAAGTGACTTGAGCTCAAAATCTAAGCTGGCACTGCAATGCAATACTGAGTGAATACTATAGTCATCTTTCAGATGAAACTTTAAGTGGAGGGTCCATCTGCTCTCTCGAGTAGAACTGAAAGAATCTATGATACTATTTCAAAGAATATCGGGGGAGCTCGCCCAGGCATTCTGACCAATATCATTTCCTCCACCAAATTACCAAACAGATTAATTAGCAAGTATCGTATTGTACTTTGCTGTGCACAAATAGGCCACCACATTTCCTACATTAAAACAGTGACCACACTTTTAAAGTGCTGCATTGACTATAAGAAGGTTTGGGAGGCACTGAGTAAATCAAGTTTGTCTTTCCTTAAATAATATCCATTATCTTATAAAAACAAAAAAACTGCGGATGCTGGAAATCCAAAACAAAAACAGAATTACCTGGAAAAACTCAGCAGGTCTGGCAGCATCGGCGGAGAAGAAAAGTGTTGACGTTTCGAGTCCTCATGACCCTTCGACAGAACTTGAGTTCGAGTCCAAGAAAGTTGAAATATAAGCTGGTTTAAGGTGTGTGTGTGGGGGGCAGAGAGATAGAGAGGCAGAGAGGTGGAGGGGGGGGTGTGGTTGTAGGGACAAACAAGCAGTGATAGAAGCAGATCATCAAAAGATGTCAACGACAATAGTACAATAGAACACATAGGTGTTAAAGTTGGTGATATTATCTAAACGAATGTGCTAATTAAGAATGGATGGTAGGGCACTCAAGGTATAGCTCTAGTGGGGTTTTATTTTTAATAATGGAAATAGGTGGGAAAAGGAAAATCTTTATAATTTATTGGAAAAAAAAGGAAGGGGGAAACAGAAAGGGGGTGGGGATGGGGGAGGGAGCTCACGACCTAAAGTTGTTAAGTTCAATATTCAGTCCGGAAGGCTGTAAAGTCCCTAGTCGGAAGATGAGGTGTTGTTCCTCCAGTTTGCGTTGGGCTTCACTGGAACAATGCAGCAAGCCAAGGACAGACATGTGGGCAAGAGAGCAGGGTGGAGTGTTAAAATGGCAAGCGACAGGGAGGTTTGGGTCATTCTTGCGGACAGACCGCAGGTGTTCTGCAAAGCGGTCGCCCAGTTTACGTTTGGTCTCTCCATTGTAGAGGAGACCACATTGGGAGCAACGAATGCAGTAGACTAAGTTGGGGGAAATGCAAGTGAAATGCTGCTTCACTTGAAAGGAGTGTTTGGGTCCTTGGACGGTGAGGAGAGAGGAAGTGAAGGGGCAGGTGTTGCATCTTTTGCGTGGGCATGGGGTGGTGCCATAGGAGGGGGTTGAGGAGTAGGGGGTGATGGAGGAGTGGACCAGGGTGTCCCGGAGGGAGCGATCCCTACGGAATGTCGATAAGGGGGGTGAAGGGAAGATGTGTTTGGTGGTGGCATCATGCTGGAGTTGGCGGAAATGGCGGAGGATGATCCTTTGAATGCGGAGGCTGGTGGGGTGATAAGTGAGGACAAGGGGGGCCCTATCATGTTTCTGGGAGGGAGGAGAAGGCATGAGGGCGGATGCGCGGGAGATGCATTATCTAGACTACTAACCCCACTAGATCCATTATCTTATGTTCATCCTGTTTCAAGTTCATATATGTCTTTCATGGCTCTTGCCTCTTCTATTGAAGTACTGAAAGTACTGCAGTACTATTAATATTTTTCTTTACAAAACTGCTGATAGAGTACAGGTACATTAACCTGACATTTCTTCTGGAGTCTGGGGCACCCAATTAGCCAAAGTGTTGCTGCTGTTAAAATATATGGCTCCATGAGGACTAGAGTAGAAGATTAAAACTTATATCTTCAAGCAGATTTATTTTAAAGATCAAATCAGCAGAGAAATATGTAACAAAGAAAGTACTCCTCATAAACTGCACCCCCATTGCACCCCTGGTAATGAAAGGGAAATTACAGATTCAGTTCTCTTAGCTGATGTATAGAGTTCAAGGGCTGATGACCCAGTAGTATTCCTTGAGCCTTTACAATAGTCCTATGTATTTTCTTAGGACTGGGCAAAATAATGACCAGTGATTTATAGAGTGTCAGTACAACCTTGTTAGACTTGAGCTACACACTTTATGTTCTAACATTTGAAAATTGCTGGTATGCTATAGGACAGGGGTTTTCAACATCTGGTTAAGGAGGACCCTGAATAATTTTTCTTCAGTTTTAGTCTATTGAACCATAATCAGTATTTCATGATGTATTAATACACCAGGAGTTTAAATGCAGATGTATATTGCTGAAAATGTTTTTAAATTATATTGCAGTATAATTTGTTGTTCCCTTTGAGATTCGGTATTCTTGCAAATCTGTCCTGATGAGTGCAAGACAAAAAGCTTGCACAGCATGTCTCTTTTTACAGCAATGCTCAAGTTCTGTACAACCAGGGGACTAGTAGATGTATATGTCTAACTTTTTAGTTGGAACATAAAATGGCCCTCTGCCAATTGAATGAGTGTTAAAGAAGTGTGTTAAAAGAATACATTCTACTCAAAAAGCATATATATTGACACAACACATGCTTTTTTGATGGAATTTACCATGTCCCCAAAACATAGTGACCAAAGCAAATCTCTCTCCAAATCTTAAATGGAAGCGGAGCGAAGGAAGAAAGCAAGATTAGAGTTGGTGGCACAGCCGGAGCAGAGCATACAATGTAACTGCTCGGAAGATTAAAAGCAAATATCTCAAGTCATGTGGCGAATACTAAAATCAACAGCAGAAGGATACTTGGCTGATTTGTGTAAAAGTATTACTTCCTGAATAATGGATGAATGTGATAGTGGCTGGCCTACTGATAAAGCTCAGATAACATCAAACATCACACTACATTTTGGAATATGAGCTCAGGTTTGTTATCAACTTTTCAGGTTAATTAATAGTTGATATTTAAGAAGGGCACTAACCACAACCTATTCAAGATAAAAACAGAAAGTTCTGGAAAAACTCAGCAGGTCTGGCAGCATCTGTGGAGAGAGAAACAGAGTTAACATTTCGAGTCCAATATGACTCTTCGGAATTGATGAGAGGTAAGATTTTGATGGGTTTTATGCTATTGTAAAGTGGGGCTGTTGGGGGGGGGGGGGGGGGGGGCCGGGGGAGCAAAAGAGAAGGCCAGGGATGAGTTAGAGAGCAGGGGAGATAAAATGGCAAAGATGTCATGGATTACAGGCAAAGGGAGTAGTAATAATGGTATTAAAGACAATCACCAAAGCTCTTTAGTCAGCACCGTCCAAATCAACAACTGCTAACACCTAGAAGCTCAAGGGCAGCAGATACATGGGAATGCTACCATCTGGAAGTTCCCTCCAAGGGAAGTTCCTGGGTACTTCCCTGGAACTCCCTGCCTAACAACACTGTGGGTGTACCTACATCACATGGACTGCAGCGGTTCAAGAAGGCAGCTCATCACCGCCTTCTCAAGGGCAATTAGGGATGGTCAATAAATGCTGGCCTAGTCAGTGACACCGACATCCCATGAATGCTTAAAAAAATTCCTACCTCACCAATTCTGAAGAGGAGTCATATTGGACTCCAAACGTTATCTCTGTTTCTTCCACCACATATGCTGCCAGACATGGAGTTTTTCCAATATCTGCAGTATTATTTTATTTTATTATGAAAACTATTCAGCCTTGCTTTTAAGTTAGTCGCACCAAATATTTTCGAATACAATGAAGAGTTAACACGTAGATAAAACATACGTTAACCGTGAGGGAAGTATTTGTTAAAAGCAGAAGGGCTCTGGGAATTTCGGAATTTTTGAAAGTTCTTCACACAGGAAGTTATTAACATTTTTTTCTCCCTTAAGCACATTCACTTTCACAAAAAAGTGGTTTAATTCTATTTTACGTCCGCAAGATGTGTTTCAGAAATTAAACAAGGAAGCAACGCGCGCCTAGACAAACGGAATAGATAGGGCACTGAACAAAACACCCATCGAAGATAGTTGCAAAAACAGTCACATAACGCATTATTTTAACAAAATGTACTGTCTGGAGTAATGGAAACATCAATTAAAAACAATCTCAAGCTGTACACTATCACTGCACGATTTTCCTAACTTGCTAGCCGAGTGGTTGGGTAAATAAAGAAAAATCCTATGCTTCTGACGATTATAAATGTGGTTAATGTTACAAGATCTTCTTTCACTAATATTAAACCATATTCAAACATTATTAATGTAACTTGAATAGTTTCAGATATGTTAAATCTGTAAAATATAGAACATCAAACTGATAAAAAGCAAAACGTATAAACACAAACATAAATCATGATTTTAAAAAACTTTCGAATTAATGCCCCATTAAGTTTGTCGCCAGTAGTTTCTTTAAGTATGAATTACCTATAGAGTTGTGAAATCCAGATTCCGCTGTAGCAATTGAGCTTATATTTATGTTTTAAATTTTAAGCAGCTCTTTATAGAGAGCTGCGAGAAGAAAACACATCCCACAGTTGATGTCACTTCGTGGTTTGGACAAATCAGTGCAATCAAACAACATTGCACCGGACTGCTGAGATACGGGAGTGTGGGTAGGGTGGACTGTTTTCAAGAGAGCTTGTTGTACTAGTGTTAAGCTGCCATCTTCTGGAAAACAAACGCAATACAACGCCAGTCCTTTGCCGGATGGTTACTATCCACTGACGCACATAGAAAAAGGCGCTAACTATTTTAAGAACCCTTACCTAATTTTGTTTACGCTTGACAAGAAGAAAATTAATTGATTAATAATTTATCCAAACTCCCCCCCCCCATCGACGAAAGCGAATAATTTGAAGATATGTTTGTTTTAAAACCTCCATCAGTTTATCGATGTCAATATTACTAATTGATTACCACTCTTTCTTGGACTCACTTAAGTTCTGTCGAAGGGTCATGAGGACTCGAAACATCAACTCTTTTCTTCTCCGCCGATGCTGCCAGACCTGCTGAGTTTCTCCAGGTAATTCTGTTTTTGTTACTAATTGATTATATTTCTTGTTTGTGGCATTACGTAACGAATGTATTTAAGGACGAGAAGACAATTATTGTTGTGCACCCATTAGGTAAAACATAAATATAAATATTACAGTTGTACCTTTAATTAATAATTTGTTCGAAATCCATCATTTAATTTGTTATTTATTAATACTGCGAGATAATGCCACAAAACAAGAAAGATCAGGTTATGGATACTGATAGTGATACTATGATAAATGCTTTTCTTTATAACGATACCGTGACTTTAAGCCAGTCATGTTTTTTGGAGGCCTGATTTTTTTTTAAGATAAGGGAAAAGTGGAAACATGAATAAATATTTTTGTATGTATTTAGAAGAATTTCATACTGAATCTGTTTTTCATCATTCTGTTGCTGCAAAAATCCTCGAGGAGGAAAATATAGTAATAAATTGCATATACTATGAAACACTATACTTACCATTAAAATAAAACCTTGTATTTATATATTGTATCACATTCAATGTTAGAGGCATAAAAAGAAAAACAGATATTGAGCCACAGAAGGAGATATTGACACGTGCCAGGAAAGGTTTGGTCAAGGATGAGGGTTTTAAGGACGGTCTTAAGGAAGAAATAGAGGTGGAGAGGTATAATGGATGCAATTCCAGAGTGTGGAGGCTAGTTGGCTGAATGGTGTGGCTGCCAATAGTGGAGCAAACTGGAGGACTCCTGAGCCTATGGAACAGAATATTCTAATAGCTAATAAGGTTAGTTGGGTTGCAGAAATGCCATAAAGGCCTTTAAACACAAGAATGAGAATTTTAAATTGGAAATGTAGGAGCCAAAGTAGGTCAGCAAGTACCAGTGTGATGGGGAAATTGGAAAGAATATGAATAACAGTGAAAGAATATGAATAAGGCATGGGTGAGTTCAACAGCATATGGGCTGAGAAAGAGTCAAATACAGATTTGACAGTTTTGGTGATGGAGTAGATACAATGTCAGAAATCAGTTTAGAATTAAATCTGAGACATAGGAACATAGAAACAGATCATTCAGCCCCTAAAGCCTGTTCTGGCATTCAATTAGATCATGACAGATCTGTACCTCAATTCCATTTATTTGCATGTGTTCTATATCTCTTGATACTCATATCTATCTAAATGTACCAATTTCAGTCTTGAAAGTTTCAGTTCAGCCATAATCCACAGTCTTTCGAGTGAAAGTTCCAGATTTAACCTACCCTGTATGTGAAAAAGTGCTTCCTGATTTTACTCCTAAATGGACCAGCTCTAATTTTAAAATTATAACCTTTTGTTCTGTATTTCCTCACTAGAGGAAATACCTATCAAATCTATTTATTATTTTAAATATCTCAATTACATCACCTCTCAACTGTTTAAACACAAGGAAAAACAAAGCAAAGTTATATAATGTCTTCATAATTTAACCCTTTAAGCCCTGATATAATTCTGATGAATCTGAATGCCTTTTAAGATCAATATATCTTTCCTGAGGATTGGTACCCAAAATGAGATGCATTACTCCAGATGGACAGAGATATTGGCCAGGTGGAGGATGGATTGATAGCAAGAATATGGAATTTGTGGCAGAGGGCCAAAGGCAATGGCTTTAGTCTTCCTAATGTTTAACTGGATAGGTAAGAGCGAAAGAAAGAGAGGGCAGTCCCAATGAGCTGGACAATGTAAGATGGTGTGGTCAGCATGTCAAAAATTGCAGACAGATCGAAGAAGATGAGAGAAAATGCACCATGTTCAGAGGATCTAATTTGTGATTGATCAAAGCCATTTCGATATTGTAACAGCACATTCAAAGATTTTGCCAAGGAATAGAAGGATGGAGGGGTTTGGGTTTTTAAGTCGTGTGTTGTGTGGTAGGGGGTTCAGTGGTGACTGCAGTTTTGAAAGTATGGGAACCGTTACTGAGGAGAGATAACCAAGTGCAATGTAAACTGGCATGCGTGTCAGGAAGGGGAGCTATGTGATAGCAGTTTGATAGGACTGGGGAAAAGGGAGCTCATGGAAATTTTTTTTTAATATATTCGTTCATAGGATGGGGGTGTTGCTGGCTAGGCCAGCATTTATTGCCAATCCCTACTTGCCCTTGAGAAGGCAGTGGTGTGCTGCCTTCTTGAACCACTGCAATCCGTGTATTGTAGGAATATCCAGTGTTGTTATCCAGGAATTTGACCCAGTAACAGTGAAGGAATGACGATATAGATCTAAGTCAAGATGGTGTATGACTTGGAGGGGAACCTACAGGTGTTGGTGTTTCCATGCATCTGCATCTTGTCTTTCTGTGTGGCAGGGGTTGCAGGTTTGGAGGTTGTGTTAAAGGAGGATGAGCTTTGAGAAAGTATGAGAGGGGATAGGAGAGAAACAAAAAAAAAATATGGATCAGGGAGAGGGGATGTGGGAATCTAGAGGAAGGGAGATGCAGTTAAAGGGATGGTCTCAATCTTAGTGACAAAGAAAAATACGAGCTCCTCCCACTTGCTGTTAGATATAAGGATGAATGGAGTAGGAGAGAGGGGTTAAAGTGGATGATAAGTGGATAAAAGATGCTGGGATTATTTTTGCTGTTTAGGATGATTCTGGAGTGGTGAATGATTTTGGCAGAGGACAGTGAGGCCAAATAGCACTTCAAGTCATCCAGCCAAATGTGGTGATGGAAATGTTAAACCAGTTGTGTGCCAGGTACACTCAAGTTTGCGCCCTTGAATATTAGAGTGGAAGAAGAGGGCCATTCAAGGGGGAACAAGCAATATTTGAGAGAGTAAATGTCTTACAGAGGACAAAGGCATCAAAGGTGTGGGTGAGGGAAGTGGTAGGAGCACATCAATGACTGCAGGAGTATTGTGGTGAATGAAAAGCTATAGAATAGGCACTTGGCAGCTTGGAAGTGCAAAGGTAACTGATGGAAGAAAGTGTTTGCCATGAAATAAGCTGAAGGAAGTGGGTTTGGGCAAGGGGGACAGGAAAACAAAAACAGAATTACCCGGAAAAACTCAGCAGGTCTGGCAGCATCGGCGGAGAAGATAAGAGTTGACGTTTCGAGTCCTCATGACCCTTCAACAGAACTAGGTGAATCCAAGGAAGGGGTGAAATATTTCCATGCTAATTGACTAAGAACTACCCACCTAATCCCACCTTCCTTACTAGATTTGGAGGTCTGGGGGAATAGTACTAGACTTGAATCCAGAGCAGTAGCCAAAATACATGAATAGACACAGAGGGAATGTAAGTTGGATAGGCATGGCAGATATTAGAAGATAAATGTCCTGAACATAAACAGGGCATAGGGAGGGGACAATTTAACATTATACAAAGTTGAAGTATGAGGTCCTGTGATAAATTGAAATTGACTTGTAGACAGGATGGCATATTTCACCCCTTCCTTAGATTCACCTAGTTCTGTTGACGGGTCATGAGCACTCAAAACGTCAACTCTTTTCTTCTCCGCCGATGCTGCCAGACCTGCTGAGCTTTTCCAGGTAATTCTGTTTTTGTTTTGGATTTCCAGCGTCCGCAGTTTTTTGTTTTTAAGAGGGACAGGAAATGTTTTGTGAGAATAACCCCAATCTGTCAACTGAATGGACAAGTCAGAGAGGGAGGAGGTAACAGATTCCTTGATGGTGTCTTCAGAGAATGTTGAGACAGACATAGAGGTTGGCTATGGTTTTATCTACAGAGAGTAGGAAGATAAGAATTAGTTATGGGTTGGGATAAGGAATTGGAAGTACCCAATTAACCTAAAATACCCAAGAAGGGAGAAAGGAAAGATAGCATGACAGTGACAGGAGAGGAGGACAGAAAGGCTCAAGAGGGGTTCCAGGAATAAATCACAGAGATCATAGAAAAATTAAGACACAGGAGGCCAGTCAGCCCATCATGTCCATGCTAATTGACTAAGAACTACCCACCTAATCCCACCTTCCTTACTAGATTTGGAGATCTGGGGGAATAGTACTAGACTTGAATCCAGAGCATTAGCCAAAATACATGAATTGACACAAAGGGAATGTAAGTTGGATAGGCATGGCAGATATTAGAAGATATATGTCCTGAACATAAATAGGGCAAAGGGAGGAGACGATTTAACATTATACAAAGTTGAAGTATGAGGTCCTGTGATAAGTTGAAATTGACTTGTAGACAGGATGGCATCAGCTTGTAGCATCAACAAACAAGTGTCCACATTTGAGTGATTGAGTGAGAGTGAGTGAATCCAGGAGATGTTCAAGCAAGAGAGTATCAATGGTTGTATTGTTGAAGGTTGTCAAGTGAAAACAGAGGGCTGAAGAAAGAAGAAATACTTGTATTTATGTTGTGTCTTTCAGGCCTTGGGGCACCCCAAATCACTTTACTTTTTAAGTGTAGTGACCGTGGTAGTATAGGATCTGTGGCAGCCAATTTGCACACAGCAAGCTCTCACAAAAAGTAATAAAATTAACTGGCAGGGGGATGGGATCCTGAAAAATAGTTCAGAAGGGAGAGAAGCTGAGATGGAATTAGAAGTTAAAATGCTAGTAAGTGAGTGTGGAAGGCAGAGGAAACGTAGGCTAGATAAGAAAGAAGTGGGTTTTAGCAAGGCTAAATGGAATATATTTAAATGCAAGGGGCCTGAGGAATAAAATAGATGAGCTGAGGGCACAGGTAGGCATGTGGGAGTATGATATCATAGCTATTACCGAGACTTGGCTAAAAGGGCAGGATTGGCATCTCAACATTCCTGGTTATTCAGATGAGATAGAAAGGGGGATAGAAGAGGAGGGGTGGGGGTTGCAATATTGATCAAGGAATCAAAAGAACATTTTTAGCCAGTGCATAGAAAGCCCAACAAGGGAGGGGGCAATTCTGGACTTAATATTCAGAAATGAGCCCAGTCAGGTGGAAGGCATATCAGTGGCGGAGCATTTTGGAGATAGTGACCATAACTCGATTAGATTTAGGATAGTTATGGAAAAGGATAAGGTTGGGCTGGGGATAAAAGTTTTAAACTGGGGAAGGGCTAATTTTACTAAGATGAGATACAATTTGGCCCAAATGGACTGGGAGCAGCTACTTGCAGATAAAACTGTGTCAGAGGAGTGGGACGCATTCAATGGGGAAATAGCGAGAGTACAGGGCAAATATGTTTCCGTAAAGACAAAGGGGAGGATCAAGTCTGGAGACCCCTGTATGTCAAGGGACATAAAGGTTAGCATTAAGAAAAAAAAGAGAAGCTTATGGCAGATACCAAGGACTCAATATGGCAGAGTCCCTAGAGGAATATAAAAAATGCAAAGGGGAACTTAAAAAAGAAATCAGGAAAGGTAAGAGAGTGCATGAAAAAGCATTAGTGGGTAGAATAAAGGAAAACCCAAAGGGGTTATTTAAATATATAAAGCGCAAGAGAATAACTAGGGAAAGAGTAGGGCCAATTAGGGACCGTAGAGGCTGTGTGTGGAACTGGAAGACGTGGGTATAGTCCTCAATGAATACTTTGCGTCGGTCTTCGCAATGGAAAAGGACAACGCAGCTGTAGACATCAGGATGGAGGACTGTGAAATATTAGAGGAAATTAACATTGAGAGAGAGGAGGTACTAGCGAGTTCAGCGGCCTTAGAAGTAGATCAATCTGCAGGCCCGGAAGAGATGTATCCCAGGCTGTTGAGGGAGGCAAGCGAAGAGATATCAGGGGGACCTTGGTGTGCATATCCATAGATCCCTGAAGGTAGCAGGGCAGCTAGATAAAATGGTTAAGAAGGCATGTGGGATACTTGCCTTTATTAGCCGAGGCATATAATACAAGAGCAGGGAGGTTATGCTGGAACTGTATAAAATGCTGGTTAGGCCACAACTGGAGTACAGCATGCAGTTCTGGCCACCACATTATAGGAAGGATGTGATTGCACTGGACAGGGTGCAGAGATTTACCAAGATGCTGCCTGGGCTGGAGGGTCTGAGATATGATGAAAGATTGGATAGGCTGGGGTTGTTTTCCTTGGAGCAATGAAAGTTGAGAGGGGACCTGATAGAGATGTATAGGATTATGAGAGGCATATATAGGGTGGATAGGAAAGCACTTCTTCCATTAGTAAAGGGGTCAATAACCAGGGGGCATAGTTTTAAGGTAAGAGGTAGATGAGGAGAAATTTTTTAGCTCAGAGGGTGGTGGGAGCCTGGAACTCACTGCCTGAAAGGGTGGTTGAGTCAGAAACTCTCGTAACATTTAAGAAGTATTTAGATATTCACTTGCGTTGCCTTGGCTTCCAAGGCTATGGGCCAAGCCCTGGAAAATGGGATTAGTATAGTCAGATCTTTGTTAAGCAACGCAGACACGATGGGCTGAATGTCCTCCTTCTGTGCTGTAAACATTGACGGGTCTATGAGTCTAAAATAAGTGATTGGTAATCTATTTCAGTGATGTTGGTTGAGGGTTAAACATCAGCCAGGACATGGAGAATTTCCTAGCTCTTCCTTGAAATTGTCATGGGATCTTTTATATACAACTGAGAAGGCAAACAGGAAAGCATTATGGGTACAGTAGTATTGTGGTTATATTACTGAATCAACATAATGTTTAGGCTACTGGACTGGTAATAGTGGTATTGTCACTGACTGGTATTCCAGGGACTCAGGGTGATGCTCTGGGGACCCAGGTTTGAATCCCACCAAAGTAGATGGTGAAATTTGAACTCAATAAAAAAATCTGGAATTTAAAAACCCACCTGGCTCACTAATATCCTTTGGGGAAGGAAATCTGCTGTCCTTACCTGGTCTGGCCTACATGTGACTCCAGACCAACAGCAATGTGGTCGACTCTTAAATGCTCTCTGAACAAGGGCAGTTAGGGGTAGGCAATAAATGCTGGCCTAGCCAGCGAGACCCACATCCCATGAACAAATAAAAAAAAAACAGACACATAAATACTTGTCTTTATATAGTGCTTTTCACAACCAGCAGACATCTCAAAGTACTTTACAGCCAATGAAGTACTTTTTGAAATGTATTCACTGATGTATTGTAGAATTGTATGGCATACAATTTTCGCACAGCATGTGCCCATAAACAACCATGTGATAATGACCAGATAATCTGCATCTCTGATGTTGAGTTAGAGATAAATATTGGTCAGGACACCCGGGATAACACAACTGTTCTTCTTCAAAATGGTGCAATGGGATTCTTTACATCCACCTGAGAGGACAGCCAGGTCCTCGGTTTTAATGTCTCATCCGAAAGACAGCACTCCCAACAGTGAAGCACTCTCTCATAATGCACTTGATTGTCAGCCTTGATTTTGTTCTCAAGTCCTGGAAATGGGACTTGAATCCACAATCTGGCTCAGAGTTTGGCAATAGCCTCTTTTGTGAAGCAAAGGCAACTGAGACATTGATCCACAGTGAAATTCATCTAGAATAGGGCTTCTCAACCTTTTTGCTTCTGAGGTCCCCCTCCCATGTTATAACAATTCTGCAAGCACCCATAACACAACATAAGTATTCTTTCTTCTGTATAAAAATTAGAGTTACATTTGCTATTTTTCAAACTGATGGATCTTTCCAGAACTAGAGAATTTCAGAAAATTTCAACAAATGCATCTATCTCCGCAGCCACTTCTTTTAGGAAAATAGGATAAAGATCAGGGTCCTGGTGTCCTGTCAACCCTTAGTTCCACTAGTTTTCTCACCACCCTTTCCATGGCGATAGTAATTGTTTAAAGTTCCACCCTCCCTTTCACCTCTTTATTTACAAGTATTTTTGGGATGTTATTTGTGGCTTCTACAGTGAAGACGGACACAAAATATCTGTTCAGTGCCTCTACCATTTCCTTATTTCCCATTGTTAATTCTCCAGACTTTCTCTCTAGAGGACCCATGCTCACTTTAGTTACTCTCTTCCTTTTTACATGATGTTAGAAACTCTTACTATTTGTTTTTATATATCTAGCTAGCTTTCTCTCATTCTTCAATTTCTCCCCCCTTATTACTTTTTTAGTCATTCTTTTTAAAAATTGTTATGAGTTCCAAACTTACCTTATTGGCGAATGGGGGGCGGGAACTCCAAGTTCCGACAGGTCTTCCGTGCATATGCATGCCGGAAGCAGGCGGCGCATGCACAATCTGGCATTTGTAGTTCTTTAGCTGAGCATGAGCCCAGTGCGCCTGAGTGAAGAAAACAATGGTGCAAAAACCCCAATCATATGATCCAGACACAGCGTACCATAATTGGAGAAGAGTCACAGGCAGGGACAGGTAGGAAGAGGACAGGGAGAGGTCCAAAAGGGAGTCTCAGACAGGGAACTGGGAGAGCTCCCAATTAATAAAGAGAGGAGCAGAGGAAGAGGCTCTAAGCAGAAAAAAGGGCTTCGGTTGGCTGACTTGAAGTCATTAGGGCTCAGGAGAAGCCCTGGAGATCAAAGAAGGCAGCAGAAGGTTGGTGATTCTATGCTGCAGGCTGTTGAGGCAAAGGTACCCCTTTGCAGTAGTAGTATTGTGCTCAGCGTGGTCAAAGAGTTAAAGTTATGCTTGTGATTTGATGCTTGAAGTGCAGACTCAGGAATCCAGAGGAATAGAGTCTCAGGAGACAAGATTGAAACCCGGCAAGGTGGGCCATTGTTGAAGCTGTCCAAGTTGGAGTGACTTTTGGACAGAATTCCAAGGTGAGACCTTCAAAGATGAAGAATGGAATCTCTTGTGAGAGAGACAGAGTTTCAATGAGATTGGTTGACTGACAGTGTTAATTAACGTCTGGGTGGGTTGTTGAGAAATCTGTGGAATCTGTTTGGTCGAATCTGCCATTTATTGGGCAGCGTGCTGTGTTTGCTTGTTAATTCATGTGCCTCATATTAACCCTGAATGTTAGGGTATAAGATAAATATAAATTGTTTTATCTTTCTATCTTGTAAAATTTATTTCCATTTGGTCAAAATCTATGGAATCTTGTGCCTTTATTCACTTAGTAAGTGTCTTGGATCTCAAATTTTGTCTACATCAAACAAAAAGTTACTGGTCCCTAACCGGATTGTATCAAAAACTTGGGTTGTTGCCCAGGATCATAACAAAATTCTGTCCAATCTTCTGACTTACCACTTATCTTTGCAGAACGGTAGGCTTTTCTTTTCAATTCAATACTATCTTTAACCTCCTTAGCCACAGATGGTGCATTTATCTCCTATAGTCTTTCTTTGTCAGTGGAATGTAATTTGCCGAGTGAAATGAAATATCTTCCTAAACGTTTAAGTGCATCTCCACTGACCTACACACATAGCAGCATACAAATTAGGAACAGGAGTAGGCAATTTGGCCCCTCGAGCCACCCTTCAATAAGTGATTGTGGCCTCAAGTCCATATTCCCACCTACCCCTGGTAACCTTCGATTCCCTTATTAGTCAAGAATCTATCTTCGAATCTGCCTTAAAAACGTTCAGTGACCCTGCCTCCACTACTCATGGGGAAGAGAGTTCCAAAGACTCATGACCCTCAGAGAAAAAATACCTACCCTTTTACCTAATTTCTTTGCTTTCATTGATGTCATTGCTGAAAATCCAACTTTGCATAAGTAGGTTGTACTAAATGGGATCAACACCTTCAATGCTGCAATAGAAGCAGTGTTATGTTCATTAGAGCATTCACACCAAAGTATCTCATTGAACTTGGTTCTGAGGGAGCTGTGTGATAAAATGTCAATGAGCTCTCCTAATAGTTTTGAAGAGACAGAAAGCGACAGTTTACCTTCAATATTCTTACTAAAGGGATCTGTAGTCCAAAATGTGTAGCAGATTGTTTCATTGAGAATTCTGGGAAATGCAGTATTAGCTGTGGGTTGATTATGTCAACATCAAATTTTAATTCTTGAATGAAAGACTGTAAGAGCTCAAATATGTTTGTGTTTCCCTCACAGACATGAACTTTTAAGACTTCTAGTTCTTTTCTGAATGCATCAATTCTTTCATGTTGGGCAAAAAAAAACCTTGTAGTGTTTTATTCAGTTTATGCATTCCCACTTAGCCTTCGACAAATCATCTTTCAGCACAATGGTCAGTTCAGGTGTTTTATCAGCTGGTAAACACATCTTCCTTGAAATGAAATATATGGGGTAAGTATTACACCTCAAAATAGCCATTGCCCCTCGGTATGAATCAGCACAGAATTATGCTCTGTATCCACTTCCTCACAAAGTGCTGCAAAACACATGGAGTTTGTTGCTCTACATTTAATAAAATTGGTGAGTTTTACCATGATAAAGATCTGATTCACTATCTTTTGCAGAAAACTCCTCAGTGTAAAAGGAATGGGGCAGAATCTTGTGCCCTCCCTCATGGTGAGCTTGGGGTGGGGCAGCAGTTAATCAAGTGGGAGGGTGACAGGTGGGGTCTCTGCCATGTTCCCACCTCCACCTCGAGTAAGTCTAGGGCAGGAAGGTCTATGGGCAACCCTCCCACCCTGCTGCAAATTGAGGCTCTTAAGTGGGCGATTAATGTTCACTTAAGGGCCTCCTCACTGCCACTGTATTAATCCAGTGGTGGGTGGGGTCTCGCCATGAAGGTAGCAATGACAAGCAAACCCAGTGCAGGCTCCCAAGGGTGGGTTCCTTCATTCAAACGCATTCAGTCTCTGATCAAGGGATCTGGCATTGGTGGGGGAGGGCCGCAGAGAGTCACCCCCATCTTTGCTGCCAACTCCCCTTCTCCACCGCCCTGTGACCCCCACTCTGCAACCCCTCACAACACCCCTCCTGCCATCGCTTACCAGCGTGATCCTGGACCTCGAGTGGATGGCACTGCTGTTCAATAGAGCTGTTGGCCCCTCTCTCTCTGTGGGCAGGGCCCCAGGATCCTTGATCCCAGGGGAAGGCCTGCTGCTGGCTTGTCAAAAACCTGAGTGGAACAAGATGCAGCAGGCCTTCTCAAGTAGAGTTGACGCAGGGCTCTCACCAGCTCTCCAGCCAGCAACCTAGATTCCTGTCACCTCCAAAAGATTCCAGTCAACGTGTCCAAATACCGCAAGGTGTAGCACTTTTATTTTTTGCACAACACCAGAATGCTTTCATTTTTTGAACACTAGAATACTTTCTGGTCATTGCTGCAACCCAATCAGTGCAAATTGTTCAGCTGATTTCTGAAGTCATGCTATCAATCAACAATTTGAAAATATTGCCCAACTTTATTGTCATCTTAAGTTCCTTGTAAAATAATAAGTTTTCTTTTATTTCTTATCCACACATATAGTAAATGGGACATTTTAGAAATGTCTGTAGATTCATCAAGTTGTATAGTAGTCATTGTCATGCAGTCATTTAATACATTGTAAAATTGTCTTCTGACATTAAATCAATCCATCATTTAAGAATGTGATTTAGACATTGGTACTTTTTCCAGTTCCTTGGACTTCTGCTCTCCAGACATTTCCCATACAACTTTCCATGGCACATGGTATTATCTACTCCTCAGCAATCACATATGACTTTTTTGCTTTAGCAATTTTCTGATTGAGAATACAAGTTTATCAATGTTCATTGTGGATTTCATTTCTGCTTTAGTACCTAACATTTCCTTAATGTTTTGCTCAAAAAATGAATGTTCCTTGGTAATTAAATGTCTCTGTAATTTGGAGGGTTTCAACAGTTCATTGGACAGTACTAGTCCACAAATTACATAATTCAGTTTTGGTATATCTTCACTCCCAGTAAAAATAAAACTGAAATTCAAATAGCTACCTTTGTATTTCCTTAATTTTGTAGAGTTAATGGCAACTTTATTTTTTTTTACTCATAGCACCACCTCCTTAGTGTTCTTCAGCTCTTAGGGTTGAACTTAATTTAGGAAGGTCTCATTTCTCTGTGACTTTGTTGTTTTGAAGCTGATGGTTGCATTAAAATTTTATCTATGTCTACATCTGGTATTTATTGTGTGCGTTTACAATGATTTTTCCTCTTCTTTATAATTTATCTTGTTCCAACAACAAGTATTTATACAGCATCTTCAGTAATCAGAAAACATCCAGGGCAGTTCACAGGAGAATTCAGAAGCAAAATCAGACACTGAGTCGCATAAGGAGATATTAGAGCAGGTGGTCAAAGATAGGCTTTAACGAGTGTCTTTAATAAGGAGGAAAAGGAGGTGAACAGATACAGAGGTTTAAAATGGAAGTCCAGAGTATAGGGCATAGGCAGCTGAAGGCACAGCCACCAATAGTGGAGCAATTAAAATGGGGCAGACTCAAGGGGCCACAATTAGTTGAGCATAGATATGTTGGAGGGTGTGGGGCTGGGGGACATTACAGAGGTAAGGAAGGGCAAGGAATGGAGGGACTTGAAAACAAGATGCGAATTTTAAAATCTAGATGTTGACCAGGAGACAATGTAGGTCAGTGGGTACGAAGGTGATGGATGAACAGGACATGGCATTAGTAAGGACACATTGAGACTTTAGATGACTTCAAGTTAATGGAGGAGAATGTCGGAGGCTGGCAAGGCGTGCATTGCAATAGTCAAGTTTAGAGGTAACAAAGGCATGGATGAGAGTTTCAGCAGTAGATCAACTGTGCCAGGGCAGAATCAGGTGATGTTATGGAGGTGGAACCAGGTAGTCTTAGTGGCAGTGCAGATATGTGATCAGAAACTCATCATGGGGTTGTGAACTTTCTGGTTCCGCTTCAGATGGTTGCCAGGGGGAGGGATGGAGTCAGAAGCTAAGGAATGGAAATTGTACCAGGGCCAAAGACAATGTCTTTAATCCTTCCAGTGGTTAGTTGGAGGAAACTTCTGGTCATTCGGTAGTGGACATCGGGACAGCAATCTGATAACTTAGCAACAGTGCAGGAGTCAAGAGAAGTGATAGTGAGGTAGAGCTGTGTGTCGTCAGCATACGTGTGAAAACTAATGCTGTGATTTTGGATGTCCTCGCCGAGGGAGAACATGTAGATGATAAATCAGAGTCTGCCAAGGGTAGACCTTTGGGGGCACCATAGAGAACAATATGGGAATGGAAAGAGAAGTCATTACAAGTAATAATGTGGCTATGATAAGATAGATAAGAATTTAACCTGGGATTACAGTCCAACCCAGACAACAGTAGAGAGGCATTAGAAGAAAATGATGTGGTAACTGTGCCAAATGCTGCAGACAGGTTGTGAAGGACAAGGAAGGATAATTTACCTTTACTACAGTTACATAGGATGTCATCTGTGACTTTGATAAGAGCAGTTTGTGTACAGCGACTTTGTGAAAACCTGATTGGAGAGATTCAAATAGGCATTAAGTGCAACTCAACTGGTGATTGGGCAGGAAAACCATCCATGGGCCTTCCTGCCACAGGCTTAATTGGGGTGAAGGTAGGAAGATGGAGGGGGGGTGGGGGGCATCCTTCACCCATTAAATGTCCCTGCTACCAAACTCACCACAGGGGAGGACACAAGATTCCGCGTCAAGGCTGACACTACCACAGCGCAGCAATGTTGGACTAACTCAGATTTCTCTGCCGCAAACTCAGATTTTAATTCTTGGAAGAGAAGTTATAACTCTCATTATTTTATTTAATAGTTGAACATTGAAGCAAATAGGGATGGATCAAAAAATAATTTACCAATTGTTACGACTGGGTTGTTATGGGGAGGAATGAACAGGCTCCCCTTTATTCAGCCTCCTCAGCTGGTTGCAACAAAGGCTTTTTTTAATGCTCACCATAAATGCCTTTTCCAATTCAAATGTATTTAGAAACATAGAAACTAGGAGCAGGAGTAGGCCATTCGGCTCTTCGAGACTGCTCCACCATTCATTATGATCATGGCTGAGTATCCAACTCAATAGCCTCCTCCCGCTTTCTCCCCATACCCTTTGATCCCTTGCGCCCCAGGAGCTATATCTAACTCCTTCTTGAAAACATACAATGTTTTGTTCTCAATACTTTCTGTGGTAACGAATTCCACAGGCTCACCACTCTCTGAGTGAAGAAACTTCTCCTCATCTCAGTCCTAAATGGTCTACCCCATATCCTCAGACTGTGACCCCTGATTCTGGACTCCCCCACCATTAGGAACATCCTTCCTGCATCTACCCTGCCTAGTCCTGTTAGAATTTTATAGGCTTCTATGAGATCCCCCCTCATACTTCTGAACTCCAGCGAATACAATCCTAATCGACTCAATCTCTCCTCATATGTCAGTCACGCCATCTCAGGAATCAGTCCGGTAAATCTTTGCTGCCCTCCCTCTATAGCAAGTACATCCTTCTTCAGATAAGGAGACTAAAACTGCACACAATATTCCAGGTGTGGTCTCACCAAGGTCCTGTACAATTGCAGCAAAACATCCCTGTTCCTGTACTCGAATCCTCTGGCTATTAAGGTCAACATGCCATTTGCCTTCTTTACCGCCTGCTGTACCTGCATGCTTACCTTCGGCGACTGGTGTACAAGGACACCCAGGTCTCGTTGCACATTCCCCTCTCTCAATTTATAGCCATTCAGGTAATAGTCTGCCTTCTGGTTTTTACCACCAAAATGGATAACATCACATTTATCCACATTATGCTGCATCTGCCATGCATTTGCCCACTCAGCTTGTCCAAATCACACTGAAGCTTCTCTGCATCCTCCTCACAGCTCATCCTCCCACCCAGCTTTGTGTCATCTGCAAATTTGGAGATATTACATTTAATTCTCTCATCTAAATCATTAATATATATTGTGAATAACTGGGGTCCAAGCACCGATCCCTGCGGTACCGCACTAGTCACTTCCTGCCATTCGGAAAATGACCCGTTTATTCCTTTTTTGTTTCCTGTCTGCCAACCAGTTTTCTATCCATCTCAATACACTACCCCCAATTCCATCGCTTTAATTTTACACACCAATTTTTCTTTATGTGGGACTTTGTCGAAAGCCTTCTGAAAGTCCAAATAAGCCACATCCACTGGCTCCCCCTCATCAACTCTACTCGTTACATCCTTGAAAAATTCCAGTAGATTTGTCAAGCATGATTTCATTTTTGTCAATTCATGCTGACTCTCTCTGATTCTGCCACTGCTTTCCAAGTGCTCAACTATTAAATCTTTTATAATGGACTCTAGAATTTTCCCCACTACTGATGTTAGACTGACTGGTCTATAATTCCCTGTTTTCTCTCTGCCTCCCTTTTTAAATAGTGGGGTTACGTTATCTACCCTCCAATCTGTAGGAACTGTTCCAGAGTCTATAGAATCTTGGAAGATGACCACCAATGCATCCACTGTTTCTAGGGCCGCTAACTTAAGTACTCTGGGATGTAGATTATCTGGCCCCGGAGATTTATTGGCCTTCAATCCCATCAATTTCCCCAACACCATTTCCCTTTATATACTGATTTCTTTCAGTTCCTCCCTCTCACTAAACCCTGTGTTCCCCAACATTTCTGGTATGTTATTTGTGTCCTCCTTTGTGAAGACAGAACCAAAGTATGTATTTAGTTGGTCAGCCATTTCTTTGTTCCCCATTATAAATTCCCCTGTTTCTGACTGTAAGGGACCGACATTTGTCTTCACCAATCTTTTTCTCTTCACCTACTTGTACAAACTTTTATGGTCAGTTTTTATGTTCCCTGCAAGCTTACTCTCGTACTCTATTTTCCCCTTCTCAATCAATCCCTTGGTCCTCCTTTGCTGAATTCTAAGCTGCTCCCAATCCTCAGGTCTGTTGTTTTTTCTGGCCAATTTGTATGCCTCTTCCTTGCATCTAATACTATCTCTAATTTGCCTTGCAAGCCATGGTTTGGACACCTTTCCTTTACTTGGTCACCTTTACTTTTTTAATAAGGAGCCAATCAAACCAGGTTTTCTGGAGTTAAGAGTGAGTTTATTTGTTAATTAGGGGTTTTGAATGTCTGTTGAGTATCTGGCTGGTTATCAGTTTCCATTGTCTTGACAGAATTACAACTGATTACAGTTGTACTTTGTACAGTCCAGTACTTGGCATTTTTAATCCCTACTTTTCAAGAGGCCCATTTTGAGTGGACCTCAACACCCCCAGGTGTGGAATTCCATGAGCAACATGCCAACAGTGCAATCCATATAGTAACTTTCCAGAAAAGTAGTCAATTTACAATACCAGCCATCAGATGGTAGCCATTGTTGGTCAGTGTTTTTTCTTGTATTTTTTTTAAAAAACAGGTCTTCTTTAAACAGCTCAATATGTTTTTGGTTAGCTGGTGAATTTATAAATAGATCTCACTCAGTCACAATTTCCCATCGTCATGACACAATAGATACTGCTTTATAGTGTCAGTTGTGGTTCAGCTTGTAGCACTCTCACCTGAGTCATAAAGTTCTGGGTTCAAGTCCCACTCCGGGGCTTGAACACAAATCAAAGCTGACATTCTAGTTCAATCCTGAGAGGTGCTGTATTATTGGAGGTGCCATCTTTCAGACAAAGCATTAAACCGAGGCCCCATCAGCCTTTTTGTGTGAATGCAAAAGATCAATGGCATTATTTTGAAGAGGAGCAGAGGAGTCATCCCTGGTGTCCTGACCAATATTTATTCCAAAGTCAACATTAGAAAAACAGATTAACTGGTCATTATCACATTGCTATTTGTTGGAGTTTGCTGAGCGCAAATTGGCTGCTGCGTTTCCTACATTACAACCGTGACTACACTTTGAAAAAAAAGTACGTAATTGGCTATAAAGTGCTTTGAGACATTCAGTGGTCGTGAAAAGTGCTATATAAATACAAGTCTTTCTTACTTGCTGTAAAAGTCAGTGGCACACAAAAGGACTTATCTACTATAAGGACCTGGGGCTTGATGCTGGTGGATAGTGAGTAAGGAGTCTTAATTTATTTTTAAATTGTTTTGAAAAAATCTAATTCTGTTTGTAGCTAGCATTAACTGAAATCTACAGTTTAAACTCTAAAGTTCCCAGCCTTAAGCAGAGTTTTAACTAAGTCTCTCTCCACTGGATGGGCTTAGTTAATTAAAGCAGCAGCTGAAACTGGGTCAGCTGGCCTTTGCCTCAGAACATATAAAGCCAGCCAACTTAGTGTTACTTAGCACTTGAGTGCTGGGAGTTGGATCATTAAATGAGTTAAGGGAGGAGAGGAAAGAGGTGCTCTTTTGCCTTTGGCATTTGATAACATGAGATAGCGGCAGCCTTAAAGAGCAAGGGGAACTCGGCCTGACACCGCAGCGAGACCAGGAGCCAGCGCGAGGGGACTGGCAGCCTTGGTAAGTAGGACCTGGTGACTATTTCTACTGCCCAGTTTTAAAGTAAAAATTGGTCCCTAGTTTAGATTAAGTAGTGTTTAAAATATAAGTAATAAGGTTCCTTGTATATATTTAATAATCCTTTAACTAGAGGAAGTAACAGTAAAGGGTGTATTTTGAGGGAAGCTACAGCAGGGCAGCTCAGCTATGTGGAATGCTCCTTCCATGTGATGTGGGAAGTCAAGGACACTTCAGGCAATCACGTGTGCAGTAAGTGTCTCCAGCTGCAGCTATTTGAAATCCACATTTCAGAGCTGGAGCTATGGCTGGAGTCACTGTGGAGCATCCGCAAGGTTGAGATCTTAATGGATAGCATGTACACTGAGGTAGTCACACCGCAGGTAAAGAGTACACAGGCAGAATGGGAATGGGTGACCGCGAGACAGAGTAAAAGCAGTAGACAGGGAGTGCAAGAGTCCCCTGGACTCATCTCCATCTCTAACAGATTTTCTGTTTTGGATACTGTTTGGGGAGATAGTTTCCCAAGAGAATGCAGCAAAAGCCAAGTCTGTAGCACCATGAGTGGCTCAACTATACCAGGAAGTGAGAAAAAGAGTGGGAAAGCAATAGTGATAGGGATTCCATAGGGAACAGATAGACGTTTCTGCAGCCGCAGACATGGCACCAGGACGATATGTTGCCTCCCTGGTGCCAGGGTCCAGGATGTCACTAAACGGCTGATGGACATTCTGAAAGGGGAGGTGAACAGCCAGAGGTTGTGGTCCGTATCAGTACCCCAACACAGGTAAAAAGAGGGATGAGGTCCTGAAAGCAGGATATAGCGAACTAGGAAATAAATTAAAAAGCAGGACCTCAAAGGTAGTAATCTCAGGATTACTCCCAGTGTAGATCAAGAATAGGAGAATAGGCCGGATGAATGCGTGGCTGGAGAGATGGTGTAGGAAGGAGGCATTGGGACCGATTCTGGGGAAAATGGGATCTGTACAAGCTGGACAGGTTGCACCCCAGCAGGACCAAGACCAAATATCCTCGCAAGGATATTCACTAGTCCAGGGGGAGGGTTTAAACTAGACTGGCAGAGGGATGGGAAGCTGAGTGAGGAGACACAAGAGCTGGAAACAAAGATAGAGATGAAAGATAGAAAGCAAAAGTGGAAAGCAGAGGAAATGGGGGCTAGCAGCAAATGGGGCCATAGTACAAAAAAAATGTAACAATGTTAAAAAGACAAGTCTAAAGGCACTGTATCTGAATGCACAAAGCATTCGCAATAAGGTAGGCGAATTAACAGTGCAAATAGACGTTAATGGGTACAACATGATTGTGATGACAGAGACGTGGCGGTGGAACTGAATATCCAAGGGTATTTGATATTTAGGAAGGATGGGCAAAAAGGAAAAGGAGGTGGGGTGGCATTGTTAGTTAAGAATGAAATCAGTGCAATAGTGAGAAAGGATATCGGCTTAAAAAAATCTAGATCTAGATGTAGAGTCAGGATGGGTGGAGCCAAGAAGCAACATAGGGCAGAAAATATTAGTAGCAGTTGTCTATCGGCCTCCACATAGTAGTGGTAAGGGAGGGGATGGCATTAAACAGGAAATTAGAGATGCATGTAACAAGGGCGCTACAGTAATCATGGGCGACTTTTATCTAATATAGACAAACCAAATTAGCAATGGCAGATAAATTCCTGGAGTGTGTATAAAATGGTTTTTACGACCAGTACGTCAAGGAACCAACTAGGGAACAGGCTATCCTAGATTTGGTAATGTGCAATGAGAAGAGGATAATTAATAATCTTAAAAACAAAAAAACTGCGGATGCTGGAAATCCAAAACAAAAACAGAATTACCTGGAAAAACTCAGCAGGTCTGGCAGCATCGGCGGAGAAGAAAAGAGTTGACGTTTCGAGTCCTCATGACCCTTCGACAGAACCGAAGGGTCTTCTCCGCCGATGCTGCCAGACCTGCTGAGTTTTTCCAGGTAATTAATAATCTTGTTGTGTGGGGTCCTTTAGGGAACTGTGACTATAACATGATAGAATTCTTCATTAGGATGGAAAGTGAAATAGTTCAATCTGAAACTAGGATCCTAAATCTAAACAAAGAAAACTACAAAGGTATGAGGAGTGGGTTGGCTATATAGATTGGGGAACTTCATTAAAAGACATGACGGTGGATAAGCAATGGCTAATGTTTAAGGAATGAATGCATGCATTGCAACAGTTAAACATTCCTTTCTGGCGCAAAAACACAACAGCAAAAGTGGCCCAAACATGGCCAATTTAAGAAATTAAGGACAGTATTAGATCCAAAGGGGAGTCAGATAAAAGTTGCTAGAAAAAGTAGCAAGCCTGAGAATTGCCAGCAGGTTAGAATTTGGCAAAGGAGAACCAAGAGATCAATTTAGAGGGGAAAAAAAGAGTATGAGAGTAAACTTGCAAGGAACATAAAAGCAGACTGTAAAAGCGTCTACAAGTACGTAAAAAGGAAAGATTAGTGGAGACAAATGTAGGTCCCTTACAGTCCAAAACAGAAGAATTTATAATAGAGAACAAGGAAATGGCAGAGCAATTAAACAACTACTTTAGTTCTGTCTTCACGGAGGAGACAAATAATTTCCCTGAAATGCTAGGGTATCAAGGGTCTAGCAAGAAGAAGGAATTAAAGAAATTAGTATTATTAAAACAAGTGCTGGAGAAATTAATGAGACTGAAAGCTGATAAATCCCCAGGGCCTGATAATCTACATCCCAGGGTACTAAAGGAGGTGGCCACAGAAATATTGGATGCATTGGTTGTCATCTTCAAAAATTCTATAAATTCTGGGACAGTCCCAGCAGGTTGGAGTGGTAAACATAACCCCACTATTTAAAAAAGGGTGAAGGGAGCAAATAGGAAATTGCAGGCTGGTTAGCCTAACATCAGCAGTAGGCAAAATGCTTGAGTTTATTTTAAAGGATGTGATAACAGGGCACTTAGATAATATCAACGGGATTAGACAAAGTCAACATGGATTCATGAAAGGAAAATTGTGTTTGACAAACCTACTGGAGTTATTTGAGGACGTACCTAGCAGAATAGATAAAGGAGAACCAGTGGACGTGGTGTATTTGGATTTTCAGAAAGCTTTTGATAAAGTCCCACATAAGAAGTGAGTGTGTAAAATTAAAGCACATGGAATTGGGGGTAATATACTGGCATGGATTGAAATCGGTTAACAAACAATAGAGAACAGGACTAAATGGATCTTTTTCGGAGTGGCAGGCAGTGACTAGTGGTGCCCTCTGGTGCTTGTGCCCCAGCTATTCACAATACGTATCAAGGACATGGACGAGGGAACCAAATTTTTCCAAGTTTGCTGACAGCACAAAACTAGGTGGGAAGGCAAGTGGTGAGGAGGATTTTTTTTTTCCTTTACTCTTTCATGGGATGTGGGTGTCACTGGCAAGGCCAGCATTTGTTGCCCATCCCTAATTGCCCTTGAACTAAGCAGCTTGCTTGGCCATTTCGGAGTACAGTTAAGAGTCAACTACATTGCTGTGAATCTGGAGTCACATGTGGGCCACATAAGGATGGCAGATTTCCTTCCAAAAGATGGGCTTTTACAACAATTGATGATAGTTTCATGGTAGCCATTACTGAGACTAGCTTTTTGATATTCCAGGTTTATCAACTGAATTTAAATTCCACCAGCTACTGGCATACTGGGATTTGAACTCATGTCCCCAGGGCATTAGCCTGGGCCTCTGGATTATTAGTCCAGTGATATTACCACTATGCCACCGTCTCCCCATTGAGAGACTTCAAGGCAATTTGGACAAGTTGAGTTGGTGGACAATTACATGGCAGATACAGTATAACGTAGATAAGTGTGAAGTTATCCACTCTGGTAGAAAAAAACAAAATGGCAGAGTATTATTTAAATGGTGATAGATTGGGAAATGTTGATGTACAAAAGGACCTGGGTGTCCTTGTACACCAGTCACTGAAAGCAAGCATGCAAGTGTAGCAAGCAGTTAGGAAGGTAAATGGTACGTTGGCCTTCATTACAAGAGGATTTGAGTACAGGAACAAGAATGCCTGACTGCAACTGTCCAGGGCCTTTGTGAGACCACACCTGGAGTATTGTGTGCAGTTTTGATCACCTTACCTAAGAAAAAGAAATATTTGCCATAGACGGAGTGAAGCGAAGGTTGACCAGACTGATTCTTGGAATGGTAGGATTGTCATACGAGGATAGATTGGGTCAACTAGGCCTGTATTCACTGGAGTTTAGAAGAATGAGGGGGGCTCTCATTGAAATGTATAAGATTCTGACAGAGCAGGACAGAGTGGATGCAGGGATGATGTTTACTCTGGCTGGGAGGGTCTAGAACAAGGAGTCACAGTCTCAGGATGGTAGACCATTTAGGACTGAGATGAGAAGAAATTTCTTCACTCAGAGGGTGGTGAACTTGTGGAATTCTCTGTTACAGAAAGCTATGGAGGCCAAGTCACTGAATATATTTAAGAAGGAAGTAGATAGATTTCTAAACTGTAAAGGCATCAAAGGGTATGGGGAGAGAGCAGGAGTGTGGCATTGAGATAGAGGATCAGTCATGAACATGCTGAATGGTGGAGCAAGCTTGAAGGGCCGAATGGCCTACTCCTGCTCAAATTTTCTATGTAATATACAAATTATGTCTTACAGTAAGCACCGGAATTGACTGCACATGTAGTCTTTTTCACTGAGACTATTGCATGCATCTCAATATACAGGGTTTTGTATGTATACAGAACCTGATGTCTCTGGGACAAATGAACTGGCAGACCCTCTGAAATCTCCTCACTGACCTCTAAGGGACCGTCAATTCCCACTTAAAACTCCTGATCTAGGAAAAGTGCTCCCTAAAAGCCCATTGTGGTATGGCTTCTTATCAGAGAGTCCTATTCTTGTTCCAGTCCTACTCCGGCCCCCTTCCACAACTCTTTCTCCGGTACATCGATGATTACTTCGGTGCCGCTTCATGCTCTCGTTGGTACTTGGAAAAATTTATTAATTTTGCTTCCAATCTCCATCCCCCCATCATTTTCACGTGGTCCATCTCTGACACTTCCCTTCCCTTCCTTGACCTCTCTGTCTCAATCACTGGTGATAGACTGTCCACCAATATCCATTACAAACCCACCGACTCCCACAGCTATCTCGACTACAGCTCCTCACACCCCGCTTCCTATAAGGACTCCATCCTATTCTCTCAGTTCCTTCGCCTCCGTCGCATCTGTTCCGATGATGCTACCTTCAAAAACAGTTCCTCTGACATGTCCTCCTTCTTCCTTGACCGAGGTTTTCCACCCACGGTCGTTGACAGGGCCCTCAACCGTGTCCGGCCCATCTCCCACGCATCCGCCCTCACGCCTTCTCCTCCCTCCCAGAAACATGATAGGGTCCCCCTTGTCCTCACTTATCACCCCACCAGCCTCCGCATTCAAAGGATCATCCTCCGCCATTTCCGCCAACTCCAGCATGATGCCACCACCAAACACATCTTCCCTTCAGCCCCCCTATCGGCATTCCATAGGGATCGCTCCCTCCGGGACACCCTGGTCCACTCCTCCATCACCCCCTACTCCTCAACCCCCTCCTATGGCACCACCCCATGCCCACGCAAAAGATGCAACACCTGCCCCTTCACTTCCTCTCTCCTCACCGTCCAAGGACCCAAACACTCCTTTCAAGTGAAGCAGCATTTCACTTGCATTTCCCCCAACTTAGTCTACTGCATTCGTTGCTCCCAATGTGGTCTCCTCTACATTGGAGAGACCAAACGTAAACTGGCGACCGCTTTGCAGAACACCTGCAGTCTGTCCGCAAGAATGACCCAAACCTCCCTGTCGCTTGCCATTTTAACACTCCACCCTGCTCTCTTGCCCACATGTCTGTCCTTGGCTTGCTGCATTGTTCCAGTGAAGCCCAACGCAAACTGGAGGAACAACACCTCATCTTCCAACTAGGCACCTTACAGCCATCCGGACTGAATATTGAATTCAACAACTTTCGGTCGTGAGCTCTCTCCCCCATCCCCACCCCCTTTCTGTTTCCCCCTTCCTTTTCTTTTTTTTCCAATAAATTATATAGATTTTCCTTTTCCCACCTATTTCCATTATAAAAAAAAATTATTTTTTTTTACATCTTTTATGCTCTCCCCACCCCCACTAGAGCTATACCTTGAGTGCCCTACCATCCATTCTTAATTAGCACATTCGTTTAGATAATATCACCAACTTTAACTTTAACACCTATGTGTTCTTTTGTACTATTGTTGTTGACATCTTTTGATGATCTGCTTCTATCACTGCTTGTTTGTCCCTACAACCACACCCCCACTCCACCTCTCTCTCTCTCCGCCCCCCACACACACACCTTAAACCAGCTTATATTTCAACTCTTTCTTGGACTCGAACTCAAGTTCTGTCGAAGGGTCATGAGGACTCGAAACGTCAACTCTTTTCTTCTCCGCCGATGCTGCCAGACCTGCTGAGTTTTTCCAGGTAATTCTGTTTTTGTTTTTGTTTTGGATTCCCAGCATCCGCAGTTTTTTTGTTTTTAGTCCTATTCCTTCCTGTCTTTTTGGCTGCCCCTCCTCATCCTCCAGCTCCAAAGCCCTCTGGAAAGCTTACTTCTGAAAGTAAAGAAAGTTGAAGTATTTTACAATTGATATGTAAATGGTTGTAAGAACTCAAAGGGCAGTTCTTAAGGGATTATCATCTTGGGAAAATGTTACCAGTGGGGTGCCCGGAGATCTATTCTGGGACCTCTTTTGTTTAATACCTACATAAAGTATCAGGAGATCAGGAGTTAGAAGTCACAAGCACAGTGGATAAATTTGTAGATGATATGAAGCCACTGAAGGAGGTATGCTGCATACTTGAACAAAATAAGCTACAGGAGAATTTGAATATACTTAGGAATCAGGCAGATGTGTGGCAGATGAAATTCAATAGAAATAAATTCCAAAATGCTTCTCATGGGGACAAATAATCTAGGAAAGGACTTATCCTTAAGTGAAGAAGAAATAATCTGTATAGAAATTAGTGAGAACTGCAGGGCCTGATTGACAAATTGAAGCTATTGCAACAAATCAAGATGGCAGTTTGTAAAACAAATCAAATATTGGGATGTATTAAAAGGTCAATGTTGAGCCAATATAGTGAGCTAAACCTGCCACTTTATAAATCACTTGTGCAACCACACCTGGAATAACATTTACACTTCTGGGCTATCACAGTGTGAAACAGATGTTACAGCTATTGAAAGGAGAAGGCAACCAGAATGATTGAGGGGTTGGAAGAATTATTATATAGGTATTATATAAATTGGGTGTGTTCTCTTTGAAAGAGAAGTTTGAAAAGTGAATAGATTTATTGTTTTAGAATTCTAAAGGAACTAGATAATATCAATCATGACAGACTGTTTCATCTTCTGCAGGACAGTTGAACCAGAGGACACATCTTGCACTTGAAGGGGATTAAGTACAAAACTAATCGAGAAACACATTTTATAGAGTGAGTGGTAAATCTATGGAACAGGCTTCCTGGAGAGACAGTGAAAGCAGACCGCATTGACTCATTCAAATGCGAATTAGATAATTTCTTTCAGAAACTATTTTGAAATACAGTATATAAGTAATTTGAGATATGGTTTATATGCATGCTTGGGAGGAACAGGTGTCTTTGGATCTATAGTTTCCAAAGCTTTCCACCAATGCGGGTTTTCCTGGCATCATTTCTAGCTCTGCTCTAGACAAATTGATACAGATTAAATGAGATGGTCAGTCAACAACAATAGCTTACATTTATATAACACCTTAACATAGTAAAACATCCAGAGGCACTTCACAGGAGTATTATCAAACAAAATTTGACAAGAGCCACATAAGGAGATACTAGAACAGATGAGGTAGGTTTTAAGGAGCGTCTTTAAGGAGGAAAGAGAGATGGAGAGGTTTATTGAGACAATTCAAGAGTTCAGGTTCTCAGCAGCTCAGCTGGCAATGCTGGAATAATTAAAATCAGGTATGAGCAAGAGGCCAGATTCAGAGGTGCGGAGATATCTCAGAGGGTTTTAGGGCTTAAGGAGGTTACAGAGATAGGAAGGGATGAGGATTTTATTGTAGTTGTAACACGTAACTATCAAAATGATAGATGATGAACTAGATGGACCTTGGTCTATGCTTTGCCCAGTCTGGATCTAATTCCAGCAATTTAGTTAACTAAATGGGATATTGATGCACTACAACCGTATCTCTTTTCACATTCCTTTGCCCCTTTTTTGTCTTTCCATCGTCCCACTGAGTTACAGCAACATCTAAATTTTCCATAAAACATTTTGCAACTCATTCAAACCATTAACTGAGAGCCTGTGATTGATATCTATTCGTTCTCAACTGTCATTTCCTCCAACTGCTGACTGATTAATTTAGAATTTTTTTTTGAAAAAATATACTTTATTCATAACATATCTGAAAGAACATTACAAGACAATTCAAAAAGTGCAATCATGTTCCAGTTTTCCACATAGATCATGGGGTGCTTCAATACAATCAACGAATGTTAGACATTTCAAAATGGTCTTGACAGACAGTGCAATGGTATTCAAGTTACCTACATAGATCATGTTGCACTCTGAGGTGCTTCAATACAATTGTGATACATGTTTTCACTGCATACATTCAATGTGAGTCATACAGCCCTAGAGGTCTATACAATTCCTAGCCCCTTGGTGCACTATGGCTAAAAGGTCTTAGACAGCAACTTTTCCCCATTGTGCCTTTGCAGCGGCTGCCCCAAGCCTTAGTGCATCCCTCAGCACATGGTCCTGGACTTTGGAATGTGCCAGTCTGCAGCACTCAGTTGGGGAGTCTGCACTGGCAGACCAACAAGTTTCGGGCAGACCAAAGAGCATATTTCACCGAGCTGATGACTGTCCAGCTGCAGTGGAGGTTTGTCTCGGTGTGCATCCCTGGGAACAGCCCGTGGAGCACAGAGTCCTGTGTCACGGAGCTGCTCAGGATGAACCTTGACAAAAAGAACTGCATCTCTCTCCAGACCTTCTTTGCAAAGGCACATTCCACAAGGAGGTGAACAACAGTCCCTTCCCCACCACAGCCACCTCGAAGGCAGCATGCAGTGGTGGTGAGACTCCTGGTGTGTAGGAAGGATCTGACTGAGAGGGCCTTTCTCACCACCAGCCAAGCTGTGTCTCGGTACTTGTTGGAAAGTTCTGGCGATGAGGCATTCTGCCAAATGACTGACAATCTGCTTGGGGAACCATCCAAAGGACCCACCATCCACTTTCCCCGCAGGGCCTCTAGGACGTTACATGCTGACCACTACCTGATGGACTTGTGGTCAAAAGTGTTTCTCTGCATAAATTTTTCCACGAGAGACAGGCGGTACAGCACAGTTCAACTACTTGGAGCATTCCACAGCAGCATGGCCAGACCCATCTTTCGCAACACCAGGAACAGGTAGAACCTCAGCACGTAGTGACACTTGGTGTTTGCATACCGAGGGTCTCGGCACAGCGTGAGGCATCCACCCACAAAGGTGGCCATCAGGATAAGGATGATGTTGGGCACGTTTTTTTCCCCTTTTATCTAGTGTTTTGTACATCATGTCCCTGGGAACACAATGCATTTTCGATATCCATATAAAGTGAAAGATGTCTCGGGTGATCGCCACAGCGCAGGAGTGAGGAATGGGCCAGACCTGCGACCTGTACAGCAACATCGAGAGTGCCTCACACTTGATGACAGGTTCTTACCCGCAATGGAGAGGGAGTGTTGCTTCCACATGCCCAGTTTTCTTTTCACCATAGCCATTTGTTCCTTCCAGTTTCTCATGCACGCCCTGGCCCCTGTGAACCATATCCAGAGCTCCTTCAGGCAGTCTGACCTGGGGACAAAGGAACAGTCAGCCCAATTCCCAAAGAACATGGCCTCGATATTGCCACAATTTACCTTGGCTCCTGAGGCCAGTTCAAACTGCTCGCAGATGTTGATCAGTCTGCACACCGACCACGGATCCGAGCAGAAGACGTGACATCGTCCACGTACAGAAGGACGCTTTGACCTGAGTGCCTCCACTGCCTGGGATCATCACTCCTCTTATGCCCAGATCCTTCCTGATGAATTCAGCAAAGGGTTCTATGCAACACACAAACAGGACAGGGGAGACAGGGGAGCCCTGCCTGACTCCAGATTTAATCGGAATGCTTTCTGATTTCCACCCATTGATTGAAACTGCTAGTGATTTTTTTTTTAAAAAAACTACTTTATTCATAAAATATCTGGAAGAACATTCCAAAATCACCATCACAGAAGTACAATCAGATTCAACTTTTACACATGGATCACAAGGTGTATCAATACAATCAATGAATATTACAATCATTTCAGTATGGTCAATGCAGACAATCAGACAATGGTATTGGAGTTATCAACATACATCATGTTGCACTGAGGTGCTTCAATACAATTAGTATTCACTGCATACATTCATTTTGAGCTGTACAGCCCAAGGGGCTCTCAACAGTTCCCAGCCCCTCGGTGCACTGTGGCAGAAAGGTCTTAGACAGCGACCTTTCCCCCATTCCACCTTTGCAGCGGCTGCCCCAAGCTTTAGTGCATCCCTCAGCACGTAGTCCTGGACTTCGGAATATGCCAGTCTGCAACTCTCAGTCAGGGACAACGCCTTGTGCTGGGAGATCAACAAGTTTCGGGCAGACCAAAGAGCATCTTTCACTGAGTTGATGATCCTCCAGATGCAGCTGATGTTTGTCTCGGTGCGAACAGCCCGTAGAGCACAGAGTCCTGTGTCAAGGAACTGCTCGGGATGAACCTCAACAGAAACCACTGCATCTCTCTCCAGACCTTCTTTGCAAAGGCACAATCCACAAGGAGGTGAACAATGGTCTTGTCCCCACCACAGCCACCTCGAGGGCAATGTGCAGAGGGGGCCTTTCTCACCACCAGCCAAGCTACATCTTGGTGCTTGTTGGAAAGTTCTGGCGATGAGGCATTCTGCCTAATGACTTTGTAGTCTGCTCGGGGAACCATACCACAGGATCCACCCTCTCCTTTTCCCGCAGGGCCTCTAAGATCTTACGTGCTGACCACTGCCTGATGGACTTGTGGTCAAAGGTGTTCCTCTGCATAAATTTTTCCACGAGGGACAGGTGGTACAGCACGGTCCAACTACTTGGAGCGTTCCGCAGTAGCGTGGCCAGACCCATCCTTCGCAACACCAGGGACAGGTAGAACCTCAGCACGTAGTGACACTTGGTGTTTGCGTTCCGAAGGTCTACACACAGCTTGATGCAGCCACACACAAAGGTGGCCATCAGTATGAGGGCGATGTTGGGCACATTTTCCCCCCCTTATCTAGAGGCTTGTACATCGCGTCCCTGCGGACACGATCCATTTTCGACCTCCAGATAAAGCGAAAGATGGCTCGGGTGATCGCCATCGCACAGGAGTCTGGAATGGGCCAGACCTGCGCCACGTACAGCAACAGCGAGAGTGCCTCACACCTGATGACCAGTTCTTACCCGCAATGGAGAGGGAGCGTCGCTCCACATGCCCAGTTTTCTTTGCACCATAGACACTCACTCCTTCCAGTTTCTAATGCTTGCCCCAGTCCCTCTGAACCATAACCCCAGCACCTTCAAGCTGTCAGCCCTGACGGAGAAGGGGACAAAAGATCGGTCAGCCCAGTTCCCAAAGAACATGGCCTAGCTCTTCCCGTGATTTACCTTGGCTCCCAAGGCCAGTTCGAACTGGTTGCAGATGTGGATCAATCTGCACCAACAGCGGATCCGAGCAGAAGACGGAGACATGTTCCATGTACAGGGAGGCTTTGACCTGAGTGCCTCCACTGCCTGGGATTGTCACTCCTCTTATACCCGGATACTTCCTGATGGACTCAGCAAAGGGTTCTATGCAAACAAGACAGGGGAGAGAGGGTAGCCCTGCCTGACTCCAGATTTAATAGGAATGCTATCTGATTCCCACCCATTGATTGAGACTATGCTACTGATGTTAGTGTAGAGCAGTTGGATCCAATTACGAATTCCCTCCCCAAACCCCATTTTGGAGAGCACATCCACCAGGTGTGCGATATTCTGTCAAAGGCCTTTTCCTGATGAGGCAGGTGTCCACACCCCTGTCCTGCACATGGACAATCATATCCCTGAGCAGTGCAAGGCTGTCAGAGATCTTCCTGACTGGCACAGTGCAGGTCTGGTCAGGGTGGATCACCAATTCCAGAGCGGACTTGACCCGACTGGCAGAATCTTATAGTCCACATTCAACAGTGAAATGGGTTGCCAATTTCTAATTTCCTCCCTTTCCCCCTTGTGCTTGTAGATGAGGGTGATGATGCCTTTCCTCGTGGATTCTGACATGCTGCCCGCCAGAAGCATACTCTCGTATACCTCTAGCAGGTCTGGGGCCGATCCAGTCCCACAGAGCTGAATAGAACTCCACCAGCAAGCCATCACATCCGGAAGTTTTACTCTTCTCGAAGGACTCAAGGACCTTAGTCAGTTTATGAGGAGTTAGCAGTTTGTCCAGGCTTTCCCGTGTACTGTCGTCTAAGACCTCCGTGATAGAGGACAGGAAGGTCTGGGAGGCCGTGCTGTCTGTGGGCTTCATGTCATACAATCCGGCATAAAAGGATTTGCTGATCCTCAAAATGTCGGACTGCGATAACTTTACGGAGCCGTCTTGTTCCTTCAGGCTGCTGATCACAGAGCTCTCTCTGTGTACCTTTTGGAAGAAGAAGCGTGAGCACATCTCATCCTGCTCCACAGAGCAGACTCTGGACCGGAAGATGATCTTAGAGGCCTCCGAGGCAAAGAGTGAGGCTTGCTGACTCTTCACCTCTTGGAGTTCCTCTTTGAAATCGACCCCCATCAACTGCAGCCGCAGCAGGTCCTGCTCGTTTTTCTGAAGTCGGGACATTTCCCTCTGTTCCTTTCTAGCTTTCTGGGCACCTTTGAGGATGAAAAACCTCCTGATGTTTCCCTTGATCACTTCCCACCAGTGTGTCAGGGACTCAAAGAGGGGTTTCACCGTTCTCCAACCTTTGTAATCCCTCTTGAGCTCCTCAATGTTCCCTGGGGTCAGCAGTTGCACGTTTAGCTTCCATGCCCCCCTGCCCAGCCTCTTGACTTCCTCTAAGTGACAGTCAGCCAGTAGGAGGCAGTGGTCAGAGAAGAACACCAGCTTGACGTGGGTGGATCTGACTGCGAATGCACGGGACACAAACAGGAAGTCTATCCTGGAACGGATGGACCCGTCAGTCCGCGACTAGGTGTATCTACGCTGCGCTCCGTCTGCAGGGTTGCTGAAGACGGCATGCAGCTTGGCATCCTTAACTGTTTCCATCAGGGATCTGGACGTAGCGTCCAATCTGCTGTTGGCCCTGCCGGATTGTCCAGCCGCATCAATGATGCAGTTGAAGTCACTGCCCAGGATGACCAGCCTAGAGGTCGCCTGCAGCAGTGGGAACTGCTGAAAGACTGCCAGCTGCTCACCCTTTTGTGCCAGAGCATACACGTTAATTAACCGGCGTGCAGCATTCTTATACATTACATCTGCTACAAGGAGGCGCCCGCCCACCACCTCCTTAACCTCGGAGACGGTGAAGTTGCCTCCCCGCAGCAGAATACCCAGGCCGGAGGAATGAGAGTCATTTCCTCCCGACCAGATCGATGGCCCATGGGACCACCATCGTGACCATTGCCTGTAGGAGCTGAGGTGCGGTATCGCACTCTCCTGCAGAAACAGCAGGTCAGCTTTGACCTTGGCAAGGTAGTCCAAGGTCGCAACACATCGCATAGTAGATTTAATGCTACGCACATTTATGGATACAATCTTTACACCCATTTTAAAGCATTTAATCTCTTACCAAACCTGTTGTCTTTGAGAGTTCCAGATCTTTGGTCTGCTCCTGCATACCCATAGTGTTCACAAATTGCCTCACTTTGGATGGGCTGAGGAAACTGTCCTGAACCACCCCATTGGAGATTTTCTGCTCAGGTGGCATCTGGGGGTTCGTGCAAGGAACGGGATTTGAATTGTTCTCTGTTGGAGAAGTCTCTCCGATCCTCTCCCGCTCTAGGGCGTTGCTGCTCCCAGCTTCCCGGAGATGGGGTGCGCTAAGCGCTTCGTTGCTCCCAGATTTCTGGGGTTGGGGTGTGCTGGCCTCTTCGGGTTGTGGGCAAAGTTGGGGTACGCTGGTCTCCTCATTGTCTCCAATGTTCTGGAGCTCGGGTGTCTCATCCACCAACTCCCTAGAGCTTTGCCGCTTCTTCTGTAGGTGCCGCCCTTACACTTCTTCGTCCGAAGAGCAGCTGCCCTTGTCATCCATGTCGGATGGGAGACCCCTCTTGCCACTTGTCTGGGAAGTGGGTTGGTCCCTTCTTAGCCCGTTCTTCCTTTTGGCTCTCTTCACCAGCTGCTGAGTTTCCGCTGCTTCCTCTTCCTCCATTGATTTGCACTCCTGAGGAGTGGGAGGTTCAGGGGCAGTGCAGTTGATTGGCTGTCTGCTGCCTCAATCTTTTCCTCCACCTTGGTCTCTCTCTGTGCCCTCCATTGTTTGCTTGAAAGTCACGTCAAAAAATCCAGCGCTGGGGAAGTCTTGCAGGGAGTAGATCTCCTCTGCTTCAAATCCACACGCCTTCAACAGGATCCACTCGATGAAGAAGGCCCAATCCATGGGTGCTCCTCCTTCACCGTCCTTCACCATCACCCGAATGTTGTTACGTACCCCATGGTATGGGGCTCGACTGCTGAAAGCCATCGCTTCACGACTACACTTGATCTTAGCCAAAAGGCCAAGAAGCTACTGATGTTTGTGTAGAGCAGCACAGAAACAGGCTATTTGGCCCATGTTAGTGTTCACACTCTACACAAACACACTTCGTACCAGCCTACTTCATCTAAACACATCAACATGTTGTTCTAAATCTTTCTCCCTCATGTACTTACCTAGTTTCCTCTTATATATGTCTTATTCACCTCAACTCCTAATTTGCTATGCATTTTGTTTTTATTTCTTTCTCTTTCGTCCTCCCCTGTCCAATGGGTGTACTCTTACATTCAGATTAGATTCTTTTGACTCTTCTAATTGGTCATCAACCCTAATGAATCTAACAAAAGTGTCCTTTTTGTTAAAGGGGCACAAACAATAAACACCCCAATCATGGAAAAATATACCAAAAGAAAACATAAATCTCTCTTTCAAACAAAAATCCAGATGAATTCAGTCTCCATTTTTGACTTTTATCTCTGGGATGTAAACACTGCCCCCTCCTGCATTTGCCTTTTTGAAACCCATTAAGTGAGTCTGCAAAAGGCTGGCATTATAAAGGTCATTACATCTGCCTCCACCATTGCTCTATCTCACCTCCTCAATGGTTTACAATAAGATATCATATGCAAGTTTCCATAAGGGCCCATGAACATAACAAGTTACATTCATATAATGCCTTCAATGTAATGTCCTAAGGCATTCCACAGGAGCATTATCAAACAAATTATCTCCTTTTGTTGCTCAGCGGCATATCAGCCTCTCCTCTGCAACGGAAGCTTCCCCCACCTCCCCTTCATCGGCGATTGAAGCTTCTCCCCCATCTCCCTCCTCGGCAACTGAAGCCTCCCTCCTGCTCCTCCTTGGCAATTGAAGCTCGACTGAAGCTTCCTGCCCCCCTCCCCGCCCCTTCATCAGGGACTGAAGCTTCCCCCCACCCCCCCTCGGCGACTGAAGCTTGTCCCATCCCTCAGCAACCGAAGCTTGCCCACCTCCACCCTCCTCAGCAACAGAAGCTTGCCATCCCACCCCCTCTTCAGCAACTGAGGCGCGCCCCCACCATCCAACACCCCCCCCCCCCCCCGTCAACTGAAGCTCGTGCCCCTCTCCTTGGCAACTGAAGTTCGCCACCCCAAACCCCTCAGCAAATGAAGCTCGGTCCGCCCTCCTCGGCGACTGAAGCTCACCCCCACCCCCCCGCCCCCTCTGCAACTGAAGCTTGCCCCACCCACCCCCCAACCTCCTCGGCAACTGAAGTTTGCCCCTTTTCCCCTCCCCAGCATCTGAAGCTTGTCCCCCCCTCCCCAGCATCTGAAGTTTTAGTTGCCAAGGCATTGGGTGGGGGAGGGGAGGAGAAGCTTTAGTTGCGGACGGTTTTTACAAGAAAGAAACAAACATCTACCTTTTTACAGGCTTTTTTGCAACAGCAATTGGACTTGAGAAAGCAGTCCATTAGGTCACACTCACCATTAGAAACAAACGAGCATTTAAAGGAGCCTCATAGCTGTTTGCACTCAGTCCAATTTCCACAGCCACCATTTCGGCCTCAAAGCTCATGACCCCTTTGGAGGTCACAACCCACAGTTTGGGAAGTCCTGTTTTGAGTAATGTCTTAAAAGGAGAAAACTGAAGTAGGGAGGGAATTCTAGACCTTAGGGCCAGAGCTACTGAAGGCACAGCTCCCAATGGTGGAGAGATTAAAATCAGGGATGCTCAATAAGGCAATATTAGAGGGTCGTGGAGTAGGAGGAAATTACAGAGGTAGGGAAGAACAAGGCCATAGAGGGATTTGAAAACAAGGATGAGAATGTTTAAACCAAAACATTGGCCCAGAAATCCATGGAGTGGCAGTCACCATCCAATTGCCATTCCACTCCTTTTACTAAGGTCAGAGCTGTGCATTTCTCGCCCTACCTTCTGACCTGGGGCTGCTGAGAAATGTGCAGCGCAGCACCTCCAGAATCCCTTCTGTGCAGTGCATTAGCATAAAGGGAAGTGAAGCTATGCCACCTTTTTACAGCACTAGCTACTGTAAACCTGGTAAGTTTAAAGGTCCCAGCCAGTTTCAGAAGCCAGGGAGAAGGTAAGTATGTAAGGTAATTTTGGGATTGGGGGCAAATTGAGTGGGTGAGTCAGGTGGGGGAGTGGAAGGGTAGTACGGGCAAGAGGTGAATCAGGAGGGTAGAAGGTGGGGGGTTGGTGGGAGGGTAAAAGGTGGGGTGGGGGGGGTGGTCAGAGGTGGGGTCAGGCAGGGGATCAGTACTATTGGTACCCAAGATTTAGAAGTGGTCTTAATCTTTCTAACTTTTCCTGGGTAACTATTCTGCTAAGAGAGTCAGAACCATCCTCAGTCTCAGGTTTTAACTCAGAGTATCGTATGTTCCCAGTGCAGGGTAATTGTCCATCAGAAGTTTGAACTTCGCAGGCAATTCCGGTATAGTTACCATGTGGGACTTTTGGGGTAGGGGCATCCTCCAGTGTATCTTACAGGGTACCTCTGACAGGCTACCTTCTGAGGAACAGTAGTTCTGGGCCATTACTTGGCTAGCAGCCAACATAGGTTAGCAAGCACCGGGGTTAATAGGGAAAGGGAACTTGCTGCAAGTTGAGTCAAGAGCAGCAAGGTTTTGGATGACCTCAAGTTTATGGAGGGTGGAAAGTAGGAGACCAGCTCGGGAGCAGGTTGGAATAGTCTAGTTTGGCGGTAGGAAGGACGAGGATAAGGATTTCAGCAGCAGAGATGAACTTCATATAAGCAGATGCTTTCCTCCATTCAAAACTGAACGGTTCAAATGCTCGCACGAAAGTTCTGGAAAAGGCAACTTCTTTCCGCGCAACTTCTTCCCGGGAGAGAGGGGGGGGGGGCGGGGACTTGGAAACGCCCCCAATATAATCAGGCAGCGCGGCGTGAGGTGACGTAACTAACGTTCCACTGCCAGGGCGCGAGGTGTTGGTTTGAAATGCGAGTCTCTAACGGTTTGTGCGCGCGTCGCTGTCGCAGCTTTAACCAGAAGGTCAGTTAAAGGAGTTGGTAAACGCTCAGCACAGAGCCGGGCCGAGAAGAGGAGGGTCCTTCTGGAGGGAACGGCGGGTTGCGGGCGGAAAAAGAAAGTGCGAGGATTAAAGCACACGCGAAATCAATGCAAATATTTTTTCGTGGTTCTTAAATAAGGATTTTTGTTGCTTGCAGACTCCTGAGTCACGATGAACGGCGGGAGTTTAAAGTGGGCAGAGGAATGTTGATTTTTCTCTTTTCACTTGGTGCATGGAGAAAAATGTAATTTCACAGGGGAGACCGGTGAAAACTGCTGAACAATTCTAGGTTTCTAACCCCCGCCCCCCCCCCAACCAGTCCCATTTTGCTTACCAAAAAATATTTTGATTTACCTGTAGCTTACTTGCCGACATCTTGCTGGTTTTTTTTCTGGAGAAGCTTTTTTTTAATCTTTTAATCATAGGTAACATATTTTAATGCAACAAGCAATTGATCTAGTCATTGCTTTCAGGTTGAAACGTTTAAAAAAAAATTAACCGAAGGTGTTTTTTTTTAAGTTTTACATTCAAATGACCGAACAAAATGCCGTTGTACGGCCCACAACTAGATGCATAAATACAGATGAAAAAGCCCGTTATTCGTTAACGTGAAGTTTGCCCGTTTAAGCAGTCGCCAACCAATTCCGAAGAATTTTTTTTTGAAAGGTGCGTTCTGCCGAAAATAATTTTGAAGCACCAGTCTAAATCGGCAGGTCGGTTGGTTCAGTGAAAGGGCTGAGTTTTCCAAAATATTGAACATGGTTTATTTGGATGCGCCTGGTGAGGGCAACGTTGGCAATAGTCCTTTCTAATCCTAATCACGAACCTGAATTGTGCGGTGTTAACTATATTTGTGGACGTAACTTGCTACGAATTAAGCTTTCTATACATTTGCTGCAGTTCTTGGCCTCCACTTTTGTCTGCGATGCCCTCTTTCCTACCAATCATCGCCATCCCATGTTATCCCTTAGCACAACTCTTACTTTTGTGGACACTGGGTACACCTGATTAATAAATATGTATGTCTTATCATGCAATTGTCTCCATTGGCTCAACCTGGAGGGCAAAAACAATTCCCAATCCCCATTTCTTCCTTAGATGGTTTTCTCAAACCCCAGCCAGTTGGTTTTTTTTAAAATTCATTCACGGCATGGGGGCTTTGCTGACTGGGCCAGCATTTGTTGCCCATCCCTAATTGCCCTTGAGTTGCTTTCTTGAACCACTGAAGTCCACATGGTGTAGGAACACCCACAGTGCTGATGGGAAGGGAGTTCCAGGATCTTGACCTGGTAACATTGAAGGAAAGTGACACGTTTACACGTCAGGATGGTGAGTGACTCGGAAGGGTACTTCCAGGTGGTGGTGGTGTTCCCATCCATCTGTTGTCCTTGTCCTTCTAGATGCTGGTGGTCGTGGGTTTTGAAGGTGCTGTCTAAAGAGCCTTGGAGAATTCCTGCAGTGCATCTTGTAGATGGTACACACTGCTGCTACTGTGCGGTGGTGGTGGAGGGAGTGAATGTTTGTGGATGTGGTACCAATCAAATGGGCAGTTCTGCCCTGGATAGTGTCAAGCTTCTTATGTTGTAAGAGCTGCACTCATTCTGGCAAGTGGGGTGTATTCCATCAGACTTCCGACTTGCACCTTGTAGATGATGTACAGACTTTTGGGGGGGTGGGGGCAGGTGGTGAGTTACTTGCCACAGGAGTCCTAGCTTCTCACCTGCTTTTGGAGCCACAGTATTTATATGGCTAGTCCAGTTCAGTTTCTGGCCAATGGTAACCCCACCCCCACCCCCCCTAGGATGTTGATAGTGGGGGATTCAGCGATGGTAATGCCATTGAATGTCAGGGGCAATTGGTTAGATTCTCTTGTTGGAGATGGTCATTGTCTGGCACTTAAGTGGCTCGAATGTTACTTGCCACTTGTCAGCCCAAGCCTGGATATGGTCCAGGTCTTGCTGCATTTGGACATGGACTGCTTCACTATCTGAGGAGTCGTGAATGGTACTGAACATTGCAATCATCAGTGAACACTCCCTTCTGACTTTATGATGGAAGGAAGGTCATTGATGAAGCAGCTGAAAGTGGTTGGGTTGAGGACACTACCCTGAGGAACTGCAGTGATGTCCTACAGCTGAGATGACTGACCTCCAACAACCACCTTCCTTTGTGCTCAGTATGACTGCAACCAGTGGAGAGTTTTCCACCTAATTCACATTGACTCCAGTTTTGCTAGGGCTCCTTGATGTCACGCTTGGTTAAATGTGGCCTTGATGTCAAGGGCAGTCACTTTCTCCTCACTTTGGGAGTTCAGCTTTTTTGTCCATGTTTGAACCAAGGTCAGGAGCTGAGTGGCCCAGACGGAACCCAATCTGGGCGTCAGTGAGCAGTGCTGCTTGATAGCACTGTTGGTGAGCCCTCCCATTAGTTTAATGATGATGGAGGGTAGACTGATGGGGTGGTAATTGGGTAGGTTGGATTTATCCTGCTTGTGTACAGGACATGCCTGGGCAATTTTCCACATAGCTGGGTAGGTGCCGGTGTTGTAGCTGTACTGGTACAACTTGGCTAGGGGTGTGGCGAGTTCTAGAGCACAAGCCTCAGTACTATTGCTGGAATGTTGTCAGGGCCCAATGCCTTTGCAGTATCCAGTGCCTTCAGCTATTTCTTGATATCGTGGAGTGAATCAAATTGGCTGAAGACTGGCATCTGATGCTGGGGATCTCTGGAGGAGGCCAAGATGGATCATCCATTCGGCACTTCTGGCTGGAGATTTTAGCAAATGCTGCAGCCTCAGCTTTTGCACTAATGTGTTGGTTTCCCCCATAATTGAGGATGGGGATATTGGTGGAGCCTCCTCTTCCAATGAGTTCTTGAATTGTCCACCACCATTCATGACTGGATGTGGCAGAACTGCAGAGATTTGATCTTATCCATTGGTTGTGGGATTCCTTAACTCTCTCCATCACTTGCTGCTCATGCTGGTGGGCACACAAATAGTCCTGTGTTATAGCTTCACCAGATTGACAGCTCATTTTTAAGTATGTCTGGTGCTGCTCCTGGCATGCCCTCTGCACTCTTCACTGAACTCGGGTTGATCCCTTAGCTTGATGGTAATGGTAGAGTGAGGGTTATGCAGGGCCATGAGGTTACAGATTGTGCTCAAGTACAGTTCTGCTGCTGATGACCCATAGTGGAATGCCCGGTCTTGAGTTGATCTGTTCAAAATCTATCCTACTTAGCATTGTGGTAGTGCCACACGATACGATGGAGGGTATTCTCAATGTGAAGGTGAGCCTTCATCTCCACTTCCTGTCTGTACTTAAAAACTGAAATTGTTGGAAATCCGCAGAAGGTCAGGCAGCATCTATGGCAAGAAAAAGTTCTAGGTCTAGAACTGAGAAAAGATGATGAAAGGTTACAACCCTGAAATGTTAATACTATTTTTCTCTTGATAGATGCTGCCTGACCAGATTTCCAGCATCTACAGTGTTTTGCTCTTGTTTTTAGTAATTTCAGTCATAAGGGGGCATAAGTTCAAGGTGAGGGGCCGGAGGTTTGGGGGGGATGTGAGGAAAAACTATTTTATCCAGAGGGCGCTGACAGTCTGGAATGCACGGCCTGGGAGGGTGGTGGAAGCAGGTTGCCTCACATCCTTTAAAAAGTACCTGGATGAGCACTTGGCACATCATAATATTCAAGGCTATGGGCCAAGTGCTGGTAAGTGGGATTAGCTAGGTAGGTCAGGTGTTTCTCATGTGTCGGTGCAGACTCGATGGGCTGAAGGGCCTCTTCTGCACTGTGATTCTGTGTGCATTATTTTGTGGGCATCTTTGAAGTTGGTTACTGCACTCATCTTAAACCCCCACCACTTATGATTTTGCTTCTTCATTTCCCTTCCCCTACTATTTGTCTCACTTTTTAAAATGAAATATGTATCCTCAATATGTATCCTCAATCCTTTCCCCCACTCCCTACCCCAAGCAAAATTCTTGACCACTCAGCTATTTTTCTGACGCCATGCTTTCTGGCATTATTTAAAGCTTCCTTCTGTGCCACTTGTCTCTCAATTCAAAATTGGGATCATCGACCTGCTCCCGAAGCACATTGATCTAGCTATTTCATTAGACTGTTACTAATCATTAAAGTCATCTCAACCAAGGACCTTGAATGTTATTTTCCAAGCTAAGTCCTCACATCTCCTTTTGCAATTCCTTTAAGAGTCCCCTCAGACTGATTTTCACCTGGCCCTCAGCTCTGTTTTAAGTGGAGACCATTCCAACTACCTGTCTCTCTTCCACAATTGTGTCTATGTCCTGGTGAGGGACTGTGTATCCTGGTATGTTTGAGGCCTTCTGTGAAATTAAACTAGTCCTATTTTTCATTTTCGTTTGATTGTAAACGTTTCATAGTGGTGCTCTCTTCAGATTAAGGGAGTACTTGTGCTTATTTATGTTCCAGTGACACTTGGTTACTCTTTTTAAGTCCAATTAAAACTCTCTTAATCCTTGCCTGAAGACAATGCCCACTCCTTTTCTCTGAAACTAATGTTAAAGATGTTATGTAAATAAATTCATTTGCTATCTTAACTTTGTGCAATTCACTCAGTTGCATAAATTGTTACAAATGTTAGTAAATAAACCTGATATTTTTCGATAAACGCTTGCATTCTATTTTTTCTCAACTGTAAGTGACCATGAATAATTGACTTCTGGCCAGTTGGCAGTTGCTCATAACTTAAACAAGCTTGATAACCTATTTAAAATTTAAAGTAACTTCTTTTAGTAACTTCTTTTTGAATTATTTTTAGATTTCCACCTTTTCAGTGTAAAGGAAATGTTGATTATTGTGTTGGCTGCTAGTGACCTTCAATCTATGAAAAAAATATTACATGACTTAATGTGGTATTGTTAGTACAGTTTTCCTGCTGTGAGCCATGATTGCTCTTTTGCATGCACAGAATCAACTGCATTTGTGTTATCTCACTCCTCCAGCCTGATACTGTTTGTACACAGTGGTATGTAGTACAGCTTGTAATTTAGAAAAAGTAATTAAACATATTAATTCACTAATTACTAAAGTTCCAATCCATGATATATTTTTATTCATTCATGGGAGGTGGGTACCGCTATTTCCCTTTTGAAGAAGGCCCATTTTTTAAACATTAGCATTATTAATTATGGTTAGTTACTGTGGCACTTCTAATGACACCTGCTAACTTAAAGTTGGTACTTGGATTCCTGATTACAGACTAACAATATTATATACAGAGTGCAGTTGATAGTCCTTAAATTAAAGGGAAAACCAGTGCAGATCTCTCAAAGCAATAACTGATTTGTCTTTGGGTATAAAAGTGGTTGGATGGAGAGAAAGAAATCTGAAAGTATCATGAGGGATAGATTGTCTCCTGTGAGGCAATTTTAAACATGTAATTGTACACTCTCACTCTTAGAAATGTTCCTATAGAGTCAATAGAGCAGGAAGTTGAGAATTTGGTAAATCATGGGTATCCATTGCAGAGGGAGAAGGAGGTGCTTTTACACAAATCACCATGAATTTTAATGATAAGCTTGAGCATTAAGCATTTAAAATTTTGTTAGTGTTATAGCACTTGGTGCAAACTTGTTTAAAGAAATACTAAAATTAGGCCTAAAATAATTACCAATATAAACAGTGGTGTAAACTAGGAACTTGTTATGCAGCAGAAGTACTTTAGCGATGCCCTCAAAAGCATCCCTGAAGAGATCAAACATACCCCCACCTACTCAAGGGTGACTGACCAAAATTGAGGAGGTTAATCGGGGACACATGGAGGCAAGGTTAAAAAATCAGAGAAAGCATATATCCTTGAAACACCTCATCACCCAACTCTCCAAGCATCGCCTGCCCCACATGCGCAGTCTGAAGACTGCCACATTGGACTTATCAGTCATCCCGGAACCCCTCAAACTGGAGTGGAAGCAAGTTGGGCAATTGCCAAAGAAGAGGAAGAAATTAATTTAAATTGGTTTATATTTAAACAAATTAAGTGAATTAATTATGCAAAACTCAATTTAGTTGCATATACCAAACAAAGTTTTAATTGAAGATAGTGCTGGATCTGCAGCATTAGGGAGTTTGAAGAGCAGCCTGATCCCTAAGTGTCTACAATTCAAACCTTGGCTGAGAGTTGAGCTTGAGTCCAAGGTGCAATAGTGCTACATCAGGGAGGGAGTCACTTGGACTGTGATTCAGGAGGCAGTCACGCCCCTTAAGGCTAGATAGTGGTTTTGATTTGGTTAGTGGTCAGATAGAGGAACATGTGACTGTGACCCAGACAGTAAGGGAATCTTGGATGCAGCAGTGGAGAAGGCGGAGCCTTTGCCAATGTCCAACAGATGAGGTATTTCCAACTGTAATGGACGAGAACAAAGACTGCAGGGAGGATTGGTGAATTGACTGATAATGTGGTACAGGAAGCCATTTCAAGTTGGGGGAGCAGACAGGAAAAAGGTAGTTGTATGGGATCGTATAGTCAAGACAATTGGATGCTCTTCTCTGCAGGCAAGACCACTAGTCTCAGAAGCTGTGTTGCCTGCCCAATGTTGGAGTTAGACATCACGTGGCTAGATTAGGAGGGGGAAGATCCTAGTGTATTTCATGATATAGGTAGAACTAGGAATGAAGTTCTGATGGAGTTTGAAGTGTGAAGATACAAATTATAAAAATAAAAGAACCTGTAAGGTGTTAATATCTGAATTACTATCTGAACCACATGCATAGGGACAAACACATCATAGGTTTAAATACACGGCTAAAAGAGTGATGTGAGTCAGATCTAAATTCATGGGGCACTCACGACATCCCTGGGGAAAAAGAGCTTTTCTGTTGGGATGGACCTTACTTAAACCAGGCTGGGAATAGTGTTCTGAAGAATCAAAAAACTAGGTTGGTAGATAATGCTTTAAACTAATGAGGGAGGGAGGGTTCAGATAAGGTTAATTTGGAGAGAAAAATCAGGTGTGTAGAGCAGAGTTGCAGTTTGGATAAAATCAAGCAGATTGCATCTGGAAGGAACAGAATTCAACAATAGTAATAGAAAATTAGCAGCTAAAGCCACATCAAAGAAAAATGACAAAATTAAAGGTGAAAATACATGAATGCAAAAGGCTTTGGTAACACAATAGATGGAGAAATGGGACAAATAGGTTGGGATTTGATCTAGCAGCTATTTATTGAAGTATGGTTGCAGGAAGACCAAAGTCAGAAACTAATATTCCATTTTCATTTAGAAAAGATAGGCAAATTTGTAGCCCTGGTGATAAAGGCAGAAGTGGGAAAGGATCTTAACCCAGAGAATCATGATTTAAAATCAGCATGGGTGAAACTAAGGAGTAACAAAGGGTAGGAAACACGGGAGGTAGCTTTATAGGCCTCCTAACAGTAATTATGTTGGACAGAGTTTAGAGGAGCCTGAAACAAGGGACACAATAATCCCTAGTGGGGGCTATAATTTTCTTGTACGAACATATGCCTTAGAAGCAGGAATAGGTCACTTGGTCCTTCAAGCCTGCTCTGCCATTCAGTAAGATCATGGTTGATCTGACTGTGACACCCCTCCCCCCGCCCCACTTATCCTGGTAACCCTTCACCCCCTTATTTATCAAGAATCCATCTACTTCTGCCTTGAAAACATTCAAAGTCTGCTCCCATTGCCTTTTTGAAGAAGGGAGTTCCAAAGACTCATCATAGATCAAGCAAGCCAAATTGGCAAAAGTAGCTTGGAGGATGAATTCATGGAATGCATTCCAGGTAGCTTTCCAGAACAATGTGTTGGGCTAGGGAGCAGGCTATTTTAAATCTAGTATTGTGTAATGAGGTAGTGGTTAATTAGCAAACTTTTATAATAAAGGATCGCCTGAGGAAGAGTGACCATAATAGAAAAATTTCATCAAGTTCGAGTGATGTAGGGAAGTCCAAAACTAGGGTCTTTAAATTTAAACAAAGCCAATTATGGGGGCATTAGTGACTTTGTAAATTAGCAAGTTAGATAAGCAATGACAAAAATTTAAGGTTCATAATTCTCAATGAATGTACATTCTCTTGAAGAATTAAAAATTCCACTGGAAAAGTGATCCAACTGTCTTAATTAGAAGTTAAGGATCAGATTACGTTAAAAGTGATTCTCAACATTGCCGAAAAGAGTAGCAAGCCTAAAGGTTGGGAATGTTTTCAAAATCAGCAAAGGATGGCCAAAAAATTGATGAGGCCACAAATGGAATGAATGCAAACTAGCAAGCAATATAAAATCAGATTGTAATAGCTTTTAAAGTAATGTATTAAAAAAAAAGTGAAAATAAACATTGGTCTCTTAAAGACGGAGACAAGAGAAAGTATAATGGGACAGGGAGGGCACGGAAGTAAGGAAATGGCAGAGATGTTAAACAAATATTTTGTCTATTTTTGCAGAAGTCACAAAAGAACATACCTTAAATGGTGGATAACCAAGAATCTAATGAGAATGAGGAACATTTCTATAAATAAAGAAAATGTTCTGGAGAAATTTAATGCTACTAAATGCAGACAAATTCACAGGACCTGAGGGCTTACATCGTGGAGTTTTGAGGTAGATGCATTGGTTATGATCTTCTAGAATTTTGTCGATTCTAGAATGGTCTTCCAGAAGGTAGCAAATTAACCTTGCTGTTCATAAAAAGAGTGAGAAAACAAGGAAATATTAACTTGTAGTGGGGAAAATGCTGGAATCTGTTATTAAGGGCATTGTGTCAAGACTTTTAGAAAAATGCTGATTAGGCAGAATCAACATGGTTTTACAAAAATGGAATAATGTTTGACAAACCTGTTAATTTTTTGAGCATGTAGTGAGTGGGGTTGATTTGGGGGAACCACTGAATGTAGTATATTTTGGATTTTCAGAAGACTTTCAGTAAGATGCCACACAGGTTATTAGATTTGTCCTTGGATCAAGAGCAATGTAGGTTACATTTAAGGTTTATAAGATGTTTTGGGAACTTCGCAAAATTTGGGGTAAAATGCAAAAGGGGGGGGGGGGGCGCTGGTGGGTGGGGTCATGTGACCTGTTCTGAAATCTGTATGATAACAGGTCTGGGTGGGTTGCTTATTAGAGATTAAAGGGGGCCAGATTCTTTTACTGGGAAGAATGTGCAAGATGTTTATGCTTGGACACAATGACAGCAGCCTGCATGTTAACAGTGGATAGACTGAGTCTCAAGTCCCAGGAAAGTGTTTGAAAATGTAAAACTGTAAACAGTTGTTGTAAACAGTTGTAACTGTTCAGTGCCTTCCAAGATAAGAGTTGGGGTCTTGAAGAAAGCTAATCAACATTTCTAAGATACAAGGCCCATGTAATCACATTGCCATGGGTAGGCTTCGAGATGGGAAAGATACGGAAAAAGCCATTGCGATATCTGGTTACAGGCTTTCCTAAAATATCACTGTATATCACCAATGGTTTAGTCTGCCAGAGCCTGTGGGGGATGATTAGAAGAGAGATGGCAGCTAGAGGTTGAAAGTCTCAATGGTTCACTACATAATGCAGGTGGAAGTTCGCATTCACATAAATTTGGTCTTTTCAATGGGGAGTTAAAAAGAAGCTGAAGATTTGCCTAGCTTGTGCTAGGGGGAGGATTTCTAGCAATACTTTGTGAAGAACAGTTCTGGGGTTAGAAGCTACCAGGCTGAGAGGGGAAAAGAACAGAAGTAAATCCTTGCAAGCTAAGAGTCACTTTGGACTGATTCTGGGAAGTTTAAAGGACGGTGTAACACGTAACTGATAGTGAATCTTTTTGGCGGTGCTAAAGTAGGGATTATTCCATTCTGTAGTAAAGTATAAGTTACCTACAAAAATAGTGTTTAATCAATAATGACTTTAGTCTGTTTGTTACAGTAAACATCTTAAAATGTGAAATCTTGTCATGTCATCCTTTCAGCTACCAATAGGAAGTTTCAAATTTCTCTTATCGGCCTCTACAGGGATTGTAACATAGCATGGTTTGAACATTAGTTAATATTTTCTCCACCGTTTCGCTCCTTGCTGAGTTCCCTCTGGGATGCTCTCAGCTCCCACCTCTTGTTCACCTTCCTGCTTGGTGGCCAGATCAGCACCTGGCGCCGGCTCCTTGGCTGCTTTCTGGGGCCACCTGCCCAGCCTCCAGACACGGCTTTCCTCCAGCTGGCACCATCCTTCTTTCGCCAGCCCGGCTTCTTCACCCTGGCCAGGCTCCTCTTCATCTTCTACTTGTGGTCAGTGGCCACTCTCCACTGCCAGCCCTGGAGTTTGGGCGTCAGGGTTGGGGGCCAGGTGGCTCTGACCCTCCAGATCCTGCCAGTTTATCTTGAACAAGCCAGAGGCCCCGGTGCCTGCCATCTGCAGCAGTGAGCACTTGGTGACCAGGCTACAGACCGCCTGGTTCACTCGCAATTGATCCGTGACACGTTGTAGTCAGCGGCCAACAGCACCTTCTTGACACTGGCCAACGAGAGGCCGTGGTGCCCCCGGGAAGATGACACTGCCTCCGGGTGTGGCCAGCCATGGCGGGCAGCCCTGCTGCACCTTGGGCGGGCTCCTCCGCCTCCTCACCTTCCTGCCTTGGGAGGGGCCTTGGAGCAGATCACCCAAAATCATCTCAATGATGACTCCTGCAGTGGGGAGGTGGCACCTTCACCACCTTCCTCCCACCACCACCACTGCTGCTCCTTGATCCTCACTGTGGGGACTGAATGGACAGAAGTTGGAGAGTAGGAATAAACGGATCATTTTCAGAATGGCAGGGTGTAACTAGAGTGCTGTAAGAATGGGGACTCAGTCACTGAATATGTTCAAGACTAAGATCTACAGATTTCTACACATAAAAGACATCAGGGCATTTGGAGATAGTGTCGGAAAAATAGCGTTGAGGTAGAAGATCAGCCATTATTTAATAGAATGATGGAGCAGGCTGAAGGAGCAGAATGGCCTACTCATGCTCCTGTTTCATATGTTCCACTTGGGCCTCAGCTATTTGCAATCTTTATTGCCGATTTAGGCATAACATCAAAGTTTGCTAATGATAACAAAGCTACATAAGAAAGTGAACTCTGAGGAGGATGTAAAGGCTGCAAAGGGACATAGATCAGTTAGGTGATTGAGCAAGAAGATGGCAGACAGTATATTGTGAGGAAGTATGAAATTAAGGGAAACACTGGGAAACGCTGGATTTAGAGGATCCGGGTGTCCCTGTACACGAACCTTAAAGTTAGCTTGCAGCTACAGCAAGCAATTAGGAAGCCTTTATTACACTTATATTTTTAATGCCATTATATAAGGTTTTGGTCTCCTTATCTAAGGATGGGTATACTCAGCTTAAAGGGTGAGCTTAAAGAATATTCACTAGTTTGATTCCTGTGGTGAAAGGGCTGTCTGAGGAGAAATTGAGTAGAATGCACCTATATTCTCTGGATATCATAAGAATGATTGGTGATCTCATTGAAATGCATACAAATGAAGAGAGCTTGATTCAGTAAGTATGGAGAGGCTGTTTCTGCTGGCTGCAGGGTCTAGAAATAGAGATCATAGACTCAGGATAAGGGGTTGGCCATATAGAACTTGGGTGAGGAGAAATCTCTTCACTTAGAAGGTTATGAATCTTTATGGGCCCTGGAGGCTTCGCCATTGAAGATTTTCAAGACACAGATTTTTGCACAATTAAGAGAATCAAGGGATATGACAAAGTGGAGTTGAGGTTGAAGATCAGTCATGATCTAATTGAATGGCAGAGCATGCTTTTTATTTGATGTAATTGGAGAAATACATTTATAATCCTGTTGCATCCATCCTAGGAAATCTAAATTAGAAACTCATTGAATGAAGAACACATTAACCCAGCCAAATAATTTCATGTAAGTAAATGATGAGAATGGTCTCAAAACAATAAAAAAAATTAAGATTATTCAGAATGGCACAACATTCTTTGGAGCAATGTAAATTATTGGTAAAAACAAAAAACTGCGGATGCTGGAAATCCGAAACAAAAACAGAAATACCTGGAAAAACTTGGCAGGTCTGGCAGCATTGGCAGAGAAGAGCAAAGTTGACGTTTCGAGTCCTCATGACCCTTCAACAGAACTAAGTAGAAATAGGAAAGGGGTGAAATATAAGCTGGATTGGGGGTCGGGGGGTGGGGTTGTTGGGACAAGCAAGCAATGATAGGAGGAGATAACAAAAAGATGTCACAGACAAAAGAACAAAGAGGTGTTGAAGATGGTGATATTATCTAAAAGAATGTGCTAATTAAGAGTGGAGGGCAGGACATGCAAGGTAGCTCTAGAGGGGGTGGGGTGAAATAAAAGAAGGGTGGAATACATTTAAAAATAATGGAAATAGGTGGGGAAAAAGAAAAATGTATATAATTGGGGAAAAAAAACAAAAGGAAGTGGGAAGAAACAGAAAGGGGGTGGGGATGCAGAATGGAGGTCAAGACCTAAAGTTGTTGAATTCAATATTCAGTCCGGAAGGCTGTAAAGTGCCTAGTCAGAAGATGAGGTGTTGTTCCTCCAGTTTGCATTGGACTTCACTGGAACATTGCAGCAAGCCAAGGACAGACATGTGGGCAAGAGAGCAGGTTGGAGTGTTGAAATGGCAAGCGACAGGGAGGTTTGGGTCATTCTTGCGGACAGACCGCAGGTGTTCTGCAAAGGGTCGCCCACTTTACGTTTGGTCTCTCCAATGTAGAGGAGACTGCATTGGGAGCAACGAATGCAGTAGACTAAGTTGGGGGAAATGCAAATGAAATGTTGTTTCACTTGAAAGGAGTGTTTGGGTCCTTGGACGGTGAGGAGAGAGGAAGTGAAGGGGCAGGTGTTACATCTTTTGCGTGGGCATGGGGTGGTGCCATAGGTGGGGGTTGAGGAGTAGGGGGTGATGGAGGAGTGGACCAGGGTGTCCCGGAGGGAACGATCCCTACGGAATGCTGACATGGGGGGTGAAGGGAAGATGTGTTTGGTAGTGGCATCATGCTGGAGTTGGCAGAAATGGCGGAGGATGATCCGTTGAATGCGGAGGCTGGTGGGGTGATAAGTGGGACCCTATCATGTTTCTGGGAGGGAGGAGAAGGCGTGAGGGCGGATGCGCGGGAGATGGGCCGGACACGGTTGAGGGCCCTGTCAACGACCGTGGCTGGAAAACCTCGCTTAAGGAAGAAGGAGGACATGTCAGAGGAACTGTTTTTGAAGTTAGCATCATCAGAACAGATTCGACGGAGTCGAAGGAACTGAGAGAATGGGATGGAGTCCTTACAGAAAGTGAGGTGTGAGGAGCTGTAGTCAAGGTAGCTGTGGGAGTCGATAGGCTTGTAATGGATATTGGTGGACAGTCTATCACCAGAGATTGAGACAGCGAGGTCAAGGAAGGGAAGGGAAGTGTCAGAGATGGATCACGTGAAAATGATGGAGGGGTGGAGATTGGAAGCAAAAGTAATAAATTTTTCCAAGTCCCAACGAGAGCATGAAGCAGCACCGAAGTAATCATCGATGTACCGGAGAAAGAGTTGTGGAAGGGGGCCGGAGTAGGACTGGAACAAGGAATGTTCCACATACCCCATAAAGAGACAGGCATAGCTGGGGCCCATGTGCGTATCCATAGCCACACCTTTTATTTGGAGGAAGTGAGAGGAGTTGAAGGAGAAATTGTTCAGCGTGAGAACAAGTTCAGCCAGACGGAGGAGAGTAGTGGTGGATGGGGATTGTTTGGGCCTCTGTTTGAGGAAGAAGCTAAGGGCCCTCAGACCATCCTGGTGGGGGAAAGGAGGTGTAGAGGGATTGGACATCCATGGTGAAGAGGAAGCAGTTGGGGCCAGGGAACTGGAAATTGTTGACGTGACGTAAGGTGTCAGAGGAATCACGGATGTAGGTGGGAAGGGACTGGACAAGGAGAGAGAAGGGAGTCAAGATAACAAGAAATGAGTTCTGTGGGGCAGGAGCAAGCTGACACGATCGGTCTACCGGGACAGCTCTGTTTGTGGATTTTGGATAGGAGGTAGAAGCGGGCCGTCCGAGGTTGGGCGACTATCAGGTTGGAAGTTGTGGGAGGAAGATCCCCAGAGGAGATGAGGTCAGTGACAGTCCTGGAAACAATGGTTTGATGTTCAGTGGTGGGGTCATGGTCCAGGGAGAGGTAGGAGGAAGTGTCTGCGAGTTGACACTCAGCCTCCGCGAGGTAGAGGTCAGTGTGGGCAAGAGAGCAGAATGGAGTGTTAAAATGGCAAGCAACAATGATGTCTGGGTAATGCTTGCAGACAGATCGAAGATGTTCTGCAAAGCGGTCACCCAGTCTGCGCTTGGTCTCTCCAATGTAGAGGAGACCACATTGGGAGCAATAAATGCAGTAGGCTAGGGGGAAATGCAAGTGAAATGCTGCTTTAATTGAAAGGAGTGTTTGGGCCCTTGGACGGTGAGGAGAGAGGAAGTGAAGGGGCAGGTGTTGCATATTTTGCGTTTGTATGGGGAGGTGCCATAGGTGGGGGTTGAGGAGTAGGGGGTGATGGAGGAGTAGACCAGGGTGTCACGGAGGGAACGATCCCTATGGAATGCCGCCAAGGGAGGTGAAGGGAAGATGTGTTTGGTGGTGGCATCATGCTGGAGTTTGCGGAAATGGCAGAGGATGATCCTTTGAATGCGGAGGCTGGTGGGGTGATAAGTGAGGACAAGGGGCACCCTTGTCCCCATCCACCACTACTCTCCTCCGTCTGGCTGAACTTGTTCTCACACTGAACAATTTCTCCTTTAACTCCTCTCATTTCCTCCAAATAAAAGGTGTGGCTATGGGTACCCGCATGGGCCCCAGCTATGCCTATCTCTTTATGGGGTATGTGGAACATTCCTTGTTCCAGTCCTACTCTGGCCCCCTCCCACAACTCTTTCTCCGATACATCGATGATTACTTCGGTGCTGCTTCATGATCTCGTTGAGACCTGGAAAAATTTATTAATTTTGCTTCCAATCTCCACCCCTCCATTATTTTCACATGGTCCATCTCTGACACTTCCCTTCCTTGACCTCTCTGTCTCAATTTCTGGTGATAGCCTGTCCACTAATAAAACAGTTCCTCTGACATGTCCTCCTTCTTCCTTAACCAAGGTTTTCCACCCACGGTAGTTGACAGGGCCCTCAACCGTTTCTGGCCCATCTCCCGTGCATCCTCCCTCCCAGAAACATGATAGGGTCCTCCTTGTCCTCACTTATCACCCAACCAGCCTCCGCATTCAAAGGATCATCCTCCACCATTTCCGCCAACTCCAGCATGATGCCACCACCAAAGACATCTTCCGTCCCTCCACCCCCGGCAGCATTCCATAGGGATCATCCCCTCTGTGATACCCTGGTCCACTCCTCCATCACCCCCTACTCCTCAACCCCCACCTACGGCACTTCCCCATGCAAACGTAAAATATGCAACACCTGCCCCTTCACTTCCTCTCTCCTCACCGTCCAAGGGCCCAAACACTCCTTTCAAGTGAAGCAGCATTTCACTTGCATTTCCCCCAACTGAGTCTACTGCATTCATTGCTCCCAATGCGGTCGCCTTTACATTGGAGAGACCAAATGCAGACTGGGTGACCACTTTGCAGAATACCTTCGGTCTGTCTGCAAGCATTACCCAGACCCCCCTATCGCTTGCCATTTTAACACTCCACCCTGCTCTCTTGCCCACATGTCTGTCCTTGGCTTGCTGCATTGTTCCAGTGAAGCTCAATGCAAACTGGAGGAACAGCACCTCATCTTCCGACTAGGCACTTTACAGCTTTCCAGACTGAATATTGAGTTCAACAACTTTAGATCTTGAATTCCCTCCTCCACCCCCACCCCCTTTCTGTTTCTTCCCCCTCCCTTTTGTTTTTTCCAATAATTTATATAGATTTTTCTTTTCCCACCTATTTCCATTATTTTTAAATGTATTCCACCCATTGTTTATTTCACCCCACCCCCACTAGAGCTACCTTGCTTGTCCTGCTCTCCACTCTTAATTAGCACATTCTTTTAGATAATATCACCACCTTCAACACCTCTTTGTTCTTTTGTCTGTGACATCTTTTGGTTATCTCCTCCTATCACTGCTTGCTTGTCCCAACAACCCCACCCCCCGACCCCCAAACCAGCTTATATTTCACCCCTTTCCTATTTCTACTTAGTTCTGTTGAAGGGTCATGAGGACTCGAAACGTCAACTTTGCTCTTTTCCGCCGATGCTGCCACGTCTGCTGGGTTTTTCCAGGTATTTCTGTTTTTGTTTTATAAATTATTGGTTTGGCCCAAGTTGGTAGCTTTAACTGGTTTAGGTCCTGTGCTCGTTAGGAGTTGCTGAGAGCTTTACGCATGGAAGAATAAAAGCTTGCTGTGAACTGGGAGTAGAATATTTTTAGATTTCATAATTATACCTCTAGTTGCACAATGTAGCCTGTGGATAAATAGTTTATATTTGACAATCTAAATGTTCTTATTTGTGAATGAATTGAGAGCTTACTAGCCTTTTGCTTAGCTTGTTCTGATGCATTAGAACTTCTTTAAACTGCAAGAGCTAACTTTTTTCAAACATTTTATGAAAGCTTGTTGGCTCAAGCTATGCAGTGCACCAAATGGAACTTTTGAATTTCACTACTGCAACGCTAGGACAGAGCTCTTCCATCTGCTAAATTAGTAAATCGAATTTACATTTCAATTGACAAGCTCTTAATTATTGTGACTCATTTCACAGATCTAATTTGTAAGAGTTGAGTAGAACTATTAGTCATTCAATTTTTATCCTCCGCTTAAGCAATTTTTCCCCACCATTTGACTATCTATAAAAAGATTTTTTTAATTTCCAGGGATACTATGATCATTTATGGAATGTTTATGGAATGTTTCATAATTTGGTTTATGTAACATTTGATTATAAATTCTTACAAAATCCTAAAAACCGTGCTTTTACCAAGTGCTTTAATAATTGGAAGAAATTTGGGTTTAATTTGGTCCTTAATGTTGGACAAACAGTGTGTTAAATCAGACAGTGGAGACATCAAGAGGGAGTGATGAGATAAAGATGTGTGTCATTGGGTATCATTAGTGTACATATGGAAACTGATGTTTTCGGATGATGCCACCATGGGGCAATATGTAAACGAGAAATAGGGGATCCAGAATAGATCCTTGGGACTTTAGGTAATAGTGTGGGAGTGGTGAGAGAAACCATTGCTGATTATATTTCTGGCAACTATTCGATGGGTAAGAATGGAACCTGGCAAGGGCTGTTCCAACCAGCTGGAAAGCAGAGCATGGTGTGGTCAGCCATGTTGAAGGCTACAGATAAGTCGAGAAGGATGAAAAGCATGATCACTGTCATGTAGAATGTCATTTGATAAAGTCTGTTTCAATACTGTGGCAGAGCAGAAACTTGATTGGAAGGTTTCAATGTGGAATTGTGGGAAATATGGCAGCTTTAAGATTCAGCATAAATGAGCAACAGGAAACATTGATAGAGTCAGCACTAGGTACAAACGTGACCATGGATGTACTGAGATTTAGGAGATTTCAACTCCAGAACTTGATGTATGACTGGCAGTTGAATATCACACATCACAAGAATTATGCTGCAGAAGGAGGCCATTTGGTTCTTGTCTGTACCAGATCTCCGAATGAGCATTGACTCTGACGTTCTCCTGCTTTTTCCCCATAACCCTGTACATTGTTTTTATTTAAATAATCATCTCATGCCTCCTTGAATGCCTTTATTGCCTCTACCACGTTTCCAGGCAGTTCATTCCAGACTAAACCACTCGTATGAAAAGTTTTTTTCTCATGTCACATTTGCTTCTTTTGCAAGTCACTTTCAACCTGTGCCACCTTGTTCTCGACCCTTTTGAGTGGGGCCAGTTTCTCCCTATCTACTCTGTACAGCCCCTTCATGATTTTGAACACCTCCATCAAATCTCCTCTTAGTCTTCTCCGAGAATAGTCCCAACTTCGCCAATCTATCTTCATAGCTGAAGCTGCTCACCCCTGGAACCATTTTTGTAAACTTCTTTTGCACTGTCTCTCCAATGTGTTCGCAACCTTCCAAAAGTGTGGCACCCAAAACTGTATACAATATCCTAGCTGAGGTCTAGCTAGTGTCTTATACAAGTCACGCATAACCTCCTTGCTCTTGTACTCTATGCCCCTATTAATAAAATAAGAACACTGTATGCTTTATTAACTGCTCTCTCCACCTGTCCTGCCACCTTTAATGACTTGTGCAAATAGACACCCAGGTCCCTCTGCTCCTGCACAGTCTTTGGAGCTGCTCTCCTTATTTTATATTGTCTCCATGTCCTTCATACCAAAATTAATCGCGTCGCACTTCAGGGAACTCCACTACAAACCTTCCTCCAGCCTGAAAAATACCCATTAACTGTTACTTGCTGTTTCCTATTATTCAGCCAATTTTGTATCCATGTTACTACTGTCCCTTTTATTCTATAAGCTATAACTTTTCTCACAAGTCTGTTGTGCGGCACTGTATCGAATGCCTTTGTGAAGTCCACATACACCACATCAACAGTATTACCCTCAGCAACCCTCCCTGTTACCTCTTCAAAAAAACTCCAAGTTAGTTAAACACAATTTTGGGTCTTGCTAATCAGCCTACATTTTTTCCATGTGACTATTAATTCCATCCCAAATAATTGTTTCTAGAAGCTTCCCCAGCACCAAAATTAAGCTAACTGGTCTGTAAATGCTGGGCTTTTACCTTTTTGGAACAAGGGTGTGAAATTCTCCAGTCCTCTGGCACCTCCCCTGAGTCTAGGGAAGACTGAAAGATTATGGCCAGTGCCCCTGCAATCTCCACTCTCACTTACTTCAAAACCCTCGGATCTCATCCAGTCCCAGTGCCTTGTTGACAATTTATCCAATATTTACTATCCAAATCTTAACATTTGGGGGGTCTCTGCCAAAATTGGGAGAAGAGCTGTCTCACAGACTAGTCAAGCAACAGCCTGACATTGTCATACTCATGGAATCATACCTTATAGATCATGTCCCAGACGCCACCATCACTATCCCTGGGTATGTCCTGACCCACCAGCAGGACAGACCTAGCAGAGGTGGCAGCACAGTGGAAAGTCGGGGGGACGTTGCCCTAGGAGTCCTCAACATCGACTCCGGACCACACAAAGTTTCATGGCATCATTTCAGAAATGGACAAGGAAACCACCTGCTGATTACCATGTATTATTTCCACCCCCTCACCCCATCCCCACTCAGCTGATGAATCAGTATTCCTCCATGTTGAATACCACTTGGAAGCACTGAGGGTGGCCAGGGTGCAGAATGTACTCTGGGTGGGGGACTTCAACGAACATCACCAAGAATGGCTCGTTAGCGCCACCACAGACCGAGCTGGCCGAGTCCTAAAGGACATAGCTACTAGACTGGGTCTCTGGCAGATGGTGATGGAACCAACAAGAGGCAAAAAGCTACTTGACCTCATCCTCACCAACATGCCTGACTCTGATGCATCTGTCCATGACAGTAGCAGTAGGATTGATTACTACACAGTCCTTGTTGAAATGAAATCCCATCTTCACATTGACGATACCCTCCATTGTGTTTTGTGGCACTACCACCATGCTAAATGGGGTAGATTTTGAACAGATCTAGCAACTCAAGACTGGGCATCTGTGAAGCAGTAGCAGAATTGCACTCCACCACAACCTATCACCTCATGGCCAGGTGTATCCCCCACTCTACCATTATCACCATGCCAGGGGATCCATCCCTGGTTGATGACAGGAGTGCATAGGCATGTCAGAAGCAGCACCAGGCATACCTAAGAATGAGGTGTCAACCTGGTAAAGCTATAGCACAGGACTACTTGCGTGCCAAGCAGCAAGTGATAGGGCTAAGCAATCTTGCAACCAACGGATCAGATCCAAGCTCTGCAGCCCTTCCACATCCAGTCATGAATAACGGTAGACAATTAAACAGTTCGCTGGAGGAGGAGGCTCCACAAATACCCCCACCCAGCACAGCAGTGCAAAAGCAAAGGCTGAAGCATTTGCAACAATCTTAAGTCAGAAGTGCTGAGTGGATGCTCCTCCAGAGGTACCCAGCATCACGGATGCCAGTATTCAGCTAATTCAATTCGCTCCATGTGATATTAAGAAATGGCCAAATGCACTGTGGATACTGCAAAGGTTTTGGTCCCTGACAGCACTCTGGTAATTGTACTGAAGAATTGTACTCCAGACCATGCCAGGCCCCTAACCAAGCTGTACTAATGCCGCTACAACATTGGGTATGTCCTGTTCACAAGGCAGAACAAACTCAACCTGGACAATTACTGCCCCATCAGTCTACACTCATCAACAGTAAAGTGATGGAAGGGATCATCAACAGCGTTATCAAGTGGCACTTGCTTAACAATAACCTGCTCACTGGCACTCAGTTTGGGTTCTGCCAGGGTCACTCAGCTCCTGACCATATTATAGCCTTGGTCCAGACATGGACAAATGAGCTGAACCCCAGTGGCGAGGTGAGAGTGACTGCACTTGACATCAAGGAACTATATGGACTCGATGGAAATCTGGGAAAACTCTTCACTGGCTGGAGTCCTAACCTAGCACAAAGAAAGATGTTGTGGTTGCTGGAGATTGATCATCTTGGTTCCAAGACAACACTGCAGGAGTGTCCTAGGCCGAGCAATCTTCATCAATGACCTTCATTCCATCGCAAGGTCAGAAGTGGGGATGTTCACTGATGATGTTCACCATTTGAGATGACTCAGACTAAAGCAGTCTATGTCCAAATGCAGCAAGACTTGGACAATATGCAGGCTTGGGCTGATGAGTGGTAAGTAACAGTCGTGGCATGCAAGTGCCAGGCAAAGACCATCTCAAACAAGAGAGAATCTAACCACCACTCCTTGACATTCGGTGGCATTACAATCACTGAATCCCCCACTATCAACATCCTGGGGGTTACCATTGACCAGGAACTGAATTGGACTAGCCATATAAATACTGTGGCTACAAGAGCAGGTCAGAGACTAGGAATCCTGTGGCAAGTAATCCCTTCCTGACTCCCTAAAACCTGTCCACCATCCACAAGGCACAAGTCAGGAGTGTGATAGAATACTCTCCAATTGCCTGAAATGAGTGCAGCTTCAACAACACTTGAACCTTGACAGCATCCAGGACAAAGCAGCCTGCTTGATTGGCACTCCCTCCACCACTGATGCACATTGGCAGCAGTGTGTACCATTTACAAGATGCACTGCAGCAACTCACCACACCTCCTTAGAAGGACAAAGGCAGCAGATACATAGCAACCTAAATGCCTACCTTTTTATATGGTTGTTTACATAGTGGTTAAGGTTAAACCTTTTAATGATAGGATGTTGAATAGTTTTGAAAGAAGCAGACTGTCGCTGAAGCTGGGGGAGGTTGATTGAACTGGTCAAACTTAAGAATGTTTATATTTCCAGTGGTATTTTTTTTTAAAGTTACCACCTTTTGAGCCAACTATTGCAAACAGTTAATATCAAAAAGAAAAGCTAATTTTGATGTGCATATTGGATGCAAGAGCAAAAGTTCAATGATTTCAGCATAGTTCGCCTGCAGTCTTCATCACCACCTCTCCTCCCTCCCCTGTCTTGAACCTAGTATTTTGCCACTGTCTCCTCTTAGCTTCTCTTCCATGAGGCACCTCACGCATCCTAATCCCTCTCTCCCTCATTCTGTTCCACTTGACCTTCATGTTAGCTGATATCAATGCTTGCCTTTTTCTCCAGCACTTCGACTCTTTTTTAAAACTGTTGTCGTCGTCACTCTTCCTCAGAAGATCCCATCCGTAGTTCTGTACTTTAATCTCGAAGCTTACTTTCCTATGAGGACCTTGAATATGTTATCTTTCAGTTGCATGACCATCTCTTTCAAAATTCTACTGAATCCCTCCAGTATGAAGGCACCATGATTTATTTCAATGGAACTCCCTCTTTCAAGCCCTTCATCTCTTTATCTACATTTTCAAAACCTCCTGAGCTTTCTGTAATCTTCGCAATCTTTCACTATTTGCCATGCTTGTATTGAGATGTGAAGGATTTTGGATTTTTTTAAATTAGAGATAAATTCAAGTAATGTTCAGAAGCTGGAATACCTAATTGACATTTTCTACCTTTTGTTCAGCTGCTTGTGAGTTTAGTTACTCCTTTATAACCATGCTAAGAAACTGGTTGCCTTTCCTAAAAGTATAAAGATAAGCAAGGGACATTAAGTTACCTTTTGCTTAAATTTTGGTTTCTTCAAAAGAACAGAACTAAAATTATTTGACAATGACATTGAAGTATTAGTAGCAGTATGTATGCAGTATATTGTGAGCTTTTTATTTTGATACATCGGGGGGAAAATGTATTTGTCACTTGTATGAAAACATCTTCCTGCTACTCTTAAATTTATCTTCTTAGTTTGAAACTGTGACCTCCTGATCTACTGTTGGAATTAAGTTTGAAGTATTATTTCAGAATTCTATTTTTCTACATGGTTATACAACTCTATACAGTCACTTCCTTTTGAGGTTGTAAAGCCCAAGTTTCTCCACCTATGATCTCTGTCCTCTTAAGTGCTGGTCTTATTGTTCTTTTCTGCACTACCTCTATAGTTTGTAATACCTGTTGAGTCTTGGTGAATTAGAATTCAAGCTGGTGCATAACCAGAGCATTTTTGTTCTGATTTGTACTCTAATTTGGCTATGTAGTTCATTCATAGAACTCGTATGCTGCACCCATTTTTCTTGTTTCTGTCAGGCAAAAATTTAATCTGCAGTTGTTCTGTCTGCTTAAATATTTTGTCTAATTTTATAGTTCTAGGGCTGACTTTTCTGATTCGGCCTCCTACCCCCAGTTCAATATCACCCTAACAAAAGGTTCACTGGGCCAAAAGACCTCCTCCTGTGCTGTATTATTCTATGATCTGAAAATTTGAATTGTATTGTTTTGTGTTGAGCTTCTGAATCAAATTTGCTGATCTGCTAATCAGTTGACATCAACCGAGCATAAATAATCTAACAAGTATATGTTATTTCTTACCCTTCAGCAAATTTCTTTTTCCATTTCCAAGTCTTGACTTGAACCTTCACTGCTTTAAAAGCTTTAAGTAGAAACCTTTTATGCAGAACTTGATAAAATGCTCTTCTTAATTTCAAGGTAAATCTGTCACATGGTTGTCCACAGTCCAAAACTTTGAGGTTGGTCAAGCAAGTTCATCCCCTAATCTGGGTTCCCATTTATTAGGTTATTCTATAGCTAATCTGCTAGTTTTTCTGCATGATTCAATAGTGGTGTGAGTGGAATCTTATGACAGCTAATGAGGAAACTGACAACTAGGATGAATTTGGTAAAGATGGACTTGTTGAATATGCCACCTGTAATAGGATTCCTGCTGGAAGACTAAATGTGGGACTCTGACACTTTAAAAGTTTTATGATTGTTTAAAAAATAAATCTTTCTAATGTTGATCAATTTTTCTAGAGACATTAATTGGGAGCTACATGTTACTTATAAAGTATTTTGTGATATGAAGAGTAAGTCAACATCTGAAGAAATTTGTCTCAAGTTTTTTAACCAGTACTGTCATGTACAAGGGTGAGCACGGCTGTAATTTACCAGTTGAAAAGAATTGCAAGGGACTCTATTTAGAGTCTGTTCCCAAGGCTATTTGAATTGGAAAACATAGTACCTACTGGTACTACAGAATGCTTGAACATTCAATGATGCATGCAGGTTCTTGAGCAATATACTGCTATCGAGGTGAAACACAGAATGGAAGTTGGGTGTCTTCTCTTGTGGTGATATTCATCCTAATCTCCAGATCAGGACTTAAAATTCAGTCTTTAGAGCAACTTATTTTGGGAAATAAGTTTGCTTTATCTCTTGGACCACTAATTTACCTGGGTCGCTGCTACATTATTTAGCATTTCTGTGCTCGTAGATCTCTTGTGCCTTTATTCAAATCAGAGTATCTGGTGTACATCTTACCTTGTCTATCCCTGTCATTTTTGTGTTGGCATTATGTTGTGAATCTCCTGTTTTGTGCTTCTCTATATTTTGTATCCTCTGGTTTTTTTGTTTACATTCCTTTTTTTGGAGTGGGAATGGGTTGCAAGATGTATTTGAACATTCAGATCGATCTTCTGCAAAGAAGGGATTTAATATTGACATGCTTTGGATTGCATGATTATTCTTCCTTAAAATTGATATTGTGTAATTTTGAAATCCAAATCTTTAACTTGTTCTCTGCTATTTGGTTGGCTGCTTAACCCTAATTGTCCTCAATCGCCCCTCATCCAAAAGCTCTTGCGTCCCCCAATGGCGATTTATTTTTTCGACCTTTTTCTGTCAATGTTGATTGAACATAAACTCATTCACCATGCATTGTTTGTTGCTTGAAGTTCATTTTTGCTTTTAATTTTAACAGCTTTGAATGCTGCCCCTGACCAACAATGTAGTGTAACTGACTTTTTCTTTAATTTAAATTTTTTGTTGTCAGCATAGAATTCTGCTTCAGGAGCAAGAGATAGAGAATTGCTCATTACAGCATGACATTCAATATTACACCCCACTGAAAATTCAAGATGAAAAGACAGCTGCAGAGGATGCATTTGACATATATAGTGGAAGTAGCAAAATCCTCATGATGTGGCTAGAAGTCATAGGGTCTTTGGAAGTGAAGCCAGGCCAACGTCAGAAAGTGGTATGGGATGCTCCATAAACCTGGCAGGAATATCAACCTGAGCTATGTTCTGCAGAGGTAACAATCAGGGTTGTTGCTAGCTGGGTAAACTGGAAGCAAAGCAAAAATAGGATCAGCATGTGAGTGAAAATGGTATCTGATGATGTGCACAAGTAAAGCAGCATGCAGAGCAGTAGTAAGCAGCATCATGTTTGCTAGAAAACCAGACCAGCAATTTTATTTGGCAATGCCGGCTGTCTGTACACCTAGAAATCAGCTCATTTTGAGACCACAGTTTAAAGCAGGAACCTGTACCTATGCAGAAATAGGAACGTTAGTTTTGGCTTGCTTTTAGTAACATACAAGCCTGAAACTGCAGACCAAGGTCCTTTTCATAGCTTCCAAAAAATACCAAGAGTTTTTACTTTCAGTAGGTTAATAAAAGATTCTCCTAACAGATGGAGTAGGGGATGAGTAGGATTTGCACCAGATGGTGCAGTGACAGGTTATCATTGGAATTGATATAAAAGCATTCAAATTAACATTATTTTTAAAGTGGAAGTACTGGCATCAAAAATATAACAGATAAGTATACATATCTTATTGACAATAACAGCAAATTATATTTCTTTAAGACCATGACGTAGGAGCAGATGTAGACCATTCAGCCCACCGAATCTGCTCTGCCATTCAATGAGATCATGGCTGATCTGATGATCCTCAACTCCCCTTTCCTGCCTTTTTCCCCATAGCCCTTGATTCCCTTACTGATTAAAACTCTTTCTATCTCAGCCTTGAATATACTTAACGACCCAGCCTCTGCGGTAAAGAATTTCACAGATTGGCAACTCTAAGCAATTCCTCCTCCTCTCTAGTCTTAAATGGGTGACCCCTTACTCTATTATGCCCTCTGGTCCTAGACTCTCCCACAGGAGGAAACAACCTCTCAGCATCTACCCTGTCAAGCCCCCTGAGAATCTTATGTTTCAATAAGGTTGCCTCTCATTCTTTTAAACTCCAATGAGTACAGGCCCAACCTATCAACCTCTCCTCATAAGAAAATCCTTCCATGCCTGGGATCAACCCAGTGAACCTGCTCTGGACTGCCTCCAATGCCAATATCTTTCCTTCGATAAGGAGACTAAAACTGTTCACAGTATTCTAGGTGTGGTCTAACTAGTACTTATTATCGTTTTAATAAGACTTCCCTATTTGATACTCCATTCCCAAAGGCCAAATTCCATTTGCCTTCCCTATTACCAGCTGAACTTGTATTCTAGCTTTTTGTGATTCATGCCCAAAGACCCCCAGAACCCCTTCTGCTGCAAATTTCTGTAGTCTTTCTCCATTTAAATAATATTCAGTTCCTCTATTTGTCTTGCCTAAATGCATAACCTCACATTTTCCCACATATTCCATCTGCCATGTTTTTGCCCACTCACTTAACCTAACCAAATCCCTCTGTAGACTGTGTCTTCCTCATCGCTTGCCTTCCCATCTATTTTTGTATCATCCGCAAACTTGACGATGGAACATTCACTTCCCTCATCCAAGTCATTAATATATATTGTAAATAATTGTGGCCCCAGCACTGATCCCTGTGGGACTCCACTAGTTACAGATTGCTATCCCGAAAATGTCCCCTTATTCCAACTCTGTCTTCCATTAGTTAGCTAATCCTCTATCTGTGCTAATTAACTACCCCCAACACCATGGGCTCTTATCTTATTAAGTAGCCTTATGAGCAGTATCTTATCGAATGCCTTTTGGAAATCCAAATATATTATATCTACTGGTTCCCCTGTATCTATCCTGCTTGTTACCTCCTGAAAGAATTCTAATAAACTTGTCAAGTATGATTTTCTCTTCATGAAGCCATGCTGACTCTCCTTGATTATATTATGTATTTTTAAATGCTCTATTAATAATAAACTCTAACAATTTTCCACTGATAGATATTAAGCTAACTAGACTATAATTACCTGTTTTATATCTCCTTCTCATTTCTGTTGTGCCTTTTTAACAGAATAAACCATCCCAAGATGCTTCAAAGGAATATTTATATTACAAAGTGACACTATTAGGGCAGATAATTGAAAACTTGGTCAATGGAGTTTTATGGAGTGCCTCTGAAGGAGGGGAAAGCGAGATAGAAAATAAAATAGGCACAGTGAGGGAATTCTAGTACTTGGGTCCTAAGCAACTGAAGGCACAGCTAGCTTTGGAGTGATTACAATCACCGATGTTCAAAAGGCCAGAATTAGACAAGCACAGATATCTTGGAGGTTTGTCAGGATGGAGGAGCTTACAGCAAGGCCACGGAAGGATTTGAAAGCAAGAGTGAGAATTTTAAAATCAAGATGGTGTTTGACTTGAGTCAATGTAGGTCAGTGAGTACAGGGATGATGGGTGAATGAGATTTAGTGCTGGTTAGGACACAGGCAGCAGAGATTTGGATGGCCTCAAGTTTAGAGTGTAGAATGTGGGAGACCAGCAAGGTGTGTGTTAGAGTAGTCAAGTCTAGAGGTAACACAGGCATGAATAAGGGTTTCAGCAGTAAATGAACTGAGACAGGGTCAAAGTCATGGTCCACAGAACATGTTTACATATCAGTTTTCAAGTTGAACCTGTGACCTGTCAAAAGTATTTTAATCATTGGACTGTCCTCCAGGTATTCTATACTTACTATTGGTACAACAGTATAAAAGATGTTGCCTAAAAAGATCTGAAATTCAAGCCTTGCTCGAAATATGACAATTTCAATAATTGGTGGTGGTGGTCAGATGGGAAATGGAATGAGCAGGTAAAAAAATTGTATGAATAATATTGAGGACTAAATAATATGGGTTTTCGTTCCCATGGATCTGTAGAACAGTGCTAAATTTATTATTTCAAAGACATAAGATGCAAGAAGATTTTTTTAAAAATCAGTAAAGCTAAAAGAATAGAGAAGGAAGTGAAAATCTACAGGAAAAAGGCAGAGATAGAAATGTCTGGAGGCCAACCAGAATGGCTCATCGAAGGCTGGATGCTGGGTAAACAAAGGCAACACAACAAGTGAGCTAGTGGAGGTGTTGAGGGAGATGACTGGAGGACTAAAGCTAGGTGTCTCAAGCAGGCATGTGAAAGCTAGCCCCATGTTTGGATGATATTCCTTGGAACCATGGTAGCATTCTTGTTTGAGATTCAGGCAATTGGTTCAAGCCACACTCCATTTGAGTACATCTTTTAGACTGACGTTCCAGCTGCATTGGAATGTCAGTCTAGAAGAGGAAGTTATGAAGTGTTGGAGGTGCCATCTTTCCAGTTGAGGCACCGTCTGCACTCTTGGGTCCCAAGGAACTATTTTGAAGAAGGAGTGTTTTCTGTCTTCTGCAATATTAATTCCTCAACCAGCATGATAATGCAAACTCTCTGGTCATGGTATCTATAGGAGCTTGCTATATGCAATTTGACTGTTTTGTGTCTGTCTTGACAATAACGACTACACTTCAAAAGAACCTTAATTGGCTGTAAGTGCTTTGGCACATTGAAATCTGTTAGACGAATGAGTTTTTTGTCTTGGGGCAGGATGTAGAAGAGGGGGCCAAAGATCATTCTCTGGGGGAGCTCCAGTAATTACGGAATGGGTGGAGAATGTAAAGCCGCTGTTGGAGATGCTTTGGTTACAATGGAAATGTAATAGTGCAACCACTGAGTTGGACACTGGAGCAGAGACTTTGGAGGAGGATGTAGTTCACCTGGTCCAAGACTGCAGAGAGGAGGGGGGAGAAATGCACTATGGTCACATCAGTGAGTAAGTTATTTGTGACTCTGATCTGTTGTGATGTGGCAGATGATGTGTGCCAGGCAGATCAAATCCACAAGGGAAACTTGATCATGTGGTCATAACAATTTTGCAATTTGTTTTATTTCGAGATGCATGCTCTGAATTCAGTAGTAATTATTCCACCAAGACCCAGGAGATTTTTAGAAAACTAAATTAACCATTTATTAAAAGAAAAGATTTCAAGCACATGCATAAGTCTGCAAATTACTACTTTAACTCCTAAAACCCCTAATTAATCTGGCTTCCAGTTACACCCCCGTTAAGGCAACAGTTTTTTTAAAAAAAATAAACAGATCCAGGCAAATCAACACAAAACGCTGGACAGTAGAATTCAAAGTGGCTTTTCCCAGCTTTGGTTTCTGTAGACAGCAGCTTAATGCACAAATACAAGAGGCTTTTCACACTTCTTCTGGTTGATCTTAGTATGCCTTTCTCTCTGATGCAGTTTCATTTTCCTTTATACATGTTTCTCCCTTTTAATGCAAATTCCATTGTTCCCATATGTCTTTGAAACTTTACCTTTCTCACAATATAAATCATTGCATGGTGCTCATTTTATCAGTAACCTTTGGTGGAAAATAAACACTGCTTGGCCTAGCTTCTCTGGCTATGTGTAACTTCCTACCGCCTTTGAAATTCAAACTACCCTGATTTATCTAAAAATGCAAATCCTCCTCCCTTCACCTTCTAAAACTTCAGTCATGTTTACTTATTTAGCATTTCAAACCTAGCGCATTAATGAGTCAAAGCCTCCAGACCAGTTGGCTCCAATTCAATTAAATCTCCCCACATGCAAACTATCCAAACCCCACTATTAACCTACTTTTACAATAAATCACAATAACATTGAGATTTATTACACTTTCATGACACATCTTGATCATTTCACTGCTGTAGTAAGGAAAGAAACCTGACTGGAAATATTCAAGCTTCTTGTTGTGGGAAAGATGGGAGGTGACAGCAAGTTCAAGCACCTTAAACAGGTTAGAGATGATGTCGTTGTTTACATGGATGGAATGATCCAGGTTGGATTTTTTTTTGAGGGAGGTGGTATTTATGCTTATTTTGGAAGAGTTCAATATCTGACTAGAAGGAAACCATTTACAATGTTGGCTAGCAATGGGGCCATAAAGAGAGATTGGGTTTCTCATGGCTTAATGGAAATTGGATCAAGGGAGTAAAAGGTGGGCCTCATGAGCAAGTTGAGATCAGAGAAGGCATGAGGAAAAATGAGACAAATGAGGAAGAATTGAAGCAATAAGAAGCCTGAGGACATTTAGCTTGCCAGGAAATAAGCTACTGAGACAGCTGATTGGAGATAGTCTTGCTGACAAGCAAATCCTAAAGCTATTTTGGCACAGGTTAAGGGTCAGTGGAGCAGCTTAATGTGACAGTTGGTAGTGGAGAAAAGAGGCTGGGACTTGCTGTGATTTAAGACCCAGTAACCAGTGTGGTTCTTGCTGGATCTGGTGCTTGACAACTAAACCAGTTGCCTGATAAATTTGCTCAAGTCTGCGCCCCTTAGACTTGAGGGTGTGAAAGCGAGGGACCAATCAGAAGGGTAACTAGGAAAGAGTAAAGGCCGTACTGGTGACTAGGGTTTCCAAGATGTGGATGTGATTGATAGCTGTAGAAGTGTTATGCTGAATGATAGGCCAAAGGCTAGACAGCTGAGATTTTATGCAGCTGTAAGTGATTGAGTAAAGATTTTTTCCCACAGAAGTGGAAGTAGAGGTAGTGTTGAGCTGAAGAAAACATCGGGGGCGCGGGTGGAGATCTAAGGAATTGAAAATAGTAAATCAAAGTGAGAAACACCAGGGCCTATGAGCATGGACATTGAGTTCTGTCCACAAATGTATGTACCACAAGAAATGAGTTGGATGCACAAATTCAACCTAACGGTTATGATTTAGCAACCATTAGAGAGACCTGGCTACAAGCTGCCCATGATTGGGAGCTAAACATTCAAGGTTATAGGACCTTTAGAAAAGATGGGGTTTTTGGAAAGAGAGGAAGAATATCAATATTGATTGAAAAGCAATTACACTTGCCAAGATGGTATTTCAGTAAGGGTAGTCATGCAGTGGAATCATTGAGTAAAATTGAACAGGAACATAGGAGCAGGAGTAGGCCATTCAATAAGATCGTGGCTGATCTAGTTATGTCTCAACTCTGCTTTGATGTCTGCCCTCCCATGACCCTTGATTCCCTCGTCCATTAAAAATCTGTCTAACTCTGCCTTGAATAAATTCAATTACCCAGCCTCCACTGCTTTCTGGGGAAGAAAATTCCACATACAACAACCCTCAAGAGAAAAAAATTCTTCTCATCTCCATCTTGAATGGTAGACCTCTTTTATTCTTAAACTGTCCCCTTGTTCTAGTCTCTCCCACAAATGGAAATATCCTCCCAGTAATCTACACTATGAAATCCCCTCAGGTGTTACATTTTGGAAGGTCAAACCAAGGTAGGACATACACAGTAAATGGTAGGGCACTGAGAAGTGCGGAGGAACAAAGGGATCTGGGAGTTCAGATACATAGTTCCCTGAAAGTGGCGTCACAGGTAGACAAGGTTGTAAAGAAAGCTTTTGGCATACTGGCCTTCATAAATCAAAGTATTGAGTATAGGAGTTGGGATGTTATGGTGAGGTTGTTTAAGACATTGGTGAGGCCAACTTTGGAGTATTGTGTGCAGTTCTAGTCACCTAACTACAGGAAGATTGAGAGAGTGCAGATAAGATTTACTAGGATGTTGCTGGGTCTTAAGGAGTTGAGTTACAGGGAAAGATTAAACAGGTTAGGACTTTATTCCTTGGAGCGTAGAAGAATGAGGGGAGATATGATAGAAGTTTACAAAATTATGAGGGGTATAGACAGAGTAAATGCAAGTAGGCTCTTTCTACTTAGATTAGGAAAAATAAACACAAGAGGACATGGCTTTAAGGTGAAAGGGGAAAGGTTTAGAGGGAACATTAGGGGGAACTTAAAAACAAAAAACTGCGGATGCTGGAAATCCAAAACAAAAACAGAATTACCTGGAAAAACTCAGCAGGTCTGGCACCATCGGTGGAGAAGAAAAGGGTTGACGTTTCGAGTCCTCATGACCCTTCAACAGAACTAGGTGAATCCAAGGAAGGGGTGAAATATTTCCATGCTAATTGACTAAGAACTACCCACCTAATCCCACCTTCCTTACTAGATTTGGAGGTCTAGGGGAATAGTACTAGACTTGAATCCAGAGCAGTAGCCAAAATACATGAATAGACACAGAGGGAATGTAAGTTGGATAGGCATGGCAGATATTAGAAGATATATGTCCTGAACGTAAACAGGGCATAGGGAGGAGACAATTTAACATTATACAAAGTTGAAGTATGAGGTCCTGTGATAAATTGAAATTGACTTGTAGACAGGATGGCATATTTCACCCCTTCCTTGGATTCACCTAGTTCTGTTGACGGGTCATGAGGACTCAAAACGTCAACTCTTTTCTTCTCCGCCGATGCTGCCAGACCTGCTGAGTTTTTCCAGGTAATTCTGTTTTTGATTAGGGGGAATTTCTTCACTCAAAGTGGTGAGAGTGTGGAACGAGCTACCATCTGACATGGTAAATGCGGGCTCACTCTTAAGTTTTAAGAATAAATTAGATAGTTACATGGATGGGAGAGGTCTGGAGGGTTATGGACTAGGTGCAGGTCAAAGGGACTAGCGGAATAATATTTCGGCACTGACTAGAAGGGCCTAATGGCCTGCTTTCTGTGCTGCAGTGTACTATGGTTCTATGGTTCTTGTATGTTTCAATAAATTCATCTCTCATTTCATCTAAATTCCAATGGGTATAGGCCCTACCTGTCGAACCTTTCTTCATAAGATAAGCCCCTTATCCCAGGAATGAGCCAGTGAGCCTTCTCTGTACTGCTAATAGAATTATCTCTTTTCAAATAAGGAGACCAAAACTGTACACTATTCCAGATGTGGTCTCACCAAGACCTCTTCAGCTGCAGTAAAACTTCCCTTCTTTTATATTCCATTCCCTTTGCAATAAGTCAAGAATGCAAAATTCTGGTGGAAGTTTCTGCAGAGCTCCTGATAGTGATATAACCTAGGACTGGGGTTGGTGGGGATGGGGGGGCGGGTGGGGGGGAAGGAGGGTGCAGGAGGCAGGGTCTGGTTCTGTATAAATAGAGTTATAGATCAACTGTGCATGTAGCAAAAACAATGGTTATAATGAGAGATTAATTCTCACGATGGGGAGAAGCAGCACAGCTCAAACAGTAAAGACAATGAATTTGTGTATGGGACAATTTTCTAGAGCAGATTTTAGAACTGATGCAGGAAAAGGCCACACTAGATTTGGTGATGAGTAACAGACTAGAATTAGTTAATCACCTGAGTCACAAATAGAGTTTTTAAATTTAAATAAGGCTAATTTTGAAGAGAGAAGAATAAAATGACCATAGTAATATAATGTTAATCAATAAACTTACAGAGGAATAGTGGAAAGTATTCAAATAAATATTTGGTAGAAAACCAAATCAGTACATACCTCAAAGGCAATAGCTCCACTTGTGCAGTTAAGCTACCATGGTTAATAAAACATTAAGAAAGACACTATGTATCCAGCTAAAGTAAAGATTTATATAACAAAATTCAATTTGGAGAGCTGTAATGTATTTTTAAAATGCAAAAAATAAATAAGATTATATTGAAGAATCTATTTTGTTAATACTTTTATATTGTAACAGACAATTCCAGAATCTGCTGGCAATAGCCTTCTGGAAAATGTTCAAAAAAAAAATCTGCTCAAATGTTCAAGGCCCTTCATGCCTAGTAGAAGAATCATAAAGATTGTTGTTTTTGTTATTTGAATAGCTCTGACATTCTGGTAAATAAAGCTATCTGACAACTATATGATTTACCTTTTTTCCTCCTCATGTAAGGAATAGAGTCAAAATTTTATGTCCCAAAATCTGCTATGGAACTTAAATCTGATATGATATTCTGTAAATTGATGTAAACCAACGACTTATCAGCTGTAGAATAAAAGGTGAGACTATTGCAACATAGTTAGGAAGACCTTTATGGTGATCAGCCTGCTACAACTCGGCAGCTGTAACAAGTTCTTTTGCAGCCTTTGTATCATTGTGATAGTATCACTTCCTTCGATAAATCTGTGAGCAAAGAATTCTATGCCTAAAACACTCATTCCTGCCACAGACAGCAGCTTTCAAACTTGTCTCTAGTCATACTGATCAACCATGCAGAAGAGAATATGAAAAGAACTAACAATGATTATGAAAGCTGAAAGAAGTTCCTTTAACAAGTGGTACAGGGAAATGTAGGCCCACAAAAGGTATATGTAGGAGAGACTGTAAGAGACAATATTGAAATGGGATATTAATGTATAATTTGTATATAAATTTCCACAGATGAAGAGGATAGAATACCATTTGTACAAGGGATCTTTAAAAATGATAATGAAGTAAATAATGGGACTTGAGGTGGACAAATCTTCCAGACATAATTGAGATTAAAGTCAAAAAATTGCAAAAACTTGTCATTTTCCAAATCTCTAGATTTGAGAATTGTGCTATTTCAAATGGAAAATTACAAATGTTCCTCCAGTAATGAAGGAAGGAGAGAAACCAAATTAACTGCAGAAATGTCAGTTTAACATCGGTTGCAGGGAAAGGTACTGTAATTTATCGCTGGGGTAGAGTAACTGAGTACTTGTGCAAATATGCACTGATTAGAGAGAGAGAGTCAACATAGACTTGTGAAGCAAGGGTCATGGCTGATTAGTCTAATTTAATTTGAAGAATTGAAGAAGTCACTAACATAGTAGATAGGGGAATGTACAGCTATATGTTTCCTTCAGGAAGGCATGTGATGAAGTTCCTAGATCATTAGCAAAACTGAAAGTGAATGATACTAGAGGTAGCCTTGTGAAATGGGTTGTTAATTGGTTGGAAAGCAAGATAAAAGTAATGTTCTCTGACTGGATTGTGACAAGTGATGCTTCCCAGGGAGATGTACTGGGGCACCTGCTTTTCACCAGATTATGTTAACTTGGATGAAGAAATATAATAGAGGGAGGCCATTCATCCCTTTGTGCTTATGCCAGTCTTTTCAAAGATCCAATGAGCACTACACACCTGCATTTTCTCCATAGCTTTGGAAACTTTTCCTTTTCCAGTATATATTAAATCTCTTTTAATAAAAGCTTCCATTGCATTTTCAGGTCATGCATTCCAAATAATCTTGTCTTTATTTAAAAAAAAACAAATTACTCATCTCATCTACCTGGTTCATTTGCTGGTTATCTTAAAACTTGAGTCCTCTGGTCATTGAAGGTTTCACCTTTATTTAATCCATCAAAACCCTTCATAATTTTGAACATATTGATTTGAACCTCCCCTTAATCTCTGCTCTCAGGAAAACGATCTCAACTCCTGTAACCTTTCCACATAACAAAAATGACTAAGTTCTTCATCCCTCTTACTATTCTAGTAAATCTCCCTTTGCACCCTCTCCAAGCCCTTGTCATCCAAAGGTGTGGTGCCCAATACTCAATTCATTACTCCAGCTAAAGCCTAATCAGTAATTTTATAAAGATTTAGCATAACTTCCTTGTTTTTGTACACTTGGGCTTCTAATTTTAAAGTTGGTTGCTATATGCTTTTAAACAGCTTTCTCAACTTGTCTGCCCACTTTCAAGTACATGTGTCTGAGCCCTCAGGTCTTTCTTCCTGCACCCCCTTTAAAATTCCAAAATGTATCACTTCACCCTTGTGCAGACACATGGCAGATGATTTACTGTAATGTCACCAATCTGTCTGACTTCCTCAAGTCTGCTCCCATCTTCCTCACTGTTAACTACATTTCTAAGTTTTGTCATTTGCAAACTTCAAAACTTTTCCCCTGAAGTTCATGTTATTAATGGCAAAAAGATCTAATAACCCCTGCGGGGGGTGGGGGGAATCACTGTATATTTTTCCAGATCGATCACTACTCTGCCTTCTGTGCCTTGCAGACAATTTGTTTCCATGTAGTCACTGTCGCTTAGTCCCATCAGCTTTGGTTTTGCTTTGTTTATCATTTTATCCAATGCCTCTGAACGTCCATATACATACCAACTACACCATCTTCTAACTATATTTTTGGTACCTTATTGGAAAAACTCCAGTCACATTTATCCGATACAATTTTCCTTGATAAATGACATTCAACAAATTTGTTAATTCCATGTTTTTCCAAGTAGCGATTCATTTTGTCATTATTTATAGTTTAGATGTTTCCCACTATATTAATTAAACTGATTGGCCAATAGTTAATGGTCACGCAGGCTTCTAGTCTCCTGGCATTACTCTCGTATCCAAGAAAGATTGAAAGAATGTGATAGGTAGGAATTTCTGCTATCTCCACCCCTGCCTTGGCAAGGATGCATCCTATGGGGACCAATTGTCCTTTCAACTTTGAGCATTTTAAGTGTTTCCCCTTTATTTTTAACCTATCCAATTCACTCACCCAATCCTTTACTGTGATATTGGCAGAATAGATGCCTGTCTTCTCCCCAACCACCACCAAAAATGCAATGAGTTTTGCCACCAGTCCAGTACATTATCAATGGTCAACACCTAGACATTGAGCAGTCATAAGTCATTTACGGCACAGAAGGAGGCCATTCAGTCCTTTGAGTCCATACTGGCACCGTGTGGAGCATTACATTCGGCCCAATCCCACACCATCTCTACCCCTGTAGCCCTGCAAGTTTATTTCTTTCAAGTGCTCATCCAGTTTCTTTCAAAATTATTGTCTCCACCACCACCCTCCTGGTCTGCAAGTTCCACATCATTACCACTTGCTTTGTAAAAGAAAAGTTCTTCCTCACATTTCCCCCTGCATCTCTTGCCCAAAATCTTCAATCTGTGTCCCTTGTACCATCAGCTAATGGGAAGAATGTTCCTTTTAACCATCTTATTTAAGTTAATGACCATTCAAACTTGTGAAGCTATTATGGAGCAGTCATCTTGATTTGGTTGTAATGTTGCTGTCTTTAGAAGCAGTGTGTTTCACCTTATGAAGTACCACTGCCAGTAATTTGTTTTCATAAACAAGAGTAGGATAGCCCCCTCCAGCCTGCGCCACTATTCAATGCAACCATGGTTGATCTTTTGCCTCAATTCCACTTTCCTGCCTGTCTTTCGTACCCCTTGATTTCCTGAGATTATAAACCTTTGTTGATTTCAACCCTAAAAATACTGAAATGAAGAAGTACCCACAACCTTCTGGGGTAGAGAATTCCAACACTGAGTAAAAAAATTTCTTCTCATTTCAGCCTCAAATGATCATCCTCTATCCTAAGACGGCATTCCCATCTTGCAGATCAACCTTAATACAAGTTCTTCTATTGTAGCCTCTAGTGAGGGCAGGAGTTGATGCAACATTGTGGTTCACTGATTCGTTCAAAATGATAAATCAAATTCTAACCCTTGTAGATATACTTGTACTTTCCAACAAAACTGTTAACCTGTTGAACTTTTGAACCTGAGTTTGCAAGTTTTTGTCATTTGAATCACCTATTTTGCTGGCTATTTTCTTGTACAGATGAATAATAAAGCACATCTGTTAATGGTGTGTCAGTCATGGCTTAGTTGGTAGCACTCCTGCCTCTGAATCAAATGATTCAGGTTTCATTTCCCACTCTGTCTACAGCACAAAAGTCCAAGTCAATACAGTGCAGTACAGATGGAGTGCTGCATTGTTGGAGGTTCTGTCTTTCAGGCGAGATGTTAAACTGAGGCCCCATCTGCCAGCCTGAGTGGATGTAAAAGCTCCCATGGTACTGTTTCTAAGAACAGGGGAGTTCCCTGATTGCCCTTATTTACCCCCATGTTTATCCTTCAATCAACATCACAAAATACAGATTACCTGGTTATTATCACATTGCTGTTTGTGGGAGTTTACAGTGTGTATATTGACTGCTGTGTTTCCTATATTACAACAGTGACTAAGTAATTCATTGTCTGTGAAGCACTTTGAGACATCTGGTGATCATGAAATGCACTATAAGTGCAAGTCTTTTGCTTTTTTAGTAATTTGTTTTCTCTAGATTGCATCTCGTGGAACACATTATTCAGCTAAAAACTAAGGGCAGGATTTTCCTGTTGATGCTCACCGCGTAAAATGACGCATGGTGACATTGGGGGGGACCTCCCGATTTCACCACGCCCCATTTAAATTTTCAGGAAGGTGGGTGCACAGCAGCTGTGCACCTGCTGACCTGTCAATGGCCAATTGAGGCCATTGACAGGATCAATTAAGTTATTAAAGGACCTGCCCGTCCAATCTTAAGGCTGGTGGGCAGGCCAGGAGCCCTGGCGGGAACTAGAAAAAGCATGAAACCTCATCCACGAGCGGGATGAGATTTCATGTAGGCTTTAAAAGATTTAAAGATTTTGTGAAAATTCTGGACATGTTCCAACTCATGTGACATTGTCACAAGGGGACATGTAAGGGAAATTTTATTTTTCTATTTTTGTCTTTTTCACATTTAGAGCCGATCTCCCTGAGGCTGCACTTAACCTCAGGGAGATGAGTGTGCTGTTTCGTACGCATGCGCGAAAGAGCACGCACTGGATTTTGGGATAACTCTTTCCCCCCCCCCCCCCCCAAGCTACCCACACAGGGAGCGCATAGTACTTCTGTGTGGACATCACGCTGGGTGGGCCTTAAATGGGGGCGCTGATCAGAAGCGTGCCCATAGGTGCCCACCCCACCAACTGCCCACCGGGGGGAGGGGGGCGGGATTCAGCCCTAAGTTTTTTTTTCTCTGTCAGGTAATTAGTGCAAAAATTGTATCTGGTCTCCTTCATTTCTTTGTGCAATCATGTGCTGTTGGTCTTTCTTGAGTAGATAGAATGAAGAAGCTTTTGTTGACTGAGACGGTTGTTTCCTTTTGGGGAGAGGACTTAAAGTAGACAAGTTAATAAATTGTCTGGTAAAATTTACTTTGTCTTGTTCTTCAGTAGAGTAGAAATGTATTGTAAACTATCTTAAATCTGTAGATTTACTTAATTGTACTACCCTTCTTTACACTTTGGTGTATACTTGTTTGCACATGGATGCTCAACAGTGTTGTGTTGCTGTGGATGTGATTTTCATGCTTTTAAAAAGCATTTGTCCATGTGCAAAGCTCCCAACCTGCCAAGCCTATCAGTTCTTCATGCTATTGACTACAAATAAAATATTAAGTCATCTGATGCGTCACCCTTTTGCAATCCTGTGATCTACTAGTATTTATTCTAGGCTCTCCACTTTTGTTATCAGTGTATTGACGCCCTAGCAAGAACACATTTTAATGAGTAGTTGGTCAATTTGCATCAGGTTAGAATGAAAAGGGGAGAGCTTTGTGGCATTTGTGCCACCATACTGTCCCTCTTTTTTTCCCCCCAATTTTCTCACCACTGAGGTAAGGTTGACTTGGTCCATCCCTTCCTCACTTTTTAAACAGCAGTACAAAATTAGTAGTCCACTGGCACCACATTTGTAGCCAGAAGGGATTGCTATTTCCTCCTTTGCTGCTTTTCACAGCCTGGGTTTCATTCCATCTAGGCCTGGCAATTTGAGTTTTTCTAGCATTTTGTTTTTATTTCAGATTTCCAGCATCTGCAGTATTTTGCTTTTATCTTACTCTTCCGACTTGCATTAATTTTCCAGGGGAAATTAGTTGTGGTTCCAGAAACATGAACAGAAAGATTTACTATAGATAAGACCTGCTATTATACTCAAATGTGAATGTGCTCAGTAGAAGTTAAATTAAATAGATTATGAAGACAACTGGTTCAATAACTTGAACTAATGTACAACTGAGTGGTAGTGCTTCAAAGCCCAATCACTTTAGTTAGCCCTTTGATACCTTAGATATGAGTTTTGCTTTGGCAACATTCAAAAAAAGGCATGTTTCTTGTGTACAGAATTGAAGAAATCGAAAGTGCTTTGCAAATCTGGTGCAGAGTGGGTAACACTGTTGCAATCACCTGCAAATTGTAGATCATGTATGTCTTTGGCTATCAAGTTTCGTTTTGGCTCAGAGGTGACTCTGGTTAGAGTTTTCCATCTAGGTTGTACTTAATACTGACACTCCTGCAAAATTGACTTCGATGGACTGGATACTGTATCTAGATGGCCAGAAAGCATCTCCCCTGTCTGTCCTGTTTTCTCAACTCTCAAATGGCCAACATTTGGGAAGAACAAAAAACTCTTCAAAGGCATTCTAAAATTCTCCTTCAAGCTTGACAGCATTTATATTAATGACTGAGAGGAGCTTGCTACCAATCATTCAAAATGGCGACAACTTGTCAATCAAGCTGCATCACGCTTTTGAGTTACAATGTCTTAAGATGAGGCAGGGCAGTGGCAGAGAAGGAAAGAAAAAGAAGCAAATCCTGCACTCCAGATCCCACTGACTTGTGGGATGTCCTGCCCCATGTGCTGAAAGATCTGTGGGTCAAGAATCTGCCTGTTCAGTCACATGAAGACCATGGCAAAAAATCATTACCCTGAATGAATATCATCCTTGAATTGAGGGACAGCTGATGACGATGACAACAAGTCTGAGCTGAGATCTAAGGCAATCTGTTTTATAAATGCACGTGGTTAAATTTGTCAGGCTTCTGAGTGGACTTCAAAATTTTAAATTTAGTTGAGCTAATTAACTTTACTAGGAAAACATTAAGCATCAAAAAGTTCTAAGTTGACTTAAAAGTGTACACTAAAAATGTGGCCTATAACCTCCTGTTATATTTTTAAAATTTAAAATGATGCAGTACCTCCAGAAAAGAGATGGGGGGGAAAAAAATTGTTGCTGCTACTCTTAACATCACTGCAGCATGACCTCCATTCACCAATGTATTTAACACTGGAAAATTCAAGAGAACATTTCTACTTTCAGATGAATGGGGTCGTCTTTTGCTGGATGGAAAGGTAAAGAATGTTGTCAGTGAAGGCCAAGTCCTTTTGCATAACTGCTCAAATTTCTGAATAGTGACTTTCTTGGGGCATCTGTTGTTTACACCATAAGTTTGGCCACAGGAAAGCTCCACTTTATAGCTCCAAATAAGAATCGGGGTGCCCATTATAACTTGAACAGATTTTGGATGTCCTTTTTCTTCATTAGTGCACAAGACACTTGATGTCTGAGCTTATTGTGGATGATTGTATTGATTATCTTGGTGTAAAGGAAGTGACTCATTTAATGGAATTAAGGTGTTAAATTAATAGAAGTTGAGAAAATAAAATACACTATGCAGCAAACTAGTGCAAACAGGCTAGTGAAAACCACTACACAATAGCATGGGAATTCATAAAACCTTGAATGCCTTACTGTTTAAAAAAATAGCCAAATAGCTGTGACAGAAATTAGACAGTAAAAACAAAATGACCCTCAAAGATTCACACACAGACAGCTAAACAAATGATTGAGATTTATTCAAAAAATTATTTTTGTGGTACACAATGGACAATGCTAGCCTGTTTCAATAAGTCAGAGACAAAGTCCATGTCTTAAAAAGACAACACACAAGACTGAGACATAGGCCAGCCATCTTTAGGATACAAAGGTTTGAGTTTACCACCAACTCCCCTTAACAGTTGCGACAAAAGACACCCTAAAGAAATTTTACTGCATTTTGAGTAATTTTCCAATCAACATTTGTGAATATCCAATTATTAAGTTAGATTTAAACATTATGTATATTTAAAGTATAACAGTCATGTTTTTGACTATAGCTAACACTCATTATTAATGGAATACAGTACTGAATATTTAATTCTCTTAGAATAGTCATTCTATCAATGAAGCATTTGTCTTTAAGTACCATATATTTTGATACAATATTCATTACTATGATGTAATCTATAATTGATTATAATCTATAATTGAGCAAGTATAAGAGTTCTCTCATACTTATCCTCCTGAGCCCACATAAAGATAACAATATCCTAGAATTCTTAAGTTAGGGTTCTAAGTGCTGAGGGGAGGCAGGGGCATAGTAATATTGTCACTGGACTAGTATTCCAGAGACCCAGGGTAATGCTCTGGGGACCTGGGTTCGAATCCCACCATGGCAGATGGTGAAATTTGAAGTCAATAAAAATCTGGAGTTAAAAGCCTGATGATGACAGTGAAACCATTGCCGATTGTTGTAAAAACCCATCTGGTTCACTAATGTCCTAATGGGAAGGAAATCTACTGGCCTTACCTGGTCTAGCCTACATGTGACTCCAGACCCACAGCAATGTGGTTGACTCTTAAATGCCCTCTGAACAAGGGCAATTGGGGTGGGCAATAAATGCTGGCCTAGCCAGAATAATGAATGAATTTTTAAAAATTGGTAAACTTAAAGCTGTTTTCTGCTAGAATATACCTATAGATATATTCCACCCTGAGATAATTTTGCTAGTTTGGAAACTCCTAGGAGGGAGGATTTTTCATTGCAGGACCCAGTAAATCTGACTTAAGTTCTTTTTAATGATCTGGAATTTCTTAGTTGGGGTTTTAAGCTAACAAGTTTGACTGGGTAGGCTTATCTTGCCTGGGGGGCGGGGGGTGGGTAAAGATAGTAGAGCCATTAACATTAGCAGATAGACCATAGCTGCTTCTATCACTGCTTGTTTGTCCCTACAACCACACCCCCGCCCCCCCGCTCCACCTCTTTGTCTCTCTATCTCTCCGCCCCCCCACACACACACCTTAAACCAGCTTATATTTCAACTCTTTCTTGGACTCGAACGCAAGTTCTGTCGAAGGGTCATGAGGACTCGAAACGTCAACTCTTTTCTTCTCCGCCGATGCTGCCAGACCTGCTGAGTTTTTCCAGGTAATTCTGTTTTTGTTTTGGATTTTCAGCATCCGCAGTTTTTTTGTTTTTATCATAGAAAAGTTACAGTGCAGAAAGAGAACATTCAGCCCATCGTGTCTCTGGCCAAAAAAGAGAGAAATTAAACTAGCTGCTCATTTTAATCCCACTTTCCAGCACCTGGTCTGTAGCCTTGCAGGTTACAGCACTTCAGATGCAGATCCAGGTACCTTTTAAATGAGTTGAGCGTTTCAGCCTCAACCACCAACTTAGACAAATGACGACATATTGCTTGTTACTGAAGCCTCCCCAACCAGCTACACTATCTTTTACACTGTTTGTCACAGCCAAGCCATTGCAGTTACATGTGACCCTAATCACCAAATCACATCTTGGACTCTCTTATGACTCTTACTTCTTTGGTACTTTCTCCTCTTTCCAGCACCTTACCTTGGATTATCCATCTTGCCTCTTTTATGATCATTACCATATACTGCTCCTCAACCCTAATTACCTTCCCTATAATCTACATTTGAAACTTAGCCAGAGCTATTATGCTCAATTTGCTTTTTAAATCCAAAAGTGTGATTGAGAGACTGCAGTGGCACCATATGCATCTTTCCTGTGTTAAGAAGAGTAATTGTTAGTGCTGCACTTTGCTAGCACATTAATTCCATATTCCAGTTTTGGATCACAGATGGTGTGTTTTTGCCCATGCAAACTGACCAGTTGCTGTGAGAATGAATAGTGCTGAGAATGCTTAAATTGTAATGCTACATTTTTTGCCAAATGCTAAATTTCTCTTTCATTTTAGGAAACCAGTATCTCACATGATGCCTTATTTTTCTTCCTTTGAAAGAAAGTTAACCCATATGCATGAATTTTAGTGTATTATGTTGAAAAGGCAATATGGTTCTATTCATTCCACTCTGAACAAATGCACCCTTTATTTAGCTAATTACTTGCTGATGGGTCTGGATCCATGCAAGGAAAATTGGAGTTCATTCTACTAAGGTATAGGCATAATATACAAGATATTTTGCTTGATTATACCACATAAATCACAAGCTTTCTTGTTTTGGCTAGTTTTTTTGATCTGATGGCAACTTTTGGGACTGTAGATTTCCAATCTAGTCTGTAAATTTAGGTCTCTAGTAGCACCACTACCACCACCAAGCAAACTAGGTGTGGGTATGGAAGAGAGAATGCTTGATGTAAACAAAGCTTTCTTGGCCATCGATAGAGAGGATGGAAAATTGTTTTGTATTGACATCTACTCTAACCAGTTTTGTCTTACAAATGAGAAGATTTCTATAAAATTTTAAATGGTTTGTTCATGTTATACCATCCTTTCCAAGGTGGTTTTCTTTTGCTTCAGGAAAAAAAGCGTAAACTCCTGGGCATTCCCAGGGTTTTTTCATATGTGCAAATATTGGCGCTACAAGTTTTATGTCTGCCTTTTGATATTCCCTATGATGGGGCAGCTGGTTTTCCATGTGATTTGTCCATACAATCCAATCTCCAATTATTTAATAGAATATCCTTAGATATTAAAAATATAATATGATTACAACTAGTTGTCTTTCATATGTGCCCTCGCTTGCACTTCAAGTTGGTAGATTGAAAACACTTAACTATTAATAGTGAGGTAAAACTGTTTCATTTTACGGATGTCCAAGTAAACATGCAGAATAACAACTAAATCAAATCTCAAATAAAGATCCCCCCCCCAACCCCAGGGAGCAAGAAAATAAATAAAATATACCTTCTTTTGATCATGCTCACTTTTTTTTGGATGAACCGCTTTCAACTGACTGTGGGCTTAAATTGAATAAGTATTCCCTCGTTAGGCCAGGTACCTCTCCTAGGCCTAGCTGGTTTGACTTTTCATTTGTCCCTTTATCAGCCATGGCTCAGTTGGTGGCACACTCACATATTGAATCAAAAGATTGTGGATTCAAGTCCCACACCAGAGGCTTGAGCACAGAAATCTAGGCTGCAGTCTAGTGCAGTACTGATGGGTTGCTGCACTATTGGAGTTGCCATCTTTTGGAAGAGATAGTTAACTGTAAGCTCCATCTCTTTCAGGTGGGTGTAAAAGATCCCATAGCACTATTTCAAAGAAGATTGGGGGGAGGGGGGTTGCTGGTGGTGGGTTAACCTGAGTGTCTTGGTCAATATTTATCCCTTAATCAGCATCACTAAAACAGAATATCTAGTCACTTTCTATTTGCTACTTGAGTGCTTACTGTGTGCAAAATTGGCTGCTGTGTATCCTACAGTACAACAGTAACTGCATTTCAAAAAATACTTAATTGCCTATAGTGCTTTGGGATGATCTGAGGTTCTGTAAGGTGCTAAATAGATGCATATTTTTGTGTTTTCAGGCAGAGGGCTGTTCGTTCTCATTATTTCTTGTGTGCGTGCACTCTTTTCACCACCCAACCCCACCCCCCCAGGTTTGGTAATTTGCTATTTGGCCCCATCAATACATTGTTACATTTCTTGAACCCCACCAACTCTCCACCTGCCCCCTCCCCAACTTCAGGGTTTAGAGATTTCAAAAGAACCCATCTGCTGTGATGAATGAATGGAGAAAAACTAAACAAATTTCTCATGAGTTATTTGACCTCTCTACTTAGTGACACATTGCATTTCACAAACTGGTCGATCTAGCTTTAATACATATCTTCAACATCTGACCTGTTGACTAATAAATGAGTGCTGCACATCAGTCAAAAATTTATGTGCATCCACTTTGAACATCTCAAATCATATTCAAGTGCAACTCCCTTCCAAATTCTCTCAGAAGCAAAACCGTCCAAAGCAATTCTTTAATTGTGACAACTGTTGGTGATTTGTTTTCTCCTTTGGGTTAAGTATTGGCTTTGTAGCCATCTACTTGGATGAATTTTGCAACTGTACACAATATTATGAAGCTTTTAAATTTGGCTTATACAATTCATTTAACCCTTGGGAAAATATACACGTTCTGTTATGCTTATGTTTTTAAGTTTGTTGGTATGGTTTCTCAATTGCTTTCAAAGCTAAAATCATAGATTTTTTAAAAGCCCCTTTGGGCCAGGGGCATGGGAGGATGCTACTTAGGGCAATGCCATGCCAGAGAAAGAGTAGGGCCAATTAGGGACCATAGAGGTAATCTTTGTGTGGACCCAGAAGAAATGGTTGCAGTCCTCAATGAATACTTTATGTCAATCTTCACAATGGAAAAGGACGACCTAGGTATAGACATCAGGGTGGAGGACTGTGAAATATTATAGGAAATCAACATAGAGAGGAGGCCTTAAAAGTGGGTAAACAGGTCCAGATGAGATGTATCCCAGGCTGCTGAGGGAGGCAAGGGAAGAGGTATCAGGGGCCCTGGCAGTAATTTTCAAATCCTCTCTGGTCACAAGTGAGGTGCCAGAGGACTGGAGGGCTGCTAATTTTGTCCCATTATTAAAAAAGGGAGGAAGGGATAGACCAGGAAATTACAGGCCAGTCAGTGTAACCTTGGTAGGGAAGTTACCAGAAAGAATTCTGAGGGACAGATTTATATCTGCATTAATCAAGGATAGTCACATGGATTTGTTAAAGGAAGGTCGTGTTTGACAAATCTGATCAAATTTTTTGAGGAGGTAACCAGGAATGTTGATAAGGGTAATGCATTTGATGTGGTCTACATGGACTTTAGCAAGGTCCCTCATGGCAGATTGGTCAAGAAAGTAAGAACCCATGGGATCCAAGGCAAAGTGGCACACTGGATCCAAAATTGGCTGAGAGGCAGGAAGCAGAGGGTGATGGTAGAAGTCTGTTTCCAGTGGAGTTCTGCAGGGCTTGGTGGTGGGGCCCTTGCTGTTTGTGGTGTACATAAATGATGTGGACTTAAATGTAGGGGGTATGATCAAGAAGTTCACAGATGAAACGAAAATTGATAGTGTGGTAAATAATGAGGAGGATAACTGTAAACAGGAGGATATCAATGGGCAGAGCAGAAGCAAATAGAATTCAACCTGGAAAATTGTGAGGTAATGTGCTTGGGGAGGGCTAACAAGGCAAGGGGTTACACCATGGTAGGACCCTGGAAAGTACTGAAGATCACAGGGACCTTGATGTGCGTATTCACAGATCCCTGAAGGTAGCAAGGCAGGTAGATAAGATGGTTAAGAAGGCATATGGGATACTTGCCTTTATTAGCCGAGACATATACAATACAAGATCAGGGAAGTTATGCTGGATCTGTATAAAACGCTGGTTGGGCCACAACTGGAGTACTGCGTGGAGTTCTGGTCACCGCGTTATAGGAAGGATGTGATTGCACTGGAGAGGGTCCAGAAGAGATTTACCAGGATGCTGTCTGAGCTGGAGGGTCTGAACTATGAGGAAAGATTGGATAGGCTGGGATTATTTTCCTTGGAGCAATGAAGGTTGAGAGGGGACCTGATAAGAGGTGTATAAAATTACGCAGGGCATGAATAAGGTGGATCGGAAGGCACATTTTCCATTAGTAGAGGGGTCAATAACCAGGGCCATAGATTTAAGGCAAGAGGTAGAAGGCTAAGAGGGGAGTTGAGGAAAACTTTTTTCACCCAGAAGATGGGTGGGGGGAGGCGGGGGAGAGTCTGGAACTGTCTGCCTAAATAGGTGGTTGAGTCAGAAGCGCTCATAACATAACATTTAAGAAGTATTTAGATATTCACTTTTGTTGCCATAGTCTCCAGGGCTATGGGCCAAGTACTGGAAAATGGGATTAGTGTAATCAGACTTTTGTTGACTGATGCAGACACAATGGGTTGAATGGTGGCCTCCTGTGCTGTAAACGTCTGAGCCTATGAGGTTTATTTTGCAGAAATTTAGAATTTTGAACAAATGGATTTATGTAAGTGCTCAAATAGCAATTGGCATTCTTCTACTTCCAGGTCTGAAGTTGCCAAGAGGTTGATCACTCTGTTCTTCACTTTTTCTTGTAGCAAGTACTTTTAACTACTTTATGATCTAGTCCCAAGAACTGGACCTGTGTTATAATAACACTTTGACACCTTGCGCACGCTGCATGGCTCAAATTGTAATTCTGATAAATCTCTGCACATATCAGTGAGAATGTCTGCAAGCTCTAAATAATTAAACACACTCCAGCTATCTTTTTACTCAAAGCTCCTCCCTCTTCCTAATTTTTGTAATCATTAAGTACATTGGAAAGGTTCACTGTTTAAGCTTGCCAACTAAGTGTTGTGTTGAATTTTAGACTATTCTAGAAAATGGCTTGTTCTTAAATCCAAAATCCATCTGGGAATGCTGTCTTGTAGGATGCCTTACAGGGCCTTCATTGATTCCTGATGCCAATTGACAGTGTCTACTCCTGCTACATGACATTCCCTGATAAAACAATTAAGACTTGAACCTTGGTCAATAGTCATTAACAAAACAGAAAATAAATTTATAATAACCAGAAATTCTATTTTTTTTATAAAACTCCAGTTACATTGGAGGGTATTCACCTTTGTTAATGAATTTTGGTGCAGTTTTAGGCTTTCTACTGAGCTACCCCTGGGGAATATACCATCCCACTGTGGCTTTACGTCTTCCACTTTATATAGCTAGTGCTTCTATTGTTATGATCCTCGACCAGAGCCCCAAGTTATTGGTAAGATTTGGTTAGGGACCAATAATGTTTTGTTTAAAGTAGACAAAAGTTTGAGATACAAGACACTTGCTAAGAGAATAAAGCCACACGATTCCACAGGTCTTGAACAAACAAAATAAACTTTATAATGCGAGGTCAAAAAGATAAAACCATTTACAATATCTATCTTACGCTCTAATGATCAGGGTTACTATGAAGTACATGTGAATTAACAAGCAAATTGTGGTCGAACACACCACGTTGTACAATAAATAACAAATGTGACCAAGACCAATCAACAGGTTTCTCAGCAATGCACCTAGTTGTCAATAAACAGAGTCAACCAATCTCTTTGAAACCCTGTCTGTCTCTCACAAGGGACTCTAAATTTTTCACTTTCAAAGATCAAACCTTTGAATTCCTTCAAAACTGCTCCAGTTCAGACTGCCTCAATAACTGCACACCTCCCAGAGTTTCAATCTCATTTCCTGAGACTCTGTTCCTGTAGTTCCCCAAGACCTCCAGCCTGTACTGGTGAAATTTCAGCTCTTTAATAGCTAGCTAGTTTCACTGGGCTGGCACTGTCCCTGGATTTCACCAAGCTCCAATCTCCCCAGCTACACTAAGCTATAAATGGCTCCCAGGACTGCTTCTGAGCCCTAACCCTTTCCTGCACGGAGCCAGTGACCTTCTGAGCTCCCCAGAACTTCTGAGCCCCAACAACACAGTACCAGCTAACAGCAACACTTTTGCTGCCTGGAGACTGCTAAGAGTAGCACCTTTTCAGTATGGTCTTTTCCCCTACTGCAGAATACTCACTCCCTCAGTGGATAATAGTGGAGCAATTAGAATCAGGAGTGTTTGAGGCCAGGATTAGTGGAGCACATATTTCATGGGGGTGGAGGAGATTAGAGAGATAGGGCAAGACAAAAGAGAGATTTGAAAACCGGATAGGTTTTTATAACAATTGACCATGTTTTTGTGGTCATCAGATTTTTAATTCCAGATTTTTTTTTTATTGCATTCAAATTTCACCACCTGCTGTGGTGGGATTCAAACCTGGGTCCCCAGAGCATTACCTTGGTTCTCTGGAATACCAGTCCAGTGACCATACCACCAGCTTGCTGTTCTGGAAATGATGGGCATAGATTTTGGAGGTGGTAATGCATTTGAGGATTTTGGAGAGGAAAGGGAGATGGTGTGTTGGGGGAAGGATGGAAGGCTCAAGAAGAGTGTTACTGATTCCTAACAAATTGGTTATCTTCCCTATACAAGTGTGAAACATGGCAAACTAACTGCACTCTGATAACACTGGGACTGAGGTCCTGTGTTGTGGGCACACTTCTGGGATTAGGTGTGGTGTGATGGGGCTGATGGTTTTTGACAGCAAGGAGGCAGAACCTGATGCTGAGCAGAATTAGGACTTAGTTGACCTGGTAGATATCTGCTGTTTTTAAGTAGTAATGGGAGATAGAGAGGGGGCAACTGTCTGAAAGTGCTGCTTGCAGGAGGGTGTCCCAGGTCTAATAATATTTGGTTTTGTTACTTTCCAAGAGTTCTCTGCAAAAAAACAACACAAATTGGGATGTGGAGAAACAAAGATTCTCATCCTAATATCTCTGATATTAAATGAGGTACACAGACAAAAATTCTATTAAATTCTTATGCAAACCAGCTCTTGTAGGGAATCTCATGACTATCCACACTTGTTACAATTACTTATTCCACTGGAAGCTCATTAGATTTTCAACATTATAAATGCTGCACATTTTATAAAAAAAAAGGCAATTCTTTCATGGGATGTGAATGTCACTGGCTAAGCTAACATTTTTATTGTCCATCCCCCATTGCCCTTAAGAAGGTGGTGGTGAGCCACTGCCTTGAACCACTGGAGTCCATGTGGTGTAGTTACACCCACAGTACTGTCTGGGAGAGTGTTCCAGGAATTTCACCCAGCAACAGTGAAGGAACGGTGATATATTTCCAAGTCAGGATGATGTGTGACTTGGGAGGGGAACTTGCAGGTGGTGACTTTTCCATGTATCTGCTGCCATTGTCCTCCTAGGTGGTAAAGGTCGCAGGTCTGGAAGGTGCTGTCAAAGCAGCCTTGGTGAGTTTCTGCCCATAACAAGCACTGTTTTAATGAGTGACCTGCAACTATTTTTTTTATGAACTTCTCCATGTTTTCCTCTCCAATTATCCACCCCACAATTTCTAATGTCCAAAATAGTGGTTTCAGCAAAATAAAATTCAGAAATGTTATGCCATAACATGAAACTTATCTCCCAACTTTCGTTTAATGTCCTCAGTAAATTCACCTCCCCCACCCCCAGATCTTTTGCCAGTTATCTTGTGTCATTGACCCTCCTACCTCTAGAAGCAATTTCTCTTTATGAAGGGTTTTCATAGAGTAAATAATGTTGAGCCCCTTTTTATTTATTTTCTACTGTAAGAACAATCCCAACTTTTCTAATACAAAGCAAAATACTGCCGCTGCTGAAAATCAAAATGTCATTGACCTGAAACAGTAACTCGGTTTCTCTCTGCTCAGATACTGCTTGACTTTGAGTATTTCCAGCATTTTCTATTTTTATCCCAGTTTTTCTAATTTCTACATGCAAGAGACTAATATCTAGTGGGCCCTGATCACTGAATACAATTTTTTTTAAATAGAGAATTTTTATATTGGGTTTAATTTATTGAGCAAAGGAAAATGGTCTTCCATGTTGCTTATTTCTAGTATTCTGTACTGAACTGGTGGTCTATTTTCTATTGCATTCTTGAATGAAGCTGATTTACTTCTGGCTACCTTTATTATTCATCTGTATCAAACCGTCCTTTCCCACACTTTGTAAAATCTCACTTTGAAAGTATGGCATAATGTCTGGTTCCTGAGATGGGACAATGCTAAGATAGCTCACTCATATTAGCCTAAATTGAATCTTTTGCTTAGGTTTGTTTTGCATCCAATAGTATTTCCTCCTTTAAAAAATGTATACAGCCTGAATTCTTTGATGGCCAAAGTCAAGTTAAAGTAAAAAGTGCGATGCTTTCTAAAAATATATTATTTTTAATTAACAGATTCTATCATGAGTCTACCATGAAGCCATGATGGGATTAATGATGTATCAAGAACATTGAAAGGAAAGTTTAAAATCCTGTTGGTTGAGCACAAGAAGTTTTGAAATTCAAAATGACATCAACTGTGGATAAAAGACCCCACCAGGAGCATACAATTGTGAATCCACAGCCACCAGAATATCGCAATCCAAAGAAACCTAGCCGCATGACAAATCAGCTTCGGTATTTGGAGAAAGTGGTGGTTAAAGCTCTGTGGAAGCACCATTTTGCATGGCCATTCCAACAGCCTGTTGATGCTGTGAAATTAAACTTGCCTGTAAAGAATTCTTATCTTATCTGATTAGAATATATAATGCTGTATCCAATTACATTGCTATGGATTTTTTCCTAGCAGTACTTGACAAATTACAATTCAGAGCCAATTTATAAATCTGATGTGGATTGGAGCTGAATTTTTTGAGATGTCCACATTAGAAGACAGTTATATGAAGCACAAGTAACGATGGTAGAAATTGATAGAATGCAGGTCGAGTATCCTTTATCCAAAACCCTCAACATGCGTTACAATAGTCTAAGCCTTGGCTAGCTATAGCCTAAATAAAATGGTCAGGAAAATAAGATGTATCACTGAATAACAAATACAGGGTACCTGTAATAAGTTTCCTTTTGACGTGTTCACCACAAAAATTACAAGGTAAACAGCAGACAAACAACTAGATTTCCCATGCTAAAGGTCAATGAGGTTCAAAGAAATGCAGTATTTGGATGTTTGGTTTTTGGATTTACGGATAAAGGATACTCAACTTCTAGTACATTATGATTCTTACGTAAGAACTTTACATTTGGATCCCTACTTTCAGCTATGCTAAATTGGGTTGTGTTTTTTGATTATTGTCCAATATTCCTAATTCTTGGATAAAAGCAAAATACTGCGGATGCTGGAAATCTGAAACACAAACAAAAATTGCTGGAAAAACTCAGCAGGTCTGACAGCATCTGTGGAGAGAAAGACAGTTAACGTTTCGAGTCCATATGACTTTTCAGAATTAGAAGTAGAAATGTGGTGAAATATATATTGTTTAAGGGGGGTGGGACAGGTGAAACTGGATAGAAGGCCAGTGATAGGTGGAGGCAAAGAAGAGATTGCAAAAGGTGTTATAAACAAAATGTCGAAGGGGTGTTGAACATTAAGCCATTGTTTCCAGGACTGTCACTGACGTCATCATCTCTGGAGATCTTCCCTCCACAGCTTCCAACCTCATAGTCTCCCAGCCTTGGACAGCCCACTTCTACCTCCTCCCCAAAATCCACAGACAGGACTGTCCCAGTAGACCGATCGTGTCAGCCTGTTCCTGCCCCATGGAACTAATTTCTTCCTATCTTGACTCCATTCTCTCTCTCCTTGTTCAGTCTCTTCCCACCTACATCCGCGATTCCTCTGATGCCCTACATCAACAATTTCCAGTTCCCTGGCCCCAACCTCTTCACCATGGATGTCCAATCCCTCTACACCTCCATCCCCAACCAGGATGGTCTGAGGGCTCTCCCCTTCTTGAACAGAGGCCTGAACAATCCCCATCCACCACCACTCTCCTCTGTCTGGCTGAACTTGTTCTCTCACTGAACAATTTCTTCTCCTTAAACTCATTTCACTTCCTCCAAATAAAAAGTGTGGCTATGGGTACCCGCATGGGCCCCAGCTATGCCTGTCTCTTTTTATGGGGTATGTGGAACATTCCTTGTTCAGTCCTACTTGGGTCCCCTCACACAACTTTCTCCTGTACATCATGACTCTTTCGGTGCCGCTTTATACTCTCGTCTGGATCTGGAAAAATGTATTAATTTTGCTTCCAATGTCCACCCCACCGTCGCTTTCAAATGGTCCATCACTGACACTTCCTTCCCCTTCCTTGACCTTCCTGTCTTGATTTCTGGTGATAGACTGTCCATCAATATTCATTACAAACCTGCCAACTCCCACAGCTACCTCGACTACAGCTCCTCACACCCTGCTTCCTGTAAGGACTCCATCCCATTCTCTCAGTTCCTTCGCCTCTGTTGCATCTGTTTTGATGATTGCACACTCCAAAACAGTGCTACTGACATGTCTTCCTTCTTCCTTTAACTGAGGTTTCCCACCCATGGTGGTTGACAGGGCCCTCATCCATGTCCAACCCAACTCCCGTGCTTCTGCCCTCACCCCTTCCTCTCCCTCCCAGAAGCATGGTCCCCCTTGTCCTCACTTTTCACCCCACCAGCCTCTGCATTCAAATGATCATCCTCCACAAACTCCAGCATGATGCCACCACCAAACTTCACTTCCCTTCACCCGCCACTCCCCCCACCCACCCCCCTGCATTCCTTAGGGACCGTTCCCTCTGAGACTCCTTGGTCCACTCCTCCCTCACCCCCTACACCCCAACCTCCCTCCCATGGCACCTTCCCATGCAATCGCAGATGGTACAACACCCGCCCCTTTACTCTTTCTCTCCTCTCTCCTCCCTCCACCTTCCAAGGGCTCAAACACTCCTTTCAGGTGAAGCAGCACTTCACTTGCACTTCCCTCAATTTAGCCCAAGGCATTCGCTGTTCCCAATGTGGTCTCTACTTTGGAGAGACCAAACGCAGACTGGGTGACCACTTTTTGAAACACCTTTGGTCTGTCCGCAAGCATGACCCAGACCTTCCCTTCGTTTGCCATTTCAACACACCACCCTGCCTTCATGCCTACATGTCTGTCCTTGGCCTGGCTGCAATGTTCCAGTAAAGCTCAATGCAGACTGGAGGATCAGCACCTCATCTTCTGATTAGGCACTTTACAGCCCTCCAGACTGAATATTGAGTTCAGCAACTTCAGATCATGAACACTCCATCCTCACCCCATCTTGATCCCCTTTTTGTAATATTTATTTTTAATTTTTACATTGAAATATTGGAAAAAATATATATTAAAATGTATTTCCATTCATTTGTTTTATCCCCACCTTTTAGCCTATTTTGATCCTTTTTTTCCCACACTGTCCCCATCCCACCCCCACTAGGGCCATCTGTCACTTGCTCATCCTGCTTTCTACTCTTAATGTCACCATTAGCTCCTTTAACTAGTATCATCACCATCAACACCCCTTTGACCTTTTTATGACATATATTTTGCAATCTCTCCTTTACCACTACCTATCACTGGCCTTCTATCCAGCTTCTTCTGTCCCACCACCGCGCACCCCCCCCCCCCCCAACCAAACAGTATATATTTCATCACATTTCTACCTCTTTAGTTCTGAACAAGAGTCATACGGACTGAACGTTAACTCTGTCTTTCTTTCCACCGATGCTGTCAGACCTGCTGAATTTTTCCAGCAAGTTTTGTTTTTGTTCCTAATCCTTGCCTTTGGTGGAGAGAATGTGTGCTTGGAGTGGAAGAGATTTTCTGAAAAGATGCAGTTGATTGTTGAGGGTAGACATTCCAAATCTGGTTTTTCACCACAATGCTCTTCTATCTTTGGAAAAAGGTGGGCAGCTAAAACTGTGTAGACATTTACAGCATGAAAGAAACCATTCGGCCCTTGTGTTCCAGCTCTTTGTTCAAATGATCTAAAAGGATTTGGTGTTCCAGCATCTCTGTATAACAGCAGAAATTTCTCGAAATTTCTCCTAATCACTAAGTGAGGAGTGTGGTTATTTTAAATTAATGACCTCTTGTCATTGGCTTGCCAGCCGGAAAATGTGTTTTCCCCTAGGTACTCTATCAAAGCTCTTTTTTTAAAAGGAAAACTTCACCTGGATCTCCTTTTAAACTTCCATTATCTCTCCTTGTAACTCTGGTTTCTTATGCTTAGCATTGGGAGAGGGTGGTGTAGTGGTAATGATACTGGGCTTGTAATCCAGAGGCCCAGCCTAATGTTCTGGGCACACAAGTTCAAATCCCACCAAGGCAGCTGGTGGAAATTAAATTCAAACAAAATCTAAAATTGAAAGTTAGTCTCAGTAATGGTGACCACGATCATAGATTGTTGTAAGATCCCATCTGGTTCACAGATTTCCTTTCCTAAAAGACATTAGTCATTCTTGCCTGGCCTACATGTGACTTCAGGCTCTTAACTGCTCTCTGAAATGGCCTAGTAAGCCATTTAGCTCATGGGCGATTAGGGATGGACAACAAATGTTGGCCTTGCCAGTGCCACCACCTCCCATGTTTGTCTCTGATTTAGTAGCTTTTAAAAAAATACATAAATTATTCTTGATGTGAATGTCGCTGGCAAGGACATTTATTACCCATTCCTAATTTTCCTGAGAAAGGTGGTAGTGGTTGCCTTGAACTGTTGCAGTAGTAATTAAAGTCAATTATGTTGGAATGGGACGCAAGTCACTTCCATGCCAAACCAAGTAAGAACAGCAGGTTTTCTTTTCAAAAGGACATCAGTGAATCAGTTGGGATTTTATGACAATCTGATAGTAATAAAGTGACCATGAAACCAACTTTTTAATTTGCAGTGTTTTCTCTTAAAACAGAATTATAAGTTATCAAACTGCTATTGTGGGATTTTAATTTGAATTCTCTGGTTTATCAATTCTGGTCTCTGGATTACTGTGGGACACTGAAATCAATATCTAGTGTTCTGCAGTTCAACCATTGTTTTGTACAAATTTCTCACATCGGTTTATTCTTTATAGTTTATAACCTTATAAACCCCCAAAGCTGTTAGCCATTATTGTCTTTATCTGCCTGCATACGTAACTTTTGGAAATTTGAATCCCAACTTGCCTTTATTTATCACTCTATTGAGTATATCCTTGTTTCTCCTTACACAATGTGCACCTTAACCATAGCCACATGAAATGGCTCTTCTACCTCTTTGTTTTTAGAAATATTTTCCAGTCATGCCATTTGCCAACTCAGCCCCACTCTTGTATTATCAGCAAATTTCACGATTCCACTTCATAATGTTCAAGTGAAAATTATCTGTATATTCCAAGTACAAAAGTAGATCTAGCCATAACACTTACACCCCTTCTAAAATATGAGCAATGCACATTGGCCTTAAATGTTTGTTTTATGTTAATCAATCAACTTTCTATCCATGCTGTTATACTTCCTCATACCACACTCCTGAATTTTTGCTATATGCTTCTTGAGATGCCAAATTGACACTCTTCTGCACGTCCATGTACAGTGCATCTACTGAATTATATTTATCCAATAATTTCCTTAAATTTTGATTTGACTAAAGTCCGCATTTTATATTCAAATAACAGTTGATAAGGTTTTAAACTTGGGAAGGGAAAGACATTTGCTCATTGTTGTGTCTGGGGTAATTTTAAGCGTATGCAGTTTTTAAGAAAATAAATACTCTTAATAGGTTAATCAATTGAAGAATTGAGTAATTAAAGCCAGTAACTAGTTTGTGCAATTAGGTTTTCTTCTCAACTAAATCATGACTGTATGCTGCTCCTAAGCCTGGTGGCCTGGTTTTTTTCCCACAGGATTATTATCAGATAACAAAGAACCCAATGGATTTGGGTACAATCAAAAAACGCTTGGAAAATAAATATTACTGTAAAGCTATGGAGTGTGTAGAAGACATAAATACAATGTTTACCAACTGTTACGTATATAATCGGGTATGTTATTACACCTTTTATAAATTGCTGAGTGTTTCTTGTGTTATGTTGATTAAAGGATATAACTAGTGTCTGTTTATAGCCAGGGGATGACATAGTTGTAATGGCACAAACATTGGAGAAGCTTTTTCTACAGAAGGTGTCACAAATGCCACAAGAGGAAATAGAACTTCCTGTGGTTAGCAAAAGAGGAGGGAATGGCAAAGGAAGAAAAGGATCAGGTAATCAATTGAACAAGTATCCCCTCCTTATTTTATAACGTTATTTGGAGGTGTGGAGGCAGAGGGGCAGCAAGCACCCTCAATCTTCTGTAATATAAGCTATATTTGGGGAAGAAGATGAGAGACATGGCCCTGCACCTTTCTTACACCCTAATATTAACATTAAGTGGAAATCTTATTCTGTAATCCTTAAACTTTTAAAATCTGCTCAGTGGTATTCTTTTGTTAGTGCAGTTCAAAGAAGTTAGTAAATATTTAAAACTCTTCATTTTAACCATTGGGAGGGAACTAGTACCGAATAGAAGACACAAGAAAGAACAGTGACCAGTAATGCTGGATAGCTATAACTTGAAAATCTTCCCTAACAGCATGTCATATGAAATGTAGGTGCATTGAACTCTGTTTAATAGAACCAGAAGGAGTCTTGGTTAATGTGACTTCCTCAATTCTACCCATCAGAAAATTGAAGACCGATACATACATATGTATGTATAACGTTAGTTTCTAGACTATGTATAACTGTGGAACAAAAATGCACATGATCTCTTGTGTGCTCACAAAAGAGGGCAGATTGAAAATGGGAATAAGTCTGGAAAGTGACATTATCGATTGAGAAACCAGACAGCGGACCAAAATTTTCAGATTTGGATTTGTAGGAGAGCGTTCATCGTAAACTGATTTAAGGGGAGTGGAAGCCAAAGAAATTAGTGGTTTATGTTTAGCTACCCATCTTCTGGAAAAAGAGAGGAACAGATTGTAACTACAGTCTTGAATGTGGGTGCTTTGTTTCAGTTTGAAGCCCCAAGCACCTTTCCTAACTAGAATGGAGGAGTGGGTCCATGGTTTTGTTTTATATGCAAGGAACTAACTTGGAAACAAGAGAAGCTTTAATTTTGGAGAGGAGAGATTGGAAGGATCACAAGCAAGCATTAAGACATCTTAATGGAGTGGGCAGTTCTGTATGAAACAGGAAGCTTTATGTTATGAAAGGGGGCTATGCCGTGAACTCAGTTCCCTAGCCTTTGATGTCATCCTCTCCTTAGCAATTGTTAGAGGTTGAACCAGACTCGTTTGCAACCTCAGTGATGTATTTGACTTCAAGATGAACTTCTGACCACGTAACATTAAGCCTGGCTATTTGCATAATATCACTGGACTTTGTTCCTGTCTCAGCTCATCTGCTGCTGAAATCCCCATCCATGCCTTTGTTACTTCTAGACTTGACTACTTCAATGCATACCTGATACGCTTCCCATAACTTAAGCTCATCCTAAACTCTACTATATCCGAACTCACACAAAGCTCTGTTCAATTTTTCCTGCTTAAGCACTACCTTGTTTAAAATACTCATCCTAGTTTTCAAATCCCTCCATGGCCTTTCTCCTCCATATTTCCAACCCCATTTTGACCCACAGCCCTCGGATCTCTCCACTTCTCCAGTCCTAGACTCTTATGCATCCCCAAGTTTTAATTACTCCACCATTGGCAGCCATGCCTTCAGCTGCCATGGCCCTAAGCTCTCAAATTCACCCTCTCCACCCCCAACTTTTCCACTGCTCTACCTCGTTTTCCTTCTTTAAGATCACAGAATCACAGTGCAGAAGAGGCCTTTTGACCTATCGAGTCTGCACTGACACATGAGAAACATCTGACCTACCTACCTACCTAATCCCATTTACCAGCACTTGGCCCATAGCCTTGAATATTATGACATGCCAAGTGTGCATCCAGGTACTTTTTAAAGGATGTGAGGCAACCCGCCTCCACCACCCTCCCAGGCAGTGCATTCCAGACCGTCACCACCATCTGGGTAAAAAAAAGTTTTTCCTCACATCCCCCCCTAAACTTCCTGCCCCTCACCTTGAACTTATGCCCCCTTGTGACTGACCCTTCAACTAAGGGGAACAGTTGCTCCCTATCCACCCTGTCCATGCCCATCATAATCTTGTACACCTCGATCAGGTTGCCCCCTCAGTCTTCTTTGCTCCAACAAAAACAACCCAAGTCTATCCAACCTCTCCATAACTTAAATGTTTCATCCCAGGCAATGTCCTGGTGAACCTCCTCTGCAACCCCTCCAGTGCAATTGCATCCTTCCTATAATGTGGCGACCAGAACTGCACACAGTACTCCTGCTGTGGCCTCGCCAAGGTTCTATACAACTCCAACATGACCTCCTTACTTTTGTAATTTATGCCTTGATTGATTAAGGCAAGTGTCCCATATGCCTTTTTCACCACCCCACTAACTTGCCCCTCTGCCTTCAGAGATCTATGGACACACACGCCAAGGTCCCTTTTGTTCCTCAGAACTTCCTAGTGTCATGCCATTCATTGAATACTTCCTTGTCAAATTACTCCTTCCAAAGTGTATCACCTTACACTTTTCAGGGTTAAATTCCAACTGCCACTTATCTGCTCATTTGACCATCCGGTCTATTTCTTCCTGTTGCCCAAGACATTCAACCTCACTCTTAACCACCCGGCCAATCTTTGTGCCATCCGCAAACTTACTAATCCTACCCCCCACATAGTCATCTATGTCGTTTATATAAATGACAAATAATATGGGACCCAGCACAGATCCCTGTGGTACGCCACTGGACACTGGCTTCCAGTCACTAAAGCATCCTTCTGTCATCACCCTCTGCCTCCTACAACTAAATCAATTTTGAATCCACCTTATCAAATTACCCTGTATCCCATATGCATTTACCACCTTTATAAGTCTCCCACGTGGGACCTTGTCAAAGGCTTTGCTGAAATCCATATAAACTACATCAACTGCACTACCCTCATCTACACACCTGGCCACCGCCTCAAAAAAATTCTATCAAATTTGTTAGCCATAACCTCCCTCTGACAAAGCCATGCTGACTATCCCTGATCAAACCTTGCCTCTCCAAGTGGAGATAGATATTCTCCTTCAGAACTTTCTCCAATAGTTTCCCTACCAATGACGTGAGACTCACTGGCCTGTAGTTCCCTGGCTTATCTCTACAACCCTCCTTAAGATGCTCCTTAAAACCTACCCCTTTGACCAACTTGTAATAACCCCTTATGTAGCTCAGTGTCAAATTGTTTGATGTTCTGTCAAGTGCCTTGGGACATTTATAAGCACCATGTAAACGCAAGTTGTTGAGATATCTCACTTTAGATGAGAAAAATGTATTGATTTTAACATGATATATAAAGTTATAGCTCATTATAGTAGTTATTTGATAAAGCTATGGATTAATAAAGAAAGATGTAGAATCAGAATAGTTACAGCACATTTAGGCTGTCATGTCTCTGCTGGCTCTCTGAAGGAGCAATTCATCAACAGACGCAATGCCTTGCCTTATCCCCATAGCCTTATACATTCTTCCTTTTCAGATAATAATCCAGTTTCCTCTCGACTGCCTCAATTGAGCCTGCCCCCACCACACACTCGGGCAGTGCATTCCAGATCCTAATCAATCTGCGTGGAAAAAGTTTTTGCTCATGTCACCATTGCTTCTTTTGCCAATTACATTAAATCTGTGCTCTTTTTTGTTCTTGATCCTTCCACCAATGGAAGCAGTTTCTTCCTATACTCTGTCCAGACTCCTCAGTTTTGAATACCTCTATCAAATCTCTTCTCGACCTCCTCTTCTCCAAGGACAGTGCCAACTTCTCCAATCTGAAGTTGCTCATCCCTGGAAACATTCTGGTGAATCTTTTCTATACTTTCTCTTTGATTTGTACACGTGTGCACCCAAGTTCCTCTGTTCCTGTACCCCATTTAGAATTGTACCCTTTATTTTGTATTACCTTCTGTGTTCTTCTGACGCAAGTTTCATCTGCTACTTAAAATGTACAAGGGTTCGAGGAAAAGGTAGGGTAATTGCACAAGGTTATAATGCTCATTTGGAGAGCCGGTGCAGACCTGATGGGCCGAATGGCCTCCTGTGCTATTAAGATTCTGTGACATAGGTTGGTGGAATGGGCAGCTATGTCCTTCTAAGTTCTACACTATCCTCCTCCGTTCACAATAATTCCAAGTTTCGCATCATTTGCAAATTTTGATATTGTGCCTATCTCCTCTACACCAAGTTCAGGCCATTAATATATATTAGGAAGAGCAAAGGGTCCTAACACCAACCCCTGGGGAACTCCACTATAAATCTTCTAAAAAAAAAACAATCATTTAACTACTACTGTTTCCTGTCACTCAAACCAATTTTGCACCCATGTTGCTATTGTCCCTGTTATTTCATGAGTTCTAACCCTGCTCCCAAGTTTGGGCGGCACATTATGTGGACTTCCAAAAAGGCATTTGATAATTTTTGATTTGGGATGAGGAAATTTAAATTAGTTATTATCCATTTGCCTGAAGGAAATTGTAGTATTATTTTAACAGCCTCTTGAAAGGTCCAATTAGTGGTTGTGATTAATGGTGGTGGGACATGGCTAGCTTCGTGGCTGGCTTTTAGTGCAATTTTTTTAAATTAGCGCACACGATTATGTAACCTTGGCTTGACTGGGCAAATTCAAAGATTTTCTGTTTTCCTTATTTCAAAGGAAGGATGCAAAATTGTATTTGGAATTTATTGTAACATTTGTGCCAAACTTTTGTCCTGATGTACATGTTTCACTAATGTATGTTTATGAATATACTGTTCTAATAATTTAAAATTTGCAGCATTAAAATTGGCCATTTAGAACTATCTAATCCACTCTCCAATTTCCCTAGAAAATATCATTTTTCAAATAACTTAGATTCTGCCATAATAATCACTACTGGTGAAGCACTCCACATTCTAATAACTTCTCATAAGTACTTCCCTTTTCATTCTAATCATGATCCTCATGGTATCAATTTATGTACTTGTGGGCACCATTAACTGTAGTTGATGCACTTCAAATTTTATTTTTTTGCAGTCATAATTGCCACAGAAGCCAATGTGTTGTTGCTTCAACTTTTGATGGGTCTACCACTCAGTCTTTCCATCACCTACCATTCTCCTTTCCTTCACAAGTTTTCCTACTCGTTTGGGTATCCTATAACTTAACAATTTTAAAACCATAGATGTTTAGTCCTGGAAATATGCTATTCAATCCATCCATGTCAGCTCAATGCTAGAATAATCCAAACCTAATCTCATCACCCTATATTATTATTCCCAATATCCTCCATCTTCCCCTTTCAAACACTTGATCCAATCTTCCAATAAACTTGCAATGTTAACAACCATACTCTTGGCAGAGTTGCAAGATCCTATAGATTAGGGTTTCATCTTGCAACAGCACTCTGTGTACAGAAGCTTTGTAATAGTATGTAAAAAGAGAGTATGATTAACAAAAGTAAATGTGGGTCCCTTAGAGGCAGAGACAGCAGAAATTACAACAGGGAATAAGGAAATGGCAGAGAAGTTAAACAAACATTTTGTCTTCACAGTAGAAGACACAGGCAACCTCCCAGAAATAGTGAGGAAGTAGAGTGCTAATGAGAGTGAGGAACTTAGCAATTTAATATTAGTAAAGAAAAAGCACTGGAAAAATTAATGGGACTAAAAACCTCTGGATCTGACGGCTTTAATCCAAGGGTTCTAAAAGAGGTGGTTGCAGAGATGGTGGATACACTGGTTTTGATTTTTTGTTTTATTACTCATTCGTGGGATGTCGGCCAGCATTTATTGCCCTCCCCTAGTTGCCCTTGAGAAGGTGATGGGAGCTGCCTTCTTGAACCACTGCAGTCCATGTAGGTGCACCCATAGTGCTGTTAGGAAGGGAATTCCAGGAATTTGACCCAGCGACAGTGAATATTTCCAAGTCAGGACAGTGAGTGACTTGGAGGGTATCTACCAGGTCGTGGTGTTCCCACCTATCTGCTGCCCTTGTCCTTCTAGATGGTAGTGGACATGGGTTTGGAAGGTGCTGTCAAAGGAGCCTTGGTGAACCCCTGCATTGCATCTTGTAGATGCTACTATTGTGCGTTGGTGGTGGAGGGACACTACTACTGTGCATTGGTGGTGGAGGGAGAGAATGGCACCACATCCACAAACAATCAAACAGTCAGCTTTGTCCTGGATGGTGCACCACACTCCTGACTTGTGCCGTGAAGATGGTGGACAAGCTTTGGGGAGTTAGGAGGTGGGTTACTTGTTGCACAATTCCTAGCCTGTGACCTGTTCTTTGCAGCCACAGTATTTATATGGTCTTTCCAGTTTCTGGTCAGTGGGTAACTCCCAGGATGTTGTTAGTCCGGGGTTCAAATTCAGTGATGGTAATGCCGTTGAACATGAAGGGGTGATGGTTGGATTCTCTCCTGTTGGAGACAATCATTGCCTGACACTTGTGTGGCATGAATGTTACTTGCCTCCTGTCAGCCCAAGCCTGCATATTGTCCAGGTCTTGCTGCATTTGGATATGGACTGCTTCAGTATCTATGGAGTCACAAATGTCGCTGAACTTTGTTCAGTCATCAGCAAACGTCCCCACTTCTGACCTTTATGATGGAAGGAAGGCCATTGATGAAGCAGCTGAAGATGGTTGGGCCCAGGACACTATCTTGAGGAACTCCTGCAGTGATGTCCTGGAGCTGAGATGACTGACCTCCCAACAACCACACCCATCTTCCTTTGTGCTAGGTATGACTCCAACCAGCGGAGAATTTTCCCCCTGATTCTCATTGACTCCACTTTTGCTAGGGGTCTTTGATGCCACACTTGGTCAAATGTGGCTTTGATGTCAAGGGCGGTCACATTCACCTCACCTCTGCAGTTCAGCTCTTTTGAGCATGGTTGAACCAAGGCTGTAATGAGGCCAGGAGCTGAGTGTCCCTGGCAGAACCCAAATTGGGCGTCAGTGAGCAGGTTATTGCTAAGCAAGTGCCGCTCGATAGCACTGTTGATATGACCCCTTCCATTACATACTGATGATGCAGAGTATACTGATGGGGTGGTAATTGGCCGGGTTGGATTTGTCCTGCGTTTTTTGTACAGGACGTACCTGGGCAATATTCCACATAGCCAGGTAGATGCCAGTGTTGTAACCGTACTGGAACAGCTTGGCTAGGGGTACAGCAAATTCTGAAGCATAGTTCTTCAGTACTGTGGTGTACCTACACCACATGAACTGCAGTGGTACACGAAAGCAGCTCCCTATCACCTTCTCTAGGGCAATTAGGGATGGGCAATAAATGCTGGCCCAGCCAGCGAAGTCCACATCCCATGAATGAATTTTTAAAAAATAAATAAATAAATAATGGTAGGTGAAGGGACGGAGTGTAGCATGTATGCAAGTTTGCTGATAGAGTTGGTTGGGAAAGTAAGCTACAGTGAAGACATGGGGACTGCAAAGGGATTTAGAAAGGTTAAGTAATTAGCAAGAATGTGACCAATGGAATATAATGTGGGGAAATATGCAGTTATTCATTTTGGTAGAGAGAATAGAAAAACAATATTTTTTAAATGGTGAAAATCTATTAAATGTAGGTGTTCAGAGGAATTTAGTTTTCCTTATACAAGATCCACAATTAGGAAGGCAAGTGGTATGTTTGCCTTTATTTCATGGAGGTTTGGAGGTGCAAGAATGAAGAAGTCTTGCTGCAGTTTGTACAGAGACCACACCTGAAATACTATGCATTGGTTTCATCTCCAAACCCAAGGAAGGATGCACTTACCTTAGAGGGGTGCAACGCAGATTCACTAGATTGATACCTGGGATGAGAGGATTGTGCTATGAAGAGATGGAGCCTATACTCTTTTGAAAGAATGAAGTGATCTTATTGAAACATGATGTTTTTAATGGGCTTGAAGATGTGAATGCTGAGAGGCAGTTTCCCATGGCTGGAGAATATAGAACTGGGCTCATAGTTGCAAGATAAGGGGACAACCATTTCAGAGTGAGATGGGAAATTTCTTCATTTGGGGATTGTAAATTTTTAGAAACTCCCTACCCCAGAGGGCGATGGATGCTCAGTCATTGAGCATATTCAAGGCTGAGATCGGTTTATATTTTAGGTGAGAAAGCGTAGTTGGAGGTGAGGATTAGCCATCATCTTATTAAATGATGAAGCTGCATGGGTTATTCCTGCTTGGTCTTATTTCTGTATGTTCTAATTTTTCTCCTTGTTTCTTTTTGGTAATTTAAAATTCTTGGCCTCATGTCACTGATCAGAGGAAGCAATCTATGCTTAGTCCTTCTATCAAACTTCCTCATAACTTTAAATAACTTAGCATTAAATCTCCTCTTGGCCATCCCTGCTGAAAGTATATGTAGAATTTGCAGCAGTTCATTCAGCCCAACTGGTCTATGCTGGTGTTTGTCTTCCACACAAGTTTCCTTCACCCTTACTTTATCTCATACTATAAGTATTACCTTCTATTCCTTTCTACCTCATGTATTTCTATAACCTTCCCTTGAATGCACCTATGCTATTCACCCTTAACTACTCCAGCGGTAGCAAGTTCTATTTTTTTCACCACATTCTGGTAGCCTTATCACAAGTTGTTCATTATTAACTATCATCTCTCAGATCCAGAAACCTTTTTGGTTTTTCTAATGTTTCCTCTCAATGACATTAGTGTCATTGATTTTTTTTTAGCAGATACCCAAAAGTGCAGATGGTACTCTTAAGTTGTGGCTTTATGAATGTTTTGAGCGAATTGATATTTCTTGGCTCTTGGACCTAATGCCTGTTCCTATTAAAATATATTTGAATGCATGTGAAATTAACATTTTTATTTTTGTTTGTTATATGGATTGTTTTGACTGTTGCATGAATATAGCGATATTCTTGTTATAGTTCCGGCAGTGTCCTCAACTGCACAATCAAAATTGTGTCCACCCACATCTGAAGTTGGAAATCAGAAACCAATGATAATGCTACCACCTCAGTCAAGAATAACTTCATTGTCAGCCACTCCACCCTCTCCTTTAATACCAACTGGGCAGCCTGTTACAAAAGTAAGTATTTATATATCTGAACAGAACTGTGGTTTTAAAGTTCCCAGATTTTCTAATGATTTATGTATACTGTCAATTTGAAGGGTTTGATTTTGATTTCCATTCCGGCACTCAATTTCTAATCTCTGTCGGGACAGAGGTGTTAGGGGGAAAGGAATTGACCTCGCCCTCCTGTTCCCTCTCCTACAGTAGCTGGTGCTGCTTTGCCTGGTGTCATGTCTTCCACCCATTTCTCCTGCAGACCCTAAGCTTAGGACCAAGCACTCCCTTTCTCTTGGTGACCTCTATAAGGTGGATTAGCACGCACATTACTTACTCTTCTTAGGTGAAGTCTTCACAGAATTTTCAGAACAAATAATGGTTAAGTCTTGCCAAAAATGTCCCAGAAAGTTTCCAAATGTGTTTCAAAAGGTCTCTTCAAACCTAAAGCAGCTAGTGAACAGTAAAAGATAATCTACCTTTTTTAAAGTAATGATCAAAATCCTCAAGAACAATTTATTTACTCCCAGGTCACTGTTAGCACTTGACTTAATGTGCTCTCCTATCTACCAAAATGCTATGAAGCCTTGTTGATGAGTGCTAGAAATCAATTTTAGTAGTGGTGAGTTCCATAACTCTCCTCCAAGATGTTCCAAGCTTCAACCTCTTTAGTAAGGTGATGTCTTGTGCTAAATGTGAGCTAAACTGTCTTTTTGGCTTAAAACACCATCTTGGCCACCTCAAGGACTCTTTAGTACCTGAAGGCACTTTCAAAAGACTTGTTTTAAATGGAAAAGCAATTCAGATCAGTCTCCTCATTTAGGTGAGGCTACTTGAGTGAGAAGTAATTGAAACAGTGGGCTTCAGTGAAGACCTTTGCTTGCCAAGTGAGCTTGCTTTGGATTTGAAGAGAATTAAAAACGTTCCTGTATGGAGAAAATATTGAGGTAGTGTTCATAAGGTGAATAGATTTGTTTTCTTTTTTGGTACTGCTCTTATTCGTTGTTTCAATTTTAAGCTTGCTGTCTTTAACTTATTGATTTTTTCCTTCTAAGGTAAAGAAAGGTGTTAAAAGGAAGGCAGACACTACTACACCCACTACTTCAATTTTCACTACAAATAGTGGGTTCTCGCCAAGACCCTCAGAACGAAAGACTACAAAAATCTGTTCCGGGAGGGAAAACAATCAATCAAACAAGCCACCCACAAAGGATCTACCAGATTCTCAACAGCATCCAGCTATTAAAAAAGAAAAGTACACAGTACATTTGCAATACTGCAATAATATTCTCAAAGAAATGTTTGCAAAGAAGCATGCAGCATATGCTTGGCCTTTCTATGAGCCAGTGAATGCTGAAGCATTGGGCCTTCATGATTATCATAATATTATTAAACACCCCATGGACCTTAGTGCTGTGAAAGTAAGTTAATTTCATCTCCTCTGCCCCCACCCCATCCCTGCCCCGCCCCTGCTGATGTTGAATCATTTTCTAATTTTATTCAGTATTTTATCAGCTATTTCAATTTGGATGTGTTTTTTCAATCCTGTGGAACCAGGTTAAATATTTTTAAGTTTTGAAGCTGTCTTGCATTTCAATGTCAGTTTTACACTAAAGTAGGTTAGCTAACTAATGCTATCAAAACATAATCCCTGGGGGCTATGGAACATTTACACCACTGTCTTGTTTTGAGTGCACTAGTTTTACTAGTTTTAGCATCTGGAAGCTTTGTGGAAAAGAGGCTAATTATACACAATTGTAATGGCGTCACTGTGGCAGGCAAAGGGAATCCTAAAGAAACTGGATTGGATCGGTGATTGTAAAGTGAAACACGAGGTGGGAAGGTTCAGAGGGAGAAAATTAACACAAATTACAAAGAAATACTGTAGTAAGAGTGAGAAGGACAAAGTAAATATTGAGGTAGAATCCAGAGACTAAAACCACAGGCTTTAATAATTATTCCATCATTTGGCAAATGAGAAATGTTCTCCAATATGAGCATTTTGCTCTGACTTGCTTTAAGTTCACACCACTTCACTGTTCTACCATTTCTACTCTACTCTCAACCTTGATCTGTTCTAGAAAATTTAGTAGGATGCTTCCCCATCTGTGATCTTTCTCTTTGCCTAGAATCTTGACAAAGGAGACAAATGGATATTGTACCATTTGGATATTCTTTCTCTGAAACTTCTGGCATGAAGCTGTGCTTTGTGGCCTTTCACTAGACAGTTTTACTAAGGATTAAGGGTGCATTGAGATGTCTGCAGTTTGTTTTAGCCAGCTTTGTTTCCTGGCTCCAAATAAAATTTTCATGCTCTTGTAGAGAGATCTCTGCATGTTAATGATTAAAATCCCTCCCTATCTCTTTAATCTCCAGTAGTCTCACAACCCTTTTGATATATGTGCCACTCTAATTCTGGCCTCTTGTGCATATTATTTGCACCATCATTGTTTGCCTAGACACCAAGCTCTGGAATTACTCTCCTTACCTCTGCCTCACTTTCCTCCTCCTTTAAAACCTATCTCTTTGACCAAATCTTCTGACCTAATTCTCCTTATGTGGCTCAGTGTCATACTTTGTTTAATAATGCTCCTGTGAAGCACCTTGGGGTGTTTCGTTACATTAAATAATTACATTATAAATGCAAGTTGCTGCTCGCCCAATACTAAATAACCATTAAGTGACTCTTCTCATGATGTCATGTTAGAAAATAATAGTTGATGCTATTCTAATCTACACTGAGGGAATGTTGGCATCTAGTTGAGAGAATGAACAAAAATTAACTCTTTCCTCTAATTGCTGCAATAGTTGGGCTTCAGCAATCACTCTCAAATATTTTGTTTTATAATGTTCTTGTGACGTGACTTGGGATATTTCATTGTTAGAGGTGCTATATTTTGTTGTTTAAAGTTGTACTACACCTTTGCTGCCAAGTGGAAACTGCTTCAAAGTGATTCTGAAATTGCAGCATAAACATACTTTGATGTTTTGAATGCTGTGATGCCTGATTTTTTTGTCTGATCTGACACGTTTGGAGAACACTTCACTTTATATTTGCTGTTAAGACATTAGGGCCTCTTGCCATTTTCAGCTGATGGAGCTTGTCAAAACTGTTCCATCATTACTGACCAGGCTGTTCAATCAGAAGCACCAAATATTTCAGCATTTTTTGATGTCTAGAAGCTTCAAATGCTGTGTTGAACTGCAATTACAATTGCAACCATTGATGTGGCTGTCATCAAATGCCCCACAAATCTCTGCAACTTTAAAAATTTTTTTCCCTACTGAGACGTTCCAATCCCTGCAACATTCTTACCAAATCCTGTAACATGTTGTAAATTAAAGTGGAAAGATCACACATGGACACCAAGCTGCCCAATACTTAATCTGGTCTGACTGAATAATGTCTACCTTGAAGGTGGAGGGAGGAAGGAATCCAAGGCTACTATTGATTGTTGTTAGCCAGGCAACTAGTTTGGTACTGAATGGCACCCAGGACTACTCATGCAAGCATAATGTTGTTTATAATCAAGAATGTGACAACATTCTTTTGATAGTCTACTTTCCAGAGATTACTTAGCACTTCACCTGAGCCAGTGTTGAGATTCTATGTAAGAATAGGGTTCCCTTTTGGTGCTAACTGATGTCAAGGGCACACATGGCTCTATGGGAGCCCTCAGCAGTTCAGACTCTTCTTCAGGTCATTACTGCATAATCTAGTCCTTGTCATTTTCCTAATGCTCCTGTCCAAAGGGAGGAGTTCTAAATGTTGCAGTAGATCTAAAGTATTTCATTGGATATTTTTAATTCCAGTAAATGCAATCTCTAATGATGTAAAGTTGCATCATATGTTGGTATCCTAATTCACATAAATGATCGATTAGTTCCATAATTGAATTACTTAACCTTGTGCATAATATGAATACTTTGATTTTGAGAGCAATATAATATTGTACTGGTTTAACAATTACTGCATGCCCAGTACATTAGATTTGGGGGCATGAAAAAAGAAAATTAAGTTTGATGAAATTACTAGCCTTAAGCCATCGGGCTCTGTTTTCCTTTGTAATTAATCACTCAGGTTTTGTGTATACCATCACTCATCTGCAACATAAAGGTTTTGTGGAATCTTTACACTGTCTCTCCTTATGAAATTTTAATTACATCTTGGATATTTTGATCCATGTCACTTCTGTTCTTGGTCAGCCCTTGCACAATGTCATTAACTACACTTGCTTGATGTTACATAAACCTTCAGTTTACTTAAGTTGCATCTTGATAAAAGAAGTATTTCTTTTTTAGGAAACCAGGACAAAAAGAGGTCAAATTTTAGATGACTCTTGTATCCAGTAATTGCCAACAATAGTTGCTGATGTTGACTCCATCTGGAATTTGACCAGTAATTGTGAATTTCTTTACAATAATTTGTATCTTTCAGTTCTGCAAATAAAAACTTACATTGCACATTTATCCAGTTTTTCAAATCAATGGGGGCTACATAATTACCAATAACAATGTTATTCCATCATTGGTTATTAACCTGTTTTAAACAAATGAGTATTAGTGAGGAATCTCTATGATGAAGAATATAGATATGGTGTTCAAATGTAATTCTTTACATCTGACTGTCCCTACCCTGTAATTAACTTGCACGTCCCCAACTCTGATCCACTTAGAATCAGGCATCATTGTGATGTGGTCTAATTGGGATTGGCTATTGGTCCATTCATCATAGAAGATTAATGAAGAGGACAATTTGGTAAGTAAATATTTTGCAGCTCGATAGATCAATGTTTTGTTCAAGGATTTATTTAAAATTCTGTTTTGGCCAGTCTACCTTTTTTTGGCAAAGAATCCTTTTTGTGTAGCTTAAGTTTTTTTTTGTGATTATTATAATCCAATAATGAAATTTACCTGTATTCATTCTCTCAATTTGATAATTGAGAATTTAGTTCATTTTTGTTTCCATGTTTACATCTTTATTTGGTTATCTCTTAATCTTTTGGACTAAAGTCTTATGTTTGTTTATACCGATTTAGTTCTGCATAATTTTCATGTATTCATTTTATTATATCAAATTAATTTTAGAATGTTTTGTCCACTAAGTTGTCACTTAGTTATTACTACTTCACAGGGCCAATACATTTTCCTTCCTGATCCTGATAGTAGATATTGGAAAGCAAATGTCATGGTTCAGAATATTGTCATACCACCACCAATCAGCATTGACAGTGCAATGCTGAAGACTGTTGATAGCTTCACATATCTAGGCTCCACAATCACCAGCAATCTGTCATTTGATGCCAAGATCAACATGCATTGTGTGAGTTGAGTAGCATGTGCTAGGCAGGAGAAAAGGTTGAACAGTTTCCATTGTCAGTCTCAGCCAAATGCTCAGTAGCTCTTGGCAGGACAAGGGCACTAACTCAGAGGTCTTGAACATGCTGATTCCATCCGCATACATTCACTACTAAGCCACATTCATCAGATGAATTATGGGTGTATACCCAATTACCTGTGCAGGGAACTGGCCACTGGGTCATGACCTGCTGGACGCCCATACCTCTGCTACAAAGAGACCTGCAAGTGAGAGATGAAGATAACAGACGTTGACAGACACAGTTAGAAAACTATAGAAAAATTATGGTGCAGAAGGAGGTTATTCAGCCCATAATGCCTGCATCAGCCAAAAAGAGAAAAAAGAAACTAGCCCCTCATTCTTAACCCCTACTTTCCAGCACCTGGTCTGTAGCCTTGCAGGTTACAGCATTTCAGATGTAGGTCCAGATACTTTTTTAAAAAATGAGTTGTTTCAGCCTCAACCACCATCTTAGGCAGTAAATTCCAGACACCCACCACCCTCTGGATGGTGAAAGGCTGTAATCCTTCTACCAATCACTTTAATTCTATGCCCCCTGGTATTTGACCCTGCAGCTAGGGAAAACCAGTTTTTCCTGACTACCCTATCTAGGCCCCTCATAATTTTGTACGCCTCAACCTCCTCTAATCTTAGGAAAACAATCCAGCCTATCCTATCTTTCCTCATAGCTGTAATTTTCAAGCCCTGGCAATATTCTTGTAAATCTCCTCTGCACTTTCTCCATATAGTTATGTCCTTCCTGTAATGTGGTGACCAGAACTGTACACACAATTCCAGCTGAGACCTAATCAGCATTTTATACTGTACCATCATTACATCCCTGCTCTGTATTAAATACCTTGCCCAATATAGGAAAACATTACATATGCTTTCTTGACCACCTTGTCCACCTGCTCAGCCACCCTCAAGGACCTGAGGGCATACACTCCAAGGTGTCTCACTTCCTCAATCCCTCTCAACAACTTCCTGCTTATTGAATATTCCCTGGCTTTGTTTGCCCTCCCCAAATGCATTACCTCTCTTGTCTGGAATGAATTCCATTTGCCACTTCCCTGCCCATTCAACCAAACCATTGATATACTTCTGGAGTCAACAGCTATTCTCTTCGCTATCAACTACGTGGCCAATTTTTGTGTCATCCATAAATTCCCCAATAATGCCTCCCACATTTCAGTCCAAATCATTAATATTTACAACAAACAGCAAGGGCCCCAACACTGAACCCTGTGGAACACCACTGGAAACCATTCTCCATTAGCAAACACATCCATCGACCTTTGTTTCCTGCCACTGAGCCAATTTTGGATCCAAACTGCCACCTTCTCCTGCATCCCATGGGCTTTTACTTTTCTGATCAGCCTGTGGGACCTTGTCAAATGCCTTACTGAAATCCATGTAGACAACATCCGCTGCACTACCCTCATCAATCCTCCTTGTTACTTCCTCAAGAAATTCTATTAAGTTAGTAAGATGCAATCTTCCCCTAACCAAACCATACTGACTATCTCTGATCAATCCATGTCTTTCTAAGTGAAGGTTTATCCTGTGTCTCAGAATTGTTCCCAATAATTTTGCCCACCACTGAAGTCAGACTGACTGCCCTATAACTTGCCAGCCTATCCCTCACACCCTTTTTGAAATAATGGTACAATGTTTGCAGACCTCCAATCCTCTGGGACCTCGCCAGTATCTAGTGAGGATTGGAAAATTATCCTCAGAACATCTGCTATTTCCTCCCTGGTTTCCTTTCACAGCCTGGGATATAATCCATCTGGCCCTGGTGATTTATCCACCTTCAATGATGCCAGTCCCTTCAGTACTGCTACTACTCACTATGCTTTTGTATCTAATATTTTACATTCCTCTAACTAGAATATCTGCATCATCCTTCTCCTTTGTGAAGACAAAGTACTCATTGAGAACCCTACCACATCTTCTGCATCAACCCATCTCTGATAGGCCCTACCTTTTCCTTAGTTATTCTCTTGCTTTTAATGTACTGATAAAACTTATTCAGATTTGTTGATTTTACCTCCCAATATTTTTTATGTCCTCTCTTTGCCTTCCTAATTTCTATTTTTACTTCACCCCTGTACTTTCTATACTCATCTAGGCTCTCTACAATATTGGGTCTATTGTGACTGTCATAGGCTTTCTTTTTCTGCTTTATCTTGGCCTGTATGCTTCTGGATAACCAGGGATTTGACAGTGCCACCCTCTTTCTTTGTGGGGACATATCTACACTATACCTGTAGAATCTCGCCTTTGAACGCCTCCCACTGATTTGACAGTTTTTTTCTTCTAATAGCTGTACTCAGTCCACTCTCTCGCCAGCTCACCTCAACTTTTGTAAAATTTGTCTTCCCCTAATTTAGAACTCATACTCTTGTTTATCTTTGTCCTTTTCCACAATTAGATTAAATCTAACTATATTATGGTCACTATCTCCAAAATGGTCCCCCACTACTATTTCATCCACTCCTAGCTTCATTTCCTAAGACTAAATCTAGAATTGTGCCCCTCTCGTCGGGCTTGTTACATGCTGAATGAAAAGTTCAAGAATTTTACGCCCTCTGTGCCCTGTTCATACCCCAATTGATGTTAAGGTAGTTGACGTGCCCAATGATTACTGCGCTATTGTTTTTGCACCCAGAAATCTGTCTACTTATTTGCTCTTCTAACTCCCTTCCACTATTTGAGGGTCTATAGTACAATCCTAGCAGTATGGCTGCCCCTTATTTATTTCTGAGCTCAACCCAAATGGCCTCACTTAATGCTTCATTTAGTGTACCATCCTTCCTTGCAGCTGTAATTGATTCTTTAACCACTAATGCTACAGCTCCACCTTATTGTAATCCCCCTCCCTATCCTGTCTGAAAATTCTATATCCAGGGATGTTGAGCTGCCATTTATTGCCTCTCCTTAAGCCAAGTTTCCATTATAACGATTTCTTGCTGCCATGTGTCTATTTGTGCCCTCAGCTCATCAGCTTTATTTCTTTGTTTACTATGCTCCTTGCATTTACATATACTTTTTGACACTGCCAAATTCCTGTGCTGTACACTTTTTTTTTAAACCTGTCTTGCTTCTGTTTTTGAGTCACTCACTAATTCTTCATCTCCCATTCCCTGTTCTGAATTTTCCCTCGGGTTCTCTCCCCCCCTACACACACACACACACCCCGTGAGGATATTCATCCCAGTTCCAATGCCTCAGAAACCTGAGAGAACTCTGCTCCTACACCAGCTTGCCAACCATGTGTTTATTTGCTCAATTCTCTTATTTCTATACTTGCTTGCATGTGGGATTGGGGACTGGGAATAATCCTGAGATTACTGCTTTAGAGATCCTACTTTTCAATCTCCTTCCTAGCTCAGTAAAGTCTGCTTTCAGAACCTTGTACCATTTCCTACCTAAATTGTTGGCACCAATGTGGACCACGACCACTAGCTGATCACCCTCCCCCAGAAGAATGTCCTGCAGCTGCTCCTTGATATCCTTGACCCTGGCACCAGGGAGGCAACATACCATCCTGGAGTCATGTCTACGGTCACAGAAATGCCTGTCTGTTCTCCTAGCCAATGAATCCCCTATTATTACTGCTCTCCCCCTCTGCTTTCTCCCCTCCTGTACAGTAAAGCTGCTTGTGATGCCACAAACTTGGCTCTGATTGCACTTCTCCGAGGAACCAACTCCTTCACGGAAAAATGATTGGTGAGCAGGACCCAAGGGGACTCTTGCACTACCTGCCCAATTTTCCTGGGCTGGCTGGTGGTCTCCCATTCCCTTTCTGCCTCCAAGTTCCTAAGCTGCGGCATGACCGCCTATCTGAATATGCTATCCACGTAGCTCTCAGCCTCGCAGATGCGCCCCACAGTGATTCCAGCTAGCGCTCGAGCTCCAAAACCCGGAGCTTGAGTTTCTGCAGCTGGTGACGCTTCCTGCACATGGTCATCTAGGACGCTGGTAACATCCCCAACTTCCCACATATTACAAGACACTCATTCCACATGACCGAGCTGTCCTGCATGGCTTCAATTTACTTCCCTTGCGTTAACTTTAGTTTACTTATGTAACTTTATTTTACCTGGCCTTGACGTCACTTTATTTCCATATTGCTTGTGTTTCTTTCTTAAATGTAAGTAGCCCCTTTTTAAAAAAAAAAAAAGTTTTTCTAATTCTCAACTACTTGATGGCACTCCCTAATAGCAGTTTCTCACCATCCAATGAACTTGTGTTTCTCCTGTGATAGGTGCCATCGACTGCCTGGCTTGGGGGCTCCTCTTGCATTCTTCTCTAGGTACTGCTGACTGCCTGTCCCAGGGTGGCCCCCTCGTGTACTCCTCTCAAAAGTTGGGACTAATGTTGTTATAAGTAATTATGAAAAATGACAGGGTAAACTTGAAATGTAAGTTTCTATTTGCCGAATTGGAAGATGAAAATTTACAAATACTGGTCAAATTCCAGATGGAGTCAAAACGAAGTTAGGGGTAATATATTAACTTGGATAGAGGATTGGGTAACCAACAGAAAGCAGAGAGTTGGGATAAATGGGTCTTTTTCTGGATGGCAAGCAGTAACTAGTGGGGTGCCACAGGGTTCGGTCCTTGGGCCCCAACTATTTACAATCTATGTTAATGACTGGGATTCAGGGATAGAAGGTACTATAGCTAAATTTGCAGATGACACCAAAATAGGTGGGAAAGTAAGTTGCAATGAAGAAATAAGAAATTTACAAATGGATATGGACAGGTTAGGTGAATGGGCCAAAATTTGGCAGATGGAGTTTAACGTGGATAAGTGAGAGATTATCTATTTTGGTCAGAATGATAAAAAAGCGACTTATTATTTAAATGGAGAGAAACTTCAGAATGTTTCAGTGCAGAGGGATCTGGGCGTCCTCGTGCATGAATTGCTGAAAATTAGTATGCACGTACAGCAGGTAATAAGGAAAGCGAATGGAATTTTGGCATTAATTGCTAAAGGAATAGAGTATAAAAATAGGGAAGTGTTATTGCAACTGTGCACAATTTTGGTCCCCTTACTTGAGGAAGTATGTAGTTGCATTGGAGGCGGTTCAGAGGAGGTTCACTAGATTGATTCCAGAGATGTAGGGCTTGTGGATAGATTGAGCAGTTTATACTCATTAGGGTTTAGAAGGATGACAGGAGATCTAGTTGAGGTATATAAGATACTAAAGAGGATAGACAAAGTAGATGTGGAGCGGATGTTTCCCTTTCTGGGTCATTCTAGAACAAGAGGCCATAGTTTTAGGCTAAGGGGTGTTAGATTTAAATCAGATGAGGAGGAATTCCTTTTCTTAATCTGTGGAATTCACTACCTCAGAGTGCAGTGAATGCCGGGACGCTGAATAAATTTGAAGAGATAGAGAGGGCAGGAAATTGGACTTGAGGTTGAAATGAGATCAGCCATGATTGTATTGAATGGCGGGGCAGGCTCAAGGGGCTGAATTGCCTACTCCTGCTCCTGGCTCTTATGTTCTTATGTAACATTAACAACTACTGTTGGAAACTACTGGATACAAAAGCCATCTAAAATTGAACAACTTTTCATCTTGGCTCCTTTTAAAAAAAAAAATTTATTTTATCAAGATGTAATTGAAGTAAACTTGACATTTATGCATAGAGACAGTCGCTGACAGATGCAACTTCTTGGACCTGATTGTTTGGAGGGGCATTGGAAGAGGTGAGGAGAAATGAAGCTTAGCTGGCTGAGAAGAGGGGCCCAGAGAAAAGACCCAAGCGAATCTTGTGTCTTTTCAGCCCACCTTCTGCAGCAAATCTGACGGATACTGCCATGTCAGACTGGGTTTCCTGAGGAACAGCAAGTGATGTTCAGTAAAGTTGAGCATCAAAGTGCAAACCATCATCTGTTGTACAGAAGGCTGCCAATGTAAGGGACAGAACAGAAGTGCCCATATAATTTGGAGTCAGGTTACAGTTTGACAGTGGAACACAATGATGAAAGACTTCCAAGTACACCACATGCTATGTACAACTTCACTACGGTATCAAGTCAAGTGTGACATAGTCTGTTGGACCTCCTGGGTAATAAAATTAAAACTTTTTTTTTTAAATGCACTCCAAGCATTGCTGTCAATACATCTCTCAACATTTATTCATCGGAATGGAGTTCTAAGCAGCATGACAGAGCTTGTCCTGACTTTGAGTCTCTCCAGTCAGTATAAATGATGTGCATTGAATTACTTAATTTTTGCTCAATTAATAATATAGAAGAATTGTTGGGTATAGGATATGATTTAGATTTGCTAATTATTGTGGCAAATAGATTGGTGATCATTATTCAAAATAAAATAGCAATAGTACTAAAAATTTTAATGAACATCGAAAACTTTATCAGGAGTGGCAATCCAGGCAGTCATCCTGTTCTGAAATCAGCAAGAGCCAAGTTTAATGTACTTGATATTCTAATTGTTTCTGTTTCAATCTTTTCTTGCAAGAAAAAAATGAGCAACCAAGAATACAGAAATAGCCAGGAGTTTGCCGCAGATGTGAGGTTAATGTTTTTGAACTGCTACAAGTATAATCCACCAGACCACGAAGTAGTAGCCATGGGTAGGAAACTTCAGGTAAGAGAATAGTGTATCCATTCACAAAATATAAATGTTTAACAAATTAAAATTTAGATTGGGTTGCAATGTTTCATAGCAAATCGCATTGAAAAATCCTACCTTCTACCATCTCAATAGAATAATGCGTTATAAAATTGTTGCCTGCTGTGCCTGCCACGCCTGTAGGTGACACTGTGTATATAGAATATTGAATGTTAACCAATAGAACTGTTGAGTCTGCATGCAGCTGTAGGCTCTGTATACTGCTGTGGAGCAATCTTAGTTTTATGGGTCTTTGTGGCTATGACCAATAGATAAATTGCTGTAGGTAAGGAAGGTGCCATAAGACTTTTTTGTTGAAATTTTGATATCTGTATATCTCTATTATGAATTAACCTTATCACCTCAAATGGTTCCCTTTTTTGTGTGACCTTCACACACAGTCCCTAAATCAGGTCCATCTATGTTTTTTTTAAATCCATGTATAGGTCATCTCTTCCTATCCCTTTTGGGTTATAGACCTTCGTCTCCCTAGACTAAGTGTTCTGGCTTTTTCACATCCCGCCCCTAATTGAAAGCAAATTCAGGACTGGGAGAGATGAGGAAGAGATGTACTGTTTTCATGTTCACCCTCTGAGGATAAGTATTGCTATGGTTGGAGTACTGATAGCTTTAGCAGCTGAGTATACCACACCCCACTTCAACCCCCACAAACTGAAGAAATCAGGACTGGGGCAGGGGGAAAAAATGGATATTTCAGGCTCGCTTCAATAGTAATTTTGCTGTCTTTTCAACTTGTCCTCCTCATTCTGTAACCTTTGCATGGTACCTCTCTACTGTCATCCATTACTCCAGTGTAATCAGCAACTCCAACCCCCTTCTACACCCTGCCCCCCCTCGCAACATGCTTCAGTGAGAGTGATTATGATGTGGTGAAAATTAAGACAACCTTGGTTCCCAAACTGAATAAAAATAAGGCTAAGGTGGAAGGAAGGAAAGATAACTTTTTGCCTTTTACTCTCTTGTGCCTTGTAGTTGCATTCCATCACTCCTTGCTCCTGCTGCCCCACACAGGCACAATGCCCTGACCTGAATACTGAATTTGGTCGAGTCTGTGTGTAACACGAAGGAACATGAACCAATTATCTTTTAAAAAAAATTTAACAACCTGAAAACAGAACAAACCAGAAATCTATGAATCTGAAATGGGGACAGCACATATTCAAAATCAATGTTAACAGAGAAGTATTTTTGATATATAAATAAATTCTGAGATCGTCCTGTATATAGAACCGCTGCACTAGTTTGAATTCAGATAGGTGCATCTCAGCCAAAACTTGAAATTTTCATTGTTTCAGTAGTTACGGAGTTGTTCTTTGAAATGACTATTTTGTGTTATACCGGACACTGTTATTTTCACCCACTTTTGTCCTCAATGGAAATGATATAATTAAGAACAGCCTTGGGGAAGGGATTGGGTTCATAATATTATTATACATTTCATCCAAGAGTGTTATTTTTAATTCACTAATTTTTGTCCTATATACAATGTAAACCACCATTATAGGAAGATGGTCAATTGCAGTAAATCCCATGTAACTGGTTCTCCAGTTAATAACAATCATGTAATCCCTATCTTTCTGTCCATCTTTTATAACAGGATGTTTTTGAGATGCATTTTGCAAAAATATCTGAACCTATTAAAGCTGCACAGTTAGCACAATCTACCACTCAATTCACTGAATCATCAAGTGAAGATAGTGATGACACTTTCTCTGCTGAAAGTAGCTCCGACAGCTTAAGAAAAGAGCAGAAGGATCGTCTTGCTCAGCTTCAGGATCAAGTAAGGAAGAAATTTTTTAATATTCCGCCTTAATTTTATTTTGTCTTGGTGTCACTAATTACTCAACTCACTCATTTCCACATTGCCAGACTAGCACATTAAGTGAGGGTCATATGCTTGTAATGCTACACTTTGACTGTTGGCCCTTGGATTTCTAGATTTATTATACATGTCTTGGGACATAATATTCCAAAATTGGTTACTCATTCCTGATTATTCATATTGTGTCAACTGAAAACATTTAATCTGTGATTTCACTTCTCTCTGCCCCACCCCTCTGTCTGTCTGTGTCTCTCCGCAGTATTATTGGAGGATTTGTTTAATTTATGCCTGACATAAACAGCATTCTGTCCCCTATGAAGCAAACGCCAACATTATTTTGTAATGTCATGATGGGATGCTATGCTGAGTGTGACTATACCAATAGTTCTTAACATGGCAAAGTAAATGGGAGAGCGGAAAAAGGAGAAATCAGCTATTTCAACATGTTCTGTGGATTAAGAGGAACTGCACTTAGATTTCCAGAAGGCATTTGATAAAGTGCCACATCAAAGGTTATTGTGGAAAATAAAATCTCATTGTAAAAGGGGTAACATATTGACATGGACAGAGATTGGCTGGCTAACGGGAAGCAAAGAGTAAACATAAATAGGTCTTTTTAATTGGCAACATGTAACAAGAGGCGTGCCACCAGGATCAGTGCTGGAACCTCAACTGTTTACAATTCATGTAAATGACTTGGATGATGGGATGGTTGCCAAATTTGCTAATGACAAAGATAAGAAAGCACTTTGTGAAGAGGAGATGAGGCTACAAAAAGATAGGTTAAGTGAATGGGCAAAGATCTTTCAAATGGAGTATAACATGGGAAAGTGAAATTGTCCATTTTGGCAAGAAAAAATAAAGAATCATATCTAAATGGTGAGAGCTCTGAGATGCAGAGGGATCTGGCTGCCCTAGTGCGTGAATCACAGAGAAGGCTAGTATGCAGGTAAGCTAATAGAATGTTATCATTTATTGCGAGGGGAATTGAATACAAAACTAAGGAGGTTATGCTTCAGTTATACAAGCATTGATGAGACCACATCTGGAGTACTGTGCACAACATTGGTCTCCTTATTTCAGGATAAGCTATTGGAAGCAGTTCAGAGAAGGTTTACCAGGCTAATACATGGAATGGGTGAGTTGTCTTATGAGGAAAGGTTGGACAGGCTAGGCTTGTATCTGCTGGAGTTTAGAAGAGTAAGAGGCGACTTGATTAAAACATTTTTAAGATCCTGAGCGTGGATGTGGAGAGGATTTTCCCTCTTGTGGGAGAATCTCGAACTAAGGGTCACTGTTTAAAAATAAGGGGGTCATCCATTTAAAACAATGATGAGGCGACTTTTTTTTGAGGGTTGTGAGCCTTTGGCATATCTTCCTGAAAAGGTGGTGGAAGCAGACTCTTTGAATATTTTTAAGGCAGAGGTGGTTAGATTCTTGGTAAGCAATGGGGTGATAGGTTATCGGGGGTGGGCGAAATGTAGATTTGAGGTTACTATCAGATTAGTCATGATCTTATTAAATGGCGGAGAAGGCTTGAGGGGACAACAGCCCTACTCCTGCTCCTTGTTTCTATGTTTTACCAATTTGTCTTTAATGATGCTACTATAGAACTATTCCCAAAGATGTTCTGCCTCACACCAGAGACACAAAACCATTCCACTTTGTCCCTGTGATAGAGATCAAATTATGTTTGGCTGGTGTGCGATCACCGCAAATGCACCCTACAGGTCTGTACAGGATTCCCAGGGACCGTCCACAACTCCTACATCCTTAACAGATCTCAGATCCCTGACATCTTCAAGGGTCCGGAGAGGCTGCAGAGTTGGCTCAAGGGCTGCTCACAGAGGACGTGGCTGATGACACCTGTGCGGCAACCTCAGACTGCAGCTGAGCAACGGTATAACGAGGCTTCTGCCATGACCTGGACTTTGGTAGAGCAAACAATGGGCATTTTCAAAATGAGGTACCAGTGCCTCGACTTATCTGGTGGAGCACTGCAATACGGACCACTGAGAGCGTCGCGCATCATTGTCGCTTGTTGTGCGCTACAAAACCTGATACTGCAATGACAGGAGATGGAAGAGCTGTATATCTCCGACGAGGAGGATGCTGAAGGGATTGATGGTGATGAGGTCATAGCACTGGCCAGACAAGGCAGGCGGACCTCGTCGCCACAATATTCGTGGAGGATGATGACGAGGTGCAGCGAGGACAATCCCAACATCCTCACTTTGCATCTGTGAATATTTGACTCCTCTGTGACTGATGGCAATGCACATACCCAATGCTCAGGCTTATGTCAAGGAGATGATGCAGAGGCCCTAATAGTCGCTAGATTCCAGGAGGATGATGACAACATGCAGTGAGGACACACTCCACAGATCTTCGCTTGGCCTCTAAATATCTGACTCCTGTCTGGCTGAGGCCAGCTCTGTGATCAAAGTCATTTCATGGAGATGCAGCCGTGAAACTTTAAATGCACCTGATCCTTTATCAGCCTTCAGCACCTGACCCCTTCAGGAGTACACTGTTACCAGTCACAGATGCTGAAGAGATGGGGGGGGCCAGCCCCATCTCAAAGGTGCTGAGAGCACACAAGAGAGAATGCCGTGACACCTGCCCACAACATTCTGGCAGCAATGATGAGCACCATCGAGGTGCAGTCGTCACTAATGTGTCCAGTGAGTGTGAAGACGGACTATCACTTTGGTGTGAAGGTTACACGCTGCACAGGGAAGAAGCCCTGTACTGAGACACCTGCCTTTATCATGTGCAGGAATCAAGGTTTCACATATGAATGATACATCTGAGTGATACGAACACTGCTCATCATAACAAAAAGAGCCAAAGGCAACGAGATATTCTTGGGAGTTTATTTTACAATAGTAAACATTAAGTACAAGTTGTTAACACCTATGCCCAGGCTGTGCAACTTCATCTCCTTAACATTCCTAATCCTGCTGCCATGTCTTGGTGCTCCCCTGACATCCACAGTGGGGCTGGAGGCACCTGCTAACTGCTATGCTCTGTCTGTGATGACCTTGGGCAACCCCTGGAGGGCCCCAGCCTGCTTTGGGTGTCCTGCTGTGGGCCAACTGCACCCTCCTTAGCCTCTTGAGCTGCAGCTGTGGGGGTCACAGGAAGAGGGGATTTGGATCAGCTGGACATTCCCAGAGTTACCTGGGTGTTTGGCCCTGGGGTGTGAAGCTCCTCGTGGTCCTCCCTATGGGTGCTCAAAGTCCCCTGGCTGACTGCTTGAGAAGGGGAAGCTGGAGTGAGATAGAGCTGCCCTGAACCTATTTCGTGTTGACACTGTTGGAGGCCAACTATAGCGTCAGCGATGGAGTTCAGCCCACGCTGTAGTGCAGGACTGATTTTATTTTTCTGGACCAAGGCCCCATGGCTACCGCCATTCTACCTGCGTTGAACTCGGTGTGCCAACATGCCAAAGTGCTATGGCCTCGGATTTGAAGGTGGATTGACTTCTCTATCATGCCTTACAATCTGAAGAGTGCAGCAGACATCCCTTCCTGATGTTCCCAAGCTTCCCTTTGCAGCTCCAGCATCTGAGGTATCACCGAGTCCAGAGGCGGCTCATCTGACTTGGACTCCAGCAGTCCTCCGAGGCTACTCTAGAATTAAGTCTCACCGAGGTGTGCATCTGTGCTGGTGAAGGGTGTGGGTGAGCGCTGTGATGGGCTTTCAGTCTTTGGGGCTTGAGTCGAGGACTTGGCTCGTGGACCACCCTCAGCTGCTTCCCAGATGTGCCTCTGAAAGCAAGGAGAGATAATTAGTGAATGGCAGGGGACTGAGGAACTCACTCACAGCATGGTTGTCTGATGGGATGTTGCACTGCTGGATCCTCACTTGCTTGAGCACCGCTGACCTCAGTCAGCACAGGAATGGGCCAGATTGAAAACAGAGTTATCCAGCTGGCCAGCGACAGTCTGTGAGGACTTGATGTCAGGCATTTCTCCGCTAATTCTCCACTAATCTGCGCCCTCCCCCTGTTGTGTGCCAGTTTGTTCCGCTTGAATGAATACAGATGGAGAGAGTGTAAGCAGGGCACCTGTCAGGCCAGATGAGAAAGGTTCCATGGATGGGATGAGGACATGATCCACAGCGCAGATGGTGTGTGAGAGAGAGTGAATGGTGATGTCCCTTGAACTGGCAGTGAGAGATCCCTGTGGATGTGTAATGGGTTTGTGAGTTGGCTGATATGAAGAGTGACTTAATCTTGGCAGAACAGAGAAAATCATTCATCCCCTTTTCAGCACTGGATGGATGACCTCCTTTTTGCAGGGCATTGGCTCTGACCACTGCTGCCACTGCCTCCCATGCTGGATTGGTGACCTCGCTGGTTGATCTTTGCCCAGAGCAGGGGTAGAGGACTTCACGGCGGGCCTCCACTGCATCCAATAGATGCCCAAGGGAGGCGTTGCTAAATTTGGGGCAGCATGTTTCCACCCTTTGGCAGCCATACTTACCAGCAGCTTTTGATTCCTTAGAGTGCTAGCTCTATGCAGGGGTGGCCTTTAAATATGACACCCAGATTATTGAAGAGGAGATGGTGGGGTGGGCAAATCTGAGGTTGCCCTGCCAGTGATCCAGCATGTTTCCCTTGCATGCATTGTTATTGAGGCAGGATGCACCGGGAATGGGATGATATGGCGCAAAAACCCACCATTGCAGCCAGCTAGCACATTTAGTGCAAATCTGGAACAATTCTGCCCATATTCAGAGTTGGGAAGTAAATATTTTGGGGTACACAATATTTTGAAAAGACAGAATGGTAGTGGAGGAGGGTAGACCAATAGCATAGGATGACATAATGACATAAGGACACTATTTATCGTTGGACAGAGCATTAAACAAGACATTATTGGAGCGTGTAACAGAGGCAATGTAATAATTGTGGGAGACTTTAATCTTATAGACTGAGCCAATCAAATTGCCAAGGGTAGTCTAGAGATGAGCTGTAGAATGTTTTCGTGACAGTTTCCTGGGACAATATGTTATGGAACCAACTAGAGATAAAGATATTTTAGATCTAGTATTGTGTGATGAGGCACTAATTAATAATCTAATAGTAAAAGATTACTGGAACTATTGATCGTAATACAGTTGAATTCCATGTTAATGTTGAAAGCAACATACACCAATCACAAACAAAAATCTTTAACATAAACAAAGCAAATTACATAGGCATGAGGGGAGAACAGGCTAAGCGTAAATAGACTAAATATATGGCCATTAATAAACAGTGGGAAACGTTTATTGAAACCATTCGATAGGTTCAACAAAAATAAATTCCATTGAGGAAAAAAAAACCAAATTCAGCAAGAAAGAGCAATCTGTGGATTACTGAGGAAGCTAAGGATAATAGATTGGAAGAAGAAGCTTGGAAAGATAAGGTTGTAAAGAATAGTAGCAATTCCGAGGTTTGGGAGTGCTTTAGAAATCAGAGAAAGGCCACCAAAAGTTGATATAAAAAGGGAAAAATTTAGAATGAGAGCAAATTAACCAAGAATATAAAAACAGCTTGTAAGAGCTTTTACGTGTGTTTATAAACAGAAAAAGAAACAAACATTGGTCCCTTATAGAAGCATAGAAAGAAGCACAGACTGGAGAAATTATTATGGGGGATGAGGAAATGGCAAAGACATTGAACAAATATTTTGTATCTGTCTTCACAGTAAAAGACCCCAGTTGTGTACCAGAAATAAAGGGTAATCTAGATGCTGAAAAGTGAGGAAATTAAGATAATTATTGGCAAAGAACTTAAAGGACAAATCCCCTGAACCTGATGGGTTGCATCCTAGGGTCCCAAAAGAGATGGCTGTAGAGATTGTGGATATATTGGCTATGATTTTTCAAAATTCCCTAGGTTCTGGAATGGTCCCAGCAGATTGGAAGTTAGCAAATGTGATATTGCTATTCAAGAAAGGAGATAGAGAGAAAATAGGGAACTACAAGCCAGTTAGCCTGGCATCAATCATTGGGAAAGTGCTGGAATCTATTTTTCAGGAGGTCATAACAATGCACTTAGAAAATCATAGTATGAACAGGAAATTAATATATATGTTTTACAAAAGGGAAATCATGCTTGACAAATTTATTACAGGTTTTGAGGATCTAACTAGCAGGGTAGATAAAGGGGATCCAATAGATATACTACACATGGATTCCCAAAAGACTTATGATAGGGTTCCAAACAAAATGTCATTGGGCAAGATGAGGACTCATGGAGTTGAGGCAATTATATTAGCACAGGGATGCGATGGCGTAGTGGTATTGTCTAATAATGCTCTGGGGACCCAGGTTTGAATCCTGCCACGGCAGATGGTAGAATTTGAATTCAATAAAAATCTGGACCATTGTCGATTGTTGTAAAAACCCATTTGGTTCACTAATGCAAACAGCAAACTCAGCCCTGTTGACCCTGTAAAGTCCTCCTTACTGGCTAGTACCAAAATTGGGAGAGCTGTCTCACAAACTAGTCAAACAACAGCCTGACATAGCCATCCTCATGGAAATATAATATCCCAGACACCAACACCACCCTATGTCCTGTCCCACCAGCAGGACGGACCAGCAGAGGTGGCAGATGCATCTGTCCATGACCATATCGGTACGAGTGACTGCTGCACAGTCATTGTGGAGAAGGCGTCCTGCCTTCACATTTGAGGATACCGTCCATCGTGTTGCGAGGCACTATCACTGTGCTAAATGGGATAGGGAAAGAACAGATCTAGCGACTTGAGTCTGGGCATCCATGATGCAAGGTGGGCCATCAGCAGCAGCAGAATTGTACTCGCATACAATCTGTAACCTCTCCCCATTAATATCAAGTTCAATGAAGAGTGCAGGAGGGCATGCCAGGGCACCAGGCATACCTAAAAAATGAGGTGTCAACCTGGTGAAGCTATAACGTATGCTATTTGCCATGCAAGCAGTCCTAAGCAGCAAGTGATAGACAGAACTAAGCAATCCCACAACCAACGGATCAGCTCTAAGCTATGCAGTCCTGCCACATAGTCGTGAATAGTGGTGGACAACTAAACTCACTGGAGGAGGAGGCTCCACAAATATCCCCATTCTCAATGATGGGGGAGCCCAACACATCAGTGCAAAAGATAAGACTGAAGCATTAGCTACAACCTTCAGCCAGATGTGCCGAGTGGATGATCCATCTCTGCCTCCTCTGTAGGTCTCCAGCATCGTAGATGCCAGTCTTCAGCTAACTCGATTCATTCCGCATGATATCAAGAAAGGACTGAAGGCACTGGATTGTGCGAAGGCTATGGGCCCTGACAAGATTCTGACAACAGTACTGAAGACTTGTGCTCCAGAACTTGCCACACTCCTAGCCAAGCTGTTCCAGCATTGCTACAACACTGGCATCTACCCGGCTGTGTGGAAAATTGCCCAGGTATGTCCTGTACACAAAAAGCAGGACAAATCCAACCCAGCCAATTAGCCCCATCAGTCTACTCTCGATCATCAGTAAAGTAATGGAAGGAGTAATCAACAGCACTATCAAGCGGCACTTGCTTAGCAATAACCTGCTCATTGACTCTCCATTTGGGTTCCGCAGGGCCAGTCAACTCCTGACCTCATTATATAGCCTTGGTTAAAACATGGACAAAAGAGCTGAACTGCTGAAGGGAGGTGAGAGTGACTGCCCTTGACATCAAGACAGCATTTGACTGAGTGTGGCATCAAGGTGCCCGAGCAAAACTGGAGTCAATGGGAATCGGGTGGGAAAACTCTCCACTGGTTGGTGTCATACCTAGCACAAAGGAAGATGGTTGTGGTTGTTGGAGGTCAGACATCTCAGCTGCAGGACATCATGGCAGGAGTTCCTCAGAGTAGTGTCCTCAGCCCCACTATCTTTAGCTGCTTCGTCAATGACCTTCCTTCAATTATAAGGTCAGAAGTGGGAATGTTTACTGATGATTGCACAATGTTCACTATTTGTGACTCCTCAGATACTGAAGCAGTCCATATCCAAATGCAGCAAGACCAGGACAATATCCAGGCTTGGGCTGACAAGTAGCAAGTAACATTCATGCCACACAAGTGTTGGGCAATGACCATCTCCAATGAGAGGGAATCTGACCATCGCCCCTTGACATTCAATGGCATTACCATCACTGAATCCCCGACTATCAGCTTCCTGGGGGTTACCATTGACCAGAAATTGAACTGGACTAGCTATATAAATACTCTGGCTTTAAGAACAGGCCAGAGGTTAGGAACCCTGTGATGAGTAACTCACTTCCTGACTCCCCAAAGCCTGTCCACCAGCTACAAGGCACAAGTCAGGAGTGTGATGGAATACTCCCCACTTGCCTGGATGAGTGTAGCTCCCACAACACTCCAGAAGCTCGACACCATCCAGGACAAAGCCTGCTTGATTGGCATCACATCTACAAACATTCACTCCCTCCTCCTCCTCCATCGATGCACAGTAGCAACAGTGTGTACCATCTACAAGATGCACTGCAAGAATTCATGAAGGCTCCTTAGACAGCACCTTCCAATCCCAGGACCACTACCACCTAGAAGGACAAGAGTAGCAGATAGATGGGAACAGCACCACCTGGATGTTCCCCTCCATGTCACATCCCATCCTGACTTGGAAATATATCGCCGTTCCTTCACTGTTGCTGGGTCAAAATCCTGGAACTCCCTTCCTAACAGCACTGTTGGTGTACCTACACCACATGGACTGCAGTGGTTCAAGAAGGCAGTTCACCACCACTATCTCAAGTGCAACTAGGGATGGGCAATAAATGCTAGCCCAGCCAGTGAAACCCACATCCCATGAATGAATTTTTTAAAAATAGACGATTGGTTAACAAACACGAAGCAAAGAGTAGGCGCATAATTGGGGCATTTTCAAGTTGGTAGGCTGTGATTAATGGAGTACTGCAAGGATCAGTGGTGGGGCTTCTGCTATTTGTAAATAATGACTTGGAGGCAAAGAGTAATGTGCCTAAATTTGCTACTGATACAAATCTAGGTGGAAATATAAGCTGTGAGGAAGACAGTGCAAAGAGATAATGGCAGGTTAAGTGAGTGGGCAACAAGGCAGCAGATGGAGTATAATGTGGGGAAGTGAGAGTTTATTCATTTTCATTGTAAGAATAGAAAAGCAGAAGAGGCGTTAGGCATTTGGAGAGATTTCGGTGTGCTCCTACAAGGGGCACAACAACATTAGCAAGCAATTAAGAAGACAAATTATATATTGCAAAGGGTTTGGAGTAAAGGAATAAAGAAGTTTTGCTACAATTGTACAGGGTTTTGGTGAGAACACGTTGAATACTGTGTGCCATTTTTGTCTTCGTGTTCAAGGATAGATATACTTGCATTGGAAGCAGTTTGGAAAGTTTCACTAGGCTGATTTGGCATGGAGCCAAGGTTGAGCCTATACTCTTTGGAGTTTAGAAGGAAAAGAAGTTATCTTTTTGAAACATTTAACATTGAGGGGGATTGATAGGGTAGATGCTAAGAGTATGTTTCCCCTCGTGGGAACATCCAGACCTAGGCACAATTTAAAAATAAGGGGTCTTCCATTTAAGACGAAGATGAGGAGGAATTTTTTTCTGAAGGTCATTAGTCCTTGGAATTCTCTTCCACAGAGAGCAGTGGAGACTGGTCATTGAATATACTCAAGGCTGAGTTGTAGAATTTTGATCTGCAAGGGAGTTGAGAGTTATTGATGGGGGGCAGGCAGGAAAATGGAGGTAAGGCCACAATCGGATCAGTCATGATCTTATTGAATGGCAGAGCAGGCTCAATGGGCTGGATGTACTTGCTCCTATTTCTTATGATCTTGTGAAATATAAGAGAAAAGAATTTGTGCACTTATAACTAATTTCCTAGATGACCACACTCCAATGTGCCAGCATGTTAACTAAATATGTGGCGAGTTTGACTTCTATCAATATTATCCCTGACAGTTGAAAGCAGTACATGATCAGCTTAAAGCCTTAGCCCAAGCTCCACTGTCTAAGCTGAAGAAAAAAAACAAAGTCAAAAAGGAAAAGAAGAGGAAAGATAAGACGAAATTTAAGAAAAATTGTGAAAGGAAGAAAATCAAATCCAAGCAATTGCAGAAAAAGAAATCCAAGAAAGCCTCTGTGGCAAGAAGGTACGATCACAATTTCTCACTAATTTTCTCTATCTGGTTTTTCCTCACCACCCAAAGGCACTGACTTGTCCTAGACTGCAGAAAAAATGGTAAGGAATGTTGGACCAAACTAAATTTTCTTCTAATTTTGGATAGTTTGTCGACCCTTTAAACCCAGTAATAATATTTGCTTTTAAAGCCGGTTGATGCATTTTTTCCGTGACATCATTGTGACAGGGTAGGCAACGACCGGGAACAGAGATGCTTATCAAGCAGCAATTAAAGACAGTTTTTTTAAAAAAAAGTCCCATCTTCTCAGAATTGGTGGAGCTATCCAGAAGATTTAAAATGACTTCAATATTCAGGCCTGTCTAGAGTTTATTTTTGATATCTTATTTCTGATGTATATTTTTATATTTGCTGTATTGTTTGAAAAAAAAAGACAAGTCTAAGTTTTTCATCTTGCACTCACCAGGACACTCACAGGAATACCAATACAAGGGGAAAACAAGCGGTGCCATGCTCCATGGCAATGCCACTTGCAAACCAATCAGCACACTCTCCACATACAGTTAACTTGTTGTTTTTCCTTTATATTAGTAGTCTTGCGAGCATCCTGTTGAGTGCAAGATGAAAAGATTAAATATGTGTCTCTTTTTTTCCGGCAATACTACCAAATGACCTATTTATATTTGCTGTGTTAATTCCCCTGCCCCAAGTATTGTTTTTCCTTGCATGGACACTAACCTGGGCTCACTACTGATCAATTCAAGTTTTGCATATTTTACTGCAAGCTGCAAAAATCGAGGATGCTTTTTTTAAAGGGGAAATTTCAAATTCTTTTTAAAATAAAGTTTTACGAAATATGAAAGTATTTTAAAAGTACTTATTGCGTGCAAACTTTCAGAAGTTAGAGGGTTATTTAATTAAGCTGTAAGTGGTCTGTAGAGAAAATGAGTCATTAGGAAGAATTGTAGATGACTAATTCTAATATACATTTTTTTCCATGTCCCGCGTTTGTAGCACCGGGGCTGTTTCCAGTTGGATCTTGTTCAGATCAAGAAACTGTTCACCCTGTTTCTGAGCCCCGCAGCAGGCCGGTAGTCAGGCTGCAGTCTCCCTGCAGTTTCTGAATCTCCCGCTCCAGAGCCTCTTTCCCTTAATCTGAGCCTGTCACTGGGAAGAAACCCCGGAGCTGTAGGATGTGGAGGCTGTATCAGAAGCCTCCTCTCCCCATCCTGATTCCTGGAAACTGCAGGGAGGCCACGTCCTGACTGCCCACCCGCCACAGAGCTCGGAAACTGGGTCATTACTTAAGTAGTAGTTAATGCAGTTTGTCCCTACACGTATGTAAATCTGGGTCAACGGCTTCAGGATCAGAATAAGATCCAACTTGCGCACTCTCCTGCAGATGACGTCATTGGTTTTCCGCATATGTGCAGATTGGTATCGGTGGCTTGCATGGCCATCTTGTGTTAGCGGGAGACTTTTTTAAAGTTTTAAACCAATGAAAAGTAATTATCGTGGGCTTCGGATGACCTTTTTTCTCTAGACACACTAGCTTATCTCGGTATAAATTTTTTAAAAATTGTATTCTGACAGCACCAATGCATTCTGCAGGACATCCCAAAATGTTCCACAGCCGAAATGTGATTACCGTCATTTGTGCCCTGCAAGACCATAAAACATGAGTAAGATAAATGACTGCTGTGCTTTTGGTGATGTTGGTTGAGAAATGAATGTTGATTGAGACATTGGGAGACTGTCCCTGTTTTTGACTGGGTGCCAAGGAACCCTTCTGCTCAAAAACAAAAATAAAAATACCTGGGAAAAACTCAGCAGGTCTGGCAGCATCTGCGGAGAGGAACACAATTAACGTTTTGAGTCCGTATGACTCTTCAACAGAACTAAGGAAAAACAGAAAAGAGGTGAAATATAAGCTGGTTTAAGGGGGTTGGCGGTAGAGCTGTTTAGAGGGCCAGTGATAGGTGGAGATAACCAAAAGATGTCACAGACAAAAGGACAAAGAGGTGTTGAAGGTGGTGATATTATCTAAGGAACCTTTCTACTCACCTGATCAGTCAGATGGGACACTTAACACCTTGCCCAAAGATGCACCTCTGGCTATGTAGAAGCTTCTAAGTATGCATTAAGTCGTTCTTTTCCTGTACATAATTTCATTACTTAAGTAGTGGTTAATGCAGTTTGTCCCTATACATATAAAAAAATGACCTGGGTACTATGAGAAATTGAAATTGAATTTCACTTGGAAAATCCCAGACTTTTTTGACTGAAGTGAGGACAAGGTAAGTGCTACAACATTGTCGTGCAATCCACCTCCAACCTATAAAGTAATTTTCTTTTAAAATATTGATGCAAATTTTAACACACAAATACACCATCTCCTCAACCCAAAAGTGAGCATTTATACTAGGTCAAATATAGGGAATGGAATAATGAATTCTGTAAGATAAAAATGCTGAATAATAGCACTCACGATTTTTTTTAAAATCAAGTGCTGCTTATCAGGCTAATGCCAGGCTGAGAGATTCTAATACATTTTGAAAAATTGATGCAATTCAGTTAATTTATTCTAGTGATTCAGATGAGACATCAAACCAAGACTAGGCTGCTTTCACTTCTCCCCCCGCCACTGCCACCATGTGGATATAGAAGATCTAATGACACAATTTAAAGAAGGGCTGGGGAGTTCTGTGTCTTGGCTAATACTACCCCTCAACCAACACCACTATAACAGATTGCTGTTTGTAGGTTTTTAATGTATAAGTTAGCAGCTGTGTTTCACTACAAAAGGACTAAGTTTCAAAAGTGTTTCATTGGCTGTGTAAAGTACTTTGGGGTGTCCTGAGTTTGTGAAAGGTGCTATGTAAATGCAAGTTCTTACCTTTTTTAATAATTATTTTGTAATATTTGTTCTCATGCACCAGGCTTGCACTTCTCTATTAAACATCACCTGCACAGTGAATTTTCTACTAATCTCTGTGACCTTTATCCCTTTACTTGAAACACCTGTCCATAATGTACAATTTGTATCAGACCAATCTCTCCCACTCTCAGGACCTACTACAACTTCTATCTTCACCACCATTTGTTTGCTATTCTTTAACAAATTTACATGGGCACATGGGAGCAGGAGTGGGCCATTCAGCTCCTTTTAATCTGCTGATTATGGCTGATCTACCTCAATGCCACTTTCCTGCACTATTCCCATGTCCCTTGATATCATTAGCATCTAGAAATCTGTTGATCTCTGTCTTGAACTCAATGACTGAGCCTCCACAACCCTATAGGGTAAAGAATTCCAAAGATTCCACTATTTTCTGAAGAAATCCCTCCTAATCTCTCTTAAATGGCTTGCTCCTTATTCTGATACTGACCTCTGGTCATAGGGCCCCACTAACCCAGCCAGCCAGGGGAAACATCCTTTCTGCATCTAACATGTCTAGTCCTTTTAAGAATTTTGTAAGTTTCAATGAGATCACCTCATACTTCTAAACTCTAGAGAATACAGGCCCAGTCTCCTCAATCTCTCCTCCATAAAACATTCACTTTGATAGGAGGAGCGGAGGTGCAGAGTGTGGTGAGAGACTGGGGAGTGTTGATGCCCAAAGGCAGTAAGTGATTCAAAAAGGCAGCTTACTGCCACCTTCTAAAGGGCAACTAGGGATGGGCAATAAATGATGCCCAGCCAGCGAAGCCCACATCCTGTGAATGAATTTAAGAAAAAAAAAGTCCTGAAATCCCAGGAATTAGTTTGGTGAACCTACACTGCACTCCCACTATGCCAAGTACATCTTTCCTTGGGTAAGGGGACCAAAACTGTACACAGTATTCCAGGTGAGGCCTAACCAAGGCTCTATACAATTGAAGCAAGACATCGTTACTTCTGTATTCCTATCCCCTTGTGGTGAAGGGCAATATACTATTTGCTTTCCTAATTGCTTATTGCACCTGCATGTTAGCTTTCAGTGACTTATGAACAAGGACACCCAGGTCCCTTTGGACATCAACACTTCCAGTCTCTCGCCATTTAAGGAATACTTGCACCTCTGTTCCTCCTATCAAAGTGAATAACTTCACATTTATCCACATTATATTCCTTTCATCATGTTGCTGCCCATTCATTAAGCCTGCTCAAAGTCTCTTAAAGCTTCTTTGTATCCTCCTTACAACTCCCATTCCCATTTTGTTTTGTGTCATCAGCAAACTTGGAATATCTCACACATTTAGTCCCACATACAAATCATTGATATAGATTGTGAACCGCTGGGGCCTAAATACTGATCCTTGCAGTACCCACTAGTCACAGCCTGTTGTCTGTCCATTTAACTAATCCTCAATCTATGCCAGAATGTTCCCCCTATCCCATGTGCTCTAATTTACTAACCTATGTAGGACCTTCTGAAATTCCAAATATGCCACATCCACTCGTTCTCTCTCTGTGTCTCTCTCTCTCTCTCTCTCTCTCTCTCTCTTTCTCCCCCCCACCCCACACACACACACACACACACACACACACACACACACAGACACACAGCCTTCTCTATCCTGTTGGCTAGATCTTCAAAAAAAAAAATCTCCTAACTGGTTCTAAAATCCATGTCGACTGCGTCAGTCGGATTATTATTTTCTAAGTACTCAGTTACCATATCCTTTATAATAATCTAGTATTTTCCCTATTACTGACATCAGGCTAACAGGTTTGTGGTTCCCCATTTTCTCCCTCCTTTCTTAAATGGTGGGGTTGCGTTTACTATCTTCGAATCAACAGGAAGCATTCCAGAATCTAGAATTTTGAGAGATAACCATCAATGCATCCACTATTTCTCTAGCCACCTTTTAACACTCTGACATGGTAACTGACAGTTAACTACCAAGCATTGTTTGAAATTTAAACCAGGCAGCTTGACTCTGGTCAAGGTGTTGCCCTGAGGAATGAAACAGGTGTAATGTGTGTACATCTTCTTTCTGTCTGCAAAGATCAGGCCTCTGTGTATTAATATATCTAGCTTCCAGTACAGCTTTGCAGACAGACCATGTACACGCATTGTTCCCATTTCAGCTGAACAAAATAAGTGATAGCCATTGCTGGTTCATTCCTTATTTCAGAATCATGTGAATCTTTGGGATTCTCTACCCAGAGTGTTGTGGATATATTTAAGGCTGAGGTAAACAGACTTATATTTGGTCTGTTGGGAACCAAGGTATCTGTGGAGCAGGCAGGAAAGTGGAGTTGAGGCAGAAGATCAGCCCTGATCGTATTGAATGGTGGAGCAGGCTCATGGAACCTTATGGTCTCTTACTGCTATTTCTTGTGTCTTAGTGCAAAGGTGTATCCATTTTGTGTTGAACTGTTCTTGATTATGATGGGCAAAACCATTAGTTCTATATTTCATCAGACCATCTTTACATTTTACACCCCTACCCTGCCAGTTGCTCATTAGCTTCTCAAGAACCAATGCAGCAATTCCAAAACACAACTGGATTACCATGTCTTCTTTTCTGTTTGTCCTTTTTAAACTTTTTTTTCTTTTTTCCTTTGTCTTTTTCTTCTCTCAATCCATTATCTTCTGTCCTTTTTTCTCTTTCTGTCTATATTTCGTTTGGCTCTAATTCACCCTATTTTCTCCTCAGCCATTCACTTTGTTTCTTTTTCTATCTTTTTTATCGTCTTGGCCAAAGAAAGAAGCCTTTGGATACAACATTCATGAGATGTGATGTTGACATCACTGCGTTGTTATCTGATTAATTTTCCAGCAATTTATGGTGCAAATGTGGCGCAATGTCAATAATGAACATAGAACTCCAATTAGTATCGCTTGTGTCAAACCTGTAGTTGCAGCAATTTCTATCCAATAGCTGTATATTCAGCTTCCTTGCACTGCTGTACACAGTAAAGTAAAAACTCCCAAGGATGTTGAGGAGCTGCTGTTGAAACAAAACAGAATATAAAGCATTATAATTAGGATCATTTTGTTTATCATGGGTCTTGTTGCTGTAGTTTTCAAGTGAGATATTAAGGCATTGCTTACAAATTACCTTGCTACCAATTACGGAGCATGACATTCAGCATCTAAAACATTTGTATAAAATAAAAAGGCTCCATACACAGGTTATATTTTAGTGGCATTTTTAGTGATGACCTGAGGACAGAAAATTGTTCTAATGCCATGAAACATATTTTACACATCGTGGCTTAATCACAAAACCCGATTCCATTATCACAGCCAAGCACTGCAAATTTGACTTGATATGCAGTAGGCAATAGGTGTTTGTGACACCACTCTTATTCAGCAGTGTAATCTAAATAATAATGCTAATGAATGCACTTTATAATGCAGGGGATCAAAGAAAAGCGAGCAGCAAGCACCCGTGTGTGATTCAGAAGATGGTGCTAAGCCAATGTCTTATGATGAAAAGAGACAATTGAGTCTTGACATAAACAAGCTTCCTGGTGACAAATTGGGACGTGTCGTCCACATAATACAGGCAAGAGAGCCCTCCTTAAGAGACTGTAATCCAGATGAAATAGAAATTGACTTTGAAACTTTAAAACCCTCTACACTAAGAGACCTGGAAAGACATGTTATGACTTGTCTAAGAAAAAACCAAAGAAAACCTTTTTGTAAGTATGAAATTCTATAGAATGTATGTTCCCTTATTTAGAATGATAGCTAGTCTAATGCATTTTTGGACACCATATTGTGTAGCTAAAAAATCTTCAGGAAAATCTAAGGAAGAAATTCAGCTGGAGAAAAGGCAAGAGCTGGAAAAAAGATTACAGGATGTGAGTGGACATCTGAACTCTGGAAAGAAACAAAGCAAAAACTGTATGTACTTGGTATGCTCAACCCATAATAGTGTGCTTTTTTTGTCTTCAAATTGAGTGTTTTAACTTTTTTTAAACAGCTCAGAAGAATAATCCAGCTCAAGAGATGGGCCGATGTTCCCGATTAAGCGAAAGCAGCAGCAGTTCCTCAGACCCTGGAAGTGACAGCAGCAGTAGTGACTCTAGTTCTTCAGATAGCAGTGACACTGAATCAGGTTAGGTATCAACCTCTGTACATAAATGAATACAGCTGGGTACAATTAACATTTCAGATACTGCTTTCTCCCACCTCTGCAGCTCAAACTATTCTTTTTAAAACTTTGTCATGGAGTCATTATAGAAAACTGAGCTAGTTGTTAATAGTTCTTGTATAATGCAGTATTGGAAGCTCAGGTATTCTTTGGGAAAGGATATTTCAAAATATCAATAAAAAATTATATACACATCAACTATATTGCTTGAAGTGCAATGCATTTCATCCAAACATACAAAATGACACAGGTAGAGACTGTCTATCAAATCTGTCCCAGAAATTCATCATTTTTTTCAATCTGAAAATGTCAGTTAGTCATGGTACAAGTGTTTTGCTTAAGGAGGCAAATGTCGAGCAAAATAAACTTAGAAGACCAATTGACCTGTAATGAAATCTGCAAATTCTTGAAATAAACAGCAAGTCAGTCAGCATCAGTAAAGAGAAAAAAAAGGTTATACTTCAAACCTTGAACCTTGACTGATCACCTGATGAAGACTTATATGCAGAATATTAACTTTGACATTTCTTTTTGCAAGTGCTGGATGATAGGCTTTGCATTTCCAGCATTTGCTGATTTTTTTTTTTCCAGCTATTTTCAAATTGATCTGTGTTGAGTAAAACTTAGCTTGCATACCTTTTATGTTTCATGTTTTTAACTTGCTTACTACCTAACTGGAGTTCACCGTGAATGCTTCTATATTCATTGTAATGTTTCAAGTGTTGTGATTTCGTATTTGGTGCATAATATGGATCGAGAGGCCAGTTAACCCATGTTTTCTGGATTTGTTAGTCAGTTGTAAGGGATATTTCAGATTTGGCTCTTGTAGTGCAGTTTTCATACAATTGTAGTACACTGTTTTGTAGTACACTGTAGTACAAGTTCTTACAGCTGCTGCTGATTAGAATAAGGTCAACACTAGGAATTAAAAATATAGTTTACTAGAAGTGCTCTCCATGTATAATCATCTATGGGGAAACTTGTTCACTCTGGAGAAATAATTTAAATTGACTTTTGTAATATTTTGTCAGAAAATTTGTGTCTTTATGATTCTGAATTATATAGTCATATCAGTTGTCAGGCTGATAAAAGGAGATTGCAGGGGCAAAAAGGTATTTGCATCTCCACTTTATTGTCTGGATACAAATATTAATGGTCAGGTCTTCTAACAGTTTTTGTTGTTTTAAGTTTCTAGCAGATGGTGAACTGAGCAATAGTTTACAAAAATCTTTGTTATGTGTGATGTAGTTAATCTGTTTTGTAACACAATGTGATACCCCTTATGTCTGTCAGTATAAATACTTTAGTGTCTCATTAGAAGCGTTCTTTTCCCCAGACTGAACTGTCTGCTACTTGGTCTTTTTTATCATCCCTTTTTCAACTGCTAGTGGAATTTGCCTGACCCCAAGTCACTTCACTTCAGGATGGGTTCTTGATAACTTGAATATGCTGTCTGAAATTGTATTTCTGTCCTTGTGTTTTCACAATTGGACTGAAGTTAAAATTTAGAAGTCTTAATATGCCAAATGAAAAGTTTTGTAGTGACTGAAATACATTTATTTTGTCAAAAGTTTACTAAATCTTTTGGTATTTCTGTATTGGAGACTTTATCCCTTCCATCATTTATTAATGGTTAAAAATGGGGCATTTTATTATTGCTACAGTGTAGATTTCAATCGAACATTTCTGGCTGTTAACAAACTTGTATAAATACAAAAGTTGTCAAAACATTTAATTTTGATACCTTTAATTTTTGTATAATGTATATCTAACAAGTGGTATTTAGTCTGTAGGGTAATGCTTTTCCATCAATTGTTTACAATTTCATTAAACAAATACATTTAAAACATTTATGTTGTTAGGTCTCCTAAACGGCAAGACATTTGAAGAAAATGGTCAATTGTCAATAGATGACCTTTTTTTGCCACAAAGTTTATATAGCATTCCTAGTTGCATAAACATTCTACTCTTCCTAAACGCAGTAGGGAGCATCCATACCAGTTTTTATTAGTTTTTACTCTGCTTTCTTTCATATTGAAGGAAATAAAAGGGAAGATGCAGATTTGCAAGCGTTTATATATGCAAGTTAAACACTCACTCAGCATACCAATAGTCTTAAATTGTTATTTGTAGTGTGTTAAACTAAGTAGCTGCATGTTTAACTTGTGACGCTACAGAATAGTGGTTGCCTTTAACTGTAAAATACAGAGATAGCTGTTTGCTTTATATTTTTGTCTTGGGTAGAAGAGTTCACTGGCCGCCCGAACTCTCATGCACGCCTTCCTATGTTCTCATCAGTTGCTGCTTGCAATCAGTAAAGGGGAGAGACTGATGTAAGAATAAACAGTGATGGTTTATTGAAACATAGGGCAGAGCACCAGATCATACATGCTTACTCAAATCTCCAGAAGTAGACTTGCATTTCCCAGTTGCAGCGCTGTACAGTAATTAGTCAGTGCTGTCACATGATCAGCACACTTGCATTCTCTTAAAGGGACAGGGTACCTCACTTTGCCACATCCCTTCCCCTTTACTTAAAAATACAGCTAACCAGCAACTATTTCCACAATAGCTATTTACAGGTCAAGTCTCTCAGGATACTTTCACGGACGTGTTGAATGTCTCAGTTCAGCAACCTCAGCTGGTTTTTCCGAGACCTCCTTTTCAGGGGACTGTTGTTCACTAGGTTCCTCCACTAGGAAATTGGCAGGTTTGTCTCCTTGGGGCCCCACAGGTCCCACTGGTGCTTCCAGATCATGTGACATGTTCTCTACATGTGGCACAGACTCGAGCGTAGATGAAGATTGCATTTATTGTGGGACTGATGTTCTTTTGTGGAGATAATTCTTGTGTTCTCTAATTATCTGGCCACTTACTGATACATTATAGGAGAGGGGTCCAGTTACTGCACTTACCTTGCCTAACAGCCAATTGGGCCATCTCCAAAGTTCTTCACGAGGACCACATCTCCCACCATGAAAGTTCTTTTGCGACCATGGCCATCGTGCCTGATCTCCTGTGCCTCTTGGCTTTTCTCTACCCTCCCCTCTAAATTCGGCAGGATAAGGGTCAGGCAGGTGCGGAGACACGTCTTCATTAGTAGTTCTGCAGGGGCAATGCCAGTAATTGTGTGTGGCATGATCTGGTATGCGAACAAGAACTGGGACAATCTTGTGCCGATGGAATCCCCTTCCATCCTTTTCATCTCGAATTTAAAGGTTGGGACTGCCTGCTTGGCCAATGCCATTCAATGCTGGGTGGTCGGGTGAAATTTTGATATGGGTAATGCTGTTAAGGGTTGTGAACCTGTGGAACTCACCGCTGGTAAAAGCGGTCCCATTGTCAACATGACCTCCGGTAACGCATGCACTGCAAAACTCTGCTGCAAACGGTCTATGGTGGCAGCTGACATGGGTGACCAGACTTCATAGATGCCCATCTATTTGGAGTGGGAGTCAATCAGTAAAAGGAACATTGTGCCCAGGAAGGGTCCCACATAATTGACGTGGAGGCGCACCGTTGGCCACCTCGGCCATTCCCATGGGTGCAATGGAGCTAAGTGGGGGGGAAGCTTTTGCACCTGCTGGCATTGAGGGCAGCTTTTGACCAGGGATATATCCAAGTCCATGCCTGGCCACCACAAATAGCTGTGTGCGAGCATCTTCATTCTGTTAATAGCTGGGTGAGCACTATGTAGCTCAGTTAATAACAGCCTTTGGGGCCCGATAACCCTTGCTCCCCAGACTAATATGCCAACCTGGCAGGAGATTTCATATTTGCGATCGGAATAAGGCTTCATCTCCTTTGATTTAGATCCACCTGACCAACCGTTCGAGACCTGCACCTGGACGTTAGACAATAGTGGGTCACGGCTTGTCCACTCACTCACTGGTTTGTCTGGTCTGAACAGGGGAGGAATCCAGAATAGCACTAAGACCAGTTCGTGGGAAATCGGAGCCTCCCCATTATTAGCTGGCAGGGGAAAGGTGGCTTAGTGTGTCAGCATATATGAGCTGAGTTCCTGAATGGCGAACAAGTGTATTCATTGGCAGCTAATGTTAGTGCCCATCTCTGGATGCGAGCTGATATGATAGGTGGTATCGCTTTATCATCAAATACATAAAAATATACATTGAAGGTAGGAGTAGGTAATTTGGCCCTTTGAGCCTGCTCCACCATTCATTATGATCATGGCTGATCATCTAACTCAATAACCTGCTCCCGCTTTCTCCCCATATCCGTTAATCCCTTTCGCTGCAAGAGCTTTATCTAACTCCTTCTTGAAAACATACAATGTTTTGGCCTCACTACTTTCTGTGGTAGCGAATTCCACAGGCTCACCACTCTGGGTGAAGAAATTTCTCCTCATCTCAGTCCTAAATGGTCTACCCCGTATCCTCAGACTGTGACCCCCCTGGTTCTGGACTCCCCCGCCATCGGGAACAACCTTCCTGCATCTACCCTGTCTAGTCCTGTTAGAATTTCATAGGTTTCTATGAGATTCCCCCCCCCCACCCCCTTCATTCTTCTGAACTCCAACAAATATAATCCTAACTGACTCCATCTCTCCTCATATGTCAGTCCCGCCATCCCAGGAATCAGTCTGGTAAACCTTCGCTGCACTCCCTCTATAGCAAGAACACCCTTCCTCAGATAAGCAAACCAAAACTGCACAAACTATTATAGGTGTGGTCTCACCAAGGCCCTGTATAATTGCAGCAAGACACCCCTGCTCCTGTACTCGAATCCGCTCGCTATGAAGGCCAACATACCATTTGCCACCTTTACCGCCTGCTGCACCTGCAAGCTTACCTTCAGCGACTGGTGTACGAGGACACCCAGGTCTCGTTGCACATTTTCCCCCTCCCTCAATTTTATAACCATTCAGATAATCTGCCATCCTGTTTTTGCTACCAAAGTGGATAACCTCACATTTATCCACATTATACTGCATCTGCCATGCATTTGCCCATTCAGCTTGTCTAAATCACACTGAAGCGTCTCTGCATCCTCCTCACAGCTCACCCTCCCACCCAGCTTTGTGTCATCTGCAAATTTGGAGATATTAAATTTAATTCCCTCATCTAAATCATTCATTTATATTGTGAATAACTGGGGTCCCAGCACCAATCCCTGTGGTACCCCACTAGTCACTGCCTGCCATTCAGAAAAAGACCCGTTTATTCCTTCTTTGTTTCCTGTCTGCCAACCAGTTTTCTATCCATCTCAATACACTACCCCCAATCCCATGCACTTTAATTTTACACACCAATTTTTTTTTATGTGGAACTTTATCGAAAACCTTCTGAAAGTCCAAATAAGCTACATCCACTGGCTCCCCCTCATCAACTCTATTCGTTACATCCTTGAAAAATTCCAGTAGATTTGTCAAGCATGATTTCACTTTTGTAAATCCATGCTGACTGTCCAATTCTGCCACTGCTTTCCAAATGCTCAACTATTAAATCTTTTATATTGGACTCTAGAATTTTCCCCACTACCGATGTCAGGCTGACTGGTCTATAATTCCCTGTTTTCTCTCTGCCTCCCTTTTTAAATATTGGGGTTACATTAGCTACCCTCCAATCTGTAGGAACTGTTCCAGAGTCTATAGAATCTCGGAAGATGACCACCAATGTATCCACTATTTCTAGGGCCACTTCCTTAAGTACTCTGGGATGTAGATTATTAGGCCCTGGGAATTTATCAGCCTTCAATCCCATCAATTTCCCCAACACCATTTCCTGACTAATACTGATTTCTTTCAGTTCCTCTCTCTCACTAAACCCTATGTTCCCCAACATTTCAGGTGTGTTATTTGTGTCCTCCTTTGTGAGGACAGAACCAAAGTATGTATTTAGTTGGTCAGCTATTTCTTTGTTCCCCATTATAAATTCCCCTGTTTCTGACTGAAAGGGACCACATTTGTCTTCACCAATCTTTTTCTCTTTGCGTACCTATAGAAACTTTTACAGTCAGTTTTTATGTTCCCTGCAAGCTTACTCTCGTACCCTATTTTCCCCTTCTTAATCAATCCCTTGGTCCTCCTTTGCTGAATTCTAAAGTGCTCCCAATCCTCAGGTCTATTGTTTTTTCTGGCCAATTTGTATGCCTCTTCCTTGGATCTAATACTATCTCTAATTTCCGTTGTAAGCAATGGTTTGGCCACTTTGCCTGTTTTACTTTTGTGTCAGACAGGAATAAACAATTGTCACAGTTCACCCATGAGTTTTTTGAATGTTTGCTTAAAAAGGGATGACAGTGGATAGACAATGGCAATGTTCCCAATCCATCATAGCCAACTCATGTCTCATACCATTGTAGTTTCCTTTATTAAGATTCTGGACCCTAGTCTCAATCAGTTTCCATCTTGATGAAGAATTCTGTTATATTATGGTCGCACATCCCCAAGGGGTCTCGCACAACTAGATTGCCAATTATTCCTTTCTCATTACACAATACCCAGTCTAGGATGGCCTGTTCTTTAGTTGGTTCCTCAACATATTGGTCCAGAAAACCATCATGTATACACTCCAGGAATTCCTCCTATGCTATTGTTACTAATTTGATTTGCCCAATCTATATGCAGATTAAAGTCACCCATAATTACAGATGTTCCTTTATTGCATGTGTCTCTAATTTCCTGTTTAATGCCATTCCCAACATCACCACTACAGTTTGGTGGTCTATATACAACCCCCACTAAGGTTTTTTGTCCCTTAGTGTTTCTCAGCACTACCCATAAAGATTCCACATCGTTGGAGCTAATATCTTTCCTCACTATTGCATTAATTTCCTCTCTAACCAGCAATGCAACTCCACCGCCTTTTCCTTTTTGTCTGTCCTTCCTAAATACTGAATACCCCTGGATGTTCAATTCCCATCCCTGGTCACCCTGTAGCCATGTCTCCGTAATCCCAACTATATCATACCTGTTTACATCTATTTGCACAGTTAATTCATCCACTTTGTTGTGAATGCTCCTCACTTTAAGGCACAAAGCCTTAAGGCTTGTGTTTTTAACATTACTTGTCCCATTCCCATTATTTTTCACTGAGACCCTGTTTGATTCTTGCCCTTGATTTCTCTGCCTATCACTTTTTCTTATTCCTCTTTCTGTCTTTTGTTCTTGTCTTTGATTTCCCCCTCCTCACATTTAGGTGTTTGGCTCCAGAACTAGATTTACAGTTCCCAGTTGCCCACACTGTGCAGTGATTTGTCAGTGCTGTCACATGTTCAGTAGACTTGCATTCTCTTAAAGGGACAGGGTACCTCACTTTACCACAAATGTATAAATATTTCCATTCAAAATCAAGCTTATTTTTAAATCACAATAGATGAGATTATTGTCTGCTGCTCCCTATGTTTTTCTCTGCCCTCTCTCCTGCATCTTGTACTTTGATTTGATAAAAACCAAAACAAAAGCTACCAGATGTGTAATCAGAAATCATTTTTCCTTTTCTCGCTTTACCTTTCTCTTGTTCTCTTTATTTTCTCTCTCACCACCTCATCAAAAAAGCTAATCATTAATTTTACTAAATGTTATTAATTGAAATTAAAATCCACCTGCTACCACGGTGTGATATGAACCCCTGTCCCCAGAGCATTAGCCTGGGCCTCTAGATCACTAACCCAGTGACATTACCACTGTGCCACCCAACTCTACCTCACTACTATCTCTCTTGACTCCACTGTTGCTAAATTATCAGACTGCTTATTTGATATCCAGTACTGGATGAGCGGAAATTTCCTCCAATTAAATGAGGAAAACTGAAGCCATTGTTTTGTTCCCTACTCCAAACTCTGTTCCCTAATTACCAATGGCATCCCATGCAATGGCAACAGTCTAAGATTGTTCACAACCTTGGTGTCATATTTGACCCTGAGATGAGCTCCTGATCACACATTGCATCATCATTAAGACCACCTATTTCCATCTTCGTAATATCGCTTGGCTTCACCCCTATCTCAGCTCATCTGCTGCTGAAACCCTTATTCATACTTTTGTTACCTCAAGACTTGGCTTTTATAATATACTCCTAGCTGGATGTATAGATAAAAATCCCCCCAAAAAAGAGGGCTATCAAAATTTACTTAACAACTGTATTTTTTTCTTTAAAATGTTTCCAATATCATGCTCGCTATCAGAGAGCTTGATCTGAAGTTTATTTTTAAAGGCATCTCTCTCATTCTACCCTTCATAAACTTGAGGTCATAAAACTCTTCTGCTCATGTCTTAATTCGCCCATCTATCACCCCTTTGGCTCGCAGTCAAACAGCGTTTTGGTTTTAAAGTTCACATCCTCGTTTACAAATTGTTAGGAACTAGAGAGCTTGAGTAAGTTAAATGTGTATTTGTGTGTGTTAGGAATTAGTATATTTTTAAATTTAATTTGTATTTTTGTATTTGTGGGTTAAAAGGATAAAACCTGAGTTTTAGTTTCACTTTAAAAGATGCCTGCATTTTAATGAGATTTTAAGTCTCTTGAAGGGGAGTTAAAATAAGGTAGTAAAAAAAATCCTGCTGCTGCCTAGCAACAGGGGTCCAGAGGAAGAGACCCCATACACACACAAAGCAATTTTGAGTTCAGTTGCTCTAAAGTTCAAAAAAGTTGCCTCCAGAAACAGTATAGGAGAGAGACAGATAGCAGATCCCAAACTAAAGTTAAAACCAGCTGCCAGGAGAAGCTGGACAGGAAGGAGCTGCAGGAAGCAAATGTCCCCAAATAACAGAAGAGGGGTCCCATGAATTCCTTGTATTCCAAGGGAATGAACAGCAATCTGGAGAAGGTACTGTTAAGTGAGGTTGTGAGGAGCAGTGAAAGGTTCCAAGCTTAAAGGGAGAAGCTGCAGGACACAGATTTAAAGTAATACAGGCTTGCAAGAAGCCAGAAGATCCAAGGAGACGGCTGAAGGCCTGTAATGCTTTACTATGGGCTTGTGAAGCAGTGGTGCTCTGTTAGCACAGCTTCATGAGAGAGAGTGCATGGAAGAAAGCTTGAATGCATGTGGTGATCCAGGGAAGAGGAACATCAACAGAAGAGTCTGAAACCCTGAAGAATGGACCCTTGTGGAAGGTGTCCGAGAGAGAGTATTGGTTTGGGAGAAGGTTCCAAAGAGTTCAAGTGGAGATTGGAAATCCTCATGTGAAAGATAGAGTTCAGTGAGACTGCTTGACTCATGGTGTGACAAGCGGCTGGGGGGAGTTGATGAGGAATCCATAGCATCTGTTTGGGGTGGCATTTGTCACTTGGTTTCAGAGTATGGTGTGCCTGACCACAGGTCACCTATTGATTTTACGTGGACTGTGTACTTACTGTAGACATTAGAGTAAAAGATAGTTTTTGTAACTTGTGTTATCCTTGCAAATTAGTGTATATCTGTAAAGGTATAGTTGTGGGTGAAGGAGTATTGTAATATAGTTCACCTTTTCTTGTTTAATAAATGCTTTATTCTTTTGTTAAAAGTTCATCAGCTGACTCCTGTGATTCTCTTCAGTAGCCACTCTCCATGTATCTAAACAAAAAAATAAAAGTTAGGATCTATCAAGGCAGGTTACATCCTGGAATCTGGCTTATCCAGTAGTAATATGGGCTGGGGTCATAACAAAATCCCTCCATGACCTTTCCCATCCTTATCTTTCTCATCTCCTCCAGGCCCACAACCCTCCAAGATGTCTGTGCTCTTTTAATTCTGCCCTCTTGAGCATCCCCAGTTTTTAATGCTCCACCATTAGTAGCCGTGCCTTCAGCTGGTTCGGCCTGAAGCTCTGGCATACCTTTCCTCTACCTCTGCCTGTTTACTCGCTTTCCCACTTTAAGACAAACCATAAAACCTAACTCTTTGACTAAGCTTTTGTTTAGCTGATGTAGCTCAGTGTCATGATTTGTTTTATAACGCTCCTGTGAAGCACTGGGACTCCGGGATTTTTAAAAAAAATGTCACTATACATACACTTGTTGCTGCACAGTCTTGAAGCAAATTTACTGTGTTGATGTCGGTTGCTAACTCCTTCAGAGTGTCACTTTTTCTATTATTGCATCCCTTGCAGAGTATGTATATTGAGTACATAAGTATACTCAATAAGTGTGAATCTTCCATAACATTTTGACATGTCAATGAATTTATGTTTAGAACAGTGTAGCTTTCTTGCACTATCAAATCCAGAAAGAATTTGGATGGATGACGACAATGTTGAGAGATACTGGCTGCTAGTTGGGTTAGTACTTTATGTATAATGCATTCGTTGTTGACATTTTACACCAACTGGTTTCCATTGACTTAAGCTGCCCAACCTCATCATGTGGCACCAAATTGAATTTGGATTTTGAAAAATGGGAAGTTGTGGACAAAGTAATAACAAGGTAATGGTTGCATACTTAGAAGTTGTCCACTTTACTAGCAATAATAGGGAAGCAGATCAATCACAGTTGGTACATGAAAGATTCTGTTTTAAAATAAATCTCCTTATCACAAAATAAACCTCTGAGTGCTTTTTCTCTGAAGTATAGATTTGTAGTTGGTATCAATAACCTTACTATCCCCTGGCTAAACTTGGCTGAGGAACAAAATATCACCTTCATAAGTTCCTCTTCGGTCTTTGGGTCAAGCCATTCTGCACATACTGTACTCCCAGTAAGTTGCTTTTGTGTATAACAGTTAGGATGATCATTTCTACATTTGTTTTTTCTTAGTTGCTTTTAGGAAAAGAATTGATGCAATAGGCATGCTCGTATCTGACATACGCAAGAATGATTACATGCGACAATGACTTAACTGCACAATTTTAGCCATATCAAATTCTTCTCCCTGTTGACTTCCAGAGTGGTATGTGCAAATGCTTTTATTCAGTTTTATTTCCGATTTAATCTTTTAACGTGTATCTTGTATGTTGATCTGGTAGCTATCTTCAATTTGAAAAAGAAACAGACAACAATACAGCAGACCACAAGAAATATAGCAATATCCAGGATTAATATGTGTACGCAACTTTGGAACATTACAGACTGTGAAACTACCTTCCCTTTACCCTCTTCAAATTCACAATTCTGTTTGATACTTGAGGGCAATTAGAGACTGGCTATAAATGCTGGCCTAGCCAGTGATGCCCATGTCCTGCAAATGAACTTTTAAAAAATTCTCTCTGCTCATTGCTGTCTAGCATGGTTTGGGATCTCAAAGACATGCCTAAGAGAGATCAGATATTTTGGAAACATATTTTCTTCAGGTATTTTTCAAGTTTTTAAATGTAAATTTATTGTACACAGTTATGTTAATAATGGGGAATGGAATTTTTCATACTTCATCCAGATGCAGTATCAAACACTTGAATTAGGAATTTGCAACCAAATGCAAAATAAAGCCCTGCTGCAATCTCAATGCAGAAGTACACCACCTACTGTGCAAATCTGACATTTTCCTTCCCACTTCCTCACAGCATCCATCCAAAGGACAATTTTGTGCTGTAGGCTCATGCTGACTAGAAACTGGACTGAAATTGCTTCAGCACATTTCATGTAAATCCCCCACAGCCAAAAGATGGGGTCACAATAGTCCGGACTGAATTTGAACACTGATTTGTGTGTAGACCAAGGTATATCTCAAGTTTGTCAAGTCTTCTAAAATCTGGCTAAATTTTTTTTTTCGTTCGTGGTCACAGTTTTCTAGGTATGCCAGTACGTTTGGTTCTTTGAAAAATATTGCGAATTGAACCATCTCTTAAAACTGACAATTCAAATAATCTAGGATATAGCTCAGTTGAATTCATAAGTGACAGTATCTCTGTCAGTATAGCAAAGTGCCTCAAAGTTCAATTACTGAACTTTGTCAGTGCTTCCACAGTAGAGAAAAGTACAAGTGATTGTAAGTATAGGAATTGCTTGCAAATAAAGGGGTCGGGAAGAGGACAATTCTTTGTACAATCTCTGCTTATTCATAGGTGACATTTTTTAACAGCATCTCCTCCACACCACACTACCCCAATCTGTATCTTAAAATATTGAATATCTTTCTAGCCACTTTAGTGAGAGGTAGCTCAAATGGTAAAACAGGTTCAGAAATATGTTAGTAATCTCCACTGGAAACATGAAGGCTTCAAGCATTTCTGCAGAGTCTCACAGGGGCCTGTACTAGGGCCTCAATTTTTCACAACTTATATCAATGACTTAGATGAGGGGAGCGGTGACATACTGGCTAAATTTGCAGATGATGCAAAGATAGGTAGGAAAGTATGTTGTGAAGAGGGGGTAAGGAGGTTGCAGACTGATATAGATAGGTTGAGTGAGTGAGTGGGCAAATATCTGGCAAATAGAGTTTTAATGTGGGGAAAATGTGAAGTTGTTCACTTTGGCATGAAGAATAAAAAGCCAAGCGTTACTTAAACAGAGAACGGCTCCAAAATTCCGAGGTGTAGAGGGATCTAGGTGTTCTAGTGCATGAGTCACAAAGTTAGTATGCAGGTACAGCAAATAATTAAGAAGGCTAATGGAAGGTTATCCTTTATTATGAGAGGGATTGAACATAAAAGTAAGGATGTTATGCTTCAGTTATACAGGGCATAAGTGAGACTGCATCTCGAATACTGTGCAGTTTTGGTCTCCTTATTTAAGGAAGGATGTAAATACGTTGGAGGCATTTCATAGGATGGATGCCTGGAATGAGTGGGTTGTCTTATGAGGAAAGGTTGGACAGACTGGGCTTGTTTCCACTGGAGATTAGAAGAGTGAGGGGTGACTTGATTGAGGCACATAAGATTCTGAACTGTCTTGACGAGGTGGACGTGGAAAGGATGTTTCCTCTGGTGGGTGAGTCCAGAACTAGGGGGCACTGTTTTTAAAATTGTGCATCACCCTTTTAGAGCAGATGAAGAGAAATTTTTCTGAGCGTTGTGCGACTTTGGAACTTTCTGCCTCAGAATGTGGTGGAGGTGGGGGGTCACTGAATATTTTTTGAGACAGGGGTAGATAGATCCTTGTTAGTTAAGGGAATCAAAGGTTATTGGGGGTGGATGGGAATGTGGAAGTTGAAATGCAAGCAGATCAGCCATGATAATGAATGGTGGAGCAGGCTCGAGGGGCCAAATGGCCTGCTCTTGTTCCTATTTCTTATGTTTTTAATTTGGAGCATTAATAAAATCTCTGTCATCCTGTATATATAAAAAAAAAATTGTGGTAGACACCATGGGTGGCCCCAAAGGAATCAAACATGCCAAATTCTCAATGTCAGTCAATTCGTAATCTGCTGAGGTTCCTGCACGAAATGCAGAGCAATGCTGTTGCCGAAGGACCTTTTATGGTGAGTAGGTGAATGCTCATTGGCTGGCTTTAGAATGCCTCAAAACACCGAACTGAGTCATGACTATGGCTTCAAAACTGGACTTGTCCATCAGGGTTGGTATTAGTAACATTTGTGGCACTTTTGCAGTTTAAGATTCTAGACCTTGGTACCCCCTGTAGCATAACTCTGATTTCAGACTACAGGATTTTCTGTGGTTGTAGACCTTGCCAATCATTCTTTAAAAAAAACGAGCGATCAATCCATCTTCACTGGGATACAGGTTACCCAGCTTGGGTCACAATCACTACCTGTAGATTACAGCTGATGACTTAGTTAAAGATACGCTTTTTGGATGAAGGAGAAACCTGCAAGTTTATTGTGACTTCCAATTACTTGTAGGATCCTCCACGGATGGCAGTGATAGCCTGAAATCGTCCATGGAATGGAACAGCCCAGATTTCATGGCCATCACCTCACTGACAGTTGCCCACAATATTTTTGTGGGCTTTTTAAGCAGAAAAATGCTCTAATCTGACAGCTGATCCAGTGCATGCCAACTACATTGAATATGTGACATCTCTGAGCAGGCCAAGAAAGCTCTTCAACCAATGAGATTGAATGATCCTCATTGGGCCATGGGGCGGAATTTTCCCAGAATTGCACTTAAGTGCGGTAGTGGGAGGGTAAAATGGAGTCCTGCCTGCTGGCGCAAATGGTGAGTTTTCACACCTTATCTTCCTGAGCCAGCCTCATTATTTATGCACTCCCGGGAAACACACCGTTTCCATGGCGGGTGGGCTCTCATTCGCCCACCTGCCATCACCCCACTGTTGCATCACACCGGCTACCATCTTTAAAGAGCAGCTGCCATCAAAGTGCTCATCGCCACTACTGCCTGGGAGACGCGGCCAGTAAAGGCAAAAAGACTGCAGCCCTACCCCCACCACTTCAATGACAGGTCCCTCGAGCCACTGCTGGATGCCATGGAGGCTCGCCAGGGTGTGCTCTACCACCCGCGCCCCCCCCCCTCTCCGGCTGCAGGATGGGTGGCAAAGTCACCAGCCTGGCTTGGGAGGTGGTGGCAGCATGGTGAGCACGAAAGCTGCAGAAGAGGACAGCCACCCAGTGCTGCAAAAGGATGAATGATCTCTTCCATTCCACTAGGGTAAACTCGCGCTCTCTCTCGCTGGCTCGCGCGCTCTCTCTCTCTCTCTCTTGCTGGCTCGCGCTCTCGCTCGCTCTCTCTCGCTGGCTCGCACTCGCTCTCTCGCTGGCTCGCGCGCGCTCTCTCTCTCTCGCTGGCTCGCGCGCGCTCGCTCTCTCTCGCTGGCTCGCGCGCGCTCGCTCTCTCTCGCTGGCTCGCGCGCGCTCGCTCTCTCTCGCTGGCTCGCGCGCGCTCGCTCTCTCTCGCTGGCTCGCGCGCGCTCGCTCTCTCTCGCTGGCTCGCGCGCGCTCGCTCTCTCTCGCTGGCTCGCGCGCGCTCGCTCTCTCTCGCTGGCTCGCGCGCGCTCGCTCTTTCTTGCTGGCTCGCACGCTCTCTCTCTCTCGCTGGCTCGTGCGCTCTCTCTCTCTCTCGCTGGCTCGTGCGCTCTCTCTCTTTCGCTGGCTCGTGCGCTCTCTCTCTCTCGCTGGCTCGTGCGCTCTCTCTCTCTCGCTGGCTCGTGCGCTCTCTCTCTCTCTCGCTGGCTCGTGCGCTCTCTCTCTCTCTCGCTGGCTCGTGCGCTCTCTCTCTCTCTCTCGCTGGCTCGTGCGCTCTCTCTCTCTCTCGCTGGCTCGTGCGCTCTCTCTCTCTCTCGCTGGCTCGTGCGCTCTCTCTCTCTCTCGCTGGCTCGTGCGCTCTCTCTCTCTCTCGCTGGCTCGTGCGCTCTCTCTCTCTCTCGCTGGCTCGTGCGCTTTCTCTCTCTCTCGCTGGCTCGTGCGCTTTCTCTCTCTCTCGCTGGCACGTGCGCTTTCTCTCTCTCTCGCTGGCACGTGCGCTCTCTCTCTCTCTCGCTGGCACGTGCGCTCTCTCTCTCGCTGGCTCGTGCGCTCTCTCTCTCTCTCGCTGGCTCGTGCGCTCTCTCTCTCTCTCGCTGGCTCGTGCGCTCTCTCTCTCTCTCTCTCTCTCTCTCTCACTGGCTCACGCTCTCTCTCTCTCTCGCTGGCTCGCGCGCTCTCTCTCTCTCTCGCTGGCTCGCGCGCTCTCTCTCTCTCGCTGGCTCGCGCGCTCTCTCTCTCTCGCTGGCTCGCGCGCTCTCTCTCTCTCTCTCGCTGGCTCGCGCGCTCTCTCTCTCTCTCGCTGGCTCGCGCGCTCTCTCTCTCTCTCGCTGGCTCGCGCGCTCTCTCTCTCTCTCTCGCTGGCTCGCGCGCTCGCTCTCTCTCTCGCTGGCTCGCGCGCTCGCTCTCTCTCTCGCTGGCTCGCGCGCTCTCTCTCTCTCTCTCGCTGGCTCGCGCGCTCTCTCTCTCTCTCGCTGGCTCGCGCGCTCTCTCTCTCTCTCGCTGGCTCGCGCGCTCTCTCTCTCTCTCGCTGGCTCGCGCGCTCTCTCTCTCTCTCGCTGGCTCGCGCGCTCGCTCTCTCTCTCGCTGGCTCGCGCGCTCGCTCTCTCTCTCGCTGGCTCGCGCGCTCGCTCTCTCTCGCCTGTCAGTGCAATGGACATCATCATTCTCATGGTCTTCATCCCAGTCCATGGGACCACCCACACTGGCCAGGCATACTTCTCATCTAGCCCGGCAGGCGTCCCAATACACATTCCCCATCTCTATCCGTGCAGGACAAACTGGCTCACAACAGGAGGGAAATTCACAGATAGGTGGAGGGATGCTGCAAAGCAAAGTTTTGGCAGAATTCAAAAACAGAGCCATCCAGTTGACCGACGATGACTGGGACCTGCCCTGTGCTGACTGTGAGGTCAGCGCTGCTTTACCAAGTGAGGGTCCAGCAGTGCAACATCCATCAGACAACCATTCTGAGTGTGCTCTTTCTCAGGCCACTGCCATGCGCTAATTATCTCCCCTTGCTTTCGCTGGCACACCTGCCAAACAAACAGAGTCTATGACCCAGGGCCTCCAATCAAGCTTAGGAGAATCTGAAGGCACTCTCCCCGAATAACTGTCACAGCACTCACTTACACCCTCCACCAGCGCAGAGACACACCTCTGGGATCTAGCTTTAGAGTAACCTCGGAATCACAATCTGATGAGCTCATCACACTTTCTGATCCACAGCAGGCAGAGGCAGGGATTTCCCAGGTCTGTGGTGCACTGAGGATTGCTGGAGGCCAGAACATTGCTGAGTCAGATGACAAGCCTCTGGACTCTGTCATGTCACAGTTGCTGGAGTCACAAAGGCAAGCTAGAGAACAACAGGAAGGGATGTCCACTTCACTTGCAAGGTATGATGGAGGAGACCTTCCATTTTTAGGCTGAAGTGATAGCAGCATTGCAACGCACTGAGGTCAACGCTGGCAGCATGGCAGCTGCCATGGAGACCTTGGTCCAGGATGTCACTGCTGCGCTAACTCTATCACTGATGCCATAGTTGGCCTCCAACAGTGTGTATGTAAGAGGGGTGCTGGGCAGCTCGATCTCACTCCAGCTACCCCTTCTGCTCATGGAGTCAGTCTGGGGACCTCAGGCACCCATAGGGAGGAGGATTAGGGGGTGCACACTCTGGGGCTATCCACCCAGGTGACTCTGGGAGTGACTGGCCCATCTGAATCCTATCTTCCTGTGACCTCCGCAGATCCAGCTTCACAGGTCGAGCAGGGTGCCGCTGCCACACAGCAGGACCCTGAAAGCAGGCTGGGGCCCTCCAAGTCTCGGCCCCCCCAGAGGACGCCTGCCAAAGTTATCACAGAGTGTCAATCAGCAGGTTGCCTCCACCTCTGCTGTGGATGTCTGGGGAACGTCAGTACATAGCGGCAGGATTAGGAAAGTTAGGTAAAAGTAGTTGCACAGCCTGGGCATGGGTGCTGATCACTTGTACATACTATTCACTATTGTCAATAAACTCCTAAGAATGTCACCCTAACTGTGGCTCTGTGTTCTGATGAGCAGTGTTGTTGTTACTCGGATATAAAATCTTTCTTCACAAGATAAAAGGCAGGTGTATCAGTCCAGGGCCTCTTCCCTGTGCTCTGTGCAGCCTTCAGACCACAGTGATGGTCCAGCCTCTCAATCCCTGGCAACGTTACTGATGCCTGCACCTCGACAGTGCTGATCATTGCTGCCAAAATGTAGTGGGCAGGTGCCCCAGAGTTCTCTCATTCTCTCTGTGTGCTCTCAGTACCTTTTTAAAGTGGGGCTGGCCCCCATCACTCCAGCATCTGTGACCAGTGATGCTGTGCACCAGCTCCTGAAGGGCTGAGGCACTGAAGGCAGACACAGCATCAGATTCATCTAAAGTTTAATGGCTGCATCTCAGATGTTCCTGATCATGGAGCACAAGTGAGCTGCCCTTGGCCAGACAGGAGTCAGACATTCTCGGAAGCTATATGAAGGTCTACGGAGTATCCTCACTGCATGTTGTCATCACCCTCCGATGATTGAGCAATTATTAAGGCCTCCACTGCATCTCCATGACGAGCATTCTCAGAGGGCATTGGTGCTGCGATAAGCCAGACTGGAGTCAAAAGTTCATAACTGTGATGTGAGTATCTGCAGGGACACCTCAATGCATGTCGTCGTCATTGTCGTCATCCTCCACAAATCTGGCAGCTGTGAGGGCCTCCCAACTACACCTGCTTCATCATTGAGCCAGTGCAAGAGCCTCTTCCATGTCGTTGTCACCACTGAGGACCCCCTCACCCTCATCCCCATTGGCATCCTGATCGGAAGAGATGTGCAGCTCTTCAATCTCCTCATCCAGCTCCTCTCCCTTTTGCAGCGCCAGGTGGTAAAAGGCGCAGCGAACAACGACGATGCGTGACATCTTCTGCGGACTATATTGCAGGACTCCACCAGACCGGTCCAGGCACCGGAACCATATCTGATGGTCTGCTCCACCAAGTTGCAAGCTACTGCACAAGCCTCATTATAGCGTCGCTGTGCTGCAGTCTAAGGCCGCCGCAGGGGTGTCATCAACCACAGCCTCTTCAGGTAGCCCTTGTCCCCAAGGAGCCAACCCTACTGCTTCTGTGGACCCTGGAAGACTGTAGGGATCTGCGAGTGACTCAGGATGTAGGCGTCATACTTCCTGGAAACTGTGCGCGTACCTGCAGAATACATTTCTTGTGTTCGCATACCAGCTGCACATTCAGTGAGTGGAAGCCCTTGTGGTTGATGAAGTCCACCGAGCGTAGTGACAGAGAACTAAGTGCCACATGAGTGCAGTCAATCGCACCCTGCACCTGTGGGAATCCCGAGGTCTGGGCAAATCGAATCACTCTTGCATCCTGGCTGTCCTGGTCCCAGGTGAAATGCACAAAGTTGTGTACGATGGAGATAGCATCCATGACCTCATGGATGCATTTGTGGTGGCGGATAATGAAATCTGAGGTCACCTGTGGAGCCATGAAAGGAGCCACTGGCAGTGGATGCTCTCCATGTCACCTTGGTGCCAAGTCCTGCAGTAAATGGCAGATGTGAGCCAGGTCTCTCAACTTGTGCAGTCGTCGGCAACACTGGTTCTCGGCCATCTGCAGGAATGGGAGGCAGCGTCTATAGACCCTGGGTGTCGCTAGGCGCCGACCAGCCACGGCTCGCTGTCGCTCCTGGGCAGTGTGCGCGAGAGCCCCTGCTGCCCCTTGAGGTTGCTGCTCCTGCCTTTACGTGGCCAGGTGCCTGTCGCTCTCTCCTTCATTTTCTACGGTCTCTGTGGGTCATCAGGCATACAGCTAGGTCACCAGGATCCATGATCCTGATGTGGTCCTCCTGCAGCATGAAAGAAAGAGACATGGTTATCATGGCTGTACTTAGCATCTTTCATGGCCCTGTGTGACTGCCCCTTAATGCTTCCCTGAAAAGTATGGAGCGCTTGGTGGCCCTTTGGTGCATCCGCATTGCTTGCATGGGCGGTCAGGCTCAGAGCCTGACCCCAATCATATATCACAATCATATATCACTGTGGCTGTGCCTAAACTGTCTTGGTTTCAGAGGCATGATCAATTTATGCAGGTGTCCCTAATGTGTGGCCACTCCCCTCATTTATCTTGCCCACCCCCCCCCCCCCCCCCCCCCCCACCTCCTCAATTGCCTGTGCACGGGATATTGTGCCAGGGCAGCACTCGCTCTTGACTCGCTGTTGTGAAACACTGCATGCTTTCCTGCCAGTGTGGATGGACGATACGGTGGGGTTTATTACAATTAGCTCCCCGCTGACTGACGTAGCCTGTCAAAGGCAGGCAGAACGGAAGATCGCAACCTGCTTTCACACTGTCGTGAAATGGGTCCCCCCCATGTTTTGCACGCACTCCACCTATCACGCCTGCTGCCAACAGGCTCGGAAAATTCCGCCCATAGAATCTAAACCAGGAAGTATAAATTCGATTTAAATCATAGAAAAGAAACTGAGACAGAGAAAAATTAAGAGAATTTTTTAAAAAAATCTCCTCTAATTGAGATGTCATACCTGTAAAAGTTAATTTTCAGGACCAGCGAGATTGCTTGAGAACAATTTATCACTGATCACGCATTTTTTAAAAACTCCTGTATGCACCAGCCTACTTTTATCTGGCATCTCTACGGGGGAAGTTATTTGGTAAACTTCCCAATTTCATGCTGTTGCACTGACCTCAGTGACTACAGAGTCTACAGGTAAGGATTGTTACAGCATACTTGTATAGGAGCAGACTATCTCCAACAGCAACTTCCAATTTCTATGTTCATGTGTAGCTGCTGGAATTTTCTGTCCAATTTACTCCATTTTAGTGGTGCGTTCTTGGCCTTACTATTTTTATCTATGTAAAATCCAGGCCAATGATTTTCCTTAGCCAGGAAATGTGTAAATTTTGTTTTAAGCTTGATAAATCTCTATTGCAGCCAGTTTGACATCTTAGACTGCCAAAACCCCCCAAAATTTATAGCATTGGAGAAATTGAGCATTTAACTAAAACAGTTGGGGTTGGTGTTGAACCCCTGCTCGTTTTGTTCCTATTGCTGTTAGTCTCTCTTCCTTCAATAAACTATCTAACTTATTCTTGGCATGATCTCTGTTTTGAACTTCGTTAGTGTAATGCACAGTCTTGCATCCTCCTGTGTAATTGTTTCTCCTAATCTGAGTTGTTACTTTACATTAATCATGAGTCTATGCCCCGTTTTTCTTGATCCCTCAATCACAGCAAATGATTTGTTTCTGTTTTAGTTTCTAATCCCTTCATAATTTTAAACCCTGCAATCAAATCATCCACTCCTCTGTTCTAATGAAAACAGCTCAATTTTCCTATTAATTTGTATTTCCCCATACCAAGCAGTGTCCGAATGAATCTGCACTGTATCTTATTCTTCAACGTCTTTTCAAAAATGTGGAGGCAAAACTGCATCGGTTTAATATAGTTATATGAATATTGTTAATTTAGTTTTTTGAATCATAAACTAAGCCAAATATTAATCCCCTTCACTTGTATAAAAGAATGTAAGTAATATATTTTGCATTCATAGGATTAATCTGTAATAGCACAGATCTTCCTGTGCATCCATCTTGCATATGATAAAGAAATGATCCACTACTTATGGAAATTTAAAATTTTGAATTCACTTCATTTATTTTTAAATTGCTGTACCCATATTGTCCAGTAATTTATAGTTTATTGTTAATTGATAGATTTGCATTTATAGAGCACCATCACAGTGCTTTACTGCGGTAATGACCCATCATATTACTTCAATGTATTTGTAATGTAGAAAATGTGACAGCCAAGTTCTGCACAGGAAGCTTCCACCAGCAACAATGAAATAAATCACTGGATCGTTCATTTTCAGTGTTGGTTAAGGGATAAATATTGGGAAGGACACTAGTAGAACTGCCTGACTTCCACAAACAGCAATGAAATAAATCACTGGATCATCCATTTTCAGTGTTGGTTAAGGGATAAATGTTGGGAAGGACACTAGTAGAACTGCCCGACTCTTCTGTCGATAGTGGTTTTTACGCAGCCTCTGTTTAATGACTGAACCGAAAGACAACATCTCCGACAGTGCAACTCATTCCCAGTACTCTGTATCAGCCTAGATTATGTGCTTAAATCTTTTGGAATGGGATTTTAACCCACAAGGAAGCAAATCCTGCACTCTGGATCCCCTGTGCCCAAAGATCTGTGGGTTGAGAATGGGCCTGTTCAATCACATGAAGACACATGGCAGAAACTTGCAACCCTGAGTAGACACCGCCCTTGAATTGAGGGACAACCGACGACCCACAACCTCCTAACTCTGAGGTGGGAGTGCTACCACTGAACCACACAGTTATACACATGTAAGTTATGCAAAGTTATCGATGTTTGGTTGATACGTTACACATTTTGCTATAAGCTCAGGGTTGCTTTGTTGCCTTTGTTCTGTTGTCAAATATTAGTTTTGCAGCAAATGTACAATTTATCATCTAACATATTAGATAATTAGGATTTTTCTTCTGTTTAAAGTAGAGAGTATATCATAATGTCATAGCTAAGTTTGAAAAAAAATCTATGCTTTGAAACTGCCTACTTGAATTAGCGATTTGCATATTAATTGCCTGGAAGCATTTACTATCAAGTCAGTCGAGTAATTGTATTGGGCAAATTGAAGTAGACGTTTTAAGCAGGGTTATCATCCAAGGTAATTTGTGGTAGGTGTTGAAACTGGCTAAGTTTGATTTTTGAACTCCAGTTGTTTGAGTATATCCAGGACAGTGTAAGGTAATTGGACTCTACTAAACCCCAAAGTAAGAAAATTTTTCACTAGGATAACCATATTGGCAAATAGGACAATTACTAATTTAGAATGCAAACTAACATGTTTTATTGTACAGTAAAGATTCATTGTTACCATGCCCCAACTGGTGAAATGTTACGGTACACAATTTCACCGTGTGTTGCTATGTCTTTCGCGTGGATCCCAGGACTTCTGGGGGTCTTCTCTTGGTTCTTTGATCATTGTCTCTTGATTCACAAAGTATTTCGAGTTTCGCTTAGCCAGCTTAACTCTAACATGCATAAGAAATCCCTTTGCAGCTTTAGAACTTCAACTCTAGATTCTTTTCTAACTTCCCAAGCTACCTTTAAATGCTAAAGCTACACACTTCACAGCTGCCTGCTGCTAAGTGTTTTCTTTCTCCACTCTCTTTTAAGGCAATTACTTTACCCCTTGAAATCCTGTCCATTCTGGATTCACCTGATCTCTAATACTGGATTCTTATGGTAATCCCTCAGCCCTGTGGTCTAATACTTAAATGTAAGTGTCTACCCCTTAAATGTGACATATACCCATCGACTGGCAGTCTCCTATGCAAATGCTAAATTCCTAGCAAGTGCTCTTCTCTCGCAACAAATGGCCCCCAGCAAGTGTCCTGTGACAATTGTTAACTTTTGGCAAGTGCAAAAACCTTAGTGGTGCACCCCTATTTTTGTACATGTTTTTGTTTTTGCAGGTAGCTTTGCAACATTTAGCTCAAGTATGTGCACCTGTGTCAACTAACAACTTCTTGCAACTTTTAACCTATGGAAAGTGCACTCCTAGCTTACCCACAACAATCTAACCTTATTTTGTATCTCCAACCAGCAATCCTTGGAGCATTCTAGGCCCAAGACCATTCTTCTAGCCAGTCAGGTTTGCTGCTTTGGCTTCCCTTCTAACTGCTAAACCATAACTTGTATCATTTGCTGAAGGCCACCTTTCTGGCCCATCAGCATTCTAGTTTTGGCTTCCCTTTACTGCTAAGCCAGACTTGCTGGAACCCAAATGTGTCCTAGCTTCAATCCACTCCCTAAGGACCTATGTGTTCTTAAAGCTACATCACAGCATTTGGCAGCTAGAGGTGCCACCTTTAAAACTTGCTTAACAGCATACCCCAAAATTCATGAATCATCTCAATAATACATACAAATTAAGAATTTTCATCACTAAGCTTATGTAAAGTACAATTTAATAAAAGCCTTATCACACAAATGTGCCAATGACATGAAGTCTAACAAGTGTTTCAGAAACTAAAATGACAAAGATAACTTGTTTATTGTTTCCACTGCTTTTGTTTTGCTTGCATTATTCCTTAAATATTGCATTTTATCACTCGTGTTTTTGCACTACTTTTCTTGTCCTTTATCCATGTATTTTTAATGTATGCCCTTAAGAAATCAGGAGCAGCCATGTATAGAAATGCACAAAACAAGTGAAACTCCCACTCCATCCACATAGGGAAACAATTGAATTCCAGCTCAGTTTTTCCAAAACTGACCAATTGACAATTAATCCATAACACTATAATGGATAAATTCTGCTGCATCATTGATGTATTATGCTATTTTGTTTACAAATATAATTTTGGGCAGCTGTAAGGGGCAAAGGGGAGAGAAAGTTAGATCCCTTTGCTTTCTCCCCACCACACCTCCAGAAAATGTATACATTCCAAGCTGCTTAGCAAATGCATTTTATTTTTTCCCCCCAGTCATTTCCTCCCTCTGTTTCTCTTCTCCTAAAGACACTGACTCTTTATCTGGGTAACAGTTCAATGGGCACGTTCCTTCAGTACCAATTGGCCATTTTGACGGGTCAACCTTGACCAGTTAAACCGCCATGGTTACATAACCTCATGGCACTCGCATGGGAAATCTCACTGATGACAGTGCTCTTGTTACATCCCAACTCCACAGCAGGGATCACACACATTCTCATCACATAGAAGGAAGGTGAGAGGCTGTATTTCTGAACCATTGTCTTGGTCAAATACATTTCTAAATAATTCCAGTAACTGCACAACCTGTTAGCTATTCTGAAGGGCGATTTGGATTTAACATTTATTTCACCTTGTTGTAAATGTAGAAATGGCCATCCATAATTTTATCTTGTACATATGTATTATTTTTTACATCATGATTTTAATGTTCAGTGTTATTTTTAACTTCATTCCTGCAGAAAGAACACCAAAGCAGAAATGGAGCAAAAGTAACAATGTTCTTTCTAGTGGGGAAAGAAAGGTAACTGGTTAACTTTTAACGTCAGCGATGTGAAATTCTGTCATTTCATTTTTGGTTTTCTCAACTCGCTACTTTTCTCCCCAAAGCACAGCCACCTAAATTACAAGATGAAATGTTCTTTGCATCAGCCAGCATGGAATGCCGTTCCTCAAGTGCAGTCATTGACTGGTAGTAAAGCACCACAGTCACGACAGATGCATAATCAACCTATTTGTTTCAGTAATCACCAAAGAAAGATACAGAATTCTGAGCCACGACTGTTTGTGCCAGCACGGGTTATTATTTCACCTCCAGGTAATGATTTCACTTGGTTACAGTCAGTTTGAGCTCAAAAATTGAGTATGATTTGAAGTTTAAATAGGATATACTTAAGAGTACACGTGCTTTGCAGCATAGAAACATTATTGTATGTTCGGTTTTCAAAATATAAACAAATACAGTTGTCGTGACTACGTAAAAGGTGTTTCCTCAAAGTGGTCTGAGGTGTGTGTGTCCCTTTTTTATTTGCAAATGATTCAAATTAAAAACAACCAGCAGCAAAGCTTCAATCTTAAATAGGATAAAGGTTAGTTTATTGCAAAAACACCACTAAGTTACCAAAGTAAAAGTAATAAAGTTGACTAAATACGTGCAAAGATTAAATTTAGATTAGAATATAAGATATTTATACAGATGAATGGTGCTTGCAGTTTCCCTGGACTCTTTCAGCAGACCAGCAGTTGATTTCTTAATGCCTTCCTCTTTGTCTTTCCTTGGCCAAGAACCCCCTCTATTGTCTGAGTTCTTCTTGGGGGTTCTGCACCCTGGCACCCAAGATGGCTTCTTGCAGCCTCCTTTCTACAGTTCAAAACCACAAAAATGGCTGCTATGTTAATTTTCAATAAGTCATTATTTCAAACAAGCAAGGAATTAATTACATTGAGGTCCTTTTGAAGTCCCTGCCTGTTTCCTGTTCCCTTGGAAGCCAAATGGATTTTCATAAAGATTCAGTGGACATCCCAGGAGTCTTTGCATTTTAAGGACTCTTTAAGCTAGCTCTAGAGATAAGATTCTGACGCAGTTTAAACAAACACAGAAAGGTGCTAGGTTGTCTGTCCACACTTCTATTTTGTAAAAGGCTTTTAAATTTGATCTAAAGGTTAGAAAACAGAAATGTACTTTTAAAACAGTTGTCTTAAAATCTGTAATATAATTACACATTCGTGACACAACTTTATTACAGCAATAAGTGTCGATTATTCCAAATTTCACAAGCCATATTCAAGGTACTCAACTGCGAATTATTATCTTTCTTCAATGATCAAGCTTAAATCTTAACATCTGTTATGATATGGCTGGTGGTAATTTCTGGGCTGACCAAATCCCAAAGGGAAACTTGGCCAAGCTATCACAATGATTTGCAATTTGTATTTTATTGTGAGAAGGTATGTGAACTGAAGTCAGAAGTAAAGATTCTACTACTACTTTTAAAGATTTTACATATTGAATTAAAACATTTATTAACAAAAGAAAAAAACTTAAACACAAGATTACAGTTACATAGTTAAATTTAGTCTTACAACATTTCTCAAAAGATTTCTGATTAGCTAGACTCTCAAAATAAACACCCTTTTTCAGGCAACAGTCCAAATAGATTCTTAATTTATAATACATCCAGTATTATCGCCATAAGGCACCCACTTTTGCTATAAGGGAGATAGTTCACAGCTTCTCTCTCCCTCTCACTTGACATTGAAACTCCAGGGCTTTCTGGAACAAGCAAGCACTTCTCTGGGGTAACTAAAGGCTGCTTTTCACAGGTCTGTCTTCACACAGCCCACCTTTCAAGATCTCACATGGCCACTCACCTCATACAGCTTTCAATGTTTCCTTTAAATATATTTTCTTCCCTTTTGATTCTTTAAATCCATTGTTCTAACCTTTCTTTGGAAGTTACCTTTCCCAGGATATAAAAATCTTTCATGTTATTACGGCTAGCACTTTTTTGAGAAAAGTGATTTTTGCCTGTTGTAAAACTTCCTGTTTTGCCTCTTGAAATTCAAACAGCTAACAATCCACTCCTCATTTATCTCCTAATGCAAATTCCCATTCATACTGTATCTACTGGTATCTCATCCTAGCTTTCTGATCTCCATTTCAAAATGCCTGCTTTTACACCTCATCCCTTTGATGATTCAAACCTTGCAGTCTGACTGTCTTCAGTTTAATTAAATTAGTCACACAAGCCTGCTTCAGTATCCCACAGTAATAATAGGAAAAAAATATTTTCTTTATAGATCAAAGGAAATTAGTTGCCAAATTCATTTGCATTTAGCACCGATTCACTTTAGTGGAGTCTTAGTTTGACAGATCATTAATGGGAATATTGCCACACATGCACAATTCCACCTGTTAATAGTTCCATTATTCTAGATGTCCTGTAATGCTTGTTATCTTGGGTTGTGTTACGGACCATGAGGAAAACTTCCTTAGGTTTGTGAATAGGCCAAGTTTTAAAAACTATCAGTCCCCCTCCCCCCCGTTAGTGATTTCTTCCAACTTGTGTGATTTGCAATTAGTAGCTATTGGTCCAATCCAATGACTTTTCTTTTCTCAAGTGCAATGCTCCAAATTAATTACAATCATACCACTGGGGTATTGCATGCCAGCAAATTCTACTGCCCTCAAAGGTCTTTACATGTGGACTTTTGAGTTAGTTGTGGGTCTGTGCTGTATATTGTAGCATTTTTTTAATCTATTGACAACCACCATTAGGAATGGCAATGGAATAACTGCCCTGGTTTTGGGACAGTGAACTTCAGTTATTGTCAGGCACATACATATGAATATTATTTTGTATTTTCTTTGCTATATTTTCCAAAGGTCTCTAGGCATGGCTGTTTAGGTCTTTATTTCTTAGAGTTCATGTGTGTTTTTCCCATATGATATCAGACTGGTAACTCAAAATAAGTTCAGTCAAAAATCTTGCCATGTTGAATGAGAATGTTGAGCATGAAGGCAATTTTTTTTTATTATTTCATGAGATGTGGGTGTCAATGGCAAGGCCAGCATTTATTGTCCATCCTTTATTGCCTTTGTGAAGGCTTTGGTGAGCCAGTAGTCCATCTGGTGTAGGTATTCCCACAGTGCTGTTAGGAAGGGTGTCCTTTGGTAAGAAAACATCCATCTTTAACAGCAATTGCAGATGGACATTTTTTTCCCAACTGTAAATACAATGAACTGTAACATAATCAGAATGGTGCATTACCTGGGGGAAAGATACTTACTGTTGCAAATGAAGAAAGGAAAAGTAACCATATAGAAATCTATTGTCACTTCACATTGTTTCCTTTGAACATTTGGAAAAATCTATAGTCAAGAATGCTGTGTCCAGTTTTATCCTTTTTTTGTTGAATTTTGAAAGTATACGTGTCAGTCATGTCTGAATTAACATTTGATTTCTTGTTTTTAAGGACTTCCTGCAGTTGTGTCACCATTGCATTCACCACCTTTGTCAAAACATACATTCCTGTCAGCGAATCTTTCTCTTCAATCCATCCATGTTAAAGTAAAGTAAAATCTGTTGTGGTATTTTTAAGCAATTTAAATGTGCATAAATCTTAAAGAAAATACTTTACTGAATGTTATTTTCTAGGAACCAAAGTCAGCTCACAATGTGGAAGAGGAATGTAATCATTTTCCAACTAAACAAACCAAGCCACCTCTTGAAACATGCAATGACCCAGTGCCTGTCATGCTACCACAAAGTAAGTTTACAACATCAGATATTCATAATTTTACATGTATATTTGCACTCACCCACTTTCTTAAATGTTGTGTTTTATTCTGAAGATATTAAAACTAAATATGGCAGGTTGATCAAGAAACAATATTAAAGATACACGTGGGACATCAGTGGCTGGACCAACCTATCCTCCTGGCCAACATAGAAATCCTTGGAAAACATAACAGAAAAATTGTGCATTTGATGGGATTCAGTACTTTTTTTTCCTCTAACAGGACTTTGGATCTGGAGTGATTACCCTAAGTTTATATAGCATAAATACAAGTCAGGCATTAGGATTTAGAAATAAATTGAAATCTTAACACAAAATTGCCAAATTTGGACTAGATTTCAATCTGCATTTTTTTAAAAGCCTTTGATAAAAGCAAAAGCTATTATTGTAACAGTAGAATCAGATGAGCTGTTTTTGTCTGGTGGAGCATAGCAATACCAAAAGAATCTTTAGATGTAGTTACGTCATTTCACATATTTTGGAAATCTTTTTCCTGCATTAAGAAATTGTCTTTGGAATGCTGCTGCTGAGTCAAATAGAAAAGCCCTGCCCAGAGTTGAACTATAGTACTATTACCATATCACATAGTCAACATCTTGGCTTAGTCACTTGTTAGTGCAGAACTTGAGTATTGCTGAAAAAAAGAGACACTTTTAAACTTTCCGTCATTGGTAATCTTGTGAAGTACCCTGATGAGTGCAGGACAAAAAGCTTAGACATGTCTCTTTTTCAGCAACACATTTGGCTTGATTCAATGAACGACTTAGAAATGAGAGAACAAAGAACTTTTTAATATAGGTGCCTCCTCCCTGCCCCCTTGAACTTCCATTCTTGTGCTGTTTGTCTTGCTTGAAAAGCCCTGAAAGTTGCACTTTGTTGAATGAATTGTAATTGTGTTTGTAATGGCATACTAAGTTCGTAATTACTCCTAAACACCCACATTAGCCCAGTGAAGCTAATTTTATATTTGTGGAAAGCTAGATTTCTCTATAATAAATTCCACACTGTAAAATATTTTTTTAAAAAGTTGATCATTTTATTTTGGTTTCTGTTAATATTTTATCTTTTATCTGAAAATTTAAATTTTGAAGTGAAGGACATTAAGTATTTTTAGTCTCCTGGTTTGTGCGAATGTTTTGGGGTGACAGCTGCTTGCTTGCTTGTTGGTATCACTGCTGCTGCACGTCGACTCATTCCCTAACTTGGTCACAGATTTAAACTGCTATCAAGAAAGAGGGAAACCATGCCACTGACATCGTTTGATGGGCAGCCTTCTTTGGGATCATAGGCCACTATCGTTGGCCACAAAACTTCATAATTTTCATCATCTCCCCAGATTTTATTATGCATTGTGTTTTAGTATAACTGATAGTTGAAACTTTTCTATATATTTCAGATGTGGAAGCTGCCCATCCTGGTGAAATGAAAGCAAGTGGTGACAGTAAACTAACCCTGGAGGCCAAATCCTCACTTATTCCAAAGAAGGTGGGATTTTTCATTTCTAGACTTATTATTTATGACAGAATTGAAACAATGTTGATGTCCATTTTACCTTTTTAAAGTATGGAATTATAACTTCTCCTGGTATTCTGACCTTTTCTGTAGTGTAAAACTAAAATGTTTCCCTGACGGAGTTTGGAAGCAATAGTCTTTTGGCTTGATGTATCAGTCATTCCAGTTTTCAAAGAAGTCCCAAGTGACATGACTTTTTTTAAAATAAGCCCTTCTTTACAAAACCAGTTAGATTGTTGGATTAAGATCCATGAACAGTGAACCTTTTAGAGCAGAGGTGGCTAATCTTTTTGAAGATAAAACAATAGAAGAAAATTTTAATCTGACAAAGCCTTAAGCTCAGTTCAATCATGGAAGAGCTATACCAAAATTGATTTTCCACAGCCATCAGCTCTACAGAAGTTGTCATTTGGTTTGAGGACTACTATTGGTGTGAAAACCATACAAACTACAGTTTGTTATTTCATTCTTTAGGTGATCTAATTTAAGGAGTATGTTAAGACAATGGAGAAAATACCAGGAGACATTAATTATGCAGAGAAGCTACAAAAACTTGAACGTCTTTGCTAGGACATTGTGGGTTGTGGTGGTCTGAAAGAGATGTTCAAATTATGAGGGACACTGAGAAGGTTAAGTTGTGTGAAAGTAATTTCTGCTGATCAGTTAGCTGCTAGTTGGGGGCCATACATTTAGAATCATTAACGAATGAACAAAAGGTGCAGTTGAGAGATTTTTATGCATTGGGTTCTTTTGCAAAAGTACTTTGTCAAAATCTGGGATAATTTCGGCTCGGCAATTATGCATTTCCATAAGGTGCTATGGGCCTTATCCTCCATAAAAGTTTGTTTGCCTACAGAATTACTTTTAAAAACCAGTTTTGCATATACCATGGGATTTTAACTTTGTGCGCTGCACAAAACATTTTTCTGTTTTCAGTATCTTCATTTGATCTACTTCAATGATCAGTTTATTTTAAAAAAAAACTTTTATTTGCCTCCAGACAATAATCTCTCATAAAGGTGTGGTTCTGATTGCTTGTCCAGCCATTTGAGACATTAACTTGCAGATTTGTTGATGCCAAACATTAAGAATCCCAAACCCCTGTGCAATGAATCAAGCTGACTGAATCATTGATGATAACCTGCAAACTGCGGCACTTCCTAATTCTCATGTTGGATTGCCAAGTCTACTTCCGGATCAGCATTAATATCCTAGGCAACCACAAATATTTAAAGCCACCTCTCTTAGTCCCACGTTATTTGGAATAATTGAGGTTTTGGCCTCCAGGGCTAGTTTACTGTCACCATTTGCTTTCATTTCATCAGGATAGGCAGCTTCCACATCTGAAATATTTAGGTTTCAACTATTGGTTATACTAAAATAACAAAATCAATTCTTAAATAGGAAAAGAACAAATGTGCAACTTAATGCTAAATTGTACCTGTTGTACTTCTAACTTTGAGCGTCCACACCAAGCTTTTTATCATGTAAGTATGTTTTTTTTTAAAAAGTATTCTATTAAATTTGGAACAATACTAACCACCCACCCCTCATCATAATCAACAGCTAAATTTAATTCATGTAATCCTGCATCAAAATATGCATTAAATAAGAACTTTCCATGGGCAGCACACTTGCCTGTGTCTTTCCCCTCCTCCACTGCACACATACTTGCTCTTATGCTCTCCACTGTCTCTCTTATCACTCCCCTTACTCTGCGCCCCCCCGCCCCACCCCCCGTGCCTCTGTGCTCTTGTACACTAGGAATGGTATGTGACATATTCCATAATCAAATACAGATTCTTTTTATTCCCCATCCAAGAAATGTCACTGTGACTACTGAAATCCAATTGATATGATTTAATTAGTACGTTGAAAATATCAACGTAAAACACAATTTGTGTTAAAGCCAATTTCTATAAAATTTCTTCTTCCATTGACCTGCAATTTCACAAGCTGCTTAATTTTTGATATATTAGGAAATTGAGGTCAAGAATGCAAATTCTTGGGCAAGTTTGGGCAAAATGATGACCACAGCTCCATCAATAATAAAATCTTCCAGTGAGAGCTTCAAGTTGTTCAGAAAAGCAGCAATCGAAAAAGAACAACGGGAAAAAGCTTTAAAAGCTCAGGAAGAAATGAAAAGGTGCCATCTTGAGCAAACTGAAAGTGAACAAAAGAAAATGGCTTCAGAGCAGCAGAGGTAACAATTATACCAAATGAGTGGGTTTGGACACGAATAAAAATGGAGTTTCTATGCTAGTAGCAACCGTCTTGTGAATGTTCTTTCCCCTCTTCGAGGTGATTCATTGCTCAGCTATACACCTGTGAGTACTAGCAGACTTAAAATGCCTCTTATTATGTACAAAATTAAATGTCAAGCATTGACAAGCTTCTCATTTGTAAGAAATGCCAGAGTGAAGTTCAATTTAGCCCCTACCCATTGTCCATATATATGCAACAAATAAGAATCCTGCATGGCCTTTTTATGACTTCCACAAGCCCTAGGTAAAATATACCAACAAGGTTCAAATCTGGAACCTTTCCTGGTGATTGTGGTAGAATACCATATCACCTTGTGTATTTCCTGACTAAACCATAAGATGTCCTCTGATAATTCCTGGCCCTTGGTACTAAACAACCTGGAATTTAGCATGGTTAGAATTCAGACAATCTTGTTTGAATCTCAATGATGGCAAATATGGCTATTAGATGTTGTATCTATTATTCTAGCTAGAATGTTGTTTCAAGATAGGGTTTTGGGTAATATGGAGTGTTACTCTATTAGATTTATGATAACTTGCTCTGGAATATTACAGATAATTAAATGCCAGAAATGGAAAATGTTCAATTTATGATACTGATGGGTCTTGCCAATATTCATGCAATCATAAAGACTCAAAGTAGTTATGTTACAGTAAAATGTCCTATATAAGTGAAGAGTGCTCAGATTCTCCTCCAATGCTGAGTGATTGCATTCCAAAGTTTACCAATTGTCATACTGTGACTTACCATTAGCTTATGATGGGAATAGTTTAGCACAAACCATTTTCACTTGACTTGAAAGTAGTAATAGTTGTAGGAGGAGATGAAGTGACACATAAGAAAATGATTAAGCAGCAAGCTTTTTGGGAGCTCTAGCTGCAGGATGCATGCAGGCATTCTAGGACTCTGACCACTGTTGGATAGTTGAGGCTGCAGCACCATTGGGAAAATTGCTAGATGACTGAGTAGCCCAAATTAGAATTTCACTATTCATTTTGAATTAGGTGGAATACAGAAAACATGTTGAGGGATGACCAAAAGCTTGGACAAAGAGATGGGTTTTAAGGAGAGTGTTAAAAGGGTGAGAGCCAGAATGATAAACAGAAGGAATTTCAGAACATTGGGCTTCGATGTCAGAAGATACAGTTCCCATGGTGAGATATAGAGGTGGGGATTCACAAAGGCCAGAATTAGAGAAGCAGAAAATTTGGGGAGGTAATTCATGGTGCTCATTGAAGTTAGAGGTGGGAAAAGGCATAGCTAACAAGGGATTTAAACACGACCATTTTAAATTTGTGGTGTTGGGGCAACAGGAACTGATATAGGTCTGCAGGAGTAGTCAATCAACCATATTGTTATCAGACTGCCTCAAAGCTCATTTGATGCTTGCGTATAAAGGTGCTGAAAGACCAAAAAGGAGATGGTCAAAACTATCACCATAGAACTTACCTGCCCTGTCGCATCACTGACTAAGTGGGTAGGAAATGTTGCATGATGTGTGCACAGCAACTGCTGATGCAATAGACTTTAAGTGATGACTCTAGACTAGTTTCATAAAAATAAGCATTTTAAAAAAAATCTCAATTTGTGTCACTGACTGATCTGGAATTTATTACCTGTCCCTAGTTGTGCTTGAGATGATGGTGGTGGTGTAGTTTCATCTTGAGCTACTCTAGTCAGTGCTCCCACATTATTATTCAGTAGGGAGTTCCAGCACTTTGGATCAGCAATTATGAAGGAATGGTGGGCGACTGTGTCCAAGTCAGGAGGGGAACCTGAAGGTAATGGTGATCCAAAGTATCTGCTTCCCTTGAATCCCTAGGTTAGAGGTCACTGATTTGGGGAGTTGCTGCCAAAAGAACCTTGATGAGATGCTGCAGTGCATTCTTTGGGTAGTATGCTTAGTGGGGAGGTGGATGAGATGCCAAACAAGGAAATGGCTTTCTCCTATATCGTATTGAGACCCTAAAGCAGCATTAATGCACCTTCCGCCTCCCCCTGCCCCAACCACCACCCCCACCCAAGTACTGGGTGTCAGAGAAGCAGTCTAACAATTTAGAGACAGTGGAGGAGTCGAGAGAGGTGATGATGAGGTAGAACTGGATGGTGGTATTGTACATGTTGAACACAATTTTGTGTTTTTGGATGATATCAGAGGGCCAACAGTGGATGACAAAGAGGAGGGGGCCAAGGACAAAGGAGTTAGGAGTGCAGATTTAATTTTTTAAATTCATGATGGTATATCCAAGTTAATGCAGGAAAAATCTGTGGAAGCTCAGATACTTTGTAAATGCAGCAAAAAAATAAGGCTGGCTGTAAATAAAGATTTATAGCAGAGCTATACAAAAATAAATCTTATGACTACTTTGCAAAACAGGAGGCTATAGGAACTTTGCTATAGGTTCAGATGGTTAAGCAGCATCACTTTGTCAATGGGAGAATTTACGTACACACCCCTTAAAATTTCACCTTGCCATATAAATCATTCTTATAACCTGTTGCATTTAAGGAAGTCACAGTTGTCAGACCTTCTAATCCTCAAAATTAAGACCTAATGCATCAAGCATCTCCTGTCGGGCAGATTCATGTTGGGAAAAATTGCAACAGTATTGTCTGTCGCTTCTCAGTTCTTCTGTTGAAAGTAACTCTCAGATGTACATGAGGTACATGTAGGTGAAACCAAAGATTTCACACCCGTAGTTTCACTCAAAAAAAAAACCAAACTTGATGTGGCCAGTGTCAGGCAAATTGGGGATTTGTTTTTTTTTGTTTGTGGCCCAACACTATTTGAAAGCCAACCTGTTCTTGCAGTGACCTAACAGTACTTCCAACTTGTGGACGATTCTTCTTTTCACTCTTAGTTAGAGCTTGAGCACTTGCATGGTTTCCCAAGTTCTGTGTTTCCCCGCTGGATTAATTTGCAGTTCTGTTCCCCAACCTGAATGGGCCATAATGGTGTCAGTCCTACTGTCAAGTTTCTTTTTTTTTTAAATGTTTCCTGAATGTGGCCAATGCTGTACATGTCTAATTGCCTTTTGAATGCTATTGTGGAATTTGAATCCACCATGCTTCCAGGTAATTAATTCCGCATCTTGATGACCATCTGTGTGAAGAAATTTCTTCTCATTTCCCCTCTAGGTCTTTTGCCAATTATTTTAAATCTATGATATCTGGTTGCTGACCCACTTGCCAGAGAAAATAGGAGCAAGCAGGAATTATCAAAACTGCTCTCCTTAACTTGATCTGCTCTAAGGAAAATCCCAGATTCTCCAATCTGCACATAACTAAGCTCCCTCATCCCTGGTATTATTTTAGTAAGCCTCTGTACCCTCTAGAAGGCCTTGACATTCTTCTGAAAGTGTAGTACATAGAATTATACACACCACTCCAACTGAGGCCTAACCAATGATTTGTAAACATTTATCATAACATTTTTGCATTCAATACCATGCTTACAAAGCCAAATATTCCACATGCTTTCTCAGCTATCTTCTTCATTTGCCTTGACACCTGCAAGGATTTTTGAATATGCACCCTTCTGATCCCTCTGCTCTTGCATGCCTTCAAAATAGTACACTTTTTTTATATTACAATTCCTTTGCATTCTGTTTCTCCCAAAGTGTGTGTCACTCCACAACTATACCAGTTAAATTGCATCTGTCATGCGTCTGACCATTTCACCAGTCTCTGTCCTCCTGAAGTCTGCTACCACCCTTTCCACTATTCACTATGTTGCTAATTTTGTATGGGTCAGTAACTTTGACATTGTACTCCCTATACCCAAGTCCAGGTCAATTGTATATAACAAGAAAAGTAAATGCCTGAACACCAGTCCTTGGGGGACCCCACTACACAGATCTTTTCTTCAGAAAAGCATTTGTTCATCCGGCATCAGTTTTGTAAGCAAATTACCACTGCCCCTTTAGTATCATGTTGCTTCTGCTTTCAAATATATCTGCTATACCATACTTTGAAAGTCCTTCTCTCCACAAGAAAATTCCTTCCAAGCATGCACCCTGTGTCTCATTGCTGACCATGTGGTCTTTGGATCTGTTAACTGTCCAGGGTGTATTTATATTATCACTGTTTCTCAGGATCCAAACATGTGGTTGCAAATCAGGGCTTGTACACATCAAAAGTAGCCAAAGAGCACTAGGCATAGGCATTGCACAAAGTTCTAGAACATTTCCTAAATTTATTTTCTACCTCCAGTTCCTGTTTGAAAACTAACATATTAAAGATTAAAGAAAAGCAACATCAAAAGTAGTTGTGAAGCATTTCCCATTAATTGTTTGGAATTATTTTATGGTAGGCTATGAGGTGGTAGTCATTTTGTCTAGTAAGCAAATATCTGTTCAACATGAAGTGTTTTAGCTATTGGCTTCTGTTGCAGCAGTCACTCAATATAATAGGATATTGTTAGGAACTAGAGATTGTTTTAAGTAAGTTGTGTGTTTTAGGAATAAGCTATGGTTTTAAGCTTAATTTATATTTTATTTATTTTTGAGGTTAAAAGGGTGAAACATTGGTCTTGTTTCATTTAGATGTTTCTCCGAGAGATGGTGTCTGCACGTCTGTGGCATTTGTTTGTATACCTGCATTTTAATGAGGTTTTACAACCCTTGAAGTGGAGAGCTGTGTTTCAAGGGAGGTTAACAGATTAGGGAAGTTAAAACAAAGTATAAAAAGCTCTGCTGTTGCATAGTAACGGCCCACAGAGACAGGGAGAAACAGAAAAGCAATTTGAGTTCTGTTGATAGGGCATTCCACAGAAACTGCCAGAGCAGGCAGGAAGGGAGCTGCAGGGAGCAGATCCCAAAGAAAAAGCCCCAAAAACCAGGGAGTTGAGCAGAAGATTGTCCCAGGAAGACAGTAAAGTCAAGGGAAAAGAACAGGAATCTGAACTGGTCCTGTTCTGTCGAATTGAAAGTAAGGAGCAGAGGAAAAGGCTCCAAGTTGAAATCAAAGCTGTGGGGGCAGAATCGAGAGAAAGTGGGCTTAAGAGAAGTCAGGAGATCTGAGGAGACAGCCAAAGGTTGATGACTCCATACTATGGGCCTCTGAAGCAGTGGTGTTCTGTTGGCATGGCTGAGTCTTAGTGCACATGGAAGGTGAAGCTTGAATACATGTGGCAACCCAGGGAAGAGGGACAACAGAAGCAGAGGTTGAAACCTGGAGATGGATCCTTGTTGAAGACATCCAAGTGAAAGCATAGCTTGAGAAAAAATTCCAAGGCGAGTTCTTCATGAATGGAGGTTGGAAACCCTTGGGAGACAGATGGAGTTCAGTGAGACAGGTTGGTTCTTGGTGTGACCAGCATCTGGGGGAAGTTGCTGAAAAATCTATAGCACCTGCTTTGGGTGGCATCTGTCACTGGGTTTGAGTGTGGTGTGTCCAACCACAGGTTGTCTATTGGTTTACATGGACTGTATCCTTACAGTGAAATTAGTGTGTAAGATTTTGTAACTTGTGTTATCCTTACAAATCTATATACATCTGTAAAGGTATGGTTTTGGGTGAAGGAGTCGTGTAATATAGTTCATCCTTTTCTTGTTTAATAAATGTTTTATTCTTTTGTTAAAACTCTGACTCTGTTCAGTAGCCAGCCACACTCCTCATTTCTAAACAAAAATTAAAAGTTAGAATTTATCAAGCCGGGTACCACACTGGGATCTGACTTGCCCAGTAGTAATCTCAGCTGGGATCATAACAATATGTAGAACCCAGTTGCAAGACTGAAACTAATTTTATTTAGAAAAAAGCATATGATATTGCAATGATCTAATTTCAAAAATCAGATTGCGTCAAGCAATTCTTGCAGTCTGAACCTGTCAACTGATTATTGCCTTGTAATCACTCCTGGTTACCAACTTTCTTTTGTATTGTATACAAACAAAATTTCCTTTCAAGATGTCACACTGAAGCAACACTTGTGTTGCAGAGAAAAAGAGAAGGAAAGTATTGTGGAAGAGAATCAAAGAGCTCAAGACGAGGTCAATGAGAAATGCGCAGAGCAGAAAATGCAAGAGGAGTATGAGGCACAGCAAGAATCACTAGAAAAAGAAAGAGAGCTGGCCAGGAAAAAGGAACAAGAGCGTAGAAGAAGAGAAGCAGTAAGTAGCCCAAGACAATACTTTCCAAGAAACTAAGACTGTTACTATATAACTATTTAGTCATTGTAAAATAATGTGAATTGTATTGTACTCAAGGTGGTAGTTTTCCTGATAACTTTTCCATTTCTAAGAAACTGTTTCCACTCATTGGTAAAAGCCGCACACAGGCAATCCTTCTTTCACAGTAGGGACCTAACACAAAATTAATTTGTCTTAGCAGTTGAGTCTTCAATTTGAGTTGCTTCTTTGTAGTTATTAAGAAATGCCCCAATTTGGTGGTGCTACAATACAATGTAATGGACTGGGAGTCAACCAAGTGTATTTTTTTTAACAAACTACAGTATTTGTCTTGAGCAATTTTGATGCTTAACTACACCTACCCATATTTTTAAACAAATTTCCTGGCTCTCCATATATCCATACAGCTGTCCCTGAACATAACCATGTCTTCTGCTTCAGTGGCCTTTTCTAGCAGCTTATTTCATACCTCTGTTACCCAAAGAGGTCCAAGGAACCCAAGGGTGGAATGGTTCAAATATTCATCTCTGATCAACTTAGTTGCCTCAAAGAACGGTCACTTTTTGCTATGTTCAAACAATCTTACGACTCCCATATTAACAGATATTTTTCTCTCAACCTGGCGCCTTCTTTGTCATTAATCTCCTGGGTCTTTTAAAACCTTACCTCAGATTATTTTGGCTGTCATACACACTCAATGCAGGTGGTTAATTTCAATTATCCATCCTTGTCCAGAGATTTTAATGAACTTATGATAACATGCCCAGGAAATCAGAATAAACAACCCTAAGTAGAAATTGCTTTTAGTTACTAGGAGTAATCTGTCTGGGAAGATGATTGCAAAAGTACCCCCCCCACCACCCACACACACACACACAACTCCCCCACACCCCTAGTTGCCAAAGAACTTCTTACTTCTTCCAGAGCCTGTGCATCTTGCCCGTCAATGGATATCACAGACCTAATCTTCATTGTGCAGCAAGCTCAAGAAAAATGCAAGCAATAGCTACTGCATATGGCCTTTTTTGACTTCTCAAAAGCCTTTGTTTCTGTCAACCATGAAGCATTATGGAGTATCCTCAAATTTGGCTGCCTTCATAAATTTTCCATCCTCTGCCTACTCCACAATGACATGAAAGCTGTGATCCTCTCCAATGGAACCACCACAGACCCTACCTCAGTGAAGACTGGGGTCAAACAAGGGTGTGTCATCACACCAACTCTTTTCATCTTCCTCACTGCAATACCGCACCTCACCTTCAAATTACCCATGGGAGCGGAGGTAATCTACAGAACAGACAGGAAACCATTCAATCCAAAACCAAAATCACCAAAGGATGTAGTGCCAAATTTGCGGTGCCAGTGCTATAAGAAAATGTGTTGGCCTTATCATTTCTAAATCTTCTATTATTGTTTTCCTATGTATTAATCATTTGAGTCCCCAAACATCAGTAAACCTATGCTTTTTAAGTGAAAAATATTAGTGCAGGAAAGCATTTTATTTTGGACCATTTGCTATTTTGAATCCTTAATCTTTAGCATAGCTATAATTTAATTATGCAGCAGTTTAATTATTTAACTCAAGCCTATTAAAAGATGAATTATAGAAAACTTCTCACTGGGGGATGGTATATAGAGGAGCTGCTGCTTTTCTTGATTTATATTTATAACCTAGACCTGGGTGTACAGCACACAATTTCAAAATTTGAAATGATGCAAGACTTGGAAGTATTGTGAACTGAGGTGGATAGTGATAAACTTCAAGAGGATATAGAGCAGCCGGTGGAATAGGAAGACAAGTGGCAGAAGAAATTTAAGAGATGTGTGAAATGATACATTTTTGGTCAGAAGAACATGGAGAGGTGACAAAAAATAAACAGTACAATTCTAAAGGAAATACAGGAGCAGAGGGAAGGGGTTGGATTCTGACCTCCTTCTCCAGGTTACTGGATCGGGGGGTGTGGAGCAGCCTCTGGGAGGGTACATTTAAATACAGGGTGCGAATACTGCAGTCAGAAGCTAGGGCTGAGGAAGTGTCACCCAGCAAAAGCCCCTGGTGAATCCACAGATTCACAGTTTCATCATTCAGTGAATGAACAAAGTACAAGCAGATCAGTGGAAAGTATTGTTTCCTTTACAGCTAACTTCAACGCCCCACCCCCCTTAACACCAGAGTCAACACCAAAAAAAAGGTGCAAAATAGATGCTGCAATTCTGAATATTTTTAGAAAACAGAAAATATTGCAAATATTCAGCAGGTCTGGAAGCATCTGTGCAGAGAGAAACTGAATAGCTTCAAGTTTCTTTAGTACAGTACTGGGAAATGTTTGAGATGCAACAGTTAACAGCATATCAGTGCAGGGCTAAGTTAGCCTTTTACAATGTGCTTAATGAAAACATCTCAGTATTAACCTAACCAAAAAAAAGTTCTAGGAATGGACTTGGGTGCCTGAACAGATCTCGAACTGTCTGATCTTGGCCATGTAGTCAGTCAATCACACAACATCGCTCAATGATCAGACAAATGCAGTATATGAAGCTCAAGGATTACTTTAAATTCAGGGAGAGCCATAGACATGAAAATGATCCCACTCCACCTTAATACAGGACTCAACCCATTAAACAAAGTGGTAAATCCTTATTTTTGTTGGCAAATCCTTACCCAAATAGGCTTATCCTGTTAATTATTCATTGCTTTGGTGGTGTTGGGAGGGAAAATGAAACAGTTCCATTGAGGTGTTATTATTCTTTTAGTCATTAAACAGTCCAGTAAGTTAGTTTTTAAAATCACAAAACAAAATACTTCCATTTAAACAAAAGCAAAATATTGCGGATGCTGGAAATCTAGAACAAAAACAAAAATACCTGGAAAAACTCAACAGGTCTGACAGCATCTGCGTAGAGAGATACAATTGACGTTTCGACTCCATATGACCCTTCATCAGAACTAAAAAAAAATATAGACATGAGATGAAATATAAGCTGGTAGAGGGGGGTGGGAGGGATAGGTAGAGCTCAATAGGGGGCCAGTGATAGGTGGAGGCCAAGAAGATACTGCCAAAGATGTCATAGACAAAAGGACAAAGGGGTGTTGACATTATGATATTATCTAAAGGATGTGCTAATGGGGACATTAAGGGTAGCAAGCAGGACAAGCTAGTGGCAGATGGCTCTAGTGGGGTTAGGATGGGGGGGAAGGGAAGGGATTGAAATGGGCTAAAAGGTGGAGATGAAACAATAGATTGAAATAAATTTAAAAATGGGTGGGAAAAGAAAAATATATTTGTAAAAGAAACAAATTATAAATTATTGGAAAAAGGGGGATTGGCAAGGGGGTGGGGATGGAGGAGAGAGCTCATGATCTGAAATTGTTGAACTCAATATTAAGTCTGGAAGACTGTAAAGTACCTAGTCGGAAGATAAGGTGCTGTTCCTCTGGTTTGCGTTGTTTCACTGGAACATTGCAGCAGGTCAAGAAAGGGCATGTAGGCATGACAGCAGGGTGGTATGTTGAAATGGCAAGCGACAGGGAGGTCTGGGTCATACTTGCAGATAGACCGAAGGTGTTCTGCAAAGCGGTCACCCAGTCTGCGTATGGTCTCTCCAATATAGAGGAAACCGCATTTGGAGCAACGAATGCAGTAGACTAAATTGAGGGAAGTGTAAGTGAAATGCTGCTTCACTTGAAAGGAGTGTTTGGGCCCTTGGACGGTGAGGAGGGGGGAAGTAAAGGGGCAGGCATTGCACCTTCTGCGGTTGCATGGGAAGGTGCCGTGGGAGGGGGTTGAGGAGTAGGGGGTAATGGAGGAGTGGACCAGGGTGTCCCAGAGGGAACTATCCCTGTGTAAAGCCGCCGGGGGGTGGTGAAGGTAAGGTCTGTTTGGTGGTGGCGTCATGCTGGAGTTGGCGGAAATGGTGGAGGATGATCCTTTGAACGCAGAGGCTGGTGGGGTGAAAAGTGAGAACAAGGGGGACTCTATCATGGTTCTGGGAGGGAGAGGAAGGTGTGAGGGCGGATGCACGGGAGATGGGACTTCCTTGCACTTCCCTCAATTTAGTCTACTACATTCGCTGCTCCCAATGCAGTCTCCTCTACATTGGAGAGACCAAACGCAGACTGGGTGACCGCTTTGCAGAACACCTTCGGTCTGTCCGCAAGCGTGACCCAGACTCTCCCTGTCGCTTGCCATTTCAACCTACCACCCTGCTCTCATGCCCACATGTCCATCCTTGGCCTGCTGCAACGTTCCAGTGAAGCTCAACGCAAACTGCAGGAACAGCACCTCATCTTCCGACTAGGCACTTTATAGTGTTCCAGACTTAATATTGAGTTCAACAATTACAGATCCTGAACTCTCTCCTCCATCCCCACCCCCTTTCCGATCCCCCTTTTTCCAATAATTTATAATTTGTTTCTTTTTACAAATAGTTCTTCTCTTCCCACCTATTTTTAAATTTATTTCAATCTATTGTTTCATCTCCACCTTTTAGCCCATTTCAATCCCTTCCCCACCCCACCCCACCCCCACTGGGGCCATCTGCCACTAGCTTGTCCTGCTTGCTACCCTTAATTAGCACATCGTCTAGATAATATCACCACCGTCAACACCCCTTTGTTCTTTTGTCTGACATCTTTGGCAGTCTCTTCTTGGCCTCCACCTATCACTGGCCCCCTGTCAAGCTCTACCTGTCCCTCCCACCCCCCTCTACCAGCTTATATTTCATCTCATGTCTATATTTTTTAGTTCTGATGAAGGGTCAATAGGAGTCGAAATGTCAACTGTATCCCTCTCCGCTGATGCTGTCAGACCTGAGTTTTTCCAGGTATTTTTGCTTCCATTTAAAGTTGCCCGGGAGTTCCCTGAATTTGAAACATGGAAAATTGATAAGTGAGGTTCATTTCCTTTGTCCTGCTCAACTGACCCTGCCCCTGTGAAACTTCTTCACCAATCAGGATGCTCGCAAAACTTTCTGGCCAATCCCCAGAGCACATGTAACTTTCAGACCAGAATGTAAAATTGGCAGAGGAAAGAGCGCAAAAATATAAGGACACTGGTTCAAACATTATTAAATAGCTGCATCTTCCTCCTGCCACCTTCAAGACAATACAACTTGTTTTGTACTTGGCACCACATCTACATATATATATTTTTGTAATTAACATTTTCCTAATTGCTTTAAAAACGTAAATTGCATTCAGGACCTCGATCACTGACATTTGTACTCTTGATGCTCATTTTGGAGCATTATATATTCTAATTGTTGTAGCTTCCTGTCATTTAGATATTACTTAGTTAACATGTTACTGCTGCACAAAAATGTACCAAGACATCAGGACAAGTGTAAAGGGATTTCTCAAAACATGACAAACCATGAGAGAAGACCTGGCAGTGGTGCAGGAATTGTTTTTGATGCTGCTGCTCATTTGATTTATATTAATAAATTTTGTATTAATAATGACTGACTTCAGAACTACATTCTTTTGCATCCTTCATTATGATTTTTGTTCATGTGGTTTATCTGGTTTGGGACCCTTTAACTTTTCTAGCACCGCCCGCTTATAAATTGAAATTGTGAAATCAGGGGATTACTGCTGGGAATTTTTGCAGATTCCTACTTCTTGGTTTGATAGCCTGAGCAAATTCAGAATAATGACTCAGTGGTTTCCCACTAAATAAAGGGCACAGTGGTGTAAAAATAATTAACTAGTTTAAAACATGTTTAAAAGGATGAGTTGATTCTAAAAGTCTTTCACTTCAAGTCTTTACTGTGCACTCTTCCAGAACAAAAGAAACAATACCATCTTTAAAAAGAAATGTCAGTACTTTTAAGAAAAATTAAAAAATAACAAAAACATTTAGTTTATGGAACCAAATAACAATTCCTGCTCTCCTTCCAAACTCCTCCCCACTCCCCTCCCCAGCAGCACTGCAGCAATGTGTAAAATTGACCTGACTGACCAGCTTCAAAAAATTGGAACTCTAAGCGCTCCTTTCTCCCGGGCCCTGGTCAGAGATGCTGGAGCAGCGTTCCGGCAGCACTACACCCCTGAAAATCACTCTACACTTAGTCATCAAGCTTCAGTCTTCAGATGAAGCTTGTGTGCACTCAATCAAACTAAAGGATATGAGAACTTTCACTAAATACCTCAAAAACTAAGGTCCTGTTCCAACGAGCTCCTACAGCGCAGCACCTCCCCCTGCTCCCCCACCCCTGCTGCGCCGATTAAGATCAATGATGAGACCTGAAAACGTGGCCATTTTTCCAAATCTTGGGACCCTTCCTCTCGCAAAGGCAGACATTGCCTTCAATGTGCCAACTCAGCTCACTGAGGAGAAGAATATTTGAGGACCTGGATCTCAAACCTGAGACAAAGACCATGGTTTCCAGGCAGCAGTGATTCCCTTGCTCCTATACGCTTCAGAGACTAGGACAACCTACAGGCAACTCAAGGCATTGAAAGTACCATCCGTGATGTATTTGCAAGATCCTCCAAATTCTGTGGCAAGAAAGGTAGTCCAACTGCAGCATCCTCCCCCAAGCCAACATGCCCAGCATCAAGGTACCAATCCCTCAAAACCAGCCCCGTCGGGTGGGAAATGTCATTCGTATGCCTGACGCCAAACTCGAGAAGAAACTGCTCCACTCGGTCGCAGCAGGAGACTCCCAGTAACATAGCAGAAACGCTTTAGGGATTTCCTCAAAAGCATTCTTGAAGAGATCAAACATCCCCACTGACTCATGGGAGACCCTGGCTGTGACAGGCTAAAATAGAGAAGGTTTATTCGGGAAGGCACCAAACACACACTTCGTTGGCAGAACGCAGAAGCGAAGTTGAGGCAGCACAGAAAGCGCACAAACTTCCAAAAGACTCATATACCTGACCCTTCAAGCATCACCTACCCCACATGCTGCAGATCACTGATTGGACTAGAGTGGAAGCAAATCATCCTCAACCCCAAGGGGCTGCTAAGAAAAAGGAGGATAATCTATACCTCCCATAAGATCATCCTCCAGCATTCTAAAGTGGTAGATCAACTGAAAGATCTTGATTTTGCAGTTTAAAATAAAACTTTTTATAAAGACAAACCAGTATTAGTAACAACCATTTAGTTATCTACTTACAGCAGACATCCTTCTCCACAAAACGGTGAACAAAATAATATGGGAAAGCTAAGAATTAAACCAATCCTTTTGTAATTAGCATCTAAATTTTATTTTTCTAGAAATTCTTAACCACTTAAACCATTTCTGGGAAATTCAAACTGATTTTCTGTCTTACAGGAGTTTCAACGTAATGGGTTTCTCTTCTGAGATTTTAAAAGGAATTCATTGTTTTAAATAGAATGACTCTCGAGTACAAGTCAGGAGTGTGATGGGCATACTCTCCACTTGCCTGAACGAGTGCAACTCCAACAACACTCGATGCTCAACACCATCCAGGACAAAGCAGCCTGCTTGATCACTCCATCCACCACCTTAAACATTCACTCCCTTCACCATTGGCACACAGTGGCAGCAGTGTGTACCACCTACAAGATGCACTGCAGCAACTCCACAAGCCTGCTTTGGACAGCCCCTCCCAAACCTGAAAACTCTACCATCAAAAAGAACAAGAGCAGCAGATGCAAGGATACACCACCACCTGAGAGTTCTCCAAGCCACATACCATTCTGACATGGAACTATATTGCTGTTCCTTCACTGTCACAAACCTGGAACTCCCTCCATAAGGTCACTGTAGTTGTACCAATATCACAGGAACTGCAACAATTCAAGAAGGTGACTCACCACCACCACCTCAAAAGGCAACTGGGGATGGGCAACAAATCATGGCTTTGTCAAGAATAATGTCATCCCAATGAATGATTTAAAAAAATAAATAAATAACATTTATCTCCATTTCTTTTACAGATGGCGACTACCATTGATATGAATTTACAGAGTGATATTATGGCAACATTTGAAGAAAATCTTTATTAGAAATCTTGGAAATAATTTGGACTCAGATCATGCAAAAGTAAATATCCTATCTTCATGATGACTGAGATGATCTGAAATGACAGTTCTGAGTCTTGCATTCTTTTCAGCATATTCTGGACACTGGTTATTAATGGACCCTTACATCAGTTTGACCACCAAATGCTTACTGCAATGTTCCCCATACACAGAGGAAGATGGAAGAACACGCATTTGCATAGCACCTGATGTTCTTGCATTTTTCAAATGTCCCAAAGCTCTTCACAGAAATTAAATGCATTGTGTATATTGGCAAACTGTTTGTGGTTTATGGTTCCTACTAGATAAAGCAAACTTGCAAATGGGGCAACAATATCCCTTTTGTCCCTTTTAAAAACCTGAAGTTAAAAGAGAATGTGATGTTTTGAGTATTTAGGGATAACTGGTTTATAACATAAACGATCTCAGAAAAATGAAAATTTCATCTACTTGCACAAATGGCTTTCAGCTCACTGTAGTTACAAAACTTTCATTTTGAATTAACCAGTTTACAGCAGTGATGTACTTTCAAATACTTGTATTGGAAAAGAATTGAAGGGACAAGGAATAATATTCCAAGTTAACTTAGAGAATCATACTATTCAAATAAGTTGACTGTTACATTGGGGAAAAAGATGTGATGAAATTTTTTTTCTACCCTAATGTTTTGACCTTGGCATTAAAATTGAGTTAATAAATATGCATGTTGTGAGTTTTTTTTCACACTTGGCATCAAATATCTAATAAGCAGGTTTCCTTTTAAAATGCCTGTGACTGGATCTCACTATTTTCTGCAATTAGGTTGCATTCCCAAAATTTGTGCTTTCCTAGTTTCACTGCTTTGGAACTGACGACATATTTGCAGTTGGTAGCAACTAGATAAAAGTGAAGAATTTTTCCTTTTCAAAAACAATCTGCAGTAGTCTTTATAATGACCCTGTTGAAGTTTATTCATCAGTGTAACGTTTCAGTATGCGATCTTTAGTTTTTGGAAGGAAATAGTAAATTTTTGACCTCATGCTTTCCATTACAATTCCCCTTCCCTCCAATCCAACCCACCCCACTAAACTCCAGTTATCCTTGGTTAATGTCTTATTGAATTTGCAGGACTTGCATTGAATGGGGGAACTTAGTGCACAATGGATATTATGGACGAAATAGTTTTGTGTACACATTTATATAAACTCAGAAGAAAAATATCTGTTAGAGATCGCTGGTATTATGAGGTTAATGAGAGAATTATATACAGTCAAACTTCAGTTGCACCAAATATAGTGGACATTTTTTTAACCTCTTTTCCTATTAATTACTGATTACTGTTCTGATTTTTGTCAATATCTGTTCATTTATTTGTATTAATTCTTCACAAATTGGTTGTTTGTAATCTAGCATTTACTGTATGAAGTTGATCCATGTGCATTTACAAAAAAAAAACTATATGCATAAATTTAGCATATGATTTTGTATTTCATCATTAGAGAATGAAACACTGAACATGTTGTATTGTTGACTTTAAGAATGAGCTGGTCACATTTGGTGTCAAATTTCTCAAAACAGCTCTTATTTAAGGGAAAACAACCTCTATAAATGTGATGGTCTAGCTATGTTATCTTTCTGTCCCATTTAGAGTTTTTGTTTTGGAGATGAGGTCACTGGTTCTATTACTGAATGTTTTGTTACATTCATTCTGTAATAAACTAGCACTAAATTTAAAGTCTTTCAATATGTCTGATTATTGCCATTAGTATTGTTCCTTGGAGCTGCCTTTTTGTTGGCTATTTATAGTTTACTTATATATCTTAAAGATCTCAAGATTAAAACTGTCCAGCCAAGCCATTTGGTGTATTGATATGCTGAAATGGATAGATTTTCAATTTGCTGACTTGGAGTAAAATTGGCATTGTATCTCCAATCTCCACTCCCTCCACCCCACCCATCAACCCCCCAAAATGGCTGTGACTCTAGGACTAACTTTGATTTATTTCGTTTAGGTCTATCAAATCAGGCTTGACGGAAGATGTACATGCATTAAAAGTAATGTAAGCTTGATTTGCAGCAGACTTCAAAGTTGTCAAAGCATCACGATTTCATAACAATCAGAGGATATGTTGCTACTTTCTGCTATGAGGCAACCTTGCCTGACACCGAGCACAGCATCTCAAAGATGCACTCTGTCCAGTGAACTGTACCAGCTGAGAGCTTTCAATGTAGCATTCCTGCAGGTCACCATCTAGGTAGATAGCTATTGTTCCTTTGGGTATGCAACTGTCAGCATTTCTCAGCAGTTGTCTATCTCTCTCTCTCTCTCCCCAAAATCTTTTGATGAAGTGCCAAATCAGATGTTTCTCTTCCTAAAGCCTAACACTTTACTACCAATTGATAAGAAATACAAGGCCCCAAGCACCTTATTGCCCAGTGCAAATTCTTGTGCAGCTGGTCATTCATATATTGCTGGGAAACTGGCGGGCCTGAAGTCTCTTAATTACATATCGCTATTGGCATCAATATACCTGTTGTTTACTCAGAACCAGGTTGAATATAGAAGGTTCAGAGGGGAATTGAAAAAGCAAATGAGAAGCAAAGGGAGTATGAGAAGAGACTGGCAGTAACATTAAAGGGAATCCAAAAATATTTCTATAGCCATATTATTAGTAAAAATGTGATGAGGTAGGGCCAATTAAGGACCAAAAAGGGGATTTATTAATGGAAGCAGAGTGAGGTATTAAATGAATACTTTGCATCTGCATTTACTAAGGTAGATACTGCTGCCCAGGCTATCTTGAAGGAAATACTTTGGACACTAGAAGGGCTTAAAATTGATGAGGTATTTGATAGGCTGCCTACACTTGATCTTAATCAGACACCAGGCACTAGAGTGCAGCTTGAGCTGAGAGAGAAGCTAGGAGTTTAGTGAGTGAGGGAGTTTGGTGCAGAGGCGAAGGAAGTGTTCCTTTCTTCTATCTTTTTCACCCTCTGGTGTTTGGTTCTTATATCGGCGCAGTGGAAGAAGCTGATTGGTGAGTAGCTGGTAAGTTATTCTACTCATAAGTAGTTTGTGAAGTTAAGGTTTGCTGGGCAGCTCAGCCAAGTGCCCCCTGTGGTAAATGGAAGTCACAGACGCAACATGTGTCCTAGACAAACACATCTGCAGGAAGTGTCACTGGCTGCAAAAGCTTGAGCTCCATGTTTCAGACCTCGAGCAGTGTCTGGTGTCACTGTGATGCATCTGCGAGGCAGAGCGCTAAGTCGTTGTATCGCAGTTTAGGAGCATGCAGGCAGAGGGAATGGAAGACTTCCAGGCAGCCTAAGAGAGTCTCCCCGAGTCGATCATCTTTGCTAACCAATTTTCCATTTTGGATACTGGTGAGGGAGATAGTTCCTCAGAGCAGTACAGCAAAGGCCAAGTCTGTGGCACCGCAGATGACTAAGCTGCAAAAGAGGGGAGAAAAAAAGAGTGGAAGGGCAATAGTCTTCGGGGATTTGTTAGGGGAACAGACAGGCGTTTCAGTGGCTGTAGGCGTGACTCCCTGGTGTCATGGTCATGATTTCACAGAGCAGCTGCAGGACAGTCTTCTGGGGGAGGGTGAACTGCCAGAGATCGTGGTCCACATTGGTACCAACAACATAGGTAGGAAGAGGGATGAGGTCCTGAAAGCAGATTCGAGAGGGTTAGGAAAGAAATTAAAAAGCAGGACCTCAAAATCAGTAATCTCAGGATTGCTCCCAGTGCTATGTGCTACTGAGCATAGGGATAGGAGGATTGAGTGATTGAACACTTAGCTGGTGTAGGAGGGAGGGTGGGTATCAGATTTCTGAGACATTTGGACCAGTTCTGGGGGAGCTGTACAGGATGGACAGGTTGCACCTTAGCAGGACTGGGACTAACAGGAAGTATAAAAGTAGTAAACAAAATTAGAAGGCAGGTGAAACAAAGGTGAGCATCAACTAAGATCAGGATGTGGAATACTTATATAAAATGAAGTTTAAGGGCACTCTATCTGAATGCATGCAGCATTCGCAACAAGTTAATGATTCGAAGGTACAAATAGAGGTAACTGGGTATGATTTAATTGCTATTACAGGATGAAGAGTACTCTGAACTGAATATTCAGTGATATTCATATTTAAGAAGAATAGACAGAGGGGGAAAGGATGTAGGGTAACACTTAGTAAAGGACAAGATCGGCATGTTCGTGAGAGAGGATCTTGGATCGAAATATCAAGATGTAGACTCCGTTTTGGAGCTAAAACAGGAAGGGCCACCAAACTGTAGTGGTAATGTTGGGCACTGAATAAATCGGGAAATTAAAGCTGCATGTTACAGGAGAAATACAGTAATGGGCAACTTCAATTTACATAGACTGGATAAACCTAATTTGCAATAATGCTTTGAAGGATGAATTCCTGGAGAGTGTACACAATGGGTTTCTGGAGCAGTTTGTTGAGGAATCAACAAGGAATTGAGCTGCTTTAGATTTATGTATTGTATTATGTATTGAAAAGGGGCTAATTAATAACCTTGCTGTAAAGGAGCCATTAAAAATAGTGACCATAATATGATAGAGTTTTACATTAAGTTTGAAAGTGATATAGTTCATTCTGAAACTAGGGTCCTAAATCCGAACAAAAGAAATTTTGAAGGTATAAGGGGCAAGTTGGCTATGATGGATTGGGAAAATGCAGTAAAAGATTTGATGATAGACATGCAATGGCTAGTATTTAAAGAAGTATTACATGGTTAACAACAAATATACATTCATCTAAGACACACAAACCCAACAGGAAAGTTGAATCAACCATGGCTGACAAAAGAAGTTAGATTGCACTAGATCAAAGGGACTGGCTTGGCTCAAGGCTGCCAGAAAAAGTGGTAAGCCTGAGGATTGGGAGCAATTTAAAATCTGAGAAAAGATGACCAAGAAACTCAACTGGTATATCAAGATGCATCATGGGATCACCCAGGCTTGGCCAAGTTGAAGATATTCATTTTAAAGATGTCTGCAGTTTCTTTATAAAAAAATTAAATGAATATGATCTTTTGGCCAGGCCAGGAAGTTGGTGAGTAACCTATGGTAAACTAAAGGAATGTGACCTTTGGGCCAGGATAAAATAAGTTGATGAATGGTCTATGAATCGTACTGTAATAAACTGAATTGCTTAACCTCTGGGTCAAACTGAGATATGCCAATGTCCTGGCACAGCAGCAAAACATCTGGATAGATAAGCAAAGTTCATGTTTTGGAATAAACTGTGAACATCTTTTGTGCTAAAAGCATTGTGATTGTTTTACAAATTCCTCTCTAACTGCAGCAGATCATTTCGTGTATATGTTGTAAACTCATTTGTAATTAAGGATGTAACGAATTAGACGTACAAGGTAAGAACATTGAGTTATCCCAAAGATGGTGTGTATTTATAACTGATAGAAACTGTATAACTTCAAATTGCCTTTTAGAGCATTATGAAAGGGCACTTCCCCTGTGTGCACACTTGTGCTGAATAAAACTGCTGATTAACTCTACCTGACTGTGTCATGCCTTTTAGATAATCCACAACAAAACTAATAAAGGGAAAAGAGAATATGAATGCAAACTAGCGAGTAACATAAAAGCAGATTGTAAAAGCTTAGTTAAGTATCTGAGAAGGAAAAGATTAGCAAGGACAAATGTAGGTCTATTACAAGTGATAACTAGATACTTAGAAAATAATTATGATTGGGCAGGGTCAACATGGGAAATCGGGTTTGACAAACCTGTTGGAGTTTATTGTGGTATAGATGAAGGAGAATCAGTGGATGTGGTGTATCTATTTTCAGAAGGCCCACAGAGGAGGTTAGTAAACAAAATTAGAGCCATGGGCTGAGAAATAGTTAACAGGCAGAAAGCAGAATAGGAATAAACAGGTCATTCTCAGGATGGCAGTCTTGTTACTAGTGGAGTACTTCAAGGATCAGTGCTTGGGCCACAGCTGTTCACAATCTATATAAATGATTTGGATGTTGGAACCAAATGTAATATTTCCAAATTTGCTGATGACAACTAGGTGGGAATGTGAGGTGAGGAGGATGCAAGAAGGCTTCAAGAGAATTTGGACAAGCTAAGTGAATGGGCAAGAACATGGCAAATGGAACATAATGTGAATAAGTGTGAAGTTATTCACTTTGGTAGAAAAAAAATAGGCAGTTTTTTCTTAAATGATGAGGTTGGGAAGTGTTGATGTCCAAAAGGACCTAGGTGCCCTTGTTCATGAGTCCATAAACTAGCATTCAGGTGCGGCAAGCAATTAGGAAGACAAATAGAACGTTGGCCTTTGTTGCAAGGAGATTTGAGTATGGGAGTAAAGTCTTGCTACAATCTTATAGAGCCTTGATCAGCCTATACCTGGAGTACTGTGTACAGTTTTGGTCTCCCTATCTAAGGAAGGATATACTTGCCATAGAGGGAGTGCAACAGGGGTTCACCAGACTAATCCCTGAGATTGTGGGACTGTCCTGTGGTGAGAAATTGAGGAAATAGGCCTGTATTCTCAACTTTTGAAGAATGAGAGCTGATCTCATTCAAACTTACAAACTTCTTACAGGGCATGACAGGGTAGATATGGATAGGATGTTTACCCTAGCTGGTGAGCCTAAAACCAGGTGACAGAGTCTCAGAATAAGGGGCAGAGCATTTAAGACTCAGATGAGGAGGAATTTCTTCACTCAGGAGGGTGATGAATCTTTGGAATTCTTTACTCCAGAGGGCTGTGGAAGTTCAATCATTGAGCATTTTCAAGACACAAGTCGAAAGAGTTCTGGATACTAATGACATCAAGGGACATGGGGATAGTGGGGGAAAAAAATGGCATAGAGATTGATGATCAGCCATGATCTTTCTGAATGATGGAGCAGGCTCAATGGGGCAAATGGCTTACACCTATTTCCTATATTCCTAGGACCGGGTGAGATGCATTCAAGGATACTGAGGGAAGCAAGAGTGGAAATTGCAGAAGCACTCGCCATAATCTTTCAGCCTTCCTTAAACTCGGGGTGTTTCCAGACTGGAGAATTGCAAATGTTACACCCTTGTTCAAAAAAGGGTGTAAGGATAAGCCTAGCAATTACAACCAGTCAATTTAACCTCAATGCTGGGGAACCTTTTCAAAATGATCATTCAGGGGGAAATTAATAGTCATTTAATTAGGTTAATTAAGAAAAATCATCATGGATTTGTTAAGGGAAAATTGTGTTTCACTAACTTGCTTGTTTTTTGATGAGGTAACAGAATTGATGAGGATAATGATGTGATATGTTGTACATGTACTGTACAACAGATTTGTGAACATAAGACCATAAGACAAAGCAGCAGAAATTAGACCATTCAGCCCATTGAGTCTGTTCCGCCATTTAATCGTGGCTGATAAGTTTCTCAACCCCATTCTCCCACCTTCTCCCCGTAACCTTTGATCCCCTTACCAATCAAGAACCTATCTATCTCAGTCGTAAATACACTCAATGACCTGGCCTCCACAGCCTTCTGTGGCAATGAATCCATAGATTCACCACTCTCTGGCTAAAGAAGTTTCTCCTCATCTCTGTTCTAAAAGGAGTCTTCCCTTTACTCTGAGGCTGTGCCCTCAGGTCCTAGTCTCTCCTACTAATGGAAACATCTTCCCCACGTCCACTCTATCCAGGCCTTTCACTATTCTGTAAGTTTTAATCAGATCCCCCCTCATCCTTCTAAACTCCATTGAGTATAGACCCAGAGTCCTCAAACGTTCCTCATATGTTAAGCCTTTCATTCCTGGGATCGTTCTTGTGAACCTCCTCTGGACCCTCTCCAGGGCCAGAACATCCTTCCTGAGATACGGGGCCCACAATTGCTCACAATATTCTAAATGTGGTCTGACCAGAGCCTTATAAAGCCTCAGCAGTACATCCCTGCTTTTATATTCTAGTCCTCTTGAAATAAATTCCAACATTGCATTTGCCTTCCTAACTACCGACTCAACCTGCAAGTTAACCTAAAGAGAATCCTAGACTAGGACTCCGAAGCCCCTTTGCACTCCAGATTTCTGAATTCTCTCCCCATTTAGAAAATAGTCTATGCCTCTATTCTTCCTACCAAAGTGCATGACCTCACACTTCCCCACGTTGTATTCCATCTGCCACTTCTTTGCCCATTCTCCTAACCTGTCTAAATCCTTCTGCAGCCTCCCCGCCTCCTCAATACTACCTGTCCCTCCACCTATCTTTGTATCATCTGCAAACTTAGCCAGGATGCCCTCAGTTCCTTCATCTAGATCATTAATTTATGAAGTGAAAAGTTGTGGTCCCAACACTGACCTCTGCGGAACTCCACTAGTCACCAGCCGCCATCCTGAGAACATTGAATTATCCCAAAGATGGTGTGTGTTTATAACTGATAGAAACCGTATAACTTCAAATTGCCTTTTAGAGCATTATGAAGGATATTATCCCCACTCTCTGCCTCCTGCCAGACAGCCAATCTTCTATCCATGCTAATACCTTGCCTCTAACACCATGGACTCTTATCTTACTGAGCAGCCTCCTGTGCAGCACCTTGTCAAAGGCCTTCTGGAAGTCCAAGTAGATAACATCCATTGGCTCTCCTTTGTCTAACCTACTTGTTACCTCCTCAAAGAATTCTAACAGATTTGTCAGGCATGACCTCCCCTTGATGAAACCATGCTGACTTTGCCTGATTTTACCATGCACTTCCAAGTATTCTGAAATCTCATCCTTAATAATGGACTCTAAAATCTTACCAACAACCAAGGTCAGGCTAATCGGCCTGTAATTTCCCATCTTTTGCCTCACTCCCTTCTTAAACAGGGGGGTTACATTAGCGATTTTCCAGTCCTCTGGGACCCTCCCTGACTCCAGTGATCCCTGAAAGATCACCACTAACGCCTCCAATATCTCTTCAGCTATCTCCTTCAGAACTCTGGGATGTAATCCATCTGGTCCAGGTGATTTATCCACCTTCAGACCTTTCAGTTTTCCTAGCACCTTCTTGGTAACGGCCACCATACTCACCTCTGCCCCCCGACTCTCTTGAACTTTGAGGATGTCACTCGTGTCTTCCACCGTGAAGACTGACACAAAGTACCTATTCAGTTCCTCTGCCATTTCTTTGTTCCCCACTACTACTTCTCCAGCGTCATTTTCCAACGACCCAATGTCCACTTTTGCCTCTCTCTTACCCTTTATATGTCTAAAAAAAACTCTTGCAATCTTCTTTTATATTACTGGCTAGTTTACTCTTATATTTAATCTTCTCCCTCCTTATTTCTTTTTTAGTTGTCCTCTGTTGGTGTTTGTAGGCTTCCCAATCCCCTGGTTTCCCACTGCTCTTCGCCGCATTGTATGCTTTCTCTTTAGCTTTTATGCTCTCCCTGACTTCCCTTGTCAACCATGGTTGCCTCGTCCTCCCTTTAGAATGCTTCTTCTTCCTAGGGATGAATTTTTGCTGTGTCTCCCAAATTACTCCCAGAAACTCATGCCATTGCTGTTCCACTGTCTTTCCTGCTAGGCTCATCTCCCAGTCAGTTCTGGCCAGCTCCTCCCTCATGCCTCTGTAGTTGCCTTTATTCAACTGTAATACCGTTACATCTGATTCCAGCTTTTTCCTCTCAAATTGCAAGGTAAATTCTATCATATTATGATCACTTCCTCCTAAGGGTTCCTTCACCTTAAGCTCCCTTATCAAATCTGCCTCATTACACATCACTAAATCTAGAATTGCCTGTTCCCTAGTGGGGTCCACCACGAGCTGCTCCAAAAAGCCATCTTGTAGACATTCCACAAATTCCTTTTCTTGGGATCCATTACCAACCTGATTTTCCCTGTCTACCTGCATATTGAAATCCCCCATGCTCATGGAATAACAGAGACAGTACCGACATGGATACAAGATTGGCTGAATGACAGGAAACACGGCACTGGTTAATGGATGTTTTTCAGACTTGGATGTAAGTTTATAGCGGAGTTTAGTGTTAGGACCCCTGCTGCTCTTGATGTATATTAATCACCTTGGTGCAGAGGGCACAATTTCAAACTTTGGAAGTATTGTCAACTGGGATGAGGATAGTGTTGAACTTCAAAAATACATGGACAGGTTGGTGGAATGAGCAGACACTGGGCAGATGAAATTTAATGCTGAGAAATGTAAAGTGGTTCATTTTGGTAGGAAGAATGTGGAGAGATGATAGAATGTAAAGGATACAACTCTAAATGTGTTGCAGGAACAGAGAGACCTGGGTATATATGTGCATAAATCACTTAAGGTGGTAGGACAGGTTAAAAGAGCAGTTAATAAAGCTTTCTCATTCGGGGCATAGAGTACAAAAGCAAGGAAATTATGCTAAGCCTGTATAAAACACTGGTTTGGCCTCAAATGGAGTACTGTGTCCAGTTCTGGGCACAACACTTTTTAGGAAGGATATGAATATATTAGAGAAGGTGCAGAAAAGATTCAAGAGAATGATTCCAGTGATGAGGAACTTCAGTTACTTAGACTGGAGAAATTGGGACTCAACTATTCTATGATTCTTTCTCCCTTTAATGCTAGATTTATCTGGTTATTCTCACACGCAGTAGATCATATTTACTTTTGCACTGCTCATGAACCTTTAGAGATTTGTGTGCAGAGATACTTGAAAGCAATAGGATTGAAGTAATGGGAATGGTGGACTTTAATTAAGAAAATGCGCAGCAGGATGTGGATGAGCTGTAACTTGTAAAGTAGTGGAACATGCAAAAAAAATATTTGAAAAGTCAAGCTTTGGAGTCAAAATGTAAGCTCACTTCCCTCCTTTGCACCTCCTTCTCCCTTGTCAAAGTATTGAAAGTAGAAGAAGGCAATCCTAGTGACTGAAAAGGAAGGGAACTCAACTTGAGATTGAGCAGCATATAATCCTGGTTTGCATCAGGACTCTGTATAGTATAACTACTGCTTTAATCTGAAGTCAGGCCCTTGCCTAGTGCTGAGCATAGCTTCAGAGTCCATTCAAACCTTAATTTTCATTTTACATGTTCAAATTGGTCTGAGGCTGAAACTATTTGTATAAATACATCCTAAAGGCTGAAGTTGGTAAAGTCAACATTCAGACCACATTGCTGCAGAATAGGATACAGGAAAATGAAAGAGTTTTTCTTCAGGGTCTTGAACTTGCTCAGAACAATGTAGGATGCAATGGTTGGAATAGAAATTGAAGTGGAAAACTACAGCAAGATCACGATCATACTTTCAGATGTGGTCATTCTAACTCACTTTGGTGTCCTCAATGACCACACGGTGAGCGCAAAGCAGTGCACTATATGGCAGATGTACTCAATGTCCATTGGAAAGTGTGTTTGGAGTACCATTCAATATAGGTACAAGTAAATTCTCTTGTTATGGTTTCATGGGGAAATCGCAAGAGAAGGGAAGCCAGAAATGGAACAGTGAAGAGTGAGCAAGAGTATATTGAGGAAGTAGTTCATTTTCCTAAAAGAAAAGGAGGAGGATATGTGCTTGCTGTTGAGTTTAAACTATGAATGGCAAAAATAATGGGAAATTATCTGCTAGATGCAAGAGCTAGTGGAATGGAGTGTGAGGATAAATAGAATTATGGCTGTCATGCTTTTGGGTTTGGCATTAAATAATTTTCTCTACTTCACTCTGTCACTGGCCACACAGGCTACCCATCCTCTACGATTTGAATTGTGCATTACCTTCCCAGTATCTAATTAACAATACAAAATCCAGGGATGGCAATGGCAAGCTGTTTGAGCCATTTGAGTTATTGGAATGCAACATGTGTAGCCAATGACTGATTAAAAACACACTATAAGACCACAACACTCACTCTAAATCAACAGATGGTTTATTAATAAGGAAGAAATGAACAGAATATCACAAAATGGCGACTCAAATGCTTCACTATTATCTTTGCCTAAAATAACATAGGCATTCACTGCCTATCTATACACAGACTTTAAATGGGCTTGCTACATCTGTGAAATGTGCTGTAGTTTTAAAACTGATCTACCTTTTCTGCTGATTGATGAAATTAAACTTCCACGATGGTGGGAAAGATGAAAACTCTATTTTCTGGCACAAAGTCAACATCCTTTTGAAGATGTACTGAGACTAAAAGAAATAAGGCAATCACCTCTCCAACAATTACATTAGATCAACAGTTACTCATAGGTTATTTTACTTGTACGACTGCAATTTCTACTTTGAGTGTCATATAGAAGCAGATATAAGCAAAATGGCAAGCTGAGTAAATTGAATGGCATGACAGCGAAATAGCAAAGGATCACTAAATGCTTTTTAGAAATAATGCAACTAAATGAATGGACAAAAAAAATTAATTGATTCAAGGAATTAGTCATTGGCAAGGTCAGCATTTATTACCTATCCCTTTTGTCCCTGAGAAAATGATGGTAAGCCACTACCTTGAACTACTGCGGTCCGGGTGGTGAAGATACACCCACAGTGCTGTTTTGGTGGGACTTGCAGGGTTTTGACCCATTGATTATGAAGGAATGATGATTTATTTCAAAGTCAGGATGATATGTGACTTGGAGGAGAAATTGCAGTTGATGGTGCTTCTGTGCACCTGCTGCCCTCTTTCTTTTAGGCAGTAGAGGGAGGTCATGGCTTTGGCAGGTATTGCCAAAAGAAGCTTGGCAAATTGTTGCAACACATCTACCAGATAATACACGCTGCAGTACACCAGTGGTGGAGGGAGTGATTGCATAAGGTGGTGGATGGGATGTTGATTAAGTGGCCTACTTTGTTCTGGATGGTGTTGAGCTTCTGATGTGTTGTTGGAGCTGCACTCACCCAGGAAAGTGGAGAATATTACATCAAACTCCTCATTTGTTCATTGTAGACAGCGGAAGAATTTGGGGAGTCAGGTCGTTAGTCACTCACCACTGAATACCCAACCTCTGACCTGTTCCTGTAGCCACAATATTTATGTGACAATCCAGTTAAATTCCTGCTCAGTGGTGACCCCCAAAATATTCATGAGAGAATTCAGTGATGGTAATGCCACTGGATGTCAAGAGGAGGTGGTTTTACTCTCTTGTTGGAGATTGTCATTGTCTGCTACCTGTGTGGTGTGAATTTTACTCGCAACATATCAGTTCAAGGGTGGGAATCCACCAAGATTGGCCATAGGGCATAGGATTGTCCTGGAGTCTCCAGGAATGAACAATTAATATCTTGCACATTGCTTCTAGCAGCCCAAGAGAAAAGTATTAAGTATTCTTTTTGTTTTCTTTGAACACTTATTTTTGTAACTAATAAATAAATTAGAGATGGTGGGAGAAGCCCATTTAACAAAAAAGAATCACTCAATACATTAATAGAGAGTCTTTTTTTTATTCATGCAAGGGATGTGGGTGACACTGGCTAGGCCAGCATTTATTGTCCATCCCTAACTGCCCTTGTTCAGAGGGCATTTTTAAGAGCCTACCACATGGCTGTGGGTCTGAAGTCACATGTAGGCCAGACCAGGTAAGGACTGCAGATTTCTTTCCCTAAAGGACATCAGTGAACCAGATAGGTTTTTACAACGAAGTCTGTCTACTTTTTAACTGATGGGGATAGGTGATGTGGCAGGAGGCTGGAGAGGTTTTGCAACCGGCTCAGGGTTTGGAGAAAACACAAAATACTGGAATTCTGGACTTCATGTCTAACATCAGCCCGACAGAGTCATCTTCAAGGAATCATACCTTACAGAAAATGTCCCAAACACAACCATCACCATCCCTGGGTATGTCCTGTCCCAAGAGCAGTGTATACACTTGGGAAGGAGTTGCCCTGGGAGTCCTCAACATCAACTCCAGACCCTATGAAATCTTATGACATCAGGTCAAATATGGGCAAGGAAACCTCCTGCTGATTACCACGTACCGCCTTCCCTCAGCTGATGAATCAATACTCCTCCATGTTGAACACCGCTTGGAGGAAGCATTGAGGGTGGCAAGGACACAGAATATACTCTGGGTGGAGGACTTCACTGTCCATTACCAAGAGTGGCTCGAAAGCACCACTATTGGCTGAGTCCTAAATGACTTAGCTGCTAGACTGGGTCTGCACAGGTGGTGAGGGAACCAACAAGAGGGAAAAACATACTTAACCTCATCCTCACCAACCTACCTGCCACAGATGCATCTGTCCATGACACTATGTGTAGGAGTGACCACCGCACAGTCATTATGGAGATGAAGTCCCGCCCAAAACATTGAGGATAACCCCCATCGTGTTGTGTGGCACTACCACTATGCTAAATGGTATAGATTTCGAACAGACCTAGCAACTGAAGACTGGGTATCCATGAGGAGCTGTGGGCCATCAGCAGCAGCAGAATTGTACTTGCACATAATCTGGATGAGTGCAGCTCCCACAACACTCAAGAAGCATGACACCCTCCAGGACAAAGCAGCCTGCTTGATTGGCACCACATCCACAAACATGCACTCCCTCCACCACCGTTGCACAGAAGCAGCAGTGTGTACCATCTACAAGAAGCATTGCAGTGATTCACCAAGGCTCCTTCGACAGCACCTTCCAAACCCATGACCATTAACATCTAGAATGACTAGGGCAGCAGGTAAATGGGAACACCACCAACTGGAAGTTCCCCTCCAAGTCGCTCACCATCCTGACTTGGAAATATATCGCCGTTCCTTCGCTGTCGCTGGGTCAAAATCCTGGAACACCCTCCCTAACAGCACTATGGGTGTACCAACACCACATGGACTACAGCAGTTCAAGAAGGCAGCTCACCACCATCTTCTCAAGGGCAACTAGGGATGGGCAATAAATGCTGGCCCAGCCAGCGAAGCCCACATCCCATGATGAATAAAAAAAATCAGGTGCATGATGGGCAGAAATACCCTCCAATTAAATATTGGGAAGACTGGCCATTGTTTACAGTCCCCATGACAAACGCATTTCCCTAACCATTGATTCCAACCCTCTCCTTGCAACTCTCTGAACCAGACAGTTTGCAACCTTGATGCCATATTTCAGCTTGACTACATATCGACGTCATCAGTGAGGCCTCCTGTTTCCAACCCCCTAACATTGCCTGACTCCATCATCACCTCAGCTCATCTGCTGCTGAAGCCCTCATCAAGCTTTGTTACCTCTAGACTTGACTATTCCAGCCCAGCCTCCCACATTCTAACTATCCTTGTCTTCAAATCCCTCCATGGCCTCCACCCACTATATCTCTGAACTCACCTCCACCCCCACAACCCTCTGATAAATCTGCATTCCTCTAATCCTGTCTTCCTGAGTATCCCCGACTTTAATCTTTCCACCATTGGAGGCTCTGAAATTCTTTCCGTCTCTCTATTCCCTTTTAAGATGCTCCTCAAAACCTACCTCTCTGACCAAGCTTTTGCTCACCTATACCAATATCTTTTTGTTTGTAGCTCAGTGTTAAATTTTGCTTTATAATGCTCCTGTGAAGTGCTTTGAGATTTTTATTCCATTAACAGCACTATATAAATACATGTTGTTGTCGTTGAAACCCAGCAGGGCAGGCAGCATCTGTGATAGTTCAGCCCAACAAACGTGTACTCTCTGCAGTCCAGTGTTGCCAACCCTCCAGGAACAGCCCGGATTCTCCAGAGAAACAGAATTAATGTTTCCGGTTGGTATTCCTCTATATGATTTAATCTGTTGAAGGGACATTCCAGGAACACTCCCTGCTTCCCAAAAGGTAATGAATGTAAAATTGCATGTAGAAAATAGCCAACCTCTCCTCTCTCTTCCTCATGATACCCACATGATCGCTAGTCCTAGTCTAAGCAGGAAGGAGTCCAGTGCTTTCATTTCGAGGGGACTTTCACATGGATTTGATTGTCTTTGCTGAATGGAAGGTTGGTTTTTGCATATCCAGTCGAATGGCTTTATTCAATGCGAACCTAGCTCCTCCGAACAAATCCGACCCTTAAACAAGATGCTTATGACATGACATGACATGACAGCCTTTCAGCCAGGCAGCACAGTCTGTTGTCCTGCTTCTACGGTGGGACTATTTTTATACCTAGTGATGATTTGCATTGACATGGCGTCTGCACCACATTCACCTGGGCCACCTCACCATGTTTCACCCCGCTTTTTGGAGAGCTGTTTCCCATTGCAGGCATTGATCCGACCAATGAAATCTGTAACATAAATTTGAAGAAGAAAAAAAAAGTAGTACGCTTTACGTAGGCGTAATCTTTGACGCTGCGATCTCTGGTGGTTTCCATGACTTCAGTTTGAGGGGATCTTCCTTGGCGCCCGCTGCACTGAAGGTGAATCTGCCGGAGTGAGGGAGAGGGATCTTTCAGTGGATCGATCGCTGGCGAGAGCCCTCCTCCCCAGTCGGACTATGGTGAACCTGCTCTGCGAATTCCTGATGTTGACAACTCGACTCCTTGTGAAATCCAGGAAGCTGCTGCTCTGGGCTCTGACTTACAGTTTCTGTGGGCTCTGTGCCTGCCTGGTCTTGCTGAAACTTTTGTGGCACATAATCAGGAAACCAACAGAGACCTTTCAGTGGATTGTCCGCGAAACTCTGCCCGCCTGCTTAAACGACACGTCCCTGGGAACACACTGTTATGTACGAATTAAGGTAAAAAAAAGAGAACCATCCGCCCGGGGTTGCTGCCCACTGCAGGGTTGAGTAGCGAGGCAGGCTGGTGTTTTCAAATGGTTCTTTTTTGCATTAATTTTCCTCATGACCACCAACCCCCCCCCCCCCCCCCCCCCCCCCAGTTTTATTCTTGTTTCTCGTCGACCTGCAGGAGGCCTGCATCTGATTTACTAACAGTAACTCCGAAGTGGGGCTTTGAGCTGCTGTGGAACGGCTACAAGCATCTTAGACCTTTGGCTTAAGCGAAAATGTTCCCTTTTTCTTTAAAACAAAAAGCAGACCAGTCTTCTGAAATCACTGGAGCGCCCCAGTCCTGAACTATGTAACGTGCACTGCAGTCTTTCCTTACACGGTCATATTTCTCCCATTTGCAATGGGGCTGACAATTGGCCAGTCTTGTTTATCAGCGGCAGGGTTGACCGAGGAAGTGCTGAAATTGAGGACAGCTCCTCCATCAACTCGGTTTTAGGCGCAGCTGAAATCAAACAAGAACGCACCAGATACGGGGAGCAGAACAAATCTTTTGACGTGTATCAATTTGCTTTTCCCCTTCTCCCCCTCCCCCCACCCCCTCGTTGTCCTTTCATCCAAAGCAATGATGGCCAATTTCACGCGGTTTTCCCCCACCCGCATTGCTCAAACTCCGAACCATGTGGTTTTCACAAAGTACAGAGCCTTTTACCTGCTGAGCACGTTCTCCCGCTGCAGTTCACCTCTAGCTGTGTCTTGGCTAACACGCTGCTGGAATAGTAATTTCAGAAGTGCCTCCGAGCAAGCAACTCACATGTGGCACAACATTGTAATACTTTTAGGGATTTTGTTTAACCCAAACAACGAATTCCGAAACCTGATCCTCCCCCGATCCTTAAAGCCACACGTTAACGGACTCCGCCTCGAAAAAATAACTACTTTGAAGATTTTAATGTGAATATTTCTAGTTGCTTCCACATATAAAATATTACATTTATATTTAGCAAGGTGGGTCAATGACAATTTGAAGCTTAATGATGCTATGGCAGTTTTGCTGCCAAACTTTGGGTTTAACAGTGTAGTGTCAAAGACATGTCTCATTTAGTGGTGTGATTTATGCCTCTTCAAAATTAAGTGTTTTGCAGTACATATTTATTTGAAATCGGATTAATTATGGCCCTAACTGTTAAAAAGGTCCAATAGTGATGCGGTGATAATTCGCATATTGGTAGTTGCGAAACAGTTTTTTTGGAACATTGTTGCGTTTAAACAATTGGGTTTCAGATAACTTGGGACTCTCAATATCTAATACTAGCTAACAATGCGTTAATTTAAATGATGCAGACAGTTATCTGTGCCATCTAATTTCTTATTATTTAAATGTAGAGCTAGTAAAATGCGTTGAGAAAATTAGAATAATTTAATATTGGATATCTTGTCTGTCTTTTATTCCATGTTTTGTTTTGGTGCTTTAATGAACATTTTGATTGACAGCTCATTAAACTGATTTTATTTGTACTGCTTAAATACACTGGAATGTTCATCATCATCATATGATGCCAAAGATGCACAGATAAGAAAATTGTAGAAGAGAGTGATAGCTGTAAAGTCTGTGATAGATTACTGTTATTCTGTCTTAAGCTGCTACATTTTGTACATATTTTGCTCTGTACGTGCTTCTTAATAGCATTTTTGATATCTAATGGATGAATTGTTTTGCTATTATTTTTGCCTTATGTTGATTCCCCATATCTGTGCTGAGTCTCTGTTTCAGATTGCCTTCCCTCTGCTTCAGGTGACCTATCCTTTCTGTCTATTTCAAACCCTCCTTCAGCTATTACACACATCAGTGCTGCTGCATTGTGTCCACTTTTATTTTCCTAGCATTCCATCAACAAGAAATGCTGCAAAATGTGAGCTCTGCTGCCAATATTGGTGCTATGGAAAGTATATGCACTTTTAAGAGCGGCACTGAGGGTGTATGGATGACCCATCCTTAAGATTGCGAGGTAGCAGCATTAATGATTGCAGGGGATGTAATGATCTGGTGGGAGTTATCTATCAGGAGGGTCAGGAGACATGTAGAAGGAGGGTTGGAGACAAGACATTAAGTACTTGGTTTTGGTGGGGTGGAGGGGGGCATTTTTTAAGTGGGGGATTTGAAATCAGAGAAAATTTCAGAGGCGCAAAGTGAGCAAGGTGTAGCCAGGGGTAAACTATGGGTAAAAGGAAGAACAGAGATCTTTGAAACCCAAAGCTGGCACAGAGACATACAGAGTGGTCTCCATGAGAAAAGAAAGTGGAACTAGAAATGACAAGCAAGTGAAAGATGAAAGGGAATATTTGAAGTGCATGGAAATGAGAATACTGAAGAAACAGAACAGAAGGACAAGGCAGAAAAAAAGAATAACCTGACTTTGAGGTCCACATTGTTTTCAAGTTAGCTGAGAATTTTTACATGCTCTTAGAGAAATGTCGTTATATAAAAGGTCCTGTCCGAGCTCTGTAAACTTATTATAACTTGTCTCCTTCCACACTATGCTGTAGCTGAAAGATTGAAAAAGAAGTATGTGCGTGGGGTGAGAATGTGGGTGTAAGTGATGAAGGGGGTAGAAATGTGGAGGAGGACACTAGAATCTGGAGCAATTAGGGTCACCTGTATTTTCCCAGTTACCATGGTGCTTATTAGTCATTTTAAGTACAGCTTTAACAATGCACGAATGCTTCGCGTCTTATCAAATTGGATCACTTTTTGCGAATTTATACACTGCTATTATTATAACCTATTTTAAAATTTTAACTGTAATATGTGACTTTGGTTTGGTAACTACAAAGAATTACATATATTCTTGACTCTTAAAACAGCAGAAGTGGATGAGATTATGCACAATGATAATGTTTTAATGGTGATTAATTTTAATTTGCAGATCCTTAACAAGATTCTGATGACAATAAGCGGCACATTTAATTAGTGACAAGTGCTGAAGGCTGAAATTCTAATAATGCCTTAGTGTTATCAGAAGTAGTGTAACTCAAAATACATATTTAATTGGTTAACTTCAAAGTGAAATGTATTTTGCACATAGGAGAGCATAAGAAAATTCAAGTTGAGATAATACTATTCACCTCATATGGGCTAGTCTGACATTCAAAAGAAGAGGGGGAAATAATTTGATTTTTAAAAAACAGTCACCAAACAAAAGATGATAATTTTTTTTACAGATAGAATTTTGGGGAATAAAAACAAAAAAATGCTGCAATCCTCAGCAGGTCAGGCAGTATTTGCGGGGAGAAACAATGGTTAATGTTTCAGGTCGAAGACCTTTCATTAGAACAGAAGGAAGATAGAAGTGTAAGAGTCTTTAAGCCAGTAGAAGTGGGGAGGGGGCAGGCGGAACAAAAGGGAAGGTCGATGATCAAGGGTTGAGATTCAAGGAAGAGATGGGTGAGAGGAAAGGGGAGGGGTGAAGAATCTAGAGGGGTATTGGTACCCATGAGTTGTTGAAGCTTGCAATCCTTCACACCCAAAAGAAAAATAAAAGGTTTTTTGTTGAAGTGCTGAATGAGGCTAAGGGTGAAATGAAACTGTGAACCTGGTGACAGAATGAGTCGGTGTTGCTTAAGAGAGAGATCTCACTTAATATTGCCTTACGTGACTCAGTATCAATTTTTGTTCCTTGATGCTCCTATAAAGCACCTTGGTACATTTTACTACTTTAAAAGCCCTACATAAATGCATGATGTTGTTATAAATTCCATGTAGCTCTATGTAAAACTGGTAATATGTGGGTTAGCAGGAGGAAAATGACTCTGGAATCTACTGGATTGGCATAAAAGCCAAATAAATTCACAAATATCCTTCAGGGAAGAGAACCAGCAATCCTAATCTGTTTTGCCTACATGTGATTCCAGTCCCACATTATGAAGTTGAATCTTCATGGTCAAAAATGATTCATTACCTGCATTGTCTAGATCCCAAGGACAACTTAAATATTGTCACATTAACTTCACACCAAATTGCTCCTATTTTATTAAGTGCTTGAGTTATTCAGCGATCGATAATTTACTCAAAAGACTTGTCTCATTTTATTCTCACGGATAGGGTGTAGACCATTAAGATTACTTATTGCTTTATATCACAGTTTCATGCTGTCCTGGCAACATGATTTTTCAGTGTAGATGATGTATTTGGGTAACCATAGCCTCTAGTGGAGCTGGTGGATATAGCACATATGTTTACAAAACAATTTAAAAAGAAACTACCACCTGCTGTTTTAAAATGGATGACATATATTGTACTCGATTGTTTCCTCTCTCTCTCAATTTCCAGGAGTCAGGATTAAGGTTCCACTATGTTGCTGCTGGGGAAAGAGGCAAACCCCTTATGCTGCTGCTGCATGGATTCCCAGAGTTCTGGTAATGAACCCCGTAGTTTGTAGCATTTGAAGATGTTGCTATTCTACTCCGTTAGTATATAAAACATATTTAATTACAGTATAAAATTATTTCTACAATAAACCGAAACTGGTATGTAGTATTTGCTTCACTAGTATAGTGTTTGAGTTACTGTTGTTATGAGAGTTGTGATGTGGGTGAAAGAGTATTGTAGCATTTGGCCTGAAGGTGCATGACATCATGTGATATCTGCTATGTGTTGTTGAGAGAGAGCAAGAGAGAGATGCAGAGCTGCGCACCCTCTTGATACTCTTGAGAGCTCATTGAAGCACTTCTTGCACTGGATCCAGGTCATGCAGCTAGAGCTCCTGAAGCTGACAATCTCAGCCATGCCTCTTCATGCCTGGTGCACTTGGTGCTTTTGGATCCTCCTGGCACTGGCTAAAAAGATAACCTCCCCCTTCTCTCTCGACTCTTCCAGCAGGACCTCAAGGGACTACACCTATGAAACATTTGAGCAATTGCCTTTCCTACCAGCCAAACTGCGAAATCTCGCAGAAGAGGAAACAACCCCGCTTTAGGAGGTGCTTTAGTTACCTCTGCAAGTGAGTGGGTTTCTCTCATGGGTCAGTGAATTGAGTTGGAAACCCACTTGTAAGTTTATAATGAGGCCCAGGAGTTGAAGTACATTGGGCTTATTCTCTGAGGCGATAGGAGTATTTTGCACTTGCCCCATTCTTCACCAGCCCAAAAACAGCTTGGGACCCCAGACTTCAGTATGTAGAAGACTGGTGTAATTCTGTAAATATGGTGGCCATTCTGTACTTATAGTGAGAATGCTCTACCTAAAATAATTGGTAGCACAATGGCATTCTGTGTTCACAGTTCAAAAAGTTTTGATAGTGTATAGTATTCAGTCTGCATTGAGAAGCATTCTCTTACATATCACTGCTGGCTAATACAAACAAAATTGGATTGTTTGTGGATGTAGACTGTTTGTACTAGGATGAAAGAACAACTCTTTTGGTTCAGACAGAAAGGTAGGCTGTGATGTTGCTCTGCAAATTTTAGTTAACGGATTGTAAACTCTCTTCAGTTGTGAATGTTGTTCTCCTTGGATTGGATTTTCTGTCCATTGATTATAACCTTGGTTCGATTGTCAAATCTAATCGAGGTAAACGAAGGGTCTCTGAAGAAGAGTCATACAGACTCGAGGCATTGGCTCTGTTTCTCTCTCCACAGATGCTGTTGGACCTGCTGAGTTTTTCCAGCCTTTTCTGTTTTTGTTTTGGATTTCCAGCATCCGCAGTATTTTGCTTTTATCTAAACAAAGGGTCTCACTGGCTGAAAGAATTTAAATCCTTAGGAAAACCTGACATTTCTTGTTGCTGTTACCGAGATCAGCATCCTAAAAAGCCTCTGTATCTGCCTAACATGGAACATTGAAATCCTGTTTGTTAAACTGCAGAGAAATCCTACCTTCTGCTCCTGAACTAAGTACAGTGAAAAATCAGGGAGCCCTATCTTAATTCTGTAAGTGAATATTGTTTTGTTATGTGAGTTAAAATCTCCCTCATGCAGTCTTTTGCTCATTGTTAGAATCTGTCCTCCCCAACATTGAAAAGATATGGCCAGGCTGCAGGTTCTCTGCCAGGCTGTCTGCAGCTTTGCTCAGGTCTGCTTGTGCTGAAGTCTGATGCTCACGTTTTTTTGCAGAAACATGAACACTTCTACAAGTACACCTCAGTGTTCTGTATCAAGCCAAGTGTTTGGGCGGAAAGCCAGCGACAAAGCTTTGTGCATCTCTTAACCTGCCTGTAGAGACATTTTCCAGATAATGTAATTGTCTAGAATGCTGTCCCTATTGTGCACAGTTGGCTATAAATTGCTGAGTTAGGATTCCTGGAGCATAGATTAGCCTTTGGAAAATCTGTCGCTCATTTTGTCCCTAGGTAGAATTCCTTCAAGTCTTTCCAGCAGCCAAACGAGGATCAGTCTCATGAGGCAGCTGTCCTTGTCACTCTGCCTGTCCCCTAATGTACTAAAACAGTCCTGGCTACGAAACTTTGTATTTACAGTGAAAGTGCCCTGCGTATCAGACAAGAACACAAGGACATTCTCAATATATTTACAATGGGAATGTTCTACAATGAAGGCTGTAGTGCAAGGGCATTCTCTATTTATAGTCAAATGCCCTACATATGAAACTCTTGCGTGTTACAGAGCATTCACAATAAAAGATGATGCTGATTCAAATTAGGCACAAGTTAAGTTTTCCAAGCGTGTATTTGTTCTGTTCCAGTGTTCCTAACCCGGCAGTGCATTGCCCTGCAGTTACAGCATTTGTATGGTCATAGCATCTGATTTTTCAGTATTCTCAAAATTAATCCTATTCTGCTAAAATTCTTGATTTTCAAACTTTCAGGTCCTTAATCTAATTTTGATTTACTAAATCAATTTCAGTTTGTCCCTGGAATTAATTAGAATAGTTAACAAAAAATTATGAAGTTCCTGGTTTCCATTCCTAAACTTGAAGCATTACAATTTCAAGTTAAATTTATAACATTCATTACATTCTCCAAAATGAAATCCCAGTAATTCACAATGTCTCATGCAAGAATCAGTTGTAATTTTTAAAATAGAATTACTCAATAAAAATCACAGAATCACAGAATCTTAACAGCACAGAAGGAGGCCATTTGGCCCATCGTGTCTGCACCGTCTTTCCAAATGAGCTTTATGACCTGGTGCCATTGCCCGGCCTTTTCCCTGTCCCCCTGCACACTGTCTCTATTCAAATAATCATCTAACACCCTCTTGAATGTCTCGATTGAACCTGCCTCCACCACACTTCCAGGCAGTGCATTCCGGACCCAAACCACTCGTTGTGTGAAAAAGTTTTTTCACACATCACATTTCCTTCTTTTGCAAAACACTTTAAATCAGTGCCCCCTTGTTCTCGATTCTTTTATGAATGGGAACAGCTTTTCCCTATCTACTCTGTCCAGCCCTGTCATGATTTTGAACATCTCTATCAAATTTCCTCTTAGCCTTCTTCTCTCCAAGGAGAACAGTCCCAACCTCTCCAATCTACCTTCATAGCTGAAGTTTATCATCCCTGGAACCATTCTTGTAAACCTCTTCTCCACTCTCTCCAATGTGTTCACATCCTTCCTATAATATGGTGCCCAGAACTGTACACAATATTCCAGCTGAGGTCTAACGAGTGTCTTATGTAAATTCAGCATAACCTCCCTGCTTTTGTACTCCATGCCCCTAATTAATAAAGCCCAGGATACTATATGCTTTATTAACTGCTCTCTCCTCCTGTCCTGCCACCTTCAATGATCTATGCGCATATATACTCAGGTCTTTCTGCTTCTGCACCCCTTCAAAATTTCACCCCATATTTTATATTGTCTGTCCATGTTCTTCCTATCAAAATGAATCACCTCACACTTCTCCACATTGAACTTCATCTGCCATCTATCTGCCCACTCCACCAACTTACCTATGTCCTCTTGAAGTTCTACACTGTCCTCCTCACAGTTCACAGCACTGCAAAGCTTCGTATCATCTGTAAACTTTGAAATTGTCCCCTGTACACCAAGATCTAGATCATTAATATATATCAGGAAAAGCAAGGGTCCCAATACTGACCCCTGGGGATCTCCACTACAAACCTTGCTCCAGCCGGAAAAATATCCATTGACCATTACTCTCTGCTTCTATTTTTCAGCCATTTTTGTATCCACGTTGCTACTGTCCCTTCTTTTCCAAAATGTTTGTGTTGCTTGCAATGCAACCAACTTCCAAATCCAAATTAGCTATCAAATGTGGCAGTAGCATAGCGTTACATATAAATTAAAATATTGAAGCAAGCCATTTAGTCCAACCACTCCAAGATGTTTATCCTCCATGTGAGTCATAATTTTAAATTTTAAACATCTCTCTTGAGTAAATCACTCCTTAATTTTCTCTTCTAACCTTTCCAATATTTTCTTCATTTTTGCATTTCCTTTTACCAGGCCCAGTTGATCTGCGCTGTACCCTCTCTATTGCCTCAACATCTTTGTTACACTGGGGAGCCCAAAATTGTCCGATCCACTTGAGGTGCTGCTCTTAATGCCTTGTGAGCTTCAGCTCCCAAATGTCTCTGTTTTTCCGCATTACCTAATCATCCTCCATTCAAAATATAATCATTCTTGTTATTTCATTTGCTGAAACTTGCCACCTCACACTTGCACTGAATTCCACCTATCATATTTTTTGCCCATTCCACTATCCTTTCTGCTGAATTCTTTGGCATCTTAAATGGTGAGCATTCAAACATCTAACTGTGTGCACTTAATGTTTTGGAAATTCAAACAATCCCACTTATCTTCCCACACATTTAAATAAAAGCAACATGATGAATTATTTTACATTTATTGTAGAAAGGCCATTAAAGTTGTACAGGCATAGATTCACCATGATGATGCCAGAGATCTGAAACAGTAGTTATGAAGAGATTTTCGGGCCATTTTTGCTGGCACAGAGAGGCTTAGAGGAGACCTAATAGAGGTTTTTAAAATTGCGATGGTTTTGATAAGGTGGATAGGGTGAATTGGAGGAATATTTCCTCCAGTAAGGAAGTCAGTGACAAGTGTTCATTGATTTGCAATTATGAGGGGAGAGGTTAGAAGTTTCTAAACATAGAGGGTTGTTCAAGCATGAAATACTTTTCCAAGTAATTGAAGAAGAGACCATTGTGTGTTTTATTGGAAACTTGTGTCACAATTTTAACTGAAGGAAGATGCTCAAATATTGAAGAGAGCTGGGCACTGATATTAGCAAAGAGCCAGCAAACATGATGGGCTAAGTGGCCACCATTTTCTGTCAACCTCCCAAGTTATTCTATTGTGTGTCTTTTACAGGCAGCCTCTTAGTGGTACAGGTATGGGATCAGCTCAACTGTTCTCTCAGTCACAAATGGAGCATATACCAGCAGCATAAGTGCGGGACATTTGACTATATATATTGGATACCCTTGCATTACAATCTTCATTGTAAGACATTCCCATTGTAAACATATAGAGAATATCCTTGTGTTGTAATCCAGTGTAGCAGGGCATTTATTTTCACTATAAATATAGAATTATCAGCATTGCAGAGTTTTGTACCTAAGGCTGTTTTAATACATTAGGGGACAGGCTAAAGCTAATCAACAACTTAAAAAAAATAAACTAATACAACTCTAAATAAAACTGAAAAATATCTGTGAATAAAGGCCTGTGGCTAAGGCCACAGCTTTGACATGAGTAAATACTGGACTAGTAACCTAGAGGCCCAGGCTAATGTTCTGGGGACATGGGTTCAAATCCCACCACAGCAGCTGGTGGAATTTGAATACAATTGAAAATCTGGAATAGAAAGCTAGTTTCACTATCATCAATTGTTATTAAAAACCCATCTGATTCACTAATGTCCTTTAGGGAAGGAAATCTTAACTGGTCTGGCCTACATGTCACTCCAGACCCACAGCAATGTGGTTGACTCTTGCTCTCCGAAAATGTTCAGTTCAAGGGCATTTAGGGATGGGCAACAAATGTCCACATCCCACAAAGAAAACTGTCAATTTTTATTAGTGTCTTTGTTTGTCCCCCTTGTTTGTTTGACATACAAAAAGTAGTGGTTACAATGAGCATGAAGTTGAATGTGAGCTTACCATGAGTTATGCCGCAGCTATCTCCAAAATTCCATTTATTGTATTATGAGTGAAAATGGAAGCACGAAAATTGCAATTTTTGCAGTGGGGAATTATGTCATTTTGCAGAGTTTTGATAGTGAAAAATATATTTCCTAGGGGAGTTTGGGAGTCTTATCTCACCATGCCCACAATGGAATATTCAGATTTTTGAGATTTTTTTTGTGCATTATTAAGCATTATAAACTGTGCTGTAACTTGGCATTTGGAGCCAAAAATAATTTATTTTGGGATGGTTTCATGTTTACATATGTATATATATATATATATATATATATATACATACATAACATTTTGAATAATTTTTAAATATTAAAATAACAATAGTTTTGTGAGGCAAAATTACCTCTTGATTTGGGTATCACTGAAGGGATCCTTCAATGAGTATAACACAGAAGGCTTCTCTATATGCAGATGCGATATGCTATTATCATGGTAGAGAAAAAGAAATCCAAAATCCCACTTACTTACCGAAAGAATTAAGCCATAAGATTCCACGAAAAACAGAAAAAATTTTACAATACAGGAGTCAAATAAAACAAACACTAAATACTATCTTGTGGTAGTCCTGTCACATCCATTCATGAATGGTGGTGGACAATTCAACAACTCACTGGAGGAGGAGGCTCCACAAAAATCCCCATCCTTAATGATGGGGGAGCCCAGCACAACAGTGCAAAAGATAAGGCTGAAGCATTTGCAACAATCTTCTGCCAGAAGTGCCAAGTGGATGATCCATCTCAGCCTCCTCTGGAGGTCCCCAGCATCACATATGCCAGTCTTCAGCCAATTCGATTCACTCCACGTGATATCAAGGAATGGCTGAATGCATTGGATACTGCAAAAGCTATGGGCCCTGACAATATTCTGGCAATGGTACTGAAGGCTTGTGCTCCAGAACCTGCTGTGCCCCTAGCCAAGCTGTTCCAGTACAGCTACAACACTGGTACTTACCCGGCTAAGAAAGAACACCCGGCACAAAGAATTTCAACTCTTCTTCTAGAATTTAGCTGGATCCCCAGCCAACAGCAACGCTCAACAAACTTGAGTTCCATGGGCAGGGTCTTCACCAAAAATGGCACCTGTCTGCAGAACCTCCTCAACTCTGCTTACAATGTTCTGGATGGCGTAGATCTATCAATGTTATCTTCAAGTAGCAGAAATAGCCACAGCAACTGTATCTGCTTATTCTCAGCTTCTGGATCTAGCTTCTGTCTTCTTTAACCTGCCTGTACTGCACCACTGGAATCACCATCATCATCATCTACTGAGCTTTGATGGCTCTGTGTCCTTTTATTAGGTTTCAACCAATTTCAGTCTATCCGGAAGCTTTGGTTTCCGATCTCAGTTTCAATCTTAGTTTCTTTAGAAACCGAGAGAGTCAGTACCTTTATCAGTTTCCTTTTTGGTTTCCCTTTTCAGTTAGGGTCTATCTGAAAAACAAAATACAAGCTTTGAAACCACGGATTCCACCACATAGAACTGAAGGAGATAACGGCATAAATAATGGAAATGCAGAAAGAGGAGGAGCAGAGCCATTGGACTTAGGAAGAGTTTGAATTCAGACGATTTTGAGTCATGCATTTGGACAGCACAAACAGGGGCCCCTGAAACACTAGCAGTTTAAAAAAAACCGCAGGCATATGCCATATATACACTTAGGTGGCCCGGGTAGCACAGGGATGTAAAAAAAAACTTTTGATACTTTAATTTTTTGTTTTTACGGAAAGGGCTAAAGGTCATTTGGTTTCAGTGAGCATCAATATTTCTTATACAATTTCCTTATCTGATATAGGTACTCTTGGCGTTATCAGCTTCAAGAATTTAAGAGTGAATTCCGAGTGGTTGCAGTTGATTTACGAGGATACGGGGAATCAGATGCGCCCATTGGTCGAGAAAACTACCAGCTGGATTGTTTGATCACAGACGTAAAAGACATTGTGGATTCCCTCGGTAGGTTAAGTTGGAAGGATTGTCTGGTTGGCTCTGAATGGTGTATTTTATTCTGTGGCTGTGCCCCAGAGAACTGAGAGTCCTACTCCCTCCATGTCTCCTTCTGATTTCCACAACTATTTTTTTCCCTCTGCAAACCTCCCAGCAGAGTGCAGATAGTGCGCTTGTGTTGTAACCAATGGTTACCAACTTACATTGTAGCTCTTCAGCTTTGTTCAGTCGCCATGACTAACTTTTTAAGTGTGTTGGAAAGCTGGGAAGCAGTGGGCTGATCTGCCAATCTGAGAATTCTGTAATGCTCAAATCATTCTCTTCTGCTGTCAGCAGGCTGTAATTTTTCAATTATGCCTACAATCACAGAAATAATTCCCATTGATATTTTAGGCAGCAATTTTTCCCCAAGCACTTAGAATTACTTTTTTTGCCATTTTAACAAATAAGGGGCTATTTTCCTACGGTTCTGTACTTTTTGGTTTTCATCCATCAGCATGATGGATGAGCACCATTTTATCTTCCATATTTTCAAGCAACCCTAATCACAGAATCACACCTTCAGCCCATCGAGTCTGCACCGACACGTGAGAAACACCTGACCTACCTAGCTAATCCCATTTACCAGCACTTGGCCCAGAGCCTTGAATGTTATGACGTGCCAAGTGCTCATCCAGGTACTTTTTAAAGGATGTGAGGCAACCCGCCTCCACCACCCTCCCAGGCAGCACATTCCAGACCGTCACCACCCTCTGGGTAAAAAGGTTTTACCTCACATCCCCCCTAAACCTCCTGCCCCTCACCTTGAACTTATGTCCCCTTGTGTCTGACCCTTCAACTAAGGGGAACAGCTGCTCCCTATCCACCCTGTCCATGCCCCTCATAATCTTGTCATCTCAATCAGGTTGCCCCTCAATCTTCTCTGCTCCAATGAAAACAACCCAAGTCTATCCAACCTCACTTCATAACTTAAATGTTTCATCCCAAGCAACATCCTGGTGAATCTCCTCTGCACCCCCTCCAGTGCAATCACATTTCTGTCACATACAGTGGCAGAAATGAAAGAAACCAATCAATTGTAACATCCCAATAAGAATTATACTTCCAACGTTTTTCCAGTGGGGAACACTCAATTCTCACCATAGAAAAGAAGATCAGAGACTGGGAAATCAAGATCCTAACTGTTCAGCACTGTGGAAGGATGTGCTGAGCTTCTCAGTCTAAAGATTGCCCCACAACTTTGCACTGATTTGACCAAGAGGGCAAGGCAGCAAATTGCTGACCAGATCGACTTTTCACCTTTCCTTCAAGGGGCTGAGATTGGCAAGAGGTTCAATTACTTTGGCGGGTGGGGGGCTGGACATAAAGCATGAGAAAGACCTGCTTGCTGTTATGAGGAAATGAAGCACGTTTAGTATAAACAAATGTAAAATATCACACATAAGGAAGGAAAAAATGTGTAACGAACATATTGCATGAATTTCCCTGCCCCGACCTATCCCAAATTTCTCCCTCAGGGATATCCTCCCTCCTTTCCTCGCTCACTCCCTGCACAGAACGACTCCTCTTCCTGTTTCTCGAAGGCCACAAAGTTTCATTGCAAGAAAACCTAGATTGGTCAGCCCAAGTATAATGGCTGTTTGGGGAGAGAAGTTTGCAGATTGGAAGGTGCTTGTGAATTTGTAGTCAGAAAGAAACCAAATAAAATAGCTACTTTCAAAGGTAATTAGCCATTGTCTAAGGAGGCCCATAGGCATCTCTCCCTTAGAGAGAAAGACAATTGTTTATATAGCTTGAGGAACACCACATCAACCCTAGGACGAGGAAAGGAGGCAGGTCTCCATGAACTACCACAGCCAGTGCAAGGATTGAACCCATGCTGTTTGGCATTGTTCTGCTCCAAACTCTAGCCATCTAGTCAACTGAGCTAACCCACTCTCACACTTAAAGGAAAAACTTTTAACACATTTGATACTTTAAAGTATAGGGCTAGATTTTCCCATGGGTTTTGGGACCCCAACATCAGGACCAAATGGGAGTCCCGAGCCCACACACCAGCAGTGAGACTTGCTCAGCAATCTTCTGGGAGGCAGCCTCCTAATTAACAGTGTCCATGCTCATTGTCCTGTTAAGGACGGCAGGCAAGCTTTAGATGCTGCAAGCCCAACGTCACCGAGAGAGTTGGGCACTACTGAGGTAGGCCGGGGACCGCGAGGGCATCTCAACATAGAAGCACCCTCGCTGTGCTGCAGTGCAGTGCATAAATTAACAGGATTAATGCCGAAATGTCCAATGGAATGGAGGGGTGACCCCACTGCCAGATCGAGATTGGCCACCATTTCAGTCTTTCATGCCTGAGGCCAATCAATGGAGTTTCTGGTTCTGATGGCCACCTAGCCTGCCACAGGGAGGCTGCCTTCATTAAGCTGGCTATCTCCATATGTGGCCTTAATCACCTGAATTGGCTGCCCGCTGCATAGTGCGGCAGTCGATCCTCTTCCCAACCCGTGCCCGCCTGTCCTCAGCGGCAGGAATGCATCGAGACCTACCCCAACACAGCTCTCCACTATTTTCCAGCACCCCCCACCCCACCCCCGTCACCCCACAACCCACCTATAACCCTCTCTCTGTGGGTCCGGGAAAATCCAGCCTGTAATGTGTGAAATATGACAATTATTCTCAAAACAGTTAGATATAGCACGTAGATAAATGAAGTACCAGCAGTACTGAGATTTAGAAACTGTGTGCTTCCTTTTTATCACTGAGTCACAGGTGTGAAGTGTGACTTAATAATTCAATTATAATTTATATCCCGCCTGATGATATAATGGTAAGATGGCAAGGTTGGTACTTGAGAAGAACAGAAGGTGGGTTGGCAAGCCACTTGCATCCCAAACTATCCTGCGATCTTGGAAAGTGTCTTGTTTTTCTACAGAACTATTTATTTCCATCCTAAAATATATCTTCAATTTTGAACTGAAATTACAGAAATAAAATTCACATCCTTTAATACTTGGTATGTGTGCAGCAGGCTGCAGTAATTCTGAGGAAGCTGTGTAGGTTTTCAGCAAAACTTTTATTGTGCCAAGGCTGTGTGACCTTTCTCTAACACCCTCAGCAAGATAATAATTGGCTTAATTGTTGCCTTCAATTCCCAAGCCTTAACCTATTACCACTGTATTAAATTCCTGTTGGAAAATACAGTTTGCCAGTAATGTGGACAATATCACCTTTGGCATTAAAATTATGATTTTCTACTCACCATTAAGCAGGTGTTAATAATGTTCAGTTTCAAAAAAGGTCCATCCAATTTGTTTGTTGTCTCATATTTTGCACATGCTTAAAGGAGATTTAAGAAATAAATACTGGAATAAAGGCTCAATTTTATTCAGGCTTTAAATGTCTTAGCAATGATTTTCACAATTAAATCTAAGGTCGCTGGAGACGACTGCTGCTAGTTTTGAAAAATGTGTGTTTTGAAATCCTTATCCTTAAAGCGCATTTAACAGGAATTCAAAAAATATCTTTGGGTGTTATGATTTTCAGTTTGAAAATAATGGTCCACATATTTAAGTAAAAATACAGGAGAGACTTTCAACACTCAACGTTAATAAAGTGTAAATCAGACAGCAGCTTCCAGCAACCATACTAGTGCAGTTAAACTTGGAAATCAGGAAGTTGCTGTTTAAGTTACCCTGCACTTCTAGAAGCTTCACTGTAACAGTATCTTGCTGAGAGACTGAGAGATAGAAACATATGGAACAGTGTGAGGTTCCTGTACTTACATAATAAATATCCACTAAATTTGTCAGAAAAGGTTGAAGCTTGTGCATTTCGATGTAAGTAAAATTTTAAAGGTGTGATAAGCCTTAATTACTGCCAAATCCAGCTGGCACTGATAATTAACTTTTACAAGTGTGGTGTCTCATTCCTTCAGATTTTAATTATTATTGGACATCTAAAATATTTTTCAAACAACTTTATCTTTCTGTCTCTTTTGCTTAATCCAGTCTTTCTTTCCCTTTATTTATTTCATTTTCTATATGATTTGACATTGAATTAAATATTCTAACTTACACTTCCTGGTTCTGACTCCACAGTCAGGATTTTCGAGGAATTGGGAGGAACAAAGGCAGATGGGGCCCGAAAATGCCAGCAATAGTCACTGTAAAGGTTTCCCAATTCTATTCCCACTGCCGACCAAGTTAGCAGAAGTGGATTCTGGACCAGCAGGGCTACCCGGCATGTGATGGGTAGCTGATTAGCTTGTTAAGAGCCTTGTTAAGTCTAGTTAAAGGAGGTTGGTTGGAATTTTCCAGTCACCCTCTTGTTTCCTCTACTGATGGGACCATTTGAGTGCCCGGAGGCAAGCACCCATTGGCAGGCTGGAAGTCCATGTTTCAGGTAGGCCCATGGGTCCTTTCTACCTGACCGGTTGGAAGAACAGTGACAGGCCACTGTGTAGAAGGAATCCCCCTACCCCCTCCCTGTTTCCTGCTCCTGAAGGGAAAATCCTGCCCTATGTGTCAGAGTAAGGAATTTTCAATCTGATTGGTTCAGGAGTTGCAAGGTTGCTTTCCCTGTTCACGAAAACAGATGGTGTACTGGTAATGTCACTGGACTAGTAATCCAAAGGCCCAGGTTAATGCCATGGGGATGTGGGTTCAAATCCTAACATGGCAGTGGGTGGAATTTAAATTCAGTTAATAAATCTGGAATATAAAGTAATGGTGACCATGACAATAATCATCATTTGTTTTAAAAACCCACCTGGTTCACTAATATCCTTTAGGGGAGGAAATCTGCCGTCCTTTTCTGGCCTATCCTACATGTGACTCCAGACCCACAGCCTAGCAAGCCACTCAGTTCAAGGGTAGTTAGGGATGGGCGACAAATGCTGGTCTTGTCAGCGATGCCCACATCCCATGAAAGAATAAAAAAAGACCTTAAATCCTCTCTAGAGAACACTGCACTGATATGGATCTCTAATCACTGCAGGTTCCAGTGCAAAGTCCTACAGAAAATCTCTAGATAATTATAACTGTAATGAATACTTGACACTGGTCATTGGCCACTGACTGAAAAATCCTGGTCTATTGAAGGCTGTGTGATTTATTTTGCTTTTCCATGTTGTAAACTATCTTATCAGTTGATATATTTTTCTCATTTTAAATTTGGCCTCAAGATTATCTGCACAAGGATAAGGTTAGATTCTAAAGAATCTAAAAACAAGATTCTAAAACACCAGTGAACTATTGTACTGGCTGTAGTAAGCAGCTTTTAATGGAAAGCTATGTTCTGATTTTACTTGTCCAGGCGTTTTGAGGCACCACGACACAATGATACTTTACAGCCCAGCTTGCTACGACCACAAAGCCAAGTGTATGGAAAACAAAACCTTCAGCCAAGTGGAATTTATGATTTGGGTTTAGAAAGAGATGGGATGTTTCAGAACTGAATGGTTTTGCACTATACAGTTTTCTGATCGAGTTGATTTTGATTTTTCTGATCAAAATTCCTTACATTAATTTTCTCAATTCTATGTATCGAGGTGTTGGCTTTTGCTTTTTGCGCAGGCTACAAGAAATGTGTCCTGATTGGCCATGATTGGGGTGGATTAATCGCCTGGTGTTTTGCTATCTATTATCCTGAGATGATAAGTAAGATTGTCGTTTTGAACTGCCCACATCCTACAGCTTTTTGTGGTAAGTCCCATTCTAAGCCACTTGATACTGTTTACTTAATGATAAATGATTGATGTCCAGGAACCCGTGGTGGGTGAATGAATTTTCCAATGAGTTTTTGAACCTCAGAGACCAAGTGACCTCCTGAGGGTGCTGCATTGGCTGATCTCTTGGGTTGGGGCACTACAATAGGTTTCAGCATCTGTTGGTTAGGGATAAGAAAATGATTATTCAGCAATACGTCTGGAAGTAAAGCCAAGATTAGGTTCGGTGGTAATGTCCCTATGGGCAGAAATTTTCACTTGGTGGGCGGGCATGCACCCAACCTGCTCGAACGTGAAATGAGACGTGTTGACATCGGCCTGTTAAGGCCATTAATTAATCAATTAAGTTCAATTTTTCGTTGCCCATCCAACCTAACAGTTGCCAGACAGGTGAAAAAGGCGGCCTTTGCATTTTTTTGGAAGCCTCATCCACGGGCAGGATGAGGTTTCCAAAAGCAAATAAAATTAAAATAAAAACTTTAATTTTTCTTTAATCATATGTCCCTGCTCATATGACAGAGTCATATGAGGAGACATGTTTCATGACATTTTTATTTGCTTTTTTTTTAACAGCACTTCATCTCCCTGAGGCAGCCTTGTGCCTCAGGGAGATTATGAAGCGCTCACTCGCGCACACGCATGAAGTTTGTGCTCGGCCCTCTTGCACCCCCCCCCCCGCGCCCCCCCCCCCCCCCCCCCCCCCCCCCAACCACACAGGCAGTGCTCAGTGCTGTTGCTCGCGTTTCATGCTGGACGAGCCTTAATTGTGAAATCGCAGTCCGGTGCTGATCGTGCGCAGCGATTGGCATCCCGACCGCCCCATCTGACCCCTGCCAAGCTTGCCCACCAGGGACAAAATTCTGCCCTATGAGTAGCAGCCATTTTTGCAAAGCACTCAAAGTCCACAGATTCCAATAATATATATGTATATGGCTTAAATAACAGTGCTTAAGTTTTGAGGCTGCTCATAAAAAGGCAATGTATCATTTTTTGAAATGCATGAGTTTTATTCCTAGCCCCACAAAAAAACCCAACCAGTTGTCAGTGCGTTTGTGCCTTTCAACTCCACCCTGCACTGCCACCATCCCCCACCTCCTCAACAACCTCAGATCATCCCCCCACTCACTCCGTCCCCCACACTTGCTTCTCCCTTCCCCATCCCTGTCTTGGGACCTGCTGGCCAGCTATGTGTGAGAACCTGTCAATTTCCCACCTTCCCTAACCAGGGACCTACAGCTCACCAACTTCATTTAAATGAGGCCCAAATTTGTCTGAAGCCGGAGACTGGCAAAGATCACAAAGACACTGTTATTCTGCTGATTTTGCAGCTGTTTTGGCTGCATGTATAAGCTTTCACAATTAAGACTGATTTAATTAGAAGCAAAGTCTTCATTCTTCTTCACCTGCTGATTTTTCCCCAAGTTATTCCAACCCAGGTTAGACCATCTATCTGCAAAGGTTTTGATTTGGGATTGATATTTCTCTAGTTTCTCTTCCTCAGAATGGAATGCAAATATTTGATGCATCTTCCTTTAGAAGTTTTGAAGCACTGTTCCCCAGATGGAGTTTAGTTCTATTTCTATCCCATTTCTTTATTATAATGTCCTGCCATCCTAGACATTCACCTACTATTATCCACTTTCTCTTAGAGCAGATGCGTAGAATCTAATTATCACGGTTTCAACAATGGGACTCAGTTCAACTCAGACATTCTCTAATGATTCATCCCTCCTTTCTTGTCTTCCTCATGATTCCTTTGTATTTGAATTCAGTGTTAATTAGTTTCTATTTCAAAATTGTTTCTAAAAAGATTTTTGTTTTATTAAGGTTCCCAGTTTGGCAGATCCTTACAGTTCACAACTAGGATTTGAGCAATTAAATTATTCTTAATACAAAATATAACAGCACCAGACAATTTAAAGAACATAAGAAGTAGGAGCTGGAGTTATCTATTTGGCCTTTCGAGCTTGCTCCAACATTCAACAAGATTATGGTTGATGTTCTATCTCAACTCCACCTTCCTGCACTATCTCCATATTGCTTAATCTCCTTAGTATGCAAAAATGTATAGACCTCTGTCGCAAATACAATATTAGGTGAGTAAAAAAAGTACAACACAAAATACTATTCTGCATGGCAATGATTGTGGAAAATACTCCATTTTATAACACTGATGCAAAGTAAATCCAGACCATTACTTTAAGATAAACCTCTCAGCAGACATGGGAGGATAGCTTCAAAATGTCAAAAGGCAAATTTAGTAACAATAGATTCTTCTGCATGCAAAGGGTGACATGCCGGATGGCATTCAATATAGAGTAACGCAGGTGAAAACCTTGTAGGTGTTTAAATTATATTTAGATCCTTGAAGGGGGCTGCAGATTTTTCTAGAATGTGACATTAGGGTGCCTGTAATTATGTTGTGGAGGAGAGGCAGGCGAGGACCTCATAAATGTTTAAATGTCGGAGTCCTATGATGCAATTAGCACCCCGTCATTAACGGCCCATGGTACAAGTGATGCCCAGTGCCAAGCCCGCTAGTGAAATTTGGCAGCAAGCAGGAGTGGGGCCAGGATACCCTCAGGTATGGAGATTAAAAATTCCTTGTTGGGAACAGAAATGCCCATCCAGATCCTACAAGCAAATGTCCGGGGCTGTGCAGCCCTTCCCTTCCCCCACCCGTGATCTCCCCGATAGCCACCCTTAGCTAGGGCCAACGTCGTCAGGACCCCAGGGGCAGCCCACTACCACATGAAATTCCAACAATTCCCACAGTGGTCAGGCAGGAATCTGTCCTGGGGCATGTCACTGTGTTAAAATAACTCGAGACTCATCCTGGTGCTGTCATGGCCACTTCCTGTCCACCCTGGCTCACATGCGCTGCAGTAACACACCACGTTAAAATCGGGGCTAATATCTCTGCCTGAAATGATGGGCAAGGCTCGGGCCCATTCAAAACCCAGAGTTAAAATCAGGCCGAATATTGTCTGGTTCAGGTTTGCGTATCATTGTTGCCGATGATACATTGGGTTCACAGAACCTGGAGACAATGCCTCATATTTTCTCTTCACCATTTTGTATTCTGACTAATCTAATAACTACCTCAGCTGTGTCAGTATCTGACCAACCTTTACTTCAGCCTGCTAGAATTTCATCAGGGTGCTTTCATCAAGTTGAGGGCCTGTAACACCACAGCAGAAGTTCTAAGGCTGTTTTCTCCCTGTAATCAAAACTAAAAGTTGGTTTCATTAAGAAAATTCACCGTTTGCCCCATAACATCAGTCCTCTGTGGGGTACCATTAATCCAATGCCTTTAAAAGATGGCTGCTTCAGCTGCCAATAGCTGGATTCCATCCTCTGCAGTCTAAAAAGGAGAAACTGTCATAGAAAATAATGGGCAGCGAGGCTCCAAGTTTATGCATCAGGCAAAATGCAATTTGCACATTTTTACTGCTACAGAAATAGCACGGCATCCTCTTTGTTCCTTCGCAGTAGAGGTTTGCTTTCCTGAATTATTTCATTCCTGCTTCCAAAAAAAGAGAGATTATTTCAAATCTGTTTTCATCAGTCAAGGACAAATAGAGTAGCACCATGGCAACATGCTTACAATATGCACAGTATATAAATATCTGAAAAATGTTTTTGCTGATGTCAAACAGAATCTGATTTATGTCCTTGTTTTTGAGGTTAATCAGAGTATTAAATGAATTCGGGACCTATTGTGCACTGTTGTTTGCACGTTAGGAATCTCTCAAAGTAAAGCAGACCCATAGTGAGAAACAGATTTGCTTTGTTGCTCTTTATGCTGAATGGATGAGTGTTAATCTGCATCTAATTAAGTGCTTCTTTTAATGGAAAAGCCCCAGTTAAGAAATGCACATAGCCTAGCCTGCAATGTAAAAGCTGCAAAGACGTCAAATGAGAAGGAATAATTAGATATACATTAGGGGGTATGATTTCCTCTCGCTTATGCTCACTGAGATTTCCTGCCTGTGCTGTTTTCATCCACCTGTTTATTTTAAATGGGTTAAAATTGTGTTAAAACAGCACAGTTGGGGATGTAACGCTAATCTATTAATCAGTGCGCTGAGGAAATTAATACCCTAGATAATTGTATGACATAGGTTCTTCCTGATTAGTTTAGTTAAAGCTAAATGAACTGTGAATTAATTATTAATGTTTCTAAGTCAAAGCTAGATTATTGATTAGTTCAATAATGCAGAGAAACCATAGCTATCAATGGTGATAGTTTTATCTTGGCGTTCCAAACCAATGGAATCCTCCAGGGATCTCTTGTGGACCTTCTGCTGTCCACTAATATTTATTAACAACTTTGTCTTATTTCTTGTTTTAAAGATGCACACAGGCCATCGACAGTGTAGCTGAGCTAACTTTATAGATAACACATTTTCCTAACATGAACACACATCTGCAGTAACTGAACTGTCAAGACAGGTTCAACATGTAAGAAATGACCTTCAGCCTCCAGGTCAGGTGACCCTCTATATAGTACAGAGTACTGTATAGTATCTAATACTGGAGTCCACAACCACAGTCAACTATTATCAAGTCATTCGCCTTTTTTTGGAAACTTTTATATAACTCAAGAACCCTTATCTATTCTTTATCACTCTGTTTTGATCAGTCTGTTTTGTCTTTTACTCATCTCTGGTTTTTTCACAATTCTTACACTGGATGTTCTGAATGGTGACAGAGGTGATTTTGAAGAACAAGGGTCTTTCTCCAGCTCTGAGTCATTATCACCCCTTGGATAGTTTTCGGGGCTCTCAGGCTTTGATTGGTTATCTGTTTCTTCACTGGTGCATTCTGGTTTTTGATCTTCAGCTCCACTTTCTGGTTCGGAGCAGGGTTGTGTTTCACTTGTTTTCCTTAAGAATTTCTGGTTTCTCCTGTGCTGTTATCTGTTTGGGAGTCTGCACCATGTAAGACCTTGGTTCTCCTGTAATTCCTGTGACAACAGCAAAATTCCAGATCCCTTCATGCTGAATCCTCACCGTCTGTCCCGTACTCAGGTCAAGCAGAGGTTGGGCACCTTGATCAAAGTACTGTTGCTGCTTCTGCTGTCTCAATTTGAGCAGGTCCTACTAGCTGTGGAAATAACAGCTGGGGTGCAGTGGAAGCTTAGTGCTTAGTCATCTCCCCATTGGGAGCTGTGCTGGAGGTGATCCAATGCCATCTAATAGAGTATTCCTGAAATCCAGCAGAGTCAGGTAGGGGTCTCTTCCATCTGCCTTTGCCGCCTTCAATTTGTGTTTTAAGGTCTGCACAGTCCATTCCACCATTCCATTGGATTATGGATATTTGGGACTTGATGTAGTCTGGCAAAACTCCCAGTCCTCTGAAAATTTGCAAAACTCAGTGCCCGAGAATTCTGGACCGCTATCTGAGGTGAGCACAGCTATGCCATGGTGAGCAAAATTGATTTTAAATGATTTATTACAGTGATGCTCTTACTATCATTTCTCAGCCGCATGGACTCAAAAAAACTTGGAGTAATAATCTACTGCTAGTAGGTACTCACTGTTGTCAGATGTGAACAAGTCCACTCCAATTTTCCGCCAGGGCCTCTCTGGAACACTGTGTGGTTTTTATTGCGATTTACTGTACTTTTGGCACATTGCATTCATCATTTCCCCAATTTGTGCTCCTATTCCAGGCCGATACATCTCGAACTCTTCTCCCGCGTGTTTCTATGCCGAGGTGACTTTCATGTATGTGCTGCAGCATTTCTCTCCTCAGTGTTGCAGGAATTATGATCTTTCCTCTCCCTTGTAAAGTATTCCTTCTGCTCCATGAAGTTCCTCACAAAAGTTCCAGTACTCTTGTACAGTAGAAGGGGCTCCGCACCGATGTGTGGGTCAGCCAGTTGGCACAATCTGCTGCAGTTTTCTCAGAGTGGCGTCATTCTTGGTCGCTTTCCTGATCTCATCCAGTTTGGTTACAGCCACAGGTAAGTTCTTTGTCAGCGTGTGAACATGTGATTCCGTTTCTTTATCCTCTTCCTCCTGCATGTGACAGAGTGTCTGTGCTGTACATTTCCTTACCTGGTTTGTATTTAACTCTGACCTGGTACTTCTGCAGACGCATGAGTAATCTTTGGATTCTTGGTGGTGCACAGTTCAGGGGCTTTTTAAGTACAGCTTCCAAAGGCTTATGATCAGACTCTACCTCCATGTCTTTGCCATAGACAAACTAATGGAAGCGTTCCAGACCAATCATATTTGCTAGCATTTGTTTCTCTATTTGGACATACCGCTGCTGTGTTTCAGTCATTATCTTTGAAGTATGTCACCGGTGCCTCAGTTTGCAAGAGGACAGCCCCCAGGCCAGGCTTTAAAGCATCCACTGAGATCTTGCAGGACTGATTTACATCGTAATACATAACACTGGTGCCTGGGTCAGTGTTCTCTTCAAAATAGTCAAAGCTTCCTGGTGACTTTGTTCTGAGTGCCGTTACACATTGTTTTGTAGAAGTTCTCTGAGAGGTGCTGTCAGGTCTGACATGTTCAGAATGAATTTCCCAAAAAAGGTCACCATTCCCAAAAAACCTCTCCAAATCTTTCTTACATTCTGAGGGTGGCATGTTCATGACTGCTTCGATTTTACTGTGGTCCAGCTTCAGTCCCTCACTCATTAGCACATGTCCCAAGTACTCGATTTCATGAAGACCTATTCTGCACTTTTCCTTCTTCAACTTGAGGTTCCTTTCTCTAGCTCTGGCCAGCACCAGCCTCAGTCTATGGTCGTGCTCTTATCGTGAGGCTCCCCAGACCAGCATATCGCCAATATAGGATTCCACACCCTCCAACCCTTCAAACACCTGCTTCACTGTCCTGTGGAACACCTCCGGAACTAAATTAATACTAAAAGGTAAGCATAAAAACCTGTATCGCCTGAATGGTGTGTTGAAGGTACAGAGATAGGAACTGTGTTCATCCAGCTTGACCTGCCAGAAGCCTGAACTCGCATCCAGGAGTGAATTGTATTTAGCATCACCTAGCTTGCACGTGATCTCTTCTACTGTAGGCAGCTGGTAATGCCTGGTTTAGGTCTCTGGGATCCAGGCAGACTCCCATCTGATTTTTCTACAGTTACAATTGGATTAACCTTTGTCGGTTCATCAACTTTCTTGATGATGTGAAGTTTCTCCATTTTGTCCAACTCTGCTTTCAGTTGATCTCTCAGCATTACTGGTGCCTATGGAATTCATTGCCACAGAAGGCTGTGGAGGCCAGGTCATTGAGTGTATTTAAGACTGAGATAGATAGGTTCTTGATTGGTAAGGGGATCAAAGGTTATGGGGAGAAGGCAGGAGAATGGGGTTGAGAAACTTATCGGCCATGATTGAATGACGGAGCAGACTCGATAGGCCGAATGGCCTAATTTCTGCTCCTATGTCTTATGGTTTTATGGTCTTATGGTCTTTCCTGGGTGGGTGTATTTTGGGTGTCACAGTTTCATGAGTCTTGATGGTGTGTTCTCCTTTTAGGCAGCCAATCCCCTGGAACACATCTTTATACTCGCTCAGGATGTCATCAGTGGTGACAGTCACTATTCTCTTGATTAGCTTCAGATTTTCACAAGCTTTGATTCCAAGAATGGGTTTTGCATCAGTTTTCACACTGTGAATGGAAGTGCTTGAGATTGTTTTTGGTAGTTTAAGTGTGCACGTGCCTTCAACAGCAATGTTTTCACCTGTGTAAGTAGACAGCTTCATTTTTGTTTTAGTTAGCTGTTTTTCTTTCTTTATCTTATGATACAGGCTGACGGGAATGACATCTGCTTGTGCACCTGTGTCAAGCTTGAAATTCACCATTATGTTGGCAATTTTTAAATCAACTTTCCATTCGTTGTCTTTGGAATTTGTTGTTACTTCACCAACAAAAAGTTCAGTTTCAGTATCTGTGTCATCATCTGCAATTGTGTGCACTTTCTTCGATTTACACATCTTAGCGAAGTGATTTAGTTTATCACAGTTCTTATGCTGCTTTCCGTAGGCTGGACAACTATGTGGTAAATGCTCTGTTCTGCATCAGCTGCATTTAAATGTTTTAATAGCAGTTTTGTTCTTTTTACCTTCAGGCTGTCTATTTGTTCTTTCCCGGGGCTGTTTCTGTTTAACTGCATATAACTGCTTGATTGTGTGCAGTTTAACATCTTCTGTCATCTGTTTAATCTAGCATTTTGTTGTTTCTACATTCTGCAGATATTTATTGCTTTCTCTATCGTGCACTCAACTACTTTCAAAAGCCGTTCTCTCAGAGAGTCATTTGCGATCCTGCAAATGATTCTATCTCAGATGAGTGATCATTCAGACTCTCCAAATTCACTTAATTTAGCTTGTTTTCTCAGCACACTATTGACTAATGTTGTCACTGCCTTGTGTGCACGTAAAAAATAGGTATCTTTCATGTGATGTTTTTCTTAGGGCTGCAGTAGGCTTCAAATTTTTCCATTATTTCTCTTTCAAGTCATTTCATTTCTCATCACTTTCAAACATGAATGTGTTATAGACTTCAAGGACCTCTTCCCTTGCTACATGAAGAAATATTGAAGACTGTGCTTGAGGGTCTTTTTTATCACTGCCCATCGCTGTGAGGTAGAGCTTGAGGCGCTGTTGGAACCTCCTCCAGTTTTCACTGATATTATCCTCCAAACTGAGCTCTGTCGGTGGTTTCAGAACCTCCAATGTTGCATTTAGTTTACTCCTGACACCACGTCTTGTTTCTTGTTTTAATGATGCACACAGGCCGTCGACATCGTAGCTGAGCTAACTTTATTGATAACACATTTTCCTAACATAAACACATACCTGCAGTATCTGAATTCTATCAAGACAATGTGCTATCTGACCGTCAACCCACAGGTCAGGTGACCCCGTTTACAGCACAGAATACCATACAGTATTTAATACTGGAGTGCACAATCACAATCAGCTATTACCATGACAAACTTCATTGAAGGTGCTGTAAGCAGAATTCCTAGTTTTGTTCTGACATGGATTTGCATGTTAAAACAACATTTTAAATGATGAAGAAAACTGAAGAGCAGTTTCTGCAAACTTTGGAGCTTCCTTATAAGCTAAAAATATATCAAGCTAAATGGAGCCTAAAGCAGGAATTCCTGATGCAGCACAGAGTAGGACGGCTCACACATAGTCCATGAGGGAAACGTATTGGTCTACACCAGGTCCCTCATACAGATTTTTCTTTATTAATTCATGCAAAGTGGGCATCGCTGGCTAGGGGCAGCATTTATTGCCCAACCCCAGTTGCCCTTGTGAAGGTGGTGGTGAGCTCCCTTCTTGAACCGCTGCAATCACTGGTACATCCACAGTGCTGTTAGGGAGGGAGCTCCAGGATCTTGGCCCAGCGACAGTGAAGGAACGGCGATATATTTCCAAGTCAGGATGTTGAGTGGGTTGCAGGGGAACTTCCAGGTGGTGGTGTTCCCATGTGTCTGATGCCCTTCTCCTTCTAGATGGCCATTTTTGTGGGTTTGGAAGGTGCTGTCTAAGGAGGCTTGATGAGTTGCTGCAGTGCATCTTGTAGATGGTACACACTGCTGCCACTGTGCGTTGATGGTGGAGGGAGTGAATGTTTGTGGATGGGGTGCCAATCAAGCTGGTCTGCTTTGTCCTAGATGGTATCAAGCTTCTTGAGTGTTGTTGGAGCTGCACTCATCCAGGCAAGTGGAGAGTATTCCATCATACTCCTGACTTGTGCCTTGTAGATGGTGAACAGGCTTTGGGGAGTCAAAAGGTGAGTTACTTGCCACAAGAATCCTAGCCTCTGACCTGCTCTTGTAGTCGCAGCATTTATATGGCTAGTCCAGTTCAGTTTCTAGTCAACGGATGTTGATATTTGGGGATTCAGCAGTGGTAATGCCATTGAATGTCAAGGGGTGACGGTTAGATTCTTACTTGTTGGAGATGGTCATTGCCTGGCACTTGTGTGGCGCGAATGTTACTTGCCACTTGTCAGCCCAAGCCTGGATATTGTCCAGGACTTGCTGCAAATGGACATGGACTGCTTCAGTATCTGAGGAGTCGCAAATGGTGTTGGACATTGTGCAATCATCAGTGAACATCCCCACTTCTGACCTTATGATGGAAGGAAGGACATTGATGAAGCAGCTGAAGATGGTTAGACTGAGGGCACTACCCTGAGGAACTTCTGCAGTGATGTCCTGGAACTGAGATGATTGACCTCCAACAACCACAACCATCTTCTTTTATGCTAGGTATGACTCCAGCCAGCGGATAGTTTTCCTCCTGATTCCCATTGGCTCCAGTTTTGCTAGGACTCCGTGATGCCACACTCGGTCAAATGATGCCTTGATGTCAAGGGCAGTCACTCTGATTTCATCTCTGAAGTTCAGCTCTTTTGTCCATGTTTGGACTAAGGCTGTAATGGATAAACACAGTAAGAGAGGAAATATTATCTAAATTACCAGGTCTGGATGAAATGAATCTCAGACTATTAAGGGAAGCAAGGACAAGGGCAGCAGATATCTGGGAACACCACCACCCGGAAGTTCCCCTCCAAGCTACTCTCCACCCTGACTTGGAAATATATCATGCTCCTTCACTGTCGCTGGGTCAAAATTCTGGAACTCCCTTCCTAACAGCACTGTGCATGTAACTACACCACATGGACTGCAGCGGTTCAAGCTGGCAACTCACCACCACCTTCTCAAGGGCCATTAGGGATGGGCAATAAATACTGGCCCAGCCAGCACTGCCCACATCTCTTGAATTAATGAAAAAAAGGGAGGAAATAGTACAGGTTTAGCCATAATTTTACAATGCTATGGTGATAGGCATTGAAAATATTACTGGTCATTTAGAAAGGCATGGATTTATAAAGAACAGTCAGCAAGGACTGTTAAAGGGAAGGTCCTGTCTGAGTAACTTGATTTGATTTTTTGAGGAGGTAACAATGGAGGTAGCAAGTTTGATGTAGAACATGTATTTTAGCAGTGCTTTTGACAAAGTCTCATTTGGCAAAGTTAAAGCTCACAGGTTCAAGTAAAAGTGGCAACTTGAATCCAAAATTAGCTTGGTAGCTGGAAGAAAGGACTAATGGTCAATAGGTGTTTTTGTGTTTTGGAACATTATTTCCAGAGGAATTCTGCACATCTCCAGTCCCTTGCTGTTCATGGTATTTATTAATGATTTAGACTTAAATTGAGGGTGGTTAAGAAGTTTTCAGATGAAACAAAAAATGATTGTGTGGTTGATAGTGAGAAAGAAAGCTATAGACTACAGGAAGATATCAACGGACTGGTCAAGGTGGGTGGAAGAGTGGCAAATGGGGTTCTATCTGGAGAAGTGTGAGGCATTGCATTTGGGGGGGGCAAAGAGGCAAGAAAATACACAAATGGTAGGATTATAGTGTATACAGCGGAGGGGAACAGAGGACACTGGATTGAATGTCTACAGATCCCTTGAGGTAGCAGGACAAGTAGAAAAAAAGAAGGTATGTGGGATACTTCCCTTTAATAGTCAAGGCATAGAACATAAGAGCAGGCAGGTTAATGCTAAAACTGTATAAAACACTAGTTAGGCCACAGCTAGAGTATTGTGTTTAGTTCTGGTCATCGCAGACATGGGAGAATAGCTTTAAAATATCAAAAAGCAAATTTAGCAATAATAGTGGGAGATTATTCTGCATGCAAAGGTAACATGTTGAATGGCATTCAGTATAGGATAAAATCTTATAGTTGTTTAAAATACATTTAGATACCATGAAGAGGGCTGCAGATTTTTCCAGATCATGAGATTAAGGTGCCTATAGTTACGTTGTGGAGGGGAGGCAAGTGGGGACCTGATAAATGTTTGAATGTTGGAGTCCAATGATGCAATTGGGTGTTAGAGAGGATGTTTCTGAAATTTTCACCAGAACAGGTGAATTTTTACCATGAGGAAAGGTTGGATAGCCTGGGGTTGTTTTCTTTGGAACAGAGAAGGCTAAGGAGAGATTTCATTGTGGATCAGAAAATTATGAAGGGCCGAAATGGAGTGGAGAGGAAGGACCGAATTCCCTTAGCAGAAACGTCAGTAACCAGCGGGCACAGATTTAAAGTAATTGGCTAATGTTGAATCTGGTCTTTAGTAATAAATGTCAAGGATTTAACGAATTGGAACAGCGATGTGGGCAGTGCGCCCAGTTCTCTGCCACTGGAGCAGATCCAAGTTAAGTCACCGAAGATGAGATTCTGTGTTGAATGTACTTTACGAAAAACAACATTATACATTTTTTTAAAACGTGAAAGAAATTCATTGAAATATCTTTTCTCAGATTACATGGTACGACATCCCTCCCAGCTGATAAAGTCAAGTTACTTTTTCTTTTTCCAAGTGCCATGGCTTCCTGAATTTGTTCTTACAATAAGTGATTTCAAGGTGAGCAATGATCCAGATGTAAGTGAACTGGTTGAGAGAGCCTTTAAAGTTTTTAAGCATATACTGAATATAATTCTTTCATAGTTTTAACACAGTAACGTTTCCTATTTATTTTATCCAGCAGTAAGTTGTGTGACTGTGTTACCCTGGATGATGAAATGCAAGAAGATACTCATAGTCTTCATTTAATACAATTATTGCATTAGTTTTGAATGTCAATAACAACAAAGTTATTAGGAATAGTGTTAAGTTTGTGCCTGCCATTTAATCTTGGAGTTCAGACCACATCCGTTAACTAATCTAGTTTACCTAAGCTTTGAGTAAGTTACTTCCTCATTATGTATTCTCAACCATCCAAGTGGGACCAGTTTTGCTGGGTGCCACACTACCTGCAGGACACATATTTACAGTTATTTTGTGTTAGTCATATAGTGTACACTCAGGCGCATTATTAGGAAAGGCATGCAAGTAACTTGTGGTGCAAGAAGACCTAGGGACAGATCTTAACTTTGTGCAAAAGTAAAACGCGTGATTGTAAGCCAGAAACCTGTTCCACGTCTCGTTCCAGTTTGACTCCTGTTGACTTCAATGGAAATAAAATTCAGGGGAGATGCAGAATGGGCTGCCAACTAATTATCACCTGTTTATACTGTCACATAAAATCAGTAACTATCCCTTAAAGACTGGGAGAAAAGAAAACAGAATCAGCCAGGAATTAGACAGAAATAATGTGACTGCCACAAAATATGGTTATGTTTGTGTTCTAGGTGTTGAAGTACTTATTCACAAGTCAGAGCACAGGCATTAGGACAAATGGCTGCAAGATGACTGCGGATGAGATTGAAGCCTATCTGTACATCTTTTCCCAGCCTGGAGCCTTCGCTGGACCACTCAGCCACTTCAGAAACATATTCAGGTACACTGATTACTAGAGTTGAAAAAAACAAAGCCTGTGCAAAAGTTAAGTACAAACGTATGATGATTTTAAAGCCCTGTGATTATGTGACCCATACATACACTTGTTTGGTTTTATATTTGGATTCAAGTACTGCAGCTAAATAAGATAAGGATCCAGGCTTGACATGTATTTGCAGAGTCTGTCAATCAATTCCCATCACTAAGATCCAGCAAAAGTCTGGAAAGATGCACTCTTCTATTTTACTCTCTCCTACCTCTCTGTTTATCACTTATTATTTTTAGTACTAACTGTCCTATACCTCAAGATCAATAACTTACCTTTAGGGAACAGAAAATAGGCTGCAGCACAGATTAGAATCAGGTCAAATTTCTGTCTGATATTTTCTCCTGTGAAACACCTTAAGACTTTTTACTGTTTTATAAGCGCTATATAAATGCACATTGCTTTTGTTGTTGTCCCAGACTAAAAAGGCAGATGGAAAACCAGCATTGTATTTGACGAGGCTATGGCATGAGAACGGTATCACCTACTTCACCATCACTCTGCCACCTCCTTCACCATCACACTGCCACCTCCTTCACCATGGCTCTGCCACCTCATCCACTGTCACCCTACCACCTCCTTCACCGTCACTCTGCCACCTACGTCACCGTCACTCACCCACCTCCTTCACTGTCATTCTCCCTCTCTCCTTCCGCCTCGCTCTGGCACCTCCTTCACCATCACTCTGCCAGCCCCTTCACTGTCGCTCTGCCACCATATTCACCATCACTCTGCCACCTACTTCTCCGTGGCTCTCCCACCTCCTTCACCGTCACTCTGCCACCTCATCCACTGTCGTTCTGCCTCTCTCCTTCCGCCTCGCTCTGCCTCCTCCTTCACCATCACTCTGCCACCTCCTTCACCATCACTCTGCCAACTCCTTCACCGTCACTCTGCCAACTCCTTCACTGTCACTCTGCCTCCTCCTTCACCATCACTCTGCCACCTCCTTCACCATCACTCTGCCAACTCCTTCACCGTCACTCTGCCACCTCATCCACTGTCGTTCTGCCTCTCTCCTTCCGCCTCGCTCTGCCTCCTCCTTCACCATCACTCTGCCAACTCCTTCACCGTCACTCTGCCAACTCCTTCACTGTCACTCTGCCTCCTCCCTCACCATCGCTCTGCCACCTCCTTCACTATCGCTCTGTCACCTCCTTCACGGCGGCTCTGCCACCTCCTTCACCGTCTCTCTACCACCTCCTTCACCATCGCTCTGCCACCTCATTCACCGTGGCTCTGCCACCTCCTTCACTGTCGCTCTGTAACCCCGTTCACCGTTACTCTGACACCTCGTTCACCGTCGCTCTGTCACCTCGTTCTCTGTCGCTCTGCCACCTACTTCACCGTGGTACTGCCAACTCCTTCATTGTGGCTCTCCTGCCTCCTTCACCGTGGCTCTGCCACCTCCTTCACCATGGCTCTGCCACCTCCTTCACCGTTGCTCTGTCACCTCCTTCACCGTCGCTCTGCCACCTACTTATCCATGGCTCTGCCACCTACTTCACCGTCACTCACCCACCTCCTTCACTGTCGTTCTCCCTCTCTCCTTCCGCCTCGCTCTGGCACCTCCTTCACCATCACTCTGCCACCTCCTTCACCGTGGCTCTGCCACCTCCTTCACCGTGGCTCTGCCACCTCATCCACTGTCACCCTACCACTTCCTTCACCGTCACTCTGCTGTCTACTTCACCGTCACTCTGCCACCTACGTCACCGTCACTCACCCACCTCCTTCACTGTCGTTCTGCCTCTCTCCTTCCGCCTCGCTCTGGCACCTCCTTCACCATCACTCTGCGAACTCCTTCACTGTCACTCTGCCAACTGCTTCACTGTCACTCTGCCTCCTCCCTCACCATCGCTCTGCCACCTCCTTCACTATCGCTCTGCCACCTCCTTCACGGCGGCTCTGCCACCTCCTTCACCGTGACTCTGCCACCTCCTTCACTGTCGCTCTGTCACCCCGTTCACCGTCACACTGACACTTCGTTCACCGTCGCTCTGACACCTCGTTCACCGTCGCTCTGTCACCTCGTTCTCTGTCGCTCTGCCACCTACTTCACCGTGGTACTGCCAACCCCTTCATCGTGGCTCTTCTGCCTCCTTCACCGTGGCTCTGTCACCTCCTTCACCGTCACTCTGCCACCTACTTCACCGTCACTCACCCACCTCCTTCACTGTCGTTCTCCCTCTCTCCTTCCGCCTCGCTCTGGCACCTCCTTCACCATCACTCTGCCAACTCCTTCACGGCAGCTCTGCCACCTCCTCCACCGTGGCTCTGCCACCTCCTTCACCATGGCTCTGCCACCTCCTTCACCGTGGCTCTGCCACCTGCTTCACCGTTGCTCTGTCACCTCGTTCACCATCGCTCTGTCACCTCATTCTCTGTCACTCTGCCACCTACTTCACCATGGTACTGTCAACCCCTTCATCGTGGCTCTCCAACCTCATTCACCGTCACTCTGTCACCTCCTTCACCGTCACTCTGTCATCTCCTTCACCGTGGCTCTGCCACCTCCTTCACTGTGGCTCTGCCACCTTCTTCACCGTCACTCTGTCACCTCCTTCACCGTCACTCTGTCACCTCCTTCACCATGGTACTGCCAACCCCTTCACCGTGGCTCTGCCACCTCCTTCACTGTGGCTCTGCCACCTGCTTCACCGTTGCTCTGTCACCTCGTTCACTGTCGCTCTGTCACCCCGTTCACCGTCGCTCTGTCACCTCATTCTCTGTCGCTCTGCCACCTACTTCACCGTGGTACTGCCAACCCCTTCATCATGGCTCTTCCAACTCCTTCACCGTGGCTCTGCCACCTCATTCACCATGGCTCTGTCACCTCGTTCACCGTTGCTCTGCCACCTCGTTTACCGTGGCTCTGCCACCTCCTTTACCGTGGATCTGCCACCTCATTCACCGTCGCTCTGTCACCTCATTCTCTGTCGCTCTGCCACCTACTTCACCGTGGTACTGCCACCTCCCTCACTGTGGCTCTGCCACCTCCTTCACCGTCACTCTGCCACCTACTTCACTGTCGTTCAGCCTCTCTCCTTCCGCCTCGCTTTGACACCTCCTTCACCATCACTCTGCCAACTCCTTCACCGTCACTCTGCCACCTCCTTCACTATCGCTCTGCCACCTCATTCACCGTGGCTCTGCCACCTCCTTCACTGTCGCTCTGTCACCTCGTTCTCTGTTGCTCTGCCACCTACTTCACCGTGGTACTACCGACCCCTTCATCATGGCTCTCCCACCTCCTTCACCGTGGCTCTACCACCTGCTTCACCGTTGCTATGTCACCTCGTTCACCGTGGCTCTACCACCTCCTTCACCATTGCTCTGTCACCTCATTCACCGTGGTTCTGCCAACTCCTTCAACATGGCTCTGCCTCCTCCTTCACCGTTGCTCTCCCACCTCCTTCACCGTCGCTCTCCCACCTCCTTCACCGTCGCTCTCCCACCTCCTTCACCGTCGCTCTCCCACCTCCTTCACCGTGGCTCTGCCACACTTAATGTAAAATGTTTGTTTTGATTAAGCTCAGTTAAAATGTCAAGCCTCCTAGTTGATCATTTACAGCTAGCTCATCATTGCACCATTATCTGGCTAAGTCTTCTTTCCAAAGAAAAGAGAACAGTATAGCTTGTCAATTTCAAAACAAGGAAATTCCTACTATTGGTGAGACATGATTTAAGGATTGATTCAGTTGTTAACTAACATCCGAGCTGTGACAAGCTTTTATTTGGATTGATATCAAGAGCTCAGCTCATTCACTGTCTCTCTGCCACTTTATTCACCGTGGCTCTGTCACCCCGTTCACCGTCGCTCTGCCACCTCCTTTACTGTCGCTCTGCCAACTCCTTCACCGTGGCTCTGCCACCTCCTTCACTATCACTCTGCCACCTCCTTCACCGTGGCTCTGCCACCTCCTTCACTATCACTCTGCCACCTCCTTCACGGCGGCTCTGCCACCTCCTTCGCCGTGACTCTGCCACCTCCTTCACCGTCTCTCTGCCACCTCCTTCACCATCGCTCTGCCACCTCATTCACCGTGGCTCTGCCACCTCCTTCACTGTCGCTCTGTCACCCCGTTCACCGTTACTCTGACACCTCGTTCACCGTCGCTCTGTCACCTCGTTCTCTGTCGCTCTGCCACCTACTTCACCGTGGTACTGCCAACTCCTTCACTGTGGCTCTCCTGCCTCCTTCACCGTGGCTCTGCCACCTCCTTCACCGTCGCTCTGCCACCTACTTCACCGTCACTCACCCACCTCCTTCACTGTCGTTCTCCCTCTCTCCTTCCACCTCGCTCTGGCACCTCCTTCACCATCACTCTGCCACCTCCTTCACCGTGGCTCTGCCACCTCCTTCACCATGGCTCTGCCACCTCCTTCACCGTGGCTCTGCCACCTCATCCACTGTCACCCTACCACTTCCTTCACCGTCACTCTGCTGCCTACTTCACCGTCACTCTGCCACCTATGTCACCGTCACTCACCCACCTCCTTCACTGTCGTTCTGCCTCTCTCCTTCCGCCTCACTCTGCCTCCTCCACCATCACTCTGCCACCTCCTTCATCGTCACTCTGCCAACTCCTTCACTGTCACTCTGCCTCCTCCCTCACCATCGCTCTGCCACCTCCTTCACGGCGGCTCTGCCACCTCCTTCACCGTGACTCTGCCACCTCCTTCAACGTCTCTCTACCACCTCCTTCACCGTCACTCACCCACCTCCTTCACTGTCATTCTCCCTCTCTCCTTCCGCCTCGCTCTGGCACCTCATTCACCATCACTCTGCCATCTACTTCACCGTCACTCACCCACCTCCTTCACTGTCGTTCTCCCTCTCTCCTTCCGCCTCGCTCTGCCACCTCATTCACCATCTCTCTGTCACCTCCTTCACTGTCTCTCTGTCACCTCGTTCCCTGTCACTCTGCCACCTACTTCACCATGGTACTGTCAACCCCTTCATCGTGGCTCTCCAACCTCATTCACCGTCACTCTGTCACCTCCTTCACCGTGGCTCTGCCACCTCCTTCACTGTGGCTCTGCCACCTCCTTCACCGTGGCTCTGTCACCTCCTTCACCGTGGCTCTGCCAACTCCTTCACTGTGGCTCTGCCACCTCCATCACCATGGCTCTGCCACCTCCTTCACCATGGCTCTGCCACCTGCTTCACCGTTGCTCTGTCACCTCGTTCTCTGTCGCTCTGCCACCTACTTCACCATGGTACTGCCAACCCCTTCATCATGGCTCTTCCACCTCCTTCACCATGGCTCTGCCACCTCCTTCACCGTGGTACTGCCACCTCCCTCACAGTGGCTCTGCCACCTCCTTCACTATCGCTCTGCCACCTCATTCACCGTGGCTCTACCACCTCCTTCACTGTCGCTCTGTCACCTCGTTCACCTTCGCTCTGTCACCTCGTTCTCTGTTGCTCTGCCACCTACTTCACCGTGGTACTGTCGAGCCCTTCATTGTGGCTCTCCCACCTCCTTCACCGTGGCTCTACCACCTGCTTCACCGTTGCTATGTCACCTCGTTCAGCGTGGCTCTACCACCTCCTTCACCTTGGCTCTGCCACCTCCTTCACCGTTGCTCTGTCACCTCATTCACCGTGGTTCTGCCAACTCCTTCAACATGGCTCTGCCTCCTCCTTCACCGTCGCTCTCCCACCTCCTTCACCGTCGCTCTCCCACCTCCTTCACCGACGCTCTCCCACCTCCTTCACCGTCGCTCTCCCACCTCCTTCACCGTCGCTCTCCCACCTCCTTCACCATCGCTCTCCCACCTCCTTCACCGTGGCTCTGCCACACTTAATGTAAAATGTTTGTTTTGATTAAGCTCAGTTAAAATGTCAAGCCTCCTAGTTGATCATTTACAGCTAGCTCATCATTGCACCATTATCTGGCTAAGACTTTTTTCCAAAGAAAAGAGAACAGTATAGCTTGTCAATTTCAAAACAAGGAAATTCCTACTATTGGTGAGACATGATTTAAGGATTGATTCAGTTGTTAACTAACATCCGAGCTGTGACAAGCTTTTATTTGGATTGGTATCAAGAGCTCAGCTCATTCACTGTCTCTCTGCCACCTTATTCACCGTAGCTCTGTCACCCCGTTCACCGTCACTCTGCTACCTCCTTCACCGTCACTCTGCTAGCTCCTTCACCGTCACTCTGCTACCTCCTTCACCGTGGCTCTGCCACCTCCTTCACCGTGGCTCTGCTACCTCCTTCACCGTCACTCTGCTACCTCCTTCACCGTCACTCTGCTACCTCCTTCACCGTCACTCTGCTACCTCCTTCACCGTGGTTCTGCCACCTTCTTCACCGTCACTCTGCTACCTCCTTCATCGTGGCTCTGCCACCTCCTTCACCGTCACTCTGCCACCTCCTTTACCGTGGCTCTGCTACCTCCTTCACCGTGGCTCTGCCACCTCCTTCACCATCACTCTGCTACCTCCTTTACCGTGGCTCTGCTACCTCCTTCACCGTCACTCAGCTACCTCCTTCACCGTGGCTCTGCTACCTCCTTCACCGTGGCTCTGCTACCTCCTTCACCGTCACTCTGCTACCTCCTTCACCGTCACTCTGCTACCTCCTTCACCGTCACTCTGCTACCTCCTTCACCGTGGCTCTGCCACCTCCTTCACCGTCACTCTGCTACCTCCTTTACCGTGGCTCTGCTACCTCCTTCACTGTCACTCTGCTACCTCCTTCACCGTCACTCTGCTACCTCCTTCACCGTCACTCTGCCACCTCCTTCACCGTCACTCTGCTACCTCCTTTACCGTGGCTCTGCTACCTCCTTCACTGTCACTCTGCTACCTCCTTCACCGTGGCTCTGCTACCTCCTTCACCATGGCTCTGCTACCTCCTTCACCGTCACTCTGCCACCTCCTTCACCGTCACTCTGCCACCTCCTTCACCGTCACTCTGCCACCTCCTTCACCATCACTCTGCTACCTCCTTCACCGTGGCTCTGCCACCTCCTTCACCGTCACTCTGCCACCTCCTTCACCATGGCTCTGCCACCTCCTTCACCGTGGCTCTGCTACCTCCTTCACCATGGCTCTGCCACCTCCTTCACCGTGGCTCTGCTACCTCCTTCACAGTCACTCTGCCACCTCCTTCACCATGGCTCTGCCACCTCCTTCACCGTGGCTCTGCCACCTCCTTCACCGTGGCTCTGCTACCTCCTTCACCGTCACTCTGCCACCTCATTCACCGTGGCTCTACCACCTTCTTCACCGTCACTCTGCTACCTCCTTCACCGTCACTCTGCTACCTCCTTCACCGTCACTCTACCACCTCCTTCACCGTCACTCTGCTACCTCCTTCACCGTCACTCTGCTACCTCCTTCTACCTCACACTGCAACCTCTCCCTGTGTTACACTGTCACCTCCTTCAGTGAGAAGGGCCTCTAAATCTGGCTCACTGATGTTCTGAACTTGCCTCCCAGTTCTGCCACTAGTTGCTTGAGAACCTCTTTGGGATTTTATGTCTCACATTGACTCTGTTCCTCCATTTTGTAGAAGCTCAGAAATAGCCTGGTGAGAAATGACTGCAGATGCACAGGATGATGAAAGCTGGGGAAGAAAATACCTCTGTCTCTGGGAACCTGCTGTCACTTTCATGGCTTTTAAACCCTACAGCAACACATATTCTTTCCCCCATTCCCAGCAATTTATTCCCGAAGATCGGAGGACCTGCTGAATCTTAATGCCTCGACCTCATTAGAATTACTCTGTTTCCTGCCTAACATCAAATATTGCACCTACCCAGTGGATCTGGCAGCTTCCTCTTCCTTTTGGCTGCTGGGAAGCCCCTCCCATAGCTGCTCATTTGAAACTATTGCTAAAATCTTATTTCAGTGTTACAATCGCGGGCCTCATTCTCCAGACTGGGTTACTTGAGTGCCTCCAAACCCACACCAGAGTAGCAAACTTTGCTGATTTGCATGCACCCCCACACCCCACCCCTCCACACACCGCCACAGCCCCACGACCTCCCCACCACCCCCAACCCTAATCAACTCCCTGCTGTCTTGGGGAGATTAAAACTCTCCCACCCTTCACACCTCCCAAGATTTTGGATTTCAGTCACTTAACCTGCTCTATATCAATCAAGTTTACATTCTACCTTCAGTGACTATTTCACCATAAATATACTTTCTCATTGGCTTTTAATGTTTGGGTTTGATAATACTTTTGTCTTCATCATTGTCACAATAGCTGTAATCTGATTTTTTTTTCTTCCTCTAAGGGAGCTATTAATACATTTCCTTTCTTCCTGGAATATCTTACGCTTGTCCTTCTATCACTTGTCACAGTATTCAAATGTGGGTCACTACATCATTTTAACCTTTTAAAATCTATAGTTTGAAAAAATCATTTGAAATGCAACCTTAGAAATTGAACATCAATAAAGTCTTAGGTGGAATCACTAACAAATATACTCTCTGTCACTTTGAAATGATGCATTTTTTTGAGGATCTTCACATTCAAATCCTAATTTAGCACCAAGAAGTAGAAAGATGTGGTGTAGCCTCACAAATTTCCAATGCATTGGGCGAGATTTTGCTGTTTCAGGGCATCTAACAGCATTTGTCATTTGTTTAGACTCGTCCCTCGAATCCTTCAGCTATAAAACGTGTTTGCATCCAAAGTAATAGAAATTGTGAGCTGATAACTGTGTTGTGAGGGAAGCAGGGCACCTGGGACCTGAGTGAACACAGCAAGCAAGTATCTCCTTCAGCAATGAGATTCAAGGATTGGAAAATAGCACAACAGAAAGGTTGGGTGGGAGTGGGAGATAGAGTTCAATGTCAAATCAGGTACAACAAGGGAAATAAAGAGAGGGAATAAAACATTGGGTTGAGAGAGAGTGAAAAGAGGGAAAGGAAAAGTAAGAAAAAAGCATTTTAAATTTAAAATTTGACATTTTTAAAAATCTCCCCTGGGGCAGGATTTCCTGGTCAGTGAGCGGGGGAGGGGGGTGGGGCCCGCTCACTGACACGTAAAATGTCACGGGATGATGATGGGCGGAATTCCCGATGTCACCCCGCGTCATTTCAATTTTCAGGTTGGCGGGGGTGCAGCCGAATCAGCTGGGCGCCCGCTGACCTGTCAATGGCCTATTGAGGCCATTTAAAAACTAATTGCAGTAGTTAAAGGACCTGCCCGTCCAATGTTAAGGTTGGTGGGCAGGCCGGGAGCCCTGGCGGGTTTCAGAGAAAGCATCAAACCTCATCCATGGGCGGGCTGAGGTTTCATCTAGGTTTTAAAAATTTAATATAAGTTTAACTAAAAGTGATGGACATGTCCCAACTCATGTGACAGTGCCACATGAGGGGACATGTCAGGGAAATTTTATTTTTATATTTTTAACATTTTTGAATTTGGCGCTGATCTCCCTGAGGCAGCACTTAGCCTCAGGGAGATGAATGCACGTGCGCGCGAAAGAACAAACTCTCGGCTGAGGGAATCCCCCCCCCACACCGTCCATACAGAGAGCGCACAGCACTTCCTGGCGAATGTCACGGTGGGCGGGTCTTAATTGGCCCACCCACATAAAATGGCGGCGCGCCCTTGATCGGTGGTGCACCTGCACATGCCCACTCCTGAACTTCCCCCCCCCAACAGGGGGAAAATTCTGCCCCTGAATTTCGTAGCTACCGTGCAAATACAACAATTTAATCTTTCAATGCATTTTAGTAGTGAGGCCATCAGTGAGATGCCATTTCCATGAAACTAACAGCAGAGTGGCGCATCTAATAGAACAGCTTATGAGCAATCGTATTTAACTATGCATCTACCCTGAAGTTGCTGTACTATTTACACATGAATAATGGCAAGCGCCATTCACCTCACTGTTATCCTGACAGCAAAATCTGGAGTGAGTTGAAAATTTCAATTGGGTCCAACTGGGAATTGGATGCAAAGGGGAGCAGATGTGGTGAATGAGTTGACTTAACCTGTATGTCGCCTAGTTACCAGTGACACAGGTCTAGCACTTACACACCTTTGTACTTGTAAATGCTTTGTGGGGATGGAATACCTTTGCAAGGGGGAAGGGACCATTTATTTGGGGAGAGAGACTGTGAGGTTCTTAAGCAAATTGATAAAGGGAGTGACAAGGTATTGGAGGTGTTGGCAGGCTTCAAAGTAGACAAATCTCCAGGTCCGGATAATTTGTGTCCCAGACTGTTGAGGGAAGCAAGGGAGGAGATCACATGGGCTCTGACGCAAAATTTTTAATTCCTCTCTGGCCACGGGGGACATGCCAGGGAACTGGAGAACAGCTAATGTGGTTCCACAATTTAAGAAGCATTGTAGAGATAAGCCAGGGAACTACACGTCAGTGAGTCTCACGTCAGTGATAGGGAAACTATTGGAGAAAATTCTGAAGGAGAGAATCTATCTCCACTTGGAGAAGCAAGTTTGGTCAGGGATAGTCAGCATGGCTTTGTCAGAGGGAGGTCATGCCCAACAAATTTGATTGAATTTTTTGAGGAGGTGACCAGGCGTATAGATGAGGGTAGTGCAGTTGATGTAGTTTATATGGATTTCAGCAAAGCCTTTGACAAGGTCCCACATGGGAGACTTAAAAGAAAGCAAATGCACATGGGATACAGGGTAATTTGATAAGGTGGATTCAAAATTGGCTTAGTTGTAGGAGACAGAGGGTGATGACAGAAGAATGCTTTAGTGACTGGAAGTCAGTGTCCAATGGCGCACCACAGGGATCTGAGCTGGGTCCCCTATTATTTGTCATTTATATAAATGACATAGATGACTATGTGGGGGGTAGGATTAGTAAGTTTGCAGATGACACAAAGATTGGTCGGGTGGTTAATAGTGAGGTTGAGTGTCTTGGGCTACATGAAGATATAGACGGGATGGTCAAATGGGCAGATAAGTGGCAGATGGAATTTAACCCTGAAAGGTGTGAGGTGATACACTTTGGAAGGAGCAACTTGACAAGGAAGTATTCAATGAACGGCATGACACTAGGAAGTTCTGAGGAACAAAGGGGCCTTGGCGTGTGTGCCCATGGACCTCTGAAGGCGGAGGGGCTTGTTAGTGGGCTGGTGAAAAAGGCATTTGGGACACTTATCTTTATCAATCGAGGCATAGATTACAAAAGTAGGGAGGTCATGTTGGAAACAAAAACAAAAATACCTGGAAAAACTCAGCAGGTCTGGCAGCATCTGCGGAGAGGAACACAGTTAACGTTTCGAGTCCGAATGACTCTTCAACAGAACTAAGTAAAAATAGAAGAGAGGTGAAATATAAGTTAGTTTAAGGGGGGGTGGGACAAGTAGAGCTGGATAGAGGGCCAGTGATAGGTGGAGATAACCAAAAGATGTCACAGACAAAAGGACAAAGAGGTGTTGAAGGTGGTGATATTATCTAAGGAATGTGCTAATTAAGGGTAGAAATCAGGACAAGCAAGGTACAGATAGCCCTAGTCGGGGTGGGGTGGGGTGAAGGAATCGAAAAAGGCTAAAAGGTAGAAATAAAACAATAGATGGAAATACATTTAAAAATAATGGAAGTAGGTGGGAAAAGAAAAATCTATATAAATTATTGGAAAAAAAACGGGGGGGAAATCAGAAAGGGGGTGAGGATGGAGGAGAGAGTTCATGGTCTAAAAGTGTTGAACTCAATATTCAGTCCTGAAGGCTGTAAAGTGCCTAGTCGGAAGATGAGGTACTGTTCCTCCAGTTTGCGTTGAGCTTCACTGGAATATTGCAGCAAGCCAAGGACGGACATGTGGGCATGAGAGCGGGGTGGAGCGTTGATATGGCAAGCGACAGGGAGGTCTGGGTAATGCTTGTGGACAGACTGAAGGTGTTCTGCAAAGCGGTCACCCAGTCTGCGTTTGGTCTCTCAAATGTAGAGGAAACTGCATTGGGAGCAATGAATGCAGTAGACTAAATTGAGGGAAGTGCAAGTGAAATGCTGCTTCACTTGAAAGGAGTGTTTGGGCCCTTGGACGGTGAGGAGAGGGGAAGTAAAGGGGCAGGTGTTGCACCTTCTGCGGTTGCATGGGAAGGTTCCATGGGAGGGGGTTGAGGTGTAGGGTGTGATGGAGGAGTGGACCAGGCTGTCCCGGCGGGAACGATCCCTGTGGAATGCCCACATGTCCATCCTTGGTTTGCTGCATTGTTCCAGTGAAGCTCAACACAAACTGGAGGAACAGCACCTCATCTTCCGACTAGGCACTTTACAGCCTTCTGGACTGAAAATTGAGTTCAACAATTTTAGATCATGAACTCTCTCCTCCATTCCCACCCCCTTTCCGATCCCCCCCTTTTTTTTCCAATAATTTATATAGATTTTTCTTTTCCCACCTACTTCCATTATTTTTAAATGTATTTCCATCCATTGTTTTATCTCTACCTTTTAGCCTTTTTCGATTCCTTCACCCCACCCCACCCCCACTGGGGCTATCTGTACCTTGCTCGTCCTGCTTTCTACCCTTAATTAGCACAGTCCTCAGATAATATCACCACCTTCAACACCTCTTTGTCCTTTTGTCTGTGACATCTTTTGGTTTTCTCCACCTATCACTGGCTCTCTATCCAGCTCTACTTGTCCCACCAGCCACCCCACCCCCCCAAACTAGTTTATATTTCACCTCTCTTCTATTTTTGTTGAAGGGTCATTTGGACTCAAAACGTTAAATGTGTTCCTCTCCACAGATGCTGCAAGACCTGCTGAGTTTTTCCAGGTATTTTTGTTTTTGTTTTCGATTTCCAGCATCCGCAGTTTTATGTTTTTATTTTAGGTCTTGTTGGAGTTGTATAGAACCTTGGTGAGGCCACAGCTGGAGTACTGTGTGCAGTTCTGGTCGCCATGTTATAGGAAGAATATGATTGCACTGGAGGGGGTGCAGACGAGATTCACCAGGATGTTGCCTGGGATGAAACATTTAAGTTATGAAGAGAGGTTGGATAGACTTGGGTTGTTTTCGTGGGAGCAGAGAAGACTGAGGGGCGACCTGATCGAGGTGTACAAGATTATGAGGGGCATGGACAGGGTGGATAGGGAGCAGCTGTTCCCCTTAGTTGAAGGGTCAGTCACGAGGGGACATAAGTTCAAGGTGAGGGGCAGGAGGAAAAACCGTTTTACCCAGAGGGTGGTGATGGTCTGGAATGTACTGCCTGGGAGGGTGGTGGAGGCGGGTTGCCTCACATCCTTTAAAAAGTACCTGGATGAGCACTTGGCACATCATAATATTCAAGGCTATGGGCCAAGTGCTGGTAAATAGGATTAAGTAGGTAGGTCAGGTGTTTCTCACGTGTCGGTGCAGACTCGACGGGCCGAAGGGCCTCTTCTGCTTTGTGTGATTCTGTGATTTATTTGAAACTAATTATTTTTTAAAATGCTCTATGACTGTGTGCACTGCTGGCAAGGCATGAGTGGTCCAATTGTGAATGATGTACTGCTTCAGTTAAATGTAGGCCAGTCAAGGTTGGATTGGCAAGTTTCCTTCCCTGTAGGAGATTAGTAAATGACTCGGGTTCTTTCCATCAATCTGCAATTTTCTTTTTTTTTCTCGATTCTGCCAGTTCAGAAATAATTTGCTGACATTGGAACTTTGGATTCCTCATGTGGTACAATAACCACTACACAACTATATACTATGCCTCTCTTTACAACAATAATATAAGCTTCAACCAGTCCCATTGGACCAGAATAGTATTGGTGTACATAAGATCACCAAGTTAATTGCTTGAAAATTAATCATTTTGACTCGAGCTATAATTCCTAATAAGGTCAATGTTTTAAAATACATTTATCTCCATTATAGTATGATTATGTTTGTGATGAAGGGTGAGAGTGAAGAGGCTGCTTATATTAGTGTAAGAATCTAAGTAATTCACTGCATAATGATTGCCTTCATAAAGCTTGAGGAACTAATAAATTCTGCATATTTTCAAAAACAATTGTACAAATTTCTGTTTATGGTTTTTATAAGCTATGTACCCAACATATTTTACTCTACTTAATTAGCGTAGGGGCTAGACCTTTAACCTCAGGAACTGATCAATTATGAGTACCTGGCACATGCAAAGTAACTATTTGCTTGGCTGACCATTTATTTAAGTTTTTGCCATTGTTTGGGCTGATGTCAAGTGTTCTGCTTTTGATCTTTGGCCAAAACATCTCTCTGGTAAATTTCAATTATGTGATAATAAACCTTTCTGGGTGATAAGGAAATATCCATTCTGATGACCATAAGTGCAGTTTAATATTGCCAGTTGGACAAAATGGGAAAATAATTATGATTTAAGGAATTGCTGTGCCAAAAATTGAAAAAAAAAATCAGAAGGAAATCAGTTACCAAGGAAGCACTGCAATCAGCTGGAGAACAGTGCCTGTTCACACTCAGCTTGAAATCGCACACTATCATATTGGAAATAAACACTTTCGAAATTTCTCATTACACTGTTTTAATGAAGCCATTACCCTGTTTAAGATAAATGGGTTATTTCACTAACATGATTGTTAATAACATCACACATCGCAATTTGAGCCAACAAGACATTCATGGGTGACTCCTTGCTGATACACAGCCAAATAGACAGAGAAGAAGAGTCATACGGTCTCGAAACATTAACTGTTTCTCTCCTCACAGATGCTGCCAGACCTGCTGAGTTTTTCCAGAATTTCCTGTTTTTATTTCGAATAGACAGTGTTAGTAGAAGAAAGATTTGCATATATATAGCAACTTTTATGAGCTCAGGACATCCCAAAGTGCTTTATAGCCAATTAAGTACTTTTGAATTGTGGTCACCATTATAATATAGAAAAAGTGATTGCCAATTTGCACGCATTAATATCACAGAAGCAGCAATAAGATACATGGCCAGATTAACTATTTCAGTAATGTTGGTTGAAGAATAAATATTAGCTAGGCCACTGTCTTCATACTAGTGAATTTTCACTTTTACTTAATTTTCATCCTGATTTTATTCTATTTAACTTGCAGTAAAGACTTGAATTTTGACCTAATTGCATTCTATCATCCTGTAGTGAAAAGTCAAGTTCAATAAAATAAGGTTACAAAGACGTAAATGAAGAATAAATTGCATTCCGTTAATCTCGCCATCATATCAAAGATGAACCCACGACCTTTAACATCTAGAAGGACAAGGGCAGCAGATAGATGGGAACACCACCACCTGGAAGTTCCCCTCCAAGCCACTCACCATCCTGACCTGGAAATATATCACCGTTCCTTCATTGTCACTGGGTCAAAATCCTGGAACTCCCTTCCTAACAGCACTGTGGGCGTACCTACACCATAGGGACTGCAGCGGTTCAAGGAGGCAGCTCACCACCACCTTCTCAAGGGCAATAGGGATGGGCAATAAATGCTGGCCTAGCCAGCGACGCCCACATCCCGTAAATTAATTTTTAAAAATGTGGGCGTCACTGGCTGGGCCAGTATTTATTGCCCATCCCAAATTGCCCTTGAGAAGATGGTGGTGAGATGCCTTCTTGAACGGCTGCAGTTCATGTGGTGTAAGCACACCCACAGTGCTGTTAATAACCCCTCTATCCCAAGTACAAATTTAAGCAAAAGCATAAGTTTGAAAAAAACAACATTGTCCTTGTCCCACCCACCCCTTGCTCAAAACCTATTACATCACTAACTTTTCTGATGAAAAGTCATCGACCTGAAATATTAACTCTACTTCTCTCCACAGATGCTGCCTGACATGCTGATTATTACTAGAATGCTCTGCTTTTGTTTGATTTCCAGTATCCGCAGTATTCTGGCTTTTCATGTAGAGACTAATAGAATTACATTTCTTTTTTCATTTGCAGCGTGGCAATCCAATTTTTTCAAGCTAGATAAGCACAGCAGAATAACGGAATGCAATAAATTCACATTTCGGTTCTTTGTTGTATGCTAACTTTCACCTTGGTGGTGTTCTGTTTATATGAAAATGAAAGGTCATTCGGGCCAGTTTGTGGATACTTTTGGTGCCCTGGTTGCGGGGTGAGGGGCTGGTGTTAGATGTTCAATGGAAATTGAGTGAAACTGACAAACTCTTTTCGTGGAAGATCGTCAAGGCCGATAAAGGAAAGGAAACTTGGATTCCGTCTACCTCAAGTAGAAAGTTAGTGGGCTAGCCTGCTGTACATTCAAGCCCCTTTCTCAAAGGAAGCATTATACCAGAATCCTCAAGGTTGTAGCACTTCAGTGAACCAACATGGCTGCTGTACTTGGTTCTTCTACGTGATTCGCCACATGCCGAATCTCTGATTTTTCTTTGTTATTTGGGCAGGCACAAAACAAAGAGATGCACATTCCCACGGAGAGAACAGAACTACCAGCAGCATCAACACCTCATCAAGGATAGGGCCATCCAGAAGGGATATTGCATTTTTTTTTAATGGGCTTCCAAATGGGCACTAAATATCTGTAGCAACAAACAGATATTTAACCTGCATTATTTTGGGTGGGGGGGGCACTGATCAGTGCTGGGTGCATAGTCTGGGGGCTAGTCGGGGGGTGGGAGTTAGTCGGAGGGTGTGGGGAGGGTATAGCTGGGGCTGTGGCTATAATCAGGGGTGGAGGGATTGTTGGGTGGGAGGCCAAGGTGGGGGGGCTGTCTGCTGGTGAGGGGGGTGGGGGGTAGTCGACAGAGTCTAGGAGCTGGGGTGTTGGGCGTTCAGGTGGTAAGGGGGAGTGGGGAGGTAGTCAGGGCGTTGGGGGGATAGCGGGGGGAAGGGGTATAGTCAGGGAAATGGGGGCGTAGTTGGAGTCCAGTGAGGAGGTTAGAACTGGTTTTAATCCTAACTTTTCCTGGGTAACTAATGCACTAAGAGAGTCGGAACCATCTGAAGTCTCTGACTTTAAATCAGAGTTTCGAAGGATTCCAGGCCTCCAATGGAAGTTGAAACTTCCCCAACATCCTGTCATCCCGGGCAGTCATGGAAACTTCTAGGTGGGGGGTGGCTGGTAGCATCATATCTTCCTGTGTATGACCCTCTGGAAAAAGGAAGATCTGGGTCCTTGATGTTCACACTCAATGATGTGGGCACAGGTGTCGAGTAGAGCTGATTTTATTTGATCCCACTATTCTGGAATTGAATTGAATGTATGAAGATTTTTCAAATTGGTTGTGAGCTGCACTTGGAAAGTCTCTCTTTGGTGGGGCTGCCTTAAGGCTGAGTCATTGATCTTCCTCTTGGACTTTTGGGTCTTGCGATGTCTTGGTGCTAGGTTGACGTTCATCACCAATCAGACAAGTCTGTGATCGCCCAACAGGCATCAGTTCCCCGTGTGGATCGTGTGATACAGACATCGCTTAGATCTTTGACCTGAACAATGACATAATCCAGGAGGTGTCAATGCTTTGATCTAGGATTTCTCCATGAGGTCTTGTATTTGTCCTTCTTACAGAAGAGGGTATTTGTTATAATGAGGCCGTGCCAAGCACACTTTGTCAGCTGGACGATGCCATTTGTATCGGCTTTTCCCACGCCAGTTTTCCCAATGGTTCCTCTCCAGACGTTGGCGTCATGGCCAACCCTGGCATTGAAGTCCCCCAGATGGAGGACCTTTTCTTCTTTTGGGATGGCATTGAGGACTTCATCAAGGTCAGAATAGAACATTTCCTTCTTCACTGGAGTCAAGAATTGGGACATAAGCACTGGTGACAGTGGCATATTGGTTAGGGCTAAGCCCTAGGTGAAGTGTCATGAGCCTTTCATTTATACAATTGGGGAGTTCTGGCATTGCATCCAAGATCCTATTCTGGATGGCAAAACCAATTCTGTGGACACAGGGGCCATCGGCAGGCTTTTCTTTCCAATAGAAGGTGTATGCCCCTGGTTATTCCTTCACCTGCCCCTCCCCTGGGAGGCAGGACTCACCGAGGGTGGCGATGCCAGTTTTGAGTCTTGATAACTCACGTGATACAATTGCAGTTCTTCTTTCCAGACGGTCATCCTGAGATTATCCATGGGCAGAATTTTGCTGTCGGCAAGCAGGGGGCGGGGCCCGTTCGCTAGCGCGTAAAATGACGCGGGATGATGTCGGGCAGAACAACTGACGTCATCCTGGCCCATTTAAATTTTCAGGAAGGCGGGGCGCCGATCTGTCAATGGCCAATTGAGGCCATTGACAGGATCAGTTATATAATTAAAGGACCTGCCCGTTCAACCTTAAGGTTGGCGGACAGGCCAGGAGCCCCGGCGGCTAATAGATAAAACATGAAACCTCATCCAGCGGCGGGATGAAATTTCATGCAGGGCTTTAAAAAGTTTAATAAAGTTATGATGTAAATGATGAACATGTCCGATCTCATCTGACATTGTTAGGGAATTTTTTTCTCTATTTTTCAAAGTGGAAGCGATCTCCCTGAGGCAGCACTTTGTCTCAGGGGGATGTGCTCTCTTTCGTGTGCATGTGCGAAAGAGCGCACTCTCGCTTTTGGGGAATCCCCCCCGGCCCACACAGGGAGCGCATAGCGCTTCCCGCCGGATGTCAGGTAAAATGGCGGCGGGGCTCACTTCTCTGGCAGGAATCAGCTCCGCGCCCGCTGGGGATTGGGTCGGGCCCGCCCACACCCGACAGGCAGAAAATTTTACCCCATGAGTGTTCTCTCATTCCAAGGTGCAAAATTTAAAGTTTCCTTTCTTTGACCACAAAGATGGTGATCCCACTGGGTGTGATTCCACAGCCAGGAGTAAGTGGGACAGTCTATGTTTAGGGCACCTTTTCTAGACCCCACTCCCACTTTGGGATGAGCAGAAGATATCTTCTAGAGGACTGCTCAGCTACAGTTACTGCTTTCCAAAGACACCTCTGTCCCAACATAGGTATCCAGCAATCTTCATGCATCTGTCACCAGGGACTCCCAGGTTCACAGACCTGTCCCTGTCACCAATTCTCCATTGCCACAGGACTTGGCAAATAGGTCCTGGTAGAAACCTGTACGTGACTTTGTTTAATATGAGGACCTTGGGATGTCGTCATTGTCCACATGATTTTGATGGAAGCATTGTGAACTGTGAGGAGGATCGTGTAAAACTTCAAAAGGACATAAACAAGTTGGTGAATGGACTGACAGGTGGCAGATGAGGTTCAATGCAGAGAAATGTGAAGTGATTCATTTTGGTAGGAAGAACATGGAGAGACAATATAAAATTAAGAGCACAATTCTAAAGGGGGTGCAGGATAGAGGGACCTGGGTGGGTATGTGCATAATTCATTGAATGTGGCAGGACAGGTTCAGAGAGCGGTTAATAAAACATACAGTATCCTAGGCTTTGTTAATAAGGGCATAGAGTACAAGAGCAAGGAGTTTATGTTGAACTCATATAAGACACCAGTTTGGCGTCAGCTAAAGTATTGCGTCCAGCTCCAGGCACCACACTTTAGGAGAGATGTGAAGGCATTGGAGAGAGTGCAGAAAAGATTCACGAGAATGGTTCCAGGGATGAGGAACTTCAGTTATGAAGATGGATTGGAGAAATTAGGTCTGTTTTCCTTGGAGAAAAGAGGGCTGAGAGGAGATTTGATAGAGGTATTCAAAATCATGAGGGGTCTGGACAGAGTAGATAGGGAGAAACTGTTCCCATTCGTGAAAGAATCAAGAATGAGAGGCCACAGATTTAAAGTAATTGGTAAAACAAGCAAAAGTGATATGAGGAAAGTCTTTCACGCAGCAAGTTGTTCAAAATGCACTGCCTGAGAATGTGGTGGAGGCAGCTTCAATTGAAGCATTCAAAAGGGACATGAAGAGGAAGAATGTGTTACGGGGAGAAGGTGGGGGAATGGCATACGAACATGCAAATTAGGAACAGGAGCAGGCCTCTTGGCCCTTCAAGCCTGTTCTGCCATTCAATAAGATCATGGCTGATCTGATTGTAACCACAATCCCACATTCCTACCTAATCCCCAATAACCTTTCACTCCTTGCTTGTCAAGAATCTATCTACCTTTGTCTTAAAAATATTCAAAGACTCTGCTTCTACCACCTTTTGAGGAAAGGAGTTCAAAGACTACAGCCTTCTGAGAGAAAAAAATTCTCCTCATCCCTGTCCTAAATGGCAACATTTATTTTTAAACAGTGGCCTCTATTACCAGATCTGCCCACAAGAGGAAACTTCCTCTCCACATCCACCCTGTCAAGACCCCTCAGGATCTTTTATGTTTCAATCATGTTGCCTCTTAATCTTCTAAACTCTAACAGATACAAGCCTGGCCTGTCCAACCTTTCCTCATAAGACAACCCACCCAATCCAGGTATTAGTTTGGTAAACCTTCTCTGAACTGCTTCCAACACCTTTACATCCTTCCTTAAGTAAGGAGATCAATACTGTACACAATACTTCAGATGTGGTCTCACCAATGATCTGTATAACTGAAATATAACCTCCCCACTTTTGTATTCAATTCCCCTCACAATAAATTATAACATTCTATTTGCTTTCCTAATTACATGCTGTACCTGCATACTAGCCTTTTGCAATTCATGCACAAGGACACTCAGATCCCTCTGCATCTTAGAGCTCTGCAATCGTGCACCATTTAGATAATATGCTTATTTTTAATTTTTCCTGCCAAAATGAATGATTTCGCACTTCTTCACATTATACTCTATTTGCCAGGTCTTTGCCCACTCACTTAATCTATCTATGTTCCTCTGTAGCCTCCTTGTGTCCCCTTCACATCTTACTAGCCTACCTATCTTTGTACCATCAGCAAATTTAACTGCCAAACCTTTGGTCCCTTTATCCAAGTCATTTATATAAATTGTGAAAAGGAGGCTCCAGCACTGATCCCTGTAGCACACCACATCTTGCCAATCAGAAAAAGACCCATCTATTTCCTGTTAGCTAGCCAATCTTCTATCCATGCCAATATGTTGCCCCCTACACATGAGCTTTTAGTTTTTGCAATAACCATTAATGTAGCACCTTATCAAATGCCTTCTGGAAATCTAAATACATTAAGTCGACTGGTTTCCCTTTATCCACAGCATATGTTACTTCTTCAAAGAACTCCAATAAATTGGTTAAATATGATTTTCCTTTCACAAAACTATGTTGACTCTGCCTTATTACTCTGAATTTTTCCAAGTGCCCTGCTATAACGTCTTCAATAATAGCTTCTAACATTTTCTCTATGACAGATGTTAAGCTAACTAGCCTGTAGTTTCCTGCTTTCTGTTTCCCTTTTTGAATAAAGGAGTTATATTCACTATTTTCCAATCTAATGGAGCCTTCCCCGAACCTAGGGAATTTTGGAAAATTAAAACCATCAACTATCTCACTAGCCATTTACTTTAAGACCCTAGGATGAAGTCCATCAGGACCAAGGGATTTCTCAGCCTGCAGCTCCAACAATTCTCTCAGTACCACTTCCCTGGTGATTGTAATTTTCCCGAGTTCCTCCCTCCCTTTCATTTCCTGATTTACAGCTATTTCTGGGATGTTATTTGTTCCTCTATATTGAACACCAATGCAAAATACCTGTTCAGTTTATCTGCCTTCTCCTCAATTTTCATTATTAATTTCCCAGACTCACTTTCTATAGGACCAATGCTGACTTTGTTAATGCTTTTCTTTTTTAAATATCTATAGAGACTTTTACTATCTGCCTTTATATTTCTAGCTAGCTTTCCCTCGTATTCTAATTATTCCTTCCATACCAATCTTTTGGTCATTTTTTTGTTTTTTTTTAATTCTGTCCAATCTTCTGACCTGTCACCCATCTTTGCACAACTATATATTTTTTCTTTAAGTTTGAAACTATTTTAAATTTTTTCTAGATAACCACAGGTGGCGGGTCCACCCCTTGGAATATTTCTTTCTCGTTGAAATGTATCTATTCTGTATATTCTGAAATATCCCTGTAAGTGTCTGCCACTGCATCTCTGTTGACCTACCCCTTAATCTAATTTGCCAATTCACTTTAGCTAGCTGTGCTTTCATGCCCTCATAATTGCCATATTTAAGTTTAAAATACTAACCTTGGACCCATTCTTCTCTCTCTCTCAAACTGAATGTAAAATTCAATCATATCATGATCATCAGGCTTCAGAAGTGATCATCAGGCATCTCAAAACAATCACCATCACCAGGGAAAAGATACTAGGGCAACTATTAGACCTAAAGGCTGACAAGTCCCCAGGACCTGATATGGCCTGCATCCTAGGATCTTAAAAGAAGTGGCTGCAGAGATGATTAGGTGCATTGGTTGTAATCTTCCAAAATTCCTTCGATTCTGGAAAGAGCTCAGTAGTACAGAGGGATTTAGGTTTCCTGGTACATGCAACACATAAAGTTAGTATGTAGGTACAGCAAGTGATTAAGAAGGCGAATGAAATGTAGGTGTTTATTGCAAGGGGAATGGAATAAAAAAGTAGGAAAATTTTACCCCAGCTGTACAGGGCTTTGGTGAGACCGCATCTGGAGTACTGTGTAAAGTTTTCATCTCCTTTTTTGAAAAAGGATGTAATTGCATTAGAAACAGTACAGAGAAGGTTCACTCAACTCATTCCTGGGATGAAGAGCACATCTTGTGAAGAAAGGCAGAACAAGTCGGGCCTATACCTATTGGAGTTTAGAAGAATGAGAGGTGATATCATTGAAACATATAAGATCCTGAGGGGTCTTGATAGAGTGAATTTTGGGCAGATGTTTCCTCTTGTGGGAGAGACTAGAACTAGGTACCTGGTTTAAAAATAAGAGGTCTCCCTTTTAAGACGAAGATGAGGACATTTTGTTTCTTGCATCATTAGTCTCTTCCACAGAAAGCATTAGAGGCTGGATCATTGAACTTATTCAGGCGTGAGTTAGATAAATTTTTGATAGACAAGGGAGTTAAGGGTTATGGGGGGCAGACAAAAGGGTGGAGTTGAGACTACAGACAGATCAGCCATGATCTTATCAAATGGCAGAGCAGACTCCCGTGATCTCCCCCGAGCTGCGGTTGCACTGTCTAGCGGAAGTAACTCCCACAGGTGGAGGATTAAGATGGCCCAGTGCAGGAAGGCACACTGCAGGCTGCAGTTGAGCTATTGGTTCCCGTGCATCTCCCAATCACAAAGCAAGTTAAATCTGGGTGAATTCGATTCAAACTTTGCTAGGAATCCATGCACATGTTTCTGGGATGTGGTATAAGTCCTTTCTATTAAGGTTTGACAGTGAAGAGGTGAACTGGGGACTGAAATGATTACACTCTTGCTGTCTGTTGTGACTGTATGCCCTGTGGAAGTTGAATTGTCTTCCATTCAAGTATGTCTCTCATATTGCTGCTAACAATCCTGGGTGAATTGGATAAGGAGGCTCCTGTGTCACAAAATGAAGCATTGACAAGTTCCCTGTGGTGGCAGTGTACAGGGTGACAGCCACTCTAGCCTATGACAGAACCTAGGGGTGAAATTTTACGGACCCCTCGCAACAGGGGTGGGGCTATAAAATGAGGCGAGCCATTGACTTCAGTGGGACCGTAAAATCCCGCCGGCTAAAATTCCGCCCTGGAAATGTAAACATCAGAGCAATCTTCACTTTTGTTGCCACAATTAAGACAATTCTATTGGTTGACCATGTGTCCAGACCTGGATGTAGCAGATATGGTAGTTTTTTGACTATATCTTTGTTAATAGCCTAGATTTTTTTCCCCCTCGATGTTGAAGTGCCCTTGTGTTCCCCGACCTGCCTCAGCTGCATCCACCTCTCCCAATGGGGCTGCCGGCGGCTCTATAGCTACCAGCCCTATGGGGAGAATTTTCTCTCCGTCCAATGGGCCAGTTGGGAGTGGGCGCATGCGTGCACAGAGCCAATCGCCAACCGTGATCGGCTGCGCGCAGCCATTTTACATGGATGGGCCAATTAAGGCCTGCCCAGCATATCGCTCACCCAGAAGTGCTCAGTGCTACCTGTACAGGTGGGGGGAGGAAGGAGAGTCGGGGCCTGCACTCTTTCATTGTAAATCATTGAAAAAAAGAGAAAATAATATTATTCAGACATGTCCCCTCATAGCAGTGTCACATGAGCTGGGACATGTTTATAAATTTTGATAAAACTTTTTATTTCATTCATAAACCCTTCATGAAACCTCATCCCGCCCGTGGATGAGGTTTCATGAAAATTGCGAAGGCCGCCTGGGCTTTTTGCCAGCCCGCCAACCTGACAAGTACTTAAATTAGTTTATTAATGGCCTTAACAGGCCTTTGACAGTTCGGCAGGCACGCAGCCAACTCCGTTGCGCACCCGCCGAACTAAAGATCAGAATGACGCATGGTGACATCAGGACACACGCCCAACGTCACTGTGCGTCATTTTACACGCCAGCGTATGGGGCCCACCCCTGTATGCCAAACAGAAGATTCTGCTCTATGAGTAGATCAGTAGTATCGATCAATCTCCCTCCCGGCAAATGTGGGCTCGGGAGCCCCATTAGGTTCAGACACAACAGGAAATTTTGCCCCTTAACCCTGATTCTCTCTCCATTGATGCTGCCAGGCTTGTTGAATATTTCCAGCATTTTCTCTCTTTATTTTAAATGGAAAGGTGTCTTTACAAGGGGAAATCAACAGCGTAAAATGTAATAGAACAAAAAAAACCGGCCCATTCTTCATTCTTGACTTTTAGCCTTTTAGCTTAGTTAAAAACAGAAGCCTGAATTCCTGCACTTCTCAAATTTAAACCTAAAGCTGTTCGCTCTCAAACAATGATTACTTTTGTTTTACAGTAGCCTTCCCCTGAATCAGAATGAGGTGATGTCACCCACCCTGTTGCTGTGGGGAGAGAAGGAAGAATTTCTGGAATTCAGAATGGCCGAAGTCACAAAGACATATGTGAGGAATTACTTCAGACTGAATATTGTGCCCAAGGCCAGCCACTGGCTTCAACAGGACCAACCAGAAACAGTTAATAATTTAATCTGGGCATTTTTAAAGGAGGTTGACCAGTAAAACATGTTGTCACTGATGATATGATTTAAGACGAGAAGATTTTGCGACAGTTCCAGTGTCAAAAGTAAATGTTTTTCTGTGTCGCTTAACTCTAGCCAATCCCCCTTTACATGTGCTGTCTGAAATCTTTCAGTGGTGCTGAATGAAGGTCTGCTTGTAAGGTTCGTACTTTGTTCAAGCACTATTTATTAGGCTACATGTAATTCTGCGCAGTAACCATTTAAAGCTGTGGTGTCCCTTTACAAAATGTGCATTAACAATAATAAGTGTGTGTGTGTGTGCTTGTATATACATATATATATATCTATATAGATAGATATGTCTATGTGTATATGTGTGTATATATAAAATTAAGATTCCTAAATTACAAATGACCACATTTCTGTGTACTTGGACTGACCGAGGGGTGAAACAAAGAAGAATGCCGCAGAGAGTATTTGACAAGACATATAAAACTTTTTAAAGTTTTTCTGTTTTCAGTGTGGAGCTGGGGGGAGAAGCAAGGAGGGTGTGTGGGGGATATAAGGAATGTGGCAGCTTTAAATGGAAAGAGGTCCGACATATCTTTTGAGACAGCATTTTAGCGTATATGTTCCTGAATCTTTGCACATGAAAACACCAGCCTTAAAACTTGTAATTAAGAAACAATGATGTCACCATATAAATGACTGATACATGCTCTTTACTGTTTTCATTCACTTGGTGGTGCCTTCCACTGCTTTCTTACTGAAAACAAAACAAGAGTGCCATTTCTGAAAATTCAAATGGGGATGTTTATATTTTATATTTATAAGTTGTATAGATTGATGTTTTTATTGACAAAGATCATGTATTGAAAATAATGCTGTAACTACAATCTGGTCTCCATATAGAGTGTTTATTCATCCATAGAATATTGGAAACATATTATCTACCTGGTATATTCCTGGAACAACAATGCTGTGAATATGGTTGTAGCTGATTTTCTAAGTAGGAACAAATCTGTGCAATGCTCCATCTACTGGACCAATTGAGAACAGATCAGCCTCACCTATATGAAATGGTTGGGTATGTGTGAAAGATAGTCTTCAGGTTTGAACCTATATGTTCAGGAGATAAGCAGCTGGAATTCCCTTATAGTGTTCTCCTGATCAACCACCATAACCTCATTTTACATACTGCCAACCTTCTGCCAACAATAATACAGCTAATCTGGAGAAACTTAGTAAAATTCCCAGCAAAGCAGTTTAAGGCTTCACCTACACAGTGGTCTGACTAGGAGATGCCCAGAGTTTTTTCTGAAGGGAAGAAGGGAGGTGGAGAACAAGTCAAAAACGTATCTTGCGGAGTCAAAAACCCAGACTTTAAAACCAAACTGCAATTACCAACAATTGACATCCAGTTAAGTTCGTGGACGGACACAGAGTCCCAACATTCCTAATCCCAGATGAGATATCTACCCATTTAACTAATGGTTTTGTTTTGCACTTCCAACATTAAGTTCATGCGTGGACACTAATTCTCCATTTCCCTAATCCCTGTTAATATATCAACCTATTTGGCTAATTATTAATTCCAACATTTAGCTCAGAACACATGATTTAAAAAAAGAAAAATCCTGCATGATAGCATATTAGCTTTCATACAGTGTACTGCTAAGGTCATCGATATAAATTAATGACATCTAAGTATGCCATTTCTCTTTATACCGGTTCTGCCAATTCTCAACTGAGCCATTGGGGGGATAGGTCAACAGCTAGGTGGACAGTGGGGGGAAACCATTGGTATTTCCTCTACTTTGCTTAATCTGAAATAGTTGGTTTACCTTATTAATCAAGTGTGAAGTTTAATGGACCACTGGGAGGACTGTGACCTATTTGCTTGCCTTCCTCCCACAGTGTTCAGATGCCAGTGTTCTATAAAAAACAAACCTTTAAAATAGTCTCCTACAAAGCATGTTCAAGATGTGTTCAAAGATCAGAAAATATAAATACAATCAAAATGTAAGAGTAAATTCACTGAACCCTTGCTCCTACAGGTTGGGAAATTGAGCTGCAACCCACATTCCCTTCAGTGCTGGGAGCACAGATCCAGTGAGTTTATCCAGTAATGAATTTGTATTTCAGATGTATCAACACTTCAGATACGAAATCTTTTGGTGACATTGCACAATGGAATTCATGTTGATAACAATTTATGTTTTGCTGCTAGTTTCTAAGATTGAAAGTGATTGCACACACAATTTTTACTTAATATATTGATTGTACTTTCCATAAAACGCAAATATATATTTTCTGCCTTAATTAAATATTTTCATGGGGCACCCTTGCATCACAAACTTAAATCATACCAGGACAGCAGGCACATGGGAACACCACCACCCAGAAGTTCCCCTCCAAGCCACACACCATCCTAACTTGGGACTTTATCGCCATTCCTTTACTGTCACTGGGTCAAAATCCTGAAACTCCCTTCCTAACAGCACTGTGGGAATAGCTACACCAGATGGAATGCAGCAGTTCAAGAAGGTGGATCACCACCACCTTAGTCAAGGGCAATTAGGGATGGACAACAAATGCTGGCCTAGCCAGCGATGTCCACATCCCATGAAATATTTTTTTTTAAATTAGCTTAGGAGTGAGCTGGAGTTCTGTGTACTTTTCAGTGCAAATCATGCTAAGAGCACATAGGAATATTGATGATATTCCACACCCAACAAGATATTTACTTAATGAGGGGTTAATATTTTAACTGTGAGAGAGATTAATTATCTGCTTAAGGTCTGAGATTAAAGCATCCAACATTCTGCTCAGTGATGCCTCTATGACTACTTATTGAGTCCATGGGAGTGTGTTCACAGTTTAATAAAACTGTAGCAGTTGTTTGGTAGTCTAAAAAAATACACATTAAAAAAACAAAGTAAGGAAATTTCTGTTTACTAAACAGATTTATAATTAAACTTGCCAGTGCTGAAATCATCTACAGACAGTGCTGGTGAGAGTGACTGCCCTTGACATCAAGGCAGCATTTGACCGGGGTGTGGCATCAAGGACCCCTAGCAAAACTGGAGTCAGTGGGAATCAGGGGAAACTCTCTGCTGGTTGAAGTCATACTTAGCACAAAGGAAGATGGTTATGGTTGTTGGAGGTCAGTCATCTCAGTTCCAGAACATCACTGCAAGAGTTCCTCAGGGTAGTGTCCTCGGCCCAACCATCTTCAGCTGCTTCATCGATGATCTTCCATCATAAGGTCAGAAGTGGGGATGTTCGCTGATGATTGCACAGTGTTCAGCACTATACATGACTCCTCAGATACTGAAGCAGTCCATGTCCAAATGCAGCAAGACCTGGACAATGTCCAGGCTTGGCTGACATGTGGCAAGTAACATTCATGCCACACAAGCACCAGGCAATGACCATCTCCAACAAGAGAAAATCTAACCATCGCCCCTTGACATTCAATGGCATTACCATCGCTGAATCCCCCACTATCAACATCCTGGGGGTTACCATTGACCAGAAACTGAACTGGACTAGCCATATAAATATCGTGTCTACAAGAACAGGTGAGAAGCTAGGAGTCCTGTGGAGAGTAACTCACCTCCTGACTCCCCAAAGCCTGTCCACCATCTACAAGGCACAAGTCAGGAGTGTGATAGAATACTCTCCACTTGCCTGGATGAGTGCAGCTCCAACAAAACTCAAGAAACTTGACAACATCCAGGACAAAGCAGCCCACTTGATTGACACCCCCATCCACAAACACTCACTCCCTCCACCATCGATGCACAGTGGCAGCAGTGTGTACCATCTACAAGATGCATTGCAGTAATCACGAAGCCTTCTTAGACAGCACCTTCCAAACCCACGACCACTACCATCTGGAAGGACAAGGGCAGCAGACACATGGAAACACCACCACCTGGAAGTTCCCCTCCAAGTCACTTACCATCCTGACTTGGAAATATATCACCGTTCCTTCATTGTCGCTAGGTCAAAATCCTGGAACTCCCTAACAGCACTATGGGTGTACCTACACCACATGGACTGCAGTGGTTCAAGAAGGCAGCTCAACACCACCTTCTCAAGGGCAGTTAGGGATGGGCAATACATGCTGGCCTAGCCAGCAATGCCCACATCCCATGAATGAATAAAAAACTTACTGTTATTAACATTTACAGGTGATGAACCTGTGGAATACTAAGATACAAGCAAAATACTGTGAATGCTGGAAATCTGAAACAAAAACAGAAAATGCTGGAAAAACTCAGCAGGTCTAACAGCATGTGTCAAGAGAAAAAAAACAGAGTTAATGTTTTGAGGCCGTATGTCTCTTCTTCAGAGCCCAGTGGAATACAACAATTAAGAGGGAATTGGGAAGGAGCATATTAGTGGGTATGGGGATCGAGGATTAGAATAAGCTTTTCTGATTCTGCACATGCAAGCCCATATAGGGAGGGCCGAATCAGAAATCCCTGGCTGATAATTTCAGCTGGAGTTAGTGCAAACACAATGGCCCAAGTGGCCTCCTTCTCTGCTGAGATTTCTATGGTTTTCATGATACCGTGAGCTTATGTAACTACACGGTAAAGGCATTAGAATCTTTGTCTGCACTTCCATTCCTGTTTCCATAGACACTTCTGCAGGAAAATGATAGTTTTGAATCTCCATCCATTTAGCACATAATCTGACAGCGGTGTAACACATGTGTATTATGGAAATGTATTTTAATTATTGAGGGAGGTTAACAGAAGAAGTAGTTTTATTCAAGCATTCTTTAAACAATTTTGCCATTTAGCTAAAAATAAAATACCCACAAATTTACAAAAAGGAAGCTGCAAACACCTTGCATGTGCCAGTGTCTGTAAATATTAGCAGGTGTAAACACAGTCTATATGTGCTTATATATATAGTTATAGGAGAACATATATCCCCAGTTTTCACAGCATAGACATTCCTGTCAACATTTGGCTCAACTCCATTTTTCTGGGATCTTTAAAATGTGCAAGCTAGCCAATGCAAATTGAGCCCGTCTGATATCAAAAAGGACCACACTTTTGTACTTGGCATTCAGCAGCCAAACATATTGTGCTTAAGGGGATCACGGTGGCCCATTCAAAAGCCTCCTTGTGACGACCTCTCTGAGGCCAGGAGGAGCAAATCACCCACCCTTCCCCAACTTAATTCTGCCAGCTCAGCCTTGCAGAGAAGCTGCCAGATTCCCTGCCACCCCAGTCGGTGAACTGCCTTTCAGCACTGACAGTTCGCTGGTATTATTTTAGTGACCAATAAAATTGATCAGGCCTCCCACCTGTGACACTGTGTGGACCACATGATTATCTTATCTGGCATCACCTAAAACCGAAAATTGTCTCCATTATACCTCCTTGAGAGGTGCATCGTTGATTATATACTAGCAGTGACCACTATGTAGAAAGGGAAGTAAAATGGTAATAAGTCAAAAGTCAATGAACAAAATAGAAAGTATCAAAGTTCTGTCACTCTTGTGGGAAACACCTTCAAAACTGCTGAGTAGCCTATTAATTAACAGATGAAGGCAGGACTGTTAAAAGAACAACTGGTCTGACTGGTTACAAATCAACAAAACTTTTCAGCCATTTGTCTAGGTAATATCTAATAACAAGCTAATTACCAATTCTATCAGGGGAATGGCATGAGCTTGTGTACATTTTCCACCAGCCACGCTGTGTGACTGTTTCATCCCCACTGACATTTGATACCCTGCTGTCAAGTAAATTGGCAAAACTCACTGATTGGGAACTGGTAAGTTACAACAGGCGAGATATTCCAATGCCTGATTCCATGGTGATTGAGTTATTGCATCATTACCGAATCTCTCCAGACTCTAAAGGTGTTTGGGTTTTCCTACATGATCCATGATGGGTGCTAGTTTATGAAGTCTACTCACTGGACTTGGTGTGTTTAACAAATTCAGTTTATAGTATCCATCATGCATTTTTGCGTATGAAATTGGAAGGAGCAAAAGACAAGATTTATTGGCATGAATGAAGAATACTCGAATAGCCTACTGCACACAGTCCAATGACACAAATATATTTTTGTATCAATGTTATTGTTCATTCAAGATGCACTGTGTTGCTATTCTGGTTTCACCCTGATCCCTTAGTGGAACGTGTAGCATATTTTATGTATAATAAACTCCCACTTAGCTTATATATTGTGGAATATATTCAAGTAGCTTATGATTATTACCAAAGAAGCTAAATTATTTTTCAAAAAGGCCATCATTGCCCATTATTAGTCAGTTAAATTGAAACATGTAATTTCTTAATGAGATTAGATGGCATTTGATGGTATTTACTATATTTCTTCAAACACAAAAAGACTCATATTTTGTTGGTGTATAGTAAATGAGGCCTTCTAAAAAAATGTGATTAAATTTGTCCAACTTATTGATGCAGCATAATTTAACCACAAGACACGCAAACTAATTTGTATTTGTTTCCATTGTAATGTAACACATTGTGTCAATTTAATAAAGTAATGAATGCTAGAGATCAGATGGAGTCTAATTATTGTAATTTATTTTTACTGTTGCGAAATTGCTAGATTAATTTTCCTCCAATAGTCTGAGGTCTTTGTGAGATTCAGATTCTGACAAGGTCACTCTCTTACTGTGAAGCCTAGCTATTTCTCTCAGCATCTGCCTGAGCATATACCCTGTATTCTCAGTTCCTGTCAGCTCCTGTTAAACCACACACTAGAACACAGACTCTTTAGAACAGGTTGTTTTTCACAACTTTGTTGTAATTGTTTTGAGGATCCTCTGTCCGAAACCAATATTGAAACTATGGAGACACATTAAGGTAGATTCTCTGATCCCACCGAAGTTCAGTGATCATTGAATCTCACTCTTTAATAGGGATTTATCTACCTTTATTTTTTTCAGGAGTTTGTCTCACCAACTGCTTTCACTTACGCGTATCTGCTACTCTACAGATGTAAAGCATTTCTTCAGATTACACTTTAAGTGTTAATTTTGTTCTCATGCCCCATAGTTCTATGATCACAAAGTTTCATAATGAGGCTGGGTTTTACAGTGCCTGGCCGGGCATGTTTTCAGCAAGGGAGCATGTAAAATATGAAGGGTGGCAAGCCAACCATCCTCCTGCACACCCCCAAGCTGTCCCACATAATACAGTAGGTGGATGGGTCCCAAAATCAGCAGCCTGCCTGCCAATTTTAAATAAATAATTAACGTTCAATTGAACTTGTTACCAAACCAATTGACTTGTATATGACGTTGCTTACACCATGATATGGTTGGGCCGGGGAAAAGGGCGGGAGTGGATAGGCTGTTTTTATGCACAAGTGTTTATATGGCGGGAAGGAAGGGGGGATGTCTTTGTAGGGGTGTCATGTATGCATCGGGGTTATTCCTCCCCCCAAGATGTTCCTCCCCACCTGGCCTCCAAAGCCTGCCTTCCCGCCCCAACACACCCCTCCCAAGGTCATCTGATTCCTTCCCGCCCTAAAAGCTTAGAACTTGCCTCACTCTGGATGCCATCACTCTTCCTCGTGGACCTGCTTACAGTTCCGGCGGCACCCACGACTGCATTCTGACACTGCTGGGACTGCTGGAGCGGCTGGCCAATCTGACTGGCCGGCAGCTCTCGAGGGCAGGACTTTGTCCCGCTGAGGGGCAGAAGTCCCACTCTCTGCCTGCTTAGCCCACCAGCAGCATGTTATGGCTGCAGAGGCCAGCTTTTTTTTTAGGGACATCAGCTGCCAGCCGACACTTGCAATGCGTGGGGGTTGTGAGGGGCGAGCAATATGCTACCAACTCCCCCACCCCCCCGCCCCAAACAACCCTGGAAATCCAGCCCATGAATCCAGATGCATGATCAAAGACTTTCAGTATTAAAATATTTGAATTGATCTTATTTTCACTGTAACTCCTGCCACTGCCGAACAGGAAAATGAAATCAGGAAGTTGGCTCTTACTCCATCTGCCAGCGCCTGCGTGGTTTCTCCAACTGTCTCGTCATCAGCTTCCTGAAACCTGTAGTCATGGTCCAGAAAGATATTAAAGTGCAAGGAGAGGCCATAGCTTGACTAAATTATGTAATAAAATAAGTACTACAGAACATTCTAGAAACACTACTGGAAGTAGGATTCCTCTTGACTGGAAAGTTTTGGTAGCTGCCACTGAATTAGAAGATGAATTAATAAGAGAGGCAAAACAAAAAGAGTTCGACAGTTGAAAGGACTTTAGCGTCAAAAGAGCCAGATAAGGGACAGTCACAGATGGATCTGTACAGAAAATGTCCTCCCAGCTGGGTCTTATAAGGCTAAAGGGAGGCTCATGGCTCAGTGTTTCAAAGAATGACTTGGAGATTAAGATGTCAGAATGGACTCCCCCACAGCGGGAAAAATAATCCTGAAAATTTTCTTAGCTCTATTGGCCACATATTCTTGGGAGCGTAGGTCGATCAATATAAAAGTTGCAGAAGGGAACCTGTGGAAAGTAAACAAATGTGTTTAAGGATTGAATGATGTATAGAGGGTATGGTATTTCTCAGTTAGATTTCTATTGCTGAAAGTAGATCCGGCAAAGTTCTACTGGTGCCCGAAAGGAAACTCTCAGGCATCTTTATCATGCATGTCAATGATTTTCTATGGAGAGGTTCTGTGGAATTTAAGCAGTTTGTTATAAATAAAATTAAAGGGGCATTTAAGATTGGAAGGCCCAGATTTTTGTCACTGGGTGGGAAACCAAGAGTTGGGAGATTTCCCGGCTTGGCAAACCTGACCTTTAAAAAAGTGTCTGCCCGCAGGTCTGTTGGGTGGTGGGGGTAGGTGGACTGAAACAGCAGTTTGGATGGGTGACCAGCAAACAAATGCTCAGGGTGCTGGGTACAGAGGCAGGCTGCACACAATGAATCTCATACAGTCATAGAGGTCTACAGCACAGAAAAAGGCCCTTCAGCCCATTGAGTCTACACCAGTCAAACAAATACTGAACTATTCTAATCCCATTTTCCAGCACTAGGCCCATAGCTTTGTATGCCATGGCATTGAAAGTGCACATCCATATATTTCTTAAATGTCATGAGGGTTTCTGCCCCTACCACCCTTTCAGGCAGTAAGTTCCAGATTCTCACCACCCTCTGGGTGAAAAAATTCTTCCTCACATCCCCTCTAAATCTCCAGCACCTTACCTTAAATCTATGCCCCATGGTGATTGATCCCTCCACCAAGGGGAAAAGTTCCTTCCTATCTACCCTTTCTATGCCCCTCATAATTTTATACACCTCATTCATTTCCCCCCTCAATGTCCGCTGCTCCAGGGAAAATAACCCCAGTCTATCCAATCTCTCCTCATAACTAAATAACTAAAACTCTCCAGCCCAGGCAACATCCTAGTAAATCTCCTCTGCACTCTCTCTAGTGCAATCACATCCTTCCTATAATGCGGATTCCAGAACTGCACGCAATACTCTAGCTGTGGCCTAACCAGCATTTTATACAGTTCCAGCATAACCTCCCCATTCTTATATTCTATGACTCTGCTAATAAAGGCAAGTACCCCATATGCCTTCTTAACCATCTTACCTACCTGTCCCGCTACCTTAAGGGGCCGGTGAACATGCACAGACATGGTCCCTCTGATCCTTGGCACTTCCCAGGGTACTACCATTCATTGTGTATTCCCATGCCTTGTTTGTCCTGCCCAAGTGCATCACCTCACACTTATCCAGATTAAATTCCATTTGCCACTAATCAGCCCATCTGACCAGCCCGTCTATATCCTCCTGTAATCTAAGGCTATCCTCCTCACCATTTACCACCCCGTCAATTTTCGTGTCATCCGCAAACTTACTGATCAACCCTCCTATGTTCAAGTCTAAATCATTTATATATACCACATACAGCAAGACACCCAACACCGATCCCTGTGGAACCCCACTGGACACAGGCATCCTTTCACAAAAACACCCCTCGACCATCACCCTCTGCTTCCTGCCACTCAGCCAATTCTGGATCCAATTTGCCAAATTACCTTGGATCCAATGGGCTTTTACCTTCGTTATCAATCTCCCATGTGAGACCTTATCAAAAGCCTTGCTGAAGTCCAAGTAGACTACATCAAATGCGCTGCCCTCAACTACACACCTGGTCACCTTTTCGAAAAACTCAATCAAATTGGTCAGACACGATCTCCACTTAACAAAACCATGCTGACTGTCCTTGATTAATCCCTGCCTCTCCAAGTGTAGATTTATTCTGTCCCTCAGAATTGCTTCCAATAGTTTCCCCACCACTGAGGTTAGACTGACTGGCCTGTAGTTCCCTGGTTTATCCCTTCTTCCCTTCTCGAATAATGGTACTGTCCTCCAGTCCTCTGGCACCTCTCCTGTGGCCAAAGAGGCATTGAAAATTATTGCCAGCACCCCTGCTATTTCCTCCCTTGCCTCACTCAACAGCCTGGGATACATTTCATCCGGGCCTGGAGGTTTATCTACTTTTAAGCCTGCCAGACCACTCCTCCCTTTCTATGCTAACTTCTTTAATCATATCACAGTCCTTCTGCCTGATTTCCATACTTATGTCATCCCTCTCACATGTGAACACCGACACAAAGTACTCATTTAGAACTCTACCTACGTCTTCCAGCTCCGCACACAAATTACCACTATGGTCCTTAATGGGCCCTACTCTTTCCCTAGTTATCCCCTTACTTTTAATGTACTTGTAAAATAACTTTGGATTTTCCTTTATTTTACCTGCTAATGTTTTTTCATGCCCCCTTTTTGCTCTCCTAATTTCCTTTTTAAGTCCCCCCTACACTTTCCATACTCCTCTAGGGCTTCCACTGTTTTGAGCTCTCGGCATCTCCCATAAGCCTCCTTTTTTCTCTTTATCCAATCCTTTATATCCCTTGACATCCAGGGTTCCCTGGATTTGTTGGTCCCATCCTTTGTCTTTGCTGGAATACGTTGGCCCTGTACTCACTACTTCCTTCTTGAATGATTCCCACTGCTCTAAAACAGATTTACCATAAGTAGCTGCTCCCAGTCCACTCTGGCCAAATCATATCTGATCTTATTAAAATCGGCCTTCCTCCAATTTAGAACTCCGATTTCTGGCCCATCCTTGTCCTTTTGCATAACAACCTTGAATCTAATGGAGTTATGAACACTATCTGCAAAACGTTCACCCACTGATACCTCTACCACTTGCCCGGCTCCATTACCTAAAATTAAGTCCAGGACCGCCCCCTCTCTTGTAGGACCTTCTACGTACTGGCTTAAAAAGCTCTCCTGGATGCAATTTAAGAATTACACTCCCTCTACACCTATCACACTATGACTAACCCAGTTAATGTTGGGGAAGTTGAAATCCCCACCATTACTACTCTACTATTTTTACACTTCTCTGAAATTTGCCTACATATCTGCTCTTCTATTTCTCTCTGACTGTTTGGGGGCCTATAGTACACTCCCAGCAATGTGATTGCTCCTTTTGTGTCTTTCAGTTCTACCCACATGGCTTCATTTGAGGAGCCTTCTAAGATGTAATCCCTCCTTACTGCTGTAATTGATTCCTTGATCAATATTGCAATACCCTCTCCTCTTTTACCTCCTTCCTTGTCTCACCTGAAGACCCTATATCCTGGAATATTGAGCTGCCAATCTTGTCCCCCTCTCAACCGTGTCTCTGTGACAGCAAATACATCATACTTCCATGTGTTAATTTGTGCTCTCTACTCATCTGCCTTATTCGTCAGACTCCTTGCATTAAAATAAATACCATCCAACAGTGCCAAACTCCCTTGTGCCTTAACGGGCCTATAATTTCTATGCCTTCCAGACTCACTTGCTCTCTCTTCTAATTTTGGCTGTGCATCTCCCCCTGTTGAACCTCTTCTCAGGATCCCATCCCCTGCCAACCCTCCCCAACAGCACTAGCAAACCTCCCCACAAGGATGTTGATGTCATTTTGGTTCAGGTGCAACACGACTACCTTGTACAGGTCCCACTGCCCCCAGAAATGGTCCCAACGTTCCAGAAATCTAAAGCCCTCCCTCCTGCACCATCTCTCCAGCCACACATTCATTTGGACTAACCTCCTATTTCTATACTCACTAGTGCGTGGCTGAGATTAATACCTTTGAGGCCCTGTTTTTCAATCAGTTTCCTAGCTCCCTAAATTCTGCTTGCGGGACCTCATTCCTCTTTCTACCTATGTCGTTGGTACCAATATGTACCACCATCTCTCTGTTTGCCCTCCCCCTTTAGAATGCCCTGCAGCTGTTCAGTGACATCCTTGACCCTGGCACCAGGGAGGCAACATACCATCCTGGAGTCACATCTACGGCTGCAGAAATGCCTGTCTGTTCCCCTTACTATCGAGTCTCCTACCACTATTGCTCTTCCCCTCTTTTTCCTCACCCCAGCTGTGCAGCTGAGCCACCCTCAGTGCCATGAACATGGCTGCACTTCCCAGAGAAACTGTCACTCTCACCATTTTCCAACACAGAAAAACGGTTCTCAAGCGAGATGCACCCTGGGGATTTCCTGACTACCTGCCTGACACCTTTCTGACTGATGGTCACCCATTCTCTGTCTGCACTTCTGTAAGCTGTGGGGTGATCATGTCTAAAAACATGCTATCCATGAAACTCTCAGCATTGCGGATGCACCTCAGTGCCCCCAGCTGCCGCTCAAGCTCCGAAACTCAGAGCTCAAGTAACTATAGCTGGTGGCACTTGCTGCACACGTGATTGGTCAGAGCGCAAGGAGAATCTAGGACTTCCCACATGTTGCAGACGGCACATTACACGGGAGTGAGCTGCCCTACCCTGCCTCTAGTTGAAAAAAAACTCTTTCAGTTAAATACAGTAAAAAAGTTAAATTATTTATGTACTTTAAATAAAAACTAGAACCCTTACCTTTACTTAGTTTATTCTATTTTAAACTGGAGGAAAACTGGACAAAAAAGCTGCAGAAAAACACTTACCCACCACTCACCTATCAGCTCTCACCTTTGTGCTGACGTCACTTTTTGAAGCTTCCCCGCACTCGTGCTGGTTCTGATCTCTCCACCACTCTCTCGTGCTGTCTTGTGATGTCACTCTTGTTATTTTCAACAAGAACTGGCTGCAGGACACTCTTCCCAAACTGCTTCACCGCGATGCTGATTGCAAGACACTCTTCCCAGACACCGTGTTTAAATAAATAAAAAATAATAATAAAGCAAAAAATATTCCTCCAGCCCTCAAGCTCACACACTTTCTATGCCCCATCCATGCCAACCTATGCCATCCCATGCCCTCCCACCCATCCCCCTTGGCCCATACCCCCTGCCAACACATGTTCCCCCACTCCCCTCTGTGGCTCCTCACATCCCTATGCCAACTTGGTGCCAATTCATGCTAACCCACGCCTCCACCCATCACCCTTTGCCCATACTGCCTCCATCACAACTCACCTGGTATCCTTGGACAGTTCTTGATAGCTTTGACACTTCCTGGATAGCTTTGAGAGGTTTGAAAGCTGGACAGCACTTGGATGGCTTGACAGTTCCAATGATTTTGTGTGTGAAAAATGCATAATCATGTTCACATTTCACAATCTCAAAGGGTGCCATGCCTCTCCCAAAGGTGTCCTGGGATCCTATCCAAAGGTTATCCAAACACATCCACCAAGTTCAGACCTCCTCTTACCTGTTCTATTCTGCAAACTCCAGAGTCCACATTCCTGTTCTTCCAAAATCCCACTTCAGTGAAGGCAGCTGGTGATTTAAATGGCCAGCTGCCTCTGTGAATCACGCACGTGTGAACACTGGCCTGAATCCAGTCCCACCCCTGCGAATATGGGAAATGCCAGGTTCGGAGACGGGATTTAGAATTTTCGGCCATTTTCAGGATTTTTGCCACAACTCTGTTGTGATGGAAGTCCAAGCCAAAGTCAAACTTCAGGGCCTTTAAATATATAGGATTAGACATTAAGCAGAATGCTGAAGGTCTGGGGTAACCTTGAATCAACAATCTTATCTAGAATGTGTGACTCGTATCCTGATAAATCATGCTAGGTCATCACAGAAAGATTATGTTACATGTAAAGAAAAACAGAGCAATTAAGAAGCTTGATTGGACAGTTAAATTGGCTATGCACTCAGACAAGACCAGATGCTAGTTTTGATGTTTTGGAACTAAATACTATGATGAAGGGCAATACAGTCAAGAATACTTTAAGGGCAAAAAGGACATTAAAAAACTTAAATATAGAGAAATGAGTAGTCAAATTTCTAGACTTGGGGAACCTGAAGGACATTAAATTAATAATTTTCAGTGACACTTCTCATGCCAATCTTCTGGCTGTATATTCAAGTACAGCTGGTTTTATAATATTCATGGTGAGTGAAAATGGAAGATGTTGTACTTTTGCCTGGGAACTAAGAAGATAACAAGGGTGGTTATAAGTACTTTAGCTACGGAAACACTGCCTCTTGTAGAAGCAATAGATGTGGGGGTTTTACCTGTCAAATACTCTATACAAGGTGTGTTCTGAGAATAGTTTGTCCATTGAATGTTATATAGATCATTGTTCCCTGTGGGATAGCATACATTCAACTAAAAGTGTGGCTGAAAAGTTAAGGATTGATCATGCCCATGTTAGAGAGATAATAGAAAAGAAATTTCCAAAATAAAATAGGTTAATGCAAGTCACCAATTGTCAGATTGCTTTACAAAAAGGAATGCTTACACAAAGAGACTATTGGAGATCCTAGAAGATGGGTATTTTGTATTATGACGTGGTGTACAGAACATGGAAAATCTTCTTTTCTCTCTTGTTCTTTTCTTGGATTTGATTTTGAAGTTATGGGGCTGAATCTTCAGCTTGGTGAGCGGGAGCAGGGCCCACTTGCCAAGGCATAAAATGACGTGGGATGATGTTGGGCATGTGTCCCAATGTCACCGCACGTTATTTAGGTTTTCAGTTCAGTGGGCGCACAGCCAACTCGGCTGCCCGCCTGCCAAACTACTAAAGGCCTGTTAAGGCCATTAATGAACTAAATATGCCTATTGAGAAAGCTGTCCATCCAACCGTAAGGTTGGCGGGCAGGCGAAGAGTCCAGGCGGCCTTTGCATTTTTCATTGAGCCTCATCCATGGACGGGATCAGGTTTCATGAATGATGTAAAATTTTCAGAAAAATTTTTATTAAATTTAACGCACATGTCCCAGCTCATGTGACAGTTTCACAAGAGGGGGCATGTCATAAAAATTTACAACACTTTATTACACTGTGAACTGAATGGAGGTGTTCGTGAAGCAATCATCCAATCTGTATTTGATTTCTTCAGTGTGGAGGAGATTGCATCCCGAGCAGAATTATAAGTAAATTGCTGTTTCCTCTCAAAGGAGTGTTTAGGGTCCTAGATGGTAGGAAGTGAAGAGGTGCAAGGGCAGATTTTTAAAAATTTGTTTTTGGGATGTGGCCATTGCTGGTAAGGTCAGCTTCTTTTTCCTATCTCTAATTGCCATTGAGAAGGTGGTGATGAATTGTGTTCTTGAACAAATGCAGTCCATGTTTTATCTCCTGCACTTGCACATGGGAAGGGGAGGGGATATTGGGGGATAGTTGATGAATAGGACCAGGGTTATTAGAGGGAATGGTTCCTTTGGAGCGCTGAAAGGGGAAGTGAAGGCGTGTTTGCTGGTGGTGTCATGCTGGAGGTGGCAACAAAGGCAAAAGGATGAATTATTGAACGTGGAGGCTGATGGAGCAGAAGGTGAAAACAAGAAGAATCCTATTAAGGTTCTGGTACAGAGGGAAGGGACAACATAAGTGTGGGAAATAGAACAAATGTATGGACCCAGTCAACCACAGTAGAGAAGGATCCTCAGCTGAGGAAAAAGGAAGACAAATCAGAAGTTCTGGTCCAGAAGGTGGCATCATCAGAACAGATGTGACAAGGATGAAGAAACCAGAAGATCAGAATAGCATCCTTACAGCAAATTAAATGGGAAAACGTGTAGTCAAGGTAGCCATGGGAGACAGTGGGCTTATATTGAATCCCTATTTCTAGATTCTGCAGCCAGGAGAAACAACCTCTTATCATCTACCTTGTGAAGCCTTCGAAGAATTTTAACTTTTCCATTAGACCTCCTCTCATTCTTCTAAACACCAGAGAATTAAGGCCTATTCTACTCAATGTTTCCTCCACAGGACAGCCCTGTTGTCTCAAGAATCAATCTACTGAGCTTTCATTCCACCTCCTCCAAGGTTCTGTTTTCTTTCTAAGATGAGGTGACCAAAACAGTACCCAGTGACATGATCTCATCAAAACCCTTTACAATTGATTAAGACCTCCTTACTCTTGTACTCCAACCTTCTTGCCATAAAGGCCAACATACAGCACAGAAGGAGACAACGTGGCCCATTGTGCCTATACTGGCTCTCTGAAAGCTGTCCAATTAATGCCATTCTCCTGCTCTTTCTCCAAAGCACTGTTTTTTTTTCCCTTTCAATTATTTATCTAATTCACTTTTCAAAGTTACTACTGATGCTGCTTTGACCACCCTTTCAGACAGTGCATTCCAGATCACGGCAATTTGCTGTGTAAAAGAACTCTCAATGTCCTCCCTTCCCCCACACCACCACCTCCACCCCACACCTTTACTGTTTTGCTTTATCTTAAATCTTGTGTCCCCCAGTTATCAACCTTCCTGCCAGTGGGAAGAGTAGCTCCTCATTCATGCAATCAAGGCCCTTTGTCATTTTGAACACAAAATTGCAGCATAAATAACTGGGAGAATCCTTGCCAGAGAGAGAGAAAATTGGCTGATGAAATCTGGGATCAAACCAGGGACCTTAGATCTACAGTTTACTAAATTTGTTGGCTGAAGTCTTTTACCTCAAATACAAGAAAAGCACCAGCTGATCTTTATTGTCTATTTTTTGATTTACCCAGATGGTAAAATAGAGAATATGATTTACTGGTGGTTTGCAGCTGACCACACAATTCAAGCACTTTAAAGGACAAGGACATTTACTCTTTCTGTTCCTGATTTTATATATAGTGTGCATCCTAGAAAACTTTTGCCTTGAGGGTTTAAATTAAATGTAAAGTTCTGCAAAGTCTTGTGCATTAGAGGTCCTTGCACTCAACTGATTTTGCAAAATGCATTTACTTGGCTCCATGTAATACCCAACTAGCTGCTTGAAGCTCTCAGTTTTATCTATTTTGGGTAGACTAATGTAGGTTAACTAAGAAGCTGTGCAAGAATACACATGACGACAAATGTGAGCGGGTCCAAAAATCAGACACAAAAATAAAGCCTAAAATATTAATTTTAAAATATATTTTAAGTTAATCACAGAGACATTAAAGCCACAGTTGACAGCTGTGGCTCAGTTGGTAGTACTCTCTTCTTTGAATTATAAGATTGTGGTTTCAAGTGCCACTCGAGAGACTTGATGAGAGAAATCTATCCTAATACTCCAGTGCAGTACTGAGGGAATGCTGCACTGTTGGAGCTGTGTTATGGAGCTGATCTTCCAGACAACTTTTCTTAGTGGACACATTTAACTTTATTTACAAGACAGCAACAGCAACAACAATTGTGCATCAAACTCCATAACTAAAGAATAACTCCCGCCTAGAGATTCCCTGCACTGCTAACGCATTGGTTTACACAGGTCATGTGATCTTACACCACAGGATTATTCTTAAAGCTACAGTCCTACATTTCTCAAAACTATAATTACTACATTCCTCCACCTTTAAATTTTCTGTCCATTTTGTGTTTACAAGGATATTTATCTCATGACATTACAATATTTACACAGGTCATAAAATTACAAGTTCAGTCTTTCAGGTGGGTTCCTGATCCATGTGGAACGTCGCAGCTCCACGACTTCTGATTCCTTTGCAGGACCCACATTCTCTGTAACTGCATTAACATCAGGTACCTCATTAGGCACTTGCAGTTCAGTGTCTTCAGCTCTGACAGAGACATCAGGCATACCTGTCCTTTGTTGAGCAACTTCAACAGGAACCACTGGTTCAGCCATGGTTACAGGTGGAACATAATTTTGTTAGGGTATCTCTCTTTTTCTTAAATAATCCACATGCTTACAGATAATCTGGCCCTCCACTTCCACGTGGTTCGACAATGGCCCGGTCACAGAACCTACATTACCAGGTAATCACTTCGGTCCTCCACTGAAATACTTTACATATACTACTTCTCCAATAGTAAATTGTTGCTCACGACTATGCAAATCATGAGTCGCTTTTTGGTTCCCTTGGCTTTTCTCCACCTTCCCCTCCAAATTGGGAACTATCAGGCTTAGTCTTGTTTGAAGACAGCGCATCATCAATAATTCTGCATCCTCTTCCTATATGTCTTCTTTTTACCACAGATTCAGTCTTGGCCTACTTTTTGGCTTCACTGTTGACCAAACTTCTCTCAGGTGAAATCTCAACTTGCCTTGGTTCAGTAGTTGAGCTACCCATGATTTTGTTATCTACTTACATCATGGAAAGTTCTACGACTTTTGCTTTCAAAGCCTCTTTAGCTTCATTCAGCTGATTCTCTCTTCTGTTTCCTTCTTATATCTGGTAACTTCCTCCTGGAAACTTGAACATTGCTGTGTCTTCTGTGAAGCTTATTCACTTCATCTTGAATTCTGTCATTCAGCAGAGTCCCCTTGTGTTTCTTCTGCTGTTTTTCCATGTCGTTGTTTAAGACAGTCTTAATTTCTTCAGGTTACTGAATGGCTACACATTCCTTTTTCATCCAGTTGCAGTCCTTGGACTCCCCAGGCTCTTTCTGAAGTATCTTGCCTTGATTTTTTTTCAACTCAGGAACTTTTCCTAATCCCTTTTTAAATCTCACTGGCCAATCAAGATTAACTTCCCTCAACCAATTTCAACCTAGAAAGCTTGGTCTTCTGCCTTCTAACACTATCAAGGGTAGATGTGTGATTTGGTGTCTATGATGAACTGCTACTCTGGCGATACCTTTTACATTGATTTCTTCACCTGTGTACGTTTTCGACATGCCAGATGTTTGTTCCAAATTTGATTGATGATCACCTTTATTTAAATATCTGAAAGCGTGTTCTCCTATTATAGTGGTAGAAGCACCCATGTCTACTTCCATTTTTAAGGGTTTACCACTCAGTTGCATTGTGACAATAACTAGCTCTGTCTTCCCAGCTTTCATGTTGAATAGTGAATAAATGTCAGAATTGGTTATTTCTGGCTGTACTATGTACTTCATTGGACTTCGTTTGTTGTTTGGAAGCCTGTTCAAATCTCATTTTGCACTGTTTCATTATGTGTCCTCTTCTGTGACAAAAATAACATTTTACTTTTTTAAATTGCCAATCACCAGAAGAATGGTTGTTTCCACATCAACAAAAATCAGTTTTCGACTTTGTTGCCATACTGTTTCCTCTCATTTTTTGGTTAGCTGGGGCTGTTTTCCACTTCACGGCGGAGTCCTGGCTTTTCACACCACTTTTGGCTAACTGCTCCCACCCAACCATGAGAACCATTTTGTGCCCTTTGAATTGTTTGTGAAAACGTTACAGCGCTTTCCATCACCAGAGCTATTTCTAATACTTTCTTAAAGTCAAGATTCACTTCAGCCAGAAATCTTTGCTGAATAATATCTTCCTGCACACCACATACCAAACAATCCCTGAGCACATCATTCAGGGTTTCACTGAAATCACAATATTCCATTAGTTGTTTTATTTCACCACTTAAGTAGCAATGGTCTCCCCTGAGGCTCTATTCTGTGAATTGAACCTGAACCTCTGTATTGTGACTGAGGGCTTGGGTTGAAAATGCCCCCTTAACAAGGTCTACTTCACTGAAAGTCTTCAAATCAAGGGCACCGGGGGCTGTCAAGCTTGATTTAAACTGTAGGTCTTGCTCCCACAAATACTCAGGAAAATAGCTCTCTTCTTTTCTTCCCCCATGATTTCATTGGCTTGAAAGTAGAATGCAAGATGTTCTATATATTGAGACCAATTGTCTGTGGCTGGCTCAAATCTGCCAAACTGTGGCATTTCAGATGAGTATATCTTTTCTTTTTAATGAACTTAAATACTCACAATCTCTGGACAAGGTACCACACCAAATCTGATCCCACCCTCGTCACCAGTTTGTTCTAGCGTTGAACAGGAGATGCACTGTTCCCAAGGCATTATTGACATACACTGTAAACCGATGGTTCAAATGTATTGTACACCACTTTTACTGCTTTTATTTCCACATCCAGCTTTAAACTTAGAGAGGAAACACCTTCTTTATTCTTTAGAGTTAAGTGAGGCCAACTTCACCCTGATTTGGCCTGGAATGGGTGTGTTGTCTTATGAGGAAAGGATGGACAGGCTAGCGAGTTTAGAAAAATAAGAGGAGACTTAATTGGAACAAATAGGGCAGAATTTTTAGGTCATCAGGTGGGTGTGGCAGGTGGGCCCCCGGAGCAGCAGGGGAACAACCCCAAGGGCAAGGGCGGGAGGAGGGTGAGCACAAAAGTCTGCACATGTGCTGGGGAGTGCAGACTGAAAGCTCCCTGAAGGCAGGGAGCTGCCTCAGGGAGCTGAAGAATTGGGCATACACAAATAAAGATTTTAGAAACTATATAAACATGTCCCCACATGTGATTCAGTCGCAGGAAGAGGGACATTGTTAAAAATGATGTTAAAAAAATTTTTATTGGATTCTAATTTACCATTGGAAACCTCATCCCGCCCGTGGATGAGGTTTCATAAAAATGCAAAGGCCGCCTGGCCGATTCGCCTGCCCACCGAACGGTTGATCGAGCAGCGAAAAATGGAAATAAATTAATTGATGAAGGGCCTTAATAGACCTCTTAATTGTTGGCGGGCACACTGCTGACTCTCGCATATGCCCGCTGACCAAAATATCGCACGAGTGTGCGATGATGTCAGGACACTCGCCCGATGTCATCACGCACCATTTTACACCCGCGGGACATAAAATTCACCCCATAAGATCCTGAGGGGACTTTGATGGAGTGGAATGTGGAAAGGATGTTTCCTCTTGTGAAAGGACCTAGAACTTGGGGTCACTGTTTCAAAGTAAGGGGTCGCCCATTTAGGACAGATGAGGAAATGTTTTTTCTCTCAGAGGGCTGTGAGACTTTGGAATTCTCTTCCTGAAAAAGTGGTTGAGGCAGAGTCCTTGAATATCTTTGAAGCGGAGTCCTTGAACATCTTTAAGGTAAGGGTAGATAGATTCTAGATAAGCAAAGGGGTGAAAGGCTATCAAGGGTAGGCAGGAATGTGGAGTTGAGGTTACAATCAGATCAGCCATGATCTTATTGAATGGTGGAGCAGGGTCGAAGGGCTGAGTGGCCTACTCCTGCTCCTAATTTGTATGCTTGTATGTAACAACAAAACTCTGTTGTTGTTGTGGCAAATCATGGTAATACAATGGAAACATTTCTACCTTCTAAAGGGGAAGTGTTTAACTTTGAATATTTTTGGGGGAGGATATTTTCTCCACTTCTCTACTGAAGGTGCAGACTCCTGCTGGGCTGCAGTTCTGTAAACACAGGTAATCCTGCACAAAATCACTGATCTGCATTCGCTATTTCATTATCACTTTGCAGGCGTGAATTTACATATCCAAAATATAATCTCTGGGAATGATGGAGTTTAGCATCTTTTTACTCACACAGACTGACTGGAGGTGACACTTTGCATTATAAATAGTACTGTTCATGAACATGGAATATACTCACCCAATGTAGTGTGAATAGTATGAACTGCAGCTCCTAACTGGCAAAAACAAATGAGAAGCATAATAAATTCTATTGTTCTCTGCAAACTAATGGGACCCAGCCAATGCTGAATTATCGGCACACATCTGTTCCCCTAAAATGTCAGTTTGCCAGCGGCTCCACAGCAGCCAATTATAATAGGTTATTATTTACAGATAGGAATTTGGCCAAAGAAGATCTGGGAGAGAGAATGCAAGTAACTGTCCTTGACAGTAACAGCCTCATCTAACTCCAGGCATTTTTGAAGTAATCAGAACAATTGCAACAAGGCTGTATTTTTATTTTGGTCCAGAGCAGCTACTGCAGCTTCAGAATGTGAAATCAATCAGTTCCATGTGACTGGACAGTATTTCAGTTTTGCAAATTAGTGTTTCCGTGAATGGTGCTTTTTCCCTTCGGGGAACTCACACCGAATGTTGCTGATCATGTTTATAGCTGTCTGGACAAGCTTTCACTGATTAAACAGTAGTTTCACTCAGCTGACTATGTTATTTGGAGGCAGAAAATTTCCTGCTTTATAGTTATAACATTTCTGTTTTTCTCCACTTTCTTTACATTCTTTCTGCCCTAACAACTAAAGATAGGAGGCAGAATATCCCTATGGTTCTGCCAATGGCTCTCTGCAACTATTGGTGCACAAAGCCTGGTGGCCTAGATACAGTCACCATCTATAGGGAAGCATTGTATAGCTCCATCAGGTGGACTGGGTCAGATAACCATGTGGGGAACTGCAGGCTGAACAAGCATTTTCTTGCTGTATGATGTGTCATGTGTGTTATAATGACAGCGATAAGGAGAAACTTTTTCTCTCAGAGGGTTGTGCGACTTTGCAACTCTGCCTCTGATGGTATTGGAGGCAGGGTCATTGAATATTTTTAAGGCAGATGTGGTTAGATTCTTGTTAGGCAAGGGAATCAAAGGTTATCAGAGGTAGATGGGAATGTGGAATTCGAAACAAACAGATCAGCCATGATCTTATTGAATGGCAGAGCAGGCTTGAGGGGCTGAATGGCTTACTTCTGCTCCTATTTCATACATTCATATGATATAAAGGCACCAATCGCTCATATGGGGATTGTGCAAATGCGTTGTGAGTTCATTTATTGAGAAAAGGCACATGGGAGCAGATAAACATGGACAGAAAGCTTGAAGACATCATCAGCAGAGCTGAAAGCTGTTTGCACTGCTGAAAATTAAGAGTGAAACTAAACTGGATTGCATGACACACTTCCTTTCTAGTGATGTTTTGCTCCTATCCCTTCAAGGCATATTACAACATGGTGCAGCAAGCTTTTTGTATGTCATTGGTACTTCTGCATGTTGGTGGAAATTGGTACATTGTTCCAACCCTAGAAATTAACTCTTGTTTTACTATTTACACTTCTGCTCCTTGTGAATATCCATTGGATGTAATAATGCATTTCAGGTCAAGTACAGGAGGCAAGTTAGGCATTAGAAGCAAAGTTATACTACTGTGCCAAACTTCATACAACACAATGTACAATGGAAATAAACATTGATTCTTTTGACTGGAGAGTCTGCTCCTCTAAAGCAGGCATGATTAGAAGGTAAACTGAGTAATAAAAGTTTTGGTCTCTGTTTTTAGAATTAGTTTATTGTTAACTCTGCAATACCAGCTGAAACAATGAATAGCAGGCCAATTCAAACAACTTCAAGTTTCCACAACCTCAAAAAGGAAGTTCAATGACACCAGTGAAGAGAGCAGCAGCTGCTCCCAGCTACAAAAATATCTGCAATGTAGATGGGGAGAGACAGAATACAAATAATGACCATACACCACAACTGGGAATTACTCCAAAGGGATGCAGAATTCAATACAAAACCTGGGTACAAGAATAATACAAACTGTAATGCAATACTAAAGAATAATGAAGAGCCAGAGGCTCTGAACTTAACTCTGCACTGTTAAAACTAAGAGCTTGCAAGAGGCAGGAGCTAAAAACTCCTACAGCCGAGAGTGAGACTTGATTTAAAGCTATGTATCCCTTATACCACAGAATGGTTAAGGCCGCACAAGTTGCTTTCATAGAATCTTTAAAACTTTTTTTTATGCCTACCCTGGCCTCCTCCTCCTGGATCAGTTTTAGTCTTGGCAAAACGCAACAAAATAAATAACAGTAATTGTTGAAAAGTAGTGATACCTCTCTTGACTTAGTGAGCCAGTGAAGTACACATTCCTGTAGAAGCAAAAACCATTCATTTCCTAGTATTTGTTTGGTTGGCTGCTGTAAACTAGGGCAGGTGTTGGGAGACTACTGACCAAAGTGAAGAAGATAAAAAAGCAGCCAGGGCTCCAACTCATGGTAATTATCAAATGATGGTTGTGTGTGTGTTGGACGAGAACAAAATTGAAATAGGTTGCAAGGCTTTTCAAGGCAAGGAACATTTTTTAAATTTTAAAAAATTCTTTCACCGAATGTGGGAGTCGCTGGCTACATCAGAATTTTTGTTGGCTATCCCTAATTAACCTTGAGAAGGTGATGGTGAGCTGCCTTCTTGAACCGCTGCAGTCCATGTGGTGTAGGCACACCCACAGTGCTATTAGGAAAGGAGTTCCAGGATTTTGATCCATCGACAATGAAGGAACAACGATATATTTCCAAGTCAGATTGGTGTGTTGCCCAGGGGGGACCTTGCAGGTGGTGGTGTTCCTATGCATCTGTTGTCCTTGTCCTTCTAGATGGTAGAGGTTGCGGGTTTGTTGTCCTGGTCTTACTGCACATGGGCACAGGCTGCTTCAGTATCTGAGGAGTCACGAATAGTGCTGAACATTGTACAATCATCAGCAAACCTCCTCACTTCTGACCTTATGATGGAAGGAAGGTCATTGATGAAGCTGCTGAAGATGGTTGGGCCTAGGACACTATCCTGAGGAATTACTGCAATGATGTCCTGGGGCTGAGATAATTGACCTCCAACAACCACAACCATCTTCCTTTGTGCTAGGTATGACTCCAACAAACAGAGAGTTTGCCCCCAATTCCCATTGACTTCTACTTTGCTAGAACTCCTTGATGCCACACTCAGTCAAATGCTGCCTTGATGTCAAGGGTAGTCACTCTCATCTCACCTCTTGAGTTCAGCTTTGTTCATGTTTGGGCTAAGGCTTGTCATGAAGCTATTAATGTATATAATATTTTGGAAAATATTTTTCTTTTAAAATAGAGGCTTACTCTGTGGCTGTGTCTTAATTGGATTAAAGCCAGCTAGTCTGGGTGCTTTGATACGTACTAGTTCTGAAATGTAGGAGAGATAGCGTGCTTTTGCATTTTTTGAATAGAGCATTCAAGTGGGGTGAAAATTGATGCCTTTCTAGCAGCTACCAAGCAATATGTTTATATTACTAATAAAATTGGTATGATGAAAGGGGTTTCATCGTTAAAAGGTGAAGTTCAAAGAGGTTGTTGATACAATGAGAATTAACATTCAGTGGGGCTGGTAGGAATAACTTCAGTAGTTTTCAGGTGTGTAGGCAGAGGCAATGTAAGATCAAAAAGCTGTAAGCTTCCTACTGGTCCAACTGGCTCCACAGTGAGAAGAACCTCATTTTGAATCCGTAAGGTGAAAATGCTTTGCCTGATGTTTGGTTATGTCTATGGGTTGCTGTTGCCTTAATGGAGATTAGTTTGGGAATTTGTGAAAAGTAATTTGTAGCCATGTGTACATATATTTTAACCTGTGCAAATTAATAAAATATTTCATTTAGTTTAATGTAAAACCTCGAGAACTAGTGGTCTGATTCCTGAGTTTAGAGTCGCATCTCAAACATAACATTTAAAATTATAGGTTATGACAGTTGTTTAAAGTTTCCCTCTGGGATTTTTAAAATAACACCGCTTTACCAACTGCATCATTCATAACAGGCTGTAATGAGGTCAGGAGCTGCATGGCCCTGGCAGAACCCAAACTGAGCATCAGGTTATTGTCATGTAAGTGTCACTTGATAGCACTATCAACAACTCCTTCCATCACGTTGCTGATGATCGAGAGTAGACTGACAGGGCGGTAATTGGCCACATTGGATTTGTCCTGCTTTTTGTGGACAGGATATACCTGAGCAGTTTTCCACATTGTGGTTGTGGAGAAGCCTTGTATTTGTTAACATTGGATATTTTCATACAACATTGCAAACAAAGGTCCATTTTCAGAGAATTAAGGGGATCAAGGATTATGGCAAGAAAGTGAGGAGGGAGAAGATCAGTGAAGATCGCATTGAGTGGCAGGGCAGGTTCGAGGGGCTGTATGGCATACTCTCGCTCCCGATTCACAGAGTTTTGAGGCAGAAATTTTACCTCATCAGGTGGGTGCGGAGGGTGGGCCCGGGAATGGTTCCGAAACCTGTGATCGGGCCCCGACTGCGATTTCACGCTGGCTGTGCCAAGTTACAGCCCAGCCGGTGTGAAACGCGCGCCAAGAAACTCAGCGCTGCCTGGGTGGGGGTGCCAGGAAGAGGGCGAGCATGAAAGTTTGCGCTTGTGTGTGGGCGTGTGCGCTGAAAGCTCCCTGAAGGCACAGAGCTGCCTCAAGGAGCTGAAGAATTTTAAAAACATAAATAAAGAATTTAAAAATGTTAAAAACATGTGTCCTCATGTGACTCTGTCATATGAGCAGGGACATGTTAAGGATGAGTTTTCCCATATCTCTTAATTCCCTGAAAGGCCAAAAATCTGTTTATTCCCAGCCTTAAAATTATTCAATGATGGAACATCCACAACCCTCTGGGGTACAGAATCCCAAAGACTCGCAGCCCTTTGAGTGAAGTAATTTCTCCTCATCTCAGTCCTAAATGATAGGCCCCTTATCCTGAGATTGTGCCCCCGTGTTTTAGATTCCCCGACCAGGAGAAACCATCTCTCGGCATCTAACCTATCAAGCCCCTTCAGAATTTCGTAGGTTTCAATTAGATCACCTCTCATTATTCTAAACTCCAGAGTATATAAGTCTAATTTATTCAGCCTCCCAACATAAGACAATCCCCTCATACCAGGGACCAATTTAGTGAACCTTCGCTGTATTGCAAATATATCCTTTCTTTAATATGGAGACCAAAACTGCACACAGTATTCCAGATGTGGTTTCACCAGAACCCTGTACAATTGTTGCAAGGCTTGTTTATTAATGTATTCCAATCGCCTTGCAATAAAGGCTAAGGTCATGCAAAGGTTATGTCCATGCCGGCAGTCTGCAAGAGCATCTTGCCTAGTCCCACGTTCCTGCAGTATGAGGGTACCTGACATAGCAAGGGGTAATGTGGCACAGTGTGATGTAAAGAGACACATGACCTGAGACAAGAGTCAGTTGTGGACTGGACAGAGACCTCTGCAGAAGCAAGTATGGAGTTAGCTCATAGCTTAGGCTCTACCCTATATATTTGTACACAGTAATTTGTTATCAATAAATACTTAATTTTCAACCATTTAAGACTCAGAACCTCTCTGTGAGACCTACTTAACATACAAAAACGACTGTCTTTTTCCCAAGGCACTGCAATTTTTATTCCCTTCAGATTATAGTCCAATTCCCTTTTAAAAGTCCCAATTGAATCTACCCCCACCACACACTTAGGTAGTGCATTTCAGATCCTAATCACACACAAAAACAGAATTACCTGGAAAAACTCAGCAGGTCTGGCAGCATCGGCGGAGAAGAAAAGAGTTGACGTTTCGAGTCCCCATGACCCTTCAACAGAACTGAATGAATATTAGGAGAAGGGTAAAATATAAGCTGGTTTAAGGTGGGGGGGCGGGGGTGGAGAGAAGTTAGAGGGGTGTGGTTGTAGGGACAAGCAAGCAGTGATAGGAGCAGATAATCAAAAGATGTCACAGACAGAAGAACAAAGAGGTGTTGAAGGTGGTGATATTATCTAAACGAATGTGCTAATTAAGAATGGATGGCAGGGTACTCAAGGTACAGCTCTAGTGGGGGTGGAGTGGAAAGACTAGCAGGGCATAAGAAATTTAAAAATAATGGAAATAGGTGGGAAAAGAAAATCTATATAAATTATTGGAAAAAACAAAAGGAAGGGGGAAGAAACGGAAAGGGGGTGGGGATGGAGGAGGGAGTTCAAGATCTAAAGTTGTTGAATTCAATATTCAGTCCGGAAGACTTTAAAGTGCCTAGTCGGAAGATGAGGTGCTGTTCCTCCAGTTTGCGTTGGGCTTCACTGGAACAATGCAACAAGCCAAGGACAGACATGTGGGCAAGATAGCAGGGTGGAGTGTTAAAATGGCAAGCAACAGGGAGGTTTGGGTCTTTCTTGCGGACAGACCACAGGTGTTCTGCAAAGCGGTCGCCCAGTTTACGTTTGGTCTCTCCAATGTTGAGGAGACCGCATTGGGAGCAACGAATGCAGTAGACTAAGTTGGGGGAAATGCATGTGAAATGCTGCTTCACTTGAAAGGAGTGTTTGGGCCCTTGGACGGTGAGGAGAGAGGAAGTGAAGGGGCAGGTGTTGCATCTTTTGCATGGGCATGGGGAGGTGCCATAGGTGGGGGTTGAGGAGTAGGAGGTGATGGAGGAGTGGACCAGGGTGAGCCGGAGGGAACGATCCCTATGAAATGCCTCGGGGGGGGGGGGGGGGGGGGGGGGGGGGGGGGAAGATGTGTTTAGTGGTGGCATCAGGCTGGAGTTGGCGGAGGATGATCCTTTGAACTCGGAGGCTGGTGGGTTGATAAGTGAGGACAGGGGGTACCCTATCATGTTTCTGGGAGGGAGGAGAAGGCGTGAGGGCGGATGCGCGGGAGATGGGCCGGACACGGTTGAGGGCCCTGTCAATGACCATGGGTGGAAAACCTTGCTTAAGGAAGAAGGAGGACATGTCAGAGGAACTGTTTTTGAAGGTAGCATCATCAGAACAGATGCGACAGAGGCGAAGGAACTGAGAGAATGGGATGGAGTCCTTACACGAAGTGGGTGTGAGGAGCTGTAGTCGAGGTAGCTGTGGGAGTCGGTAGGCTTGTAATGGATATTGGTGGACAGTCTATCACCAGAAATTGAGACAGAGAGGTCAAGGAAGGGAAGGGAAGTGTCAGAGATGTACCATGTGAAAATGATGGAGGGGTGGAGATTGGAAGCAAAATTGATAAATTTTTCCAAGTCCCGACGAGAGCATGAAGCAGCACCGAAGTAATCATCGATGTACCGGAGAAAGAGTTGTGGGAGGGGGCCGGAGTAGGACTGGAACAAGGAATGTTCCACATACCCCATAAAGAGACAGGCATAGCTGGGGCCCATGCGGGTACCCATAGCCACACCTTTTATTTGGAGGAAGTGAGAGGAGTTGAAGGAGAAATTGTTCAGTGTGAGAACGTTCAGCCAGACAGAGGAGAGTAGTGGTGGATGGGGATTGTTCGAGCCTCTGTTTGAGGAAGAAGCTAAGGGCCCTCAGACCATCCTGGTGGGGGATGGAGGTGTAGAGGGATTGGACATCCATGGTGAAGAGGAAGCAGTTGGGGCCAGGGAACTAGAAATTGTTGATGTGACGTAAGCTGTCAGAGGAATCACAGAAGTAGGTGGGAAGGGACTGGACAAGGGGAGAGAGAAGGGAGTCAAGATAACAGAGAAATAAGTTCCATGGGGCAGGAACAGGCTGACACGATCGGTCTCCCAGGACAGTTCTGTATTTGAATTTTGGGTAGGAGGTAGAAGCGGGCCGTCCAAGGTTGGGCAACTATCAGGTTGGAAGCTATGGGAGGAAGATCTCCAGAGAAGATGAGGTTAGTGATAGTTCAGGGATGGACTTGGAAAAATTTATCAATTTTGCTTCCAATCTCCACCCCTCCATCATTTTCACATGGTCCATCTCTGACACTTCCCTTCCCTTCCTGGACCTCTCTGTCTCAATTTCTGGTGATAGACTGTCCACCAATATCCATTACAAGCCTACCGACTCCCACAGCTACCTCGACTACAGCTCCTCACACCCCACTTCGTGTAAGGACTCCATCCCATTCTCTCAGTTCCTTTGCCTCCGTCGCATCTGTTCTGATGATGCTACCTTCAAAAACAGTTCCTCTGACATGTCGTCCTTCTTCCTTAACCGAGGTTTTCCACCCACAGTCGTTGACAGGGCCCTCAACCGTGTCCGGCCCATCTCCCACGCATCTGACCTCACGCCTTCTCCTCCCTCCCAGAAACATGATAGGGTCCCCCTTGTCCTCACTTATCACCCCACCAGCCTCCGCAATCAAAGGATCATCCTCCGCCATTTCCGCCAACTCCAGCCTGATGCCACCACCAAACACATCTTCCCTTCACCGCACCCCCCACCCCCTCCCCCACCGACCCAGCAGCATTCCATAGGGATCATTCCCTCCGGCTCACCCTGGTCCACTCCTCCATCACCCCCTACTCCTCAACCCCCACCTATGGCACCTCCCCATGCCCACGCAAAAGATGCAACACCTGCCCCTTCACTTCCTCTCTCCTCACCGTCCAAGGGCCCAAACACTCCTTTCAAGTGAAGCAGCATTTCACTTGTATTTCCCCCAACTTAGTCTACTGCATTCGTTGCTCCCAATGCGATCTCCTCAACATTGGGAGACCAAACGTAAACTGGGCAACCGCTTTGCAGAACACCTGTGGTCTGTCCGCAAGAAAAACCCAAACCTCCCTGTTGCTTGCCATTTTAACACTCCACCCTGCTATCTTGCCCACATGTCTGTCCTTGGCTTGCTGCATTGTTCCAGTGAAGCCCAACGCAAACTGCAGGAACAGCACCTCATCTTCCGACTAGGCACTTTACAGTCTTCCGGACTGAATATTGAATTCAACAACTTTAGATCTTGAACTCCTTCCTCCATCCCCACCCCCTTTCTGTTTCTTCCCCTTCCTTTTTTTTCCCCAATACTTTATATAGATATTTCTTTTCCCACCTATTTCCATTATTTTTAAATCTTTTATGCCCTGCTAGTCTTTCCACCCCACCCCCACTAGAGCTGTACCTTGAGTACCCTGCCATCCATTCTTAATTAGCACATTCGTTTAAATAATATCACCACCTTCAACACCTCTGTGTTCTTTTGTTCTTTTGTCTGTGACATCTTTTGATTATCTGCTCCTATCACTGCTTGCTTGTCCCTACAACCACACCCCCCCACTTCTCTCCACAACCGCCCCCCCCCCGCCCCCCCACCTTAAACCAGCTTATATTTCACCCCCCTCCTAATATTCACTCAGTTCTGTTGAAGGGTCATGAGGACTCGAAACGCCAACTCTTTTCTTCTCCGCTGACGCTGCCAGATCTGCTGAGTTTTTCCAGATAATTCTGTTTTTGTTTTGGATCTCCAGCATCCGCAATTTTTTTGTTTTAATCTCCTAATCACACGTTGTGCAAAGAAAAAATCCTTGTTGTGCCTCCGGTTATTTTCACAATTACCATAAATCGGTGCCTTAGGCACAGGTACAAAAACAAAAAGAAGCTGCAGGTGCTGGGCTTTTGAGAACAAAAGCAGTAAATGCTGGAAAAACAGTGGGTATGGCAGCACCTATGGAGAAAGACAAGAGTTTTCCTCCCCCACAGATGCCATCCCCAGCCCGCCCCCTGCCCCCCCCAAATTTATGTTTCAATGACAGGTAGACTGGAGAAAGCCTACCTGGGGAGGGCAAAGGCAGTAGCTCCCGATTGGCCTGTTGATAGCACGTGACAAGCAGTGTGAGCCAATGAAAGTGGGCCAAGGGTGGCGTCCTATTGTGACGTCAGGAAGCCGGTGTTTCGATGTGTTTTTGTAGCCAAAAGGAGCTTAGCAACAGAAGCCGGAGGAGAGAGAGAGAGGATACAGTGGGTACAGGAGCAGTGGAGTTTAAAGGGATGCCTCAGCCCAGCGCTTAAGCAACATTACCGCACCGCCCTGCGCGCAGGGAATCCAGCTGCTGGGAGGCTCCTCATTGCTGCTTGGGGTTGCACTTTAAATCCGCCTTTTCTGGTGCTTCATTCGGGTGCCTGGTACTTTTAAAGAGAATTAGAGAGAGAAAGCTGACCCCCACCACCACTCCCCCCTCCTCAAACGCCTCGCCGTATGCTCTGACATCTTCAAGAGTTGCCGGTGTGGCTTGGCCTAAACCCATGGTGTAAGCGTGGGCGCGTGTATGTACGTGCAGCCGAAGAGCTTAGTATTTCGCTGACACCCCAGTGAGTTCTACCGGAGGTAATGTGAATTCTAGGATGAGCTCCTCCACTTGTTTACCGACCCCACGCCTCCACCCCCCCCCCCCCCCCCCCCCCCCCCCCGCCCCCTTTCAATTTTGTTATGTCTTATTTTCTGTCTCTTTCATCTCCCTCCACTCCCAGCAAAATATCAGTCTCTTACGATGATATGCATCTTATGGTAGATATTCTGAACAAGTGGGTCACTTAAATGTTAAACAGTTGCTGGGTTTGCTGTTGGCTGAGGCTATGATTGAAACATCAGGGGAGGGGAATAGAAAGTCACTTTGTGCTGTTCAATGCATTGTATAAAGGAAAGTTTGCATTGCATACTTTCAGCTGTATTTATATGTTTAATGGCATTGTTTTGTTTGCAATTTACTCAAGTTGACATTCGCATTGATTTATAATTTAAAGGTGGCGCTCCAGTTATAAAAAATTTCAAAGAAAACAAATTTGCATTATAGCACTGAATTTATCAAACTAATAGCCTGGAGCAGGAAAAAAAAATTAGTACAAGCAAGATGCAGAAAAGTAAACTATTTAGGTTTGACTGCAATCTGTGTTTGGGTTTAATCCCTTGCAGGCAGTTGTCAACTCAAAACAGATGGTTATATTAACAAATTAATGTCTTTTAAATGAACAATTTGTAGATTTAAAGAAGTCAGTCAGCATAGGGTTTAGATGATAAAAGCCAGTTAAGCTTCATTCTTATGGCTGATTACCTCAGCCTCATAATTTTGTTCATTGCCACTTAATCCACCATCCTAGTATATGTATTTCATAGGGCATGGGGTTTAATACTAATCATAAACAAAAACAGAATTACCTGGAAAAACTCAGCAGGTCTGGCAGCATTGGCGGAGAAGAAAAGAGTTGACGTTTCAAGTCCTCATGCCCACTTTATTTAACAATACTGTACAGAGAAAGTTGCTGTAGCTGTAAATTTGCTACTTTGTAATATTTTTAAATCCCACAATTTTTTTCATTTGGTAACCTAAAACAAAATAAATACCATGCAGTGAGTTGTACTCTGCAAAGGTATTACCGTGACTGAGTGATAGCACTCTGACCTTAGTCAGAAGATTGAGTGTTCAGGTCCCAATCCAAAGACTTGAGCACAAGCTGCAGTACAGAGAAAGAACTGCCCTGATGGAGGTGTTGTCTTTTGGAAAAGATATTCAATTGAGACCTAGGCTTCTCTGGTAGCTGTAAAGGATCCCATGGCACTATTCATAAAGGAGTAGGGGAATTTTTGTTGCTGATCAGGAAAGACGACAAAACGGATTAGTTTGATGTTTATCTCATTACTGTGCACAAATTTCCTACATTATAGCACTGACTATGCACTGCGCTTTAAATTTGTTGCGTGCTTTGGGATGTCCCCGAGGCTGCAATACAAGTTCATTTTTGCTTTAAGTTGAATGTTTATGCATCCTGCATTAATTTAGCAACTATTTAAATGAACGATTGATGAGAGTAAACACAACGGTTGATTAAATTGAAATAACCGCCGCATGTAAATTCCTGTGAAATTTTAGTAGATTGATGCTCGGTAGTATAAGTGCATTGTGGAATAGTGCAAGATTTAGAAAGTAATTTATTGTAATTGTGTCAAGTAGTGTTGCTTTGTTCTGAGTTATAAATGGTGGTATCCTAAGATTGAAATACAGCCACTGACAGATTTCATATCTATTTTAAATTATTGCATTGCCATTTATAACTGTACATTTAATGAATTAAATGAGAGAGCAAGTGGGATACTAACATGACACAAGTTGAGGTAGAAATTCAACTCCCGGTCACCTGTTTTGGAAATTGATTCACGTGCAGTTGAAAATCAGAGGCACCTGAATTGGAGCTGGCAGGATCAGTGCATCCAGTTTTCCTGGCTTAACAGAATAATGTGGATTGTGCCTTGTGCAACTTAATTGGTCAAGTCTTTTTTACTTTTTTCAAAAATAGATTATTTCCTTTGAGATGAATAAGAAGAAATACCAACAAGACTATTATTAAGAACCTAGAAATGGCAACATGGAATGGAGGAATTGTACAAAGAGTACCAAATCTAGAAAACACTAATGGTTTCCAAGACAGAGCAAAAAATGAAAGGCAAATATTGAAAGAAACACTGGCTCTGCAGTTAAACCAGGACCTTCTCGGGTATGAAAATTACTTCCCATAATATTTTTAGTAAAAGGAATGTTTTATTTGGTAAATATTCTTGTTATTGCAAAGTGTTCTTTCATCACTTATGTGATATAGTGGCCCTGTTGTGTTTCATATATAATAAATTCCCTTGAAGTCACTTATTTAGACAAACATAAGCATGGCAAAATATTTCATGTATGTCAGACTTTCCTTTTAAAAGGGCACTTTCCCTACCACCTCCTCCCCCCCCCCCCCCCCCCCCCCCCCCCCCCCCCCCCCCCCCCCCCCCCCCCCCCCCCCCCCCCCCCCCCCCCCCCCCCCCCCCCAAAACTTTCTTGGACCTTTAAGTAGCAGACTGCAGACTATTATGACTATCTGTGGAATACTTGTGGGCAGGAGGAACATAGGGGCAAGAGTAGGCCATTCAGACAATCGAGTCTGCTGCGCCATTCAATGCAATCATGACTGATCATCCACTTCAATACCTTTTTCCCACACTATCCCCATATCCCTTTACATCATTGGTAGTTAGAAATCTGTCAATGACTGAGCTTCCATGTTCTTCCGGGGTAGAGAATTTCAAAGATTCACAACCCTGAGTGAAAACATTTCTCCTCATCTTGGTCCCAAGTGGCTTCCCTCTTATTCTGAAATTGTGTCCCCTGGTTCTACTCTACCCAACCAGGGGAATCTTAACCTGCATCTACCCTGTCTCCCTTTAAGTATTTTGTAGGTTTCAATAAGATTACCTCATTCTTCAAAACTCTAGAGAATATAGGCCCAGTTTCCCCAATCTCTCTTCATAGGACAGTCCCGCCATCCCGGGAACATGTCTGGTTAACCTTCGTTGCACTCCCTCAATGACAATAATATCCTTCCTAAGGTAAGGGGACTAAAACTGCATACAGTACTCCAGGTGTAGTCTAACCAAGATGATATACAATTGAAGCAAGACTTCGCTACTCCTGTACTCAAACCCTCTTGTGTTAAAGGCAAACATACCATTAGTCTTCCTAACTGCCTGCTGCACCTGCAAGTTAGCCTTCAGGTGACTTATCAATGAGGACACCCAGGTCCTTTTGTACATCTGCACTTTTTTGATCTCTTACCATTTTAAAAAGTGTTGTGTATCTGTTTATCCTACCAAAGCAGAGAACCTCATATTTTCCACATTATATTCCATATGCCATGCTTTTGCCCACTCGCTAAGTCTGTCCGAATTCTCTTGCAGCCGCTTGGCACCTTCCTCACAACACGCATTCCCTCCTAGTTTTGTCATCCGCGAACTTGGAAATATTACATTTGGTCTCCAGTTCCAAATCGTTGATATATATTGTAAACAGCTGGGGCCCCAAGTACTGATCCTTGTGGTACCCCACTGGTCACAGCCTGCCACCAAGAGGCTGACCTGTTTATTCTACTGTTTTCTGCATGTTAACCAATCATTAATCCAGGCTAGCATATTACCTCATATCCCATTTGCTTTAATTTTGCTAATCAACCTCCTATGGGGGACTTCATCAAAAACCTTCTGAAAATCCAATGTCCACTGACTCCCCTTTATCAACTGTTAGTAACATTCTCAAAAAAAAACTCCAACAGGTTCGTCAAACATGATTTCCCATTCATAAATCCATGTTGACTAGGCTGAATTAGATCATTATTATCCAAATGTCCACTTATCACATCCTTAATAATAGATTCTAGCATTCTCCCTACTACTGATGTAAGGCTAACAGGTCGGTTGTTTCCAGTTTACTCTCTTCCTCCCTTGTTAAATAGTGGACCAATTAGAGGAAGTACAATAATATGAAAGTACTGTAATTGGCCTCCCCTTAACAGGGTTGCTATAGCTGAGAGTGTGAGCTTTGCTTTGTCTGTTCTCCTTTCTCCTGAGATCATCCTGGACAAGCTGTTGGCATCCTGTCCCATCTCAGTCCTACCCATGTCTTGCCCATGCTTATTCTGGTCTTGGTCTCCATGCTCCTCTCCGGTCTGTTGATTTCATGTTCCCCTTTCTCTGACTGCAGCGTGATTGATCTTGCTCTTTTTTTGCTGCCCCCTCCCTCAGTGTCTTCTCTGTTTTCTTTTGTTCCTGCCCCAATCTGAAGTGTTTTAATTTCTGTGACAGTGATTAGCAAGATTCTTTTTGACACCCAATCTCAGGCTGTAAAATATAATGAAGTCATACTTCATGGGAAGTGAAGGTAAGCTATGGAGGAGACTTTTTGCCCCTCTGAAGTGGTGCAGGCCATGATGAGATGCATGTAGAAATCTAGGTGAAAACCAGGATATGCTGGATTTTGTTGTTTGTAAACCAAGAGGGGGAAATTGAGTACTGTCGACCTTGAATACAGATGAGCTGAGCTTTTAATGCATGCAAAGATGGCAGATTCAGTAAAAGTCTTCCCCTCCTGCCTGTTACAGACAGGAGGGGGTTTAGTTTAAACAGCCTTGATTTTTTTTTCCTTCTCACCACCGGGCCGTAAACAAGTGTTTTTTTTTATTTTTATTTCCCCCTTTTAAGTATTTTCCCAACACCTCAGTTTTGGACTGATCCAATCCTCTACTAATAACCCCACAGCAAACTTGAGAAAGGGTTAGTTTTGTGCAGGCACTCAAAAGGCGGGGAGGGGGGTGTCGCTATGTAATTCCAGTACATTCTCAGTAAAAGAGGGATACGTGAAGGAAAGGAGTACAGGGCAAAGAAAAAATAGGAATCATTGTTTCACCTGATTCTGGGTTTCAGAAAGTCATTGTCCATGGAAGGTTCTTTCAGTTGGCTTTGTCTGGCAGAAGTCCTGGTCTTTTTCCCAGGAGCTCAGGTGAAGATACAGCAAAGTATTCTTGTATTCTGGGAATTAGTTCACTTTGTAGGCGAAATGCAGGATTCTTTCTGGAGCCTAGGCTTTGAGAGAGATGAAGGACAGGGCAGGCTGCCATAGCCTGGAGTTCTATTATCTGAGGTTAAACAGAAACTGAAGATGGAGCCCAAAAGCTGTATAATTAAAGTAATTCAAACAGCTCCAACCTTGGTCATGTGACAGGGTGGTTTCAGGTTGAGCCATTCAGCTTATGAGGCCCCCTTGTTAAAACCCATTTTATTTTGAGCAGGTAACTGTGGATCCATTAGCATAATGTTGGAGATGAGTCACAAATAGCTCGGCCTTTATCCAGAGCTGGCTAGTTCAGATGCTTTGTCTATTAGCTCAGCGTTGGCTTGGCTGGAATGTTCATACAATACAAGTCACATTCCAGGAGGTTGATGAGTTCGCCTATGTCTATTGGACCTGCTCAGAATTTTACAGAACTACCAGCATGTGGCCATTTTATCAGCCCAGCAATTGTTCGTTCTAAAAACAGAATTTAAACAAGAGAATATGGAAGAGAAACAAATTTCTTTTAGATTTTCTTTTCAAGCCTTCTTGGTATGACAAACCCAGCATCTGTCATGTAAATGTTGCTCTTGGCTCACCTTTACAAAGGGAGGGAAGCATCGGAGAAATGAGTAAGATTAAGATGGATGGGAGAACTGGAAATAGGGTCGGTTTTTGAAGGAAATTGGCAGAGGTTGTGGTAAAATGAAGTGGTTTGGGGATAGTTGTGCCAACTTGGTAGCAATGATTGAAAGTTCAGCCTCCATTGAGTGAGTGGTAGTCCGGAGCTGGAGGACAATGTGACTTTACATTCAACCTGTTAAGCACTGAACCATTGGCTTAGCTGAACTATATGCAGGAAAACATAAGAGGCTGGATATACCATTCATTTATAGTTAAAGAACAGAAAATCTATAGACAAATTTTGTGCTGAAATAGTTCATTTTAATTGAGACTGCAGCAGGACCACAATTGGCCTTGGTGTCCTTTGATTAAGGAGAGGGCAAAACTGTCTGAATTTCTGCCCCTGATAGCAGTCCATTGACCTGGGATGGATGTGTGGGAGTGGGGTCTGCCATGATGTCTTTGCAGTTATTTAGCATCCAGACATTATCCAGGCTTGCAAGAGGTGTATGGCACTGAAGGAGCAAAGCCTCAAGGGGTTACGACCCAAGAGGGGCAGAAAAAAATGTTAACTCGATGTTAAACAGTTTTTTAAAAGAAAAATTCCCAAGAATTGACTGAAATCAAATGGAGTCAGCCTTGTACAAATTACTTGTACATGCTGTGTTGCATTTTATATGCAGAACACTTTGTGTTAATGAAGTTAGGGCAAAAAATGTCTTTGGGGAGAAAAGGAAATCAATCCCAGTGTTCTCTTAAGTGGCAATTATTTGGAACAAGTGCACTTGAAGCTTTGCTGACAGCTAAGGAAACTTCACATAATGGTTAAAATGGAATGTCACCTGCAAAAGTAATTTCTTAGAATAGTGCAACTAAGTTAGACAAGTGTCTTGTATAATTTAAGTATTAATCTTTGCATTGTTCGCTGAAAGTCGAGTGATTTTTCTCATTTGAACTTTCATCAGAAAATTATTATCTTTGAAAATTATCCCAGCCAAGTTTGGCAAGAACTTGATTGTTAAATGAAAAATCAGAACATCCCCTACTTTAAAAGGATTTAAGAAATGTTCCTAATTATTCAAAATTGATGGGTTTTAATGAAGTTCTGCATTGGGTCTTGGGCATAGCTGAATTTTTTTTTCTCAACCTGTTCAAGGTCTGGTTGCCCAGCACTAGGTGGGAAATGGCAAGACTTGCTTCCTTGATGTTGACAATGGTCTATTTTGGAAGTGATACTAAATCCAGGAGGTATATATTTTTTTGGAAAGGTGTAAGTGAACGTGATCATGGACGAGAACAATTTGTGTAGGTTTCTATTTATACTTAGTTTCAGTTCTCTCTGCACTGCTGCTTTTAATCAGGTCAAAAAGAATAGGCTGAATTAAGATGACTGGCAGTAGGAGACTTGTTTTCACAGATAGGTATGTGTTTAGGTTCTTTTTATGAAGGAAAATCAATATCCTGCCCCCCTCCTCTGAAAGCGAGTTCTAAATATCTGTTTAGATGTCTGAAGGATGTTGAATGACTGGATTCCAAAAAAGGGGGAAATTGTGAAATAAAATAACTTGCTCTACTAGTCTTTCACATCAGAAGTAATGGTTTAAGATGGTGGAAGGGGCTGGTAACTAGCTGCTGCTCTCAACTTTTAGTAGCATATTTAATAGAGACTTAGTTGAAAAGAGACATGATGTTGAAGCTGGCAACACAAGTATCTTTTCAGCTACATTCAAAAAACTTAGTTTCCAAATCAATCTGATTACACAGGTGTCAGTAGCTATTTTGCATATTATCACAATCTTTCTTTTGCCATGTTCATTCATTTCAGAGGGAATAATTCAGTTGCCTTTGTCACTTAGTTATTTTTAATCCCTCAGCCTAACGAGCTTTTGGTGAAATGTAGCCCAGCCGGTAAAGGCTGTTGTAACAAAAAACCTTGATTGAAGGAAGTGTTCTGTTCTACCGTTTTCTTTGAAAGGATTCTTATAGACGGAAGTCAGACAGATGTCACGTTCCATGTGGGTGCAGCTGTGTTCCAAGCTCACAAAGCGGTGCTGCTTGCGAGGGTCCCAGAGTTTTTTGAGAGAATTTCTGGAAAACAGTTGAAACAGGATGCTGAGAAGCCACAAGCCATCAATGTAGAGAATTTCAGACCTTCACAGTTTAAATGCTTTTTGCAGTAAGTGTTTCCAACAGTTGTGTGCTATATCTTTGGCATGTTTGGGAGATTTGTTTTGATGCTAAATTAAATTTATTAATGCTATTTCAAAGGCTTTCTGAACTACATCTAATGTCAGATTGCAAGCATCTCAGCAGTGTGGTTTTTATTCCTCTTCTCTCCTGGTTCCACCAAGTGGTGCTGAAAGATTATGCATTTATATAGGGCTTTTTATGACCTCGGGGCATCCCAAAGTGCTTCAAAACTACTGCAGTGCAGCATATCTAAAATGTAGTAACTGTTGTAATATCTAAGTCTTGCGTATGAAGAATGATCACTTGGGTGAAGTGTCTGTGGAATCATATCAGAGTACAAGGTAAAAAATTGTATATTTAAGGCATGTATTAGCACTATTCTAAAGCTAACTTCCCAACACTACAAAATTTGGCAATTATGAATAATTTAGTAAGCTAAAAACATAATAAACACCTGGCTGTCTCAAGTGTGGGAACATTACTTGGGTCATTCAAAATTTAACTTTCAATTTTTGTTTTAGACTTTTTTAATGCAACATACAAGATTCTGAAAGGGTTTGACGAGGTAGATACTGAGACTTTGTTTCCCATGGCTGGGGAACCTAGAACATGGCGGGGCACAGTCTCTGGATAAGGCGTTGATTGTTTAGGACTGAGATGAGAAATTTCTTAACTCAAAGCATTGTGAATCATTGGAATTCCCCTCACGAGAGGTTTGTGTATGTTCCATCGTTGAATCTATTTAGGGCTCAGATAGTTGGATCTTTAGTCTCAGGGAATGAAGGGATATGGGGAGTGGGCAGGAAAGTGGTGTTAAGGCCAAAGATCAGCCATGATTATATTGAATGGCAGAGCAGGCTTGAGGGGCTGTATGGTCTATTCCTGCTCCTATTTCTTAATGCTCTTGAGGTTGAAATGCATTCCAGGTTGATGAAGAAAGTAGCAATTTATATAGCTGTGCTATTTCTTAAAAAGGAACAGGATTACCCTAAATATTAATCCACTAACTCAAAAGTAAAATACTACAAATGCTGGAAATTTGAAATATAAACAGAAGATGCTGGAAATACTCAGCAAGCCTGGCAGTGTTTGTGGAGAGAGAAACATAACGGTCAGGTCCGTGATCTTTCATTAGAACTATTTTTATCAAATGAAAGAAACATAGAAACTAGGAGCAGGAGTAGGCCATTCGGCCCTTTGAGCCTGCTCCACCATTCATTATGATCATGGCTGATCATCCAACTCAATAGTCTGCTCCCGCTTGATCCCTTTTGCCCCAAGAGCTCTAACTCCTTCTTGAAAACATACAATGTTTTGGCCTCACCTACTTTCTGTGGTAGCAAATTCCACAGGCTCACCACTCTGAGTGAAGAAATTTCTCCTCATCTCGGTCCTAAATGGTCTACCCCGTATCCTCAGACTGTAACCCAAGGTTCTGGGCTCCCCCACCATTAGGAACATCCTTCCTGCATCTACCCTGTCTAGTCCTGTTAGAATTGTATAGGTTTCTATGAGATGCCCTTCATTCTTCAGAACTTCAGCAAATATAATCCTAACCACCTCAATCTCTCCTCATATGTCAGTCCTGCCATCTCAGGAATCAGTCTGGTAACCTTCGCTGCACTCCCTCTATAGCAAGTACATCCTTCCTCAGATAAGGAGACCAAAACTGCGCGCACTATTCCACGTGTGGTCTCAACAAGGCCCTGTACAATTGCAGCAAGGCATCCCTGTCCCTGTACTCGAATCCTCTGGCTATGAAGGCCAACATACCATTTGCTGCCTTTACCACCTGCTGTACCTGCATGCTTACCTTCAGCGACTGGTGTATGAGGACACCCAGGTCTCATTGCACATTCCCCTCTCTCAATTTATAGCCATTCAGATAATAATCTGCCTTCCTGTTTTTGCTACCAAAGTGGATAACCTCACATTTTATCCACATTATACTGCATCTGCCATGCATTTGCCCACTCACTCAGCTTGTCCAAATCACACTGAAGCATCTCTGCATCCTCCTCACAGCTCACCCTCCCACCCAGCTTTGTGTCATCTGCCGATTTGGAGACATTACATTTAGTTCCCTCATCTAAATCATTGATACATATTGTGAATAGCTGGGGTCCCAGCACCGATCCCTGCGGTACCCCACTAGTTATTGCCTGCCATTTGGAAAAAGACCCGTTTATTCCTACTCTTTGTTTCCTGTCTGCCAACCAGTTTTCTATCCATCTCAATACACTACCCCCCCAATCCCATGCACTTTAATTTTACATGCCAATTCGTAGAAAGCCTTCTAAAAGTCCAAATAAACCACATCCACTGGCTCCCCCTCATCAACTCTACTCATTACCTCCTTGAAAAATTCCAGTAGATTTGTCAAGCATGATTTCCCTTTCATAAATCCATGCTGACTGTCCGATTCTGCCACTGTTTTCCACGTGCTCAGCTATTAAATCTTTTATAATGGACTCTAGAATTTTCCCCACTACCAATATCAGGCTGACTGATCTATAATTCCCTGTTTTCTCTCTGCCTCCCTTTTTTAAATAGTGGGGTTACATTAGCTACCCTCCAATCTGTAGGAACTGTTCCAGAATCTATAGAATCTCGGAAGATGACCACCAATGCATCCACTATTTCTAGGGCCACTTCCTTAAGTACTCTGGGATGTAGATTATCAGGCCCCGGGGATTTATCGGCCTTCAATCCCATCAATTTCCCCAACACCATTTCCCGACTAATACTGATTTCTTTCAGTTCCTCCCTCTCACTAAACGCTGTGTTCCCCAACATTTCTGGTGTGTTATTTGTGTCCTCCTTTGTGAAGACAGAACCAAAGTATTTAGCTGGTCAGCCATTTCCATGACAACATTGGTAGGAGTGACCACCGCACAGTTGTTGTGGAGACAAAGTCCTGCCTTCACATTGAGGATACTCTCCATTGTGTTATGTGGCACTACCATCATGCTAAATGAGATAGGTTTCGAACAGATCTAGCATCCATGAGGTGCCGTGAGCCATCAGCAGCAGCAGAATTGTACTTGAACACAATCTGTAACCTCATGGCCTGGCATGCCCCCCCCACTCTACTATTACCATTGAGCCAGGGGATCAACTCTGGTTTAATGAAGAGTGGAGGAAGGCATGCCAGGAACCGTACCAGGCATACCTAAAATGAGGTGTCAACCTGGTGAAACTATAACACAGGACTACTTGTGTGCCAAACAGCAAAAGCAGCAAGTGATACAGAGCTAAGTGATCCCACAACCAATTGATCAGATCTAAGCTCTACAGTCTTGCCACATCCAGTCGTGAATGGTGGGCAATTAAACAGCTCATTGGAGGAAGAGGCTCCACACATAATCCTCATTCTCAATGATGGGGGAGCCCAACACATCAATGCAAAAGATAAGGCTGAAGTATTTGCTACAATCTTCAGCCAGAAGTGCTGAGTGATATATCTCTTCCTCCTCCAGAGGTCCTCAGAATCACAGATGCCAGTCTTCAGTCGATTCGATTCACTCCACGTGATATCAAGAAATAGCTGAAAGCACTGGATACTGCAAAGGCTACGGGCCCTGACAATATTCTGGCAATCGTACTGAAGACTTGTGCTCCAGAACTTGCTGCACCCCATGCCAAGCTGTTCCAGTACAACTCCAACACTGGCTGTACCCAGCTATGTAGAAAATTGCCCAGGTATGTCCTGTACACAAAGCAGGACAAATCCAGCCTGGCAAATTACTGCCCCATCAGTTTACTCTCGATTTTTCAATAAAGTAATGGAAGGAGCCCTCAACAGCACTATCAAGTGGCATTTGCTTAGCAATAAACTGCTCACTGATGCCCAGTTTGGGTTTCGCCAGGGCCTGGCCTCATTACAGCCTTAGTTCAAACATGGACAAATGAGTTGAACCCCTGAGGTGAGTGTGACTGCTCTTGACATCAAAGCAGCATTTGAACAAGTGTGGCATCAAGGAGCCCTAGCAAAACTGGAGTCAGTGAGAATCGGGGAAAACTCTTTGGTTGGAGTCATACCCAGTACAAAGGAAGATGGTTATGGTTGTCGGAGGTCAGTCATCTTAGCTCTAGGATCATCACTGTAGGAGCTTCTCAGGGTAGTGTCCTCGGCCCAACCATCTTCAGCTGCTTCATCAATTAACTTCCTTCCAACATAAGGTCAGAAGTGGGGATGTTTGCTGATGCACAATGTTCAGCACTATTCACGACTCCTCAGATACTGAAGCAGTCCACATCCAAATGCAGCAAGACCCTGACAATATCCAGGCTTGGACTGTGATGTGGAAAGCAACATTCGTGCCACACTAACGCCAGGCAATGACCATCCCCAACAAAAGAGAATTCAACCATCGCCCTTTGATGTTCAATGGCATTACCATCACTGAATCCCCCACTATCAACTTCCTGGGGGTTACTATTGACCAGGAACTGAATTGGTCTAGCCATATAAATACTGTGGCTACAAGAGCAGGTCAGAGGCTAGGAATCATGCGATGAGTAACTCACCTCCTGACTCCCAGAAGTCTGTCCACCATCTACAAGGCACAGGTCAGGAGTGGTGGAATACTTCCCACATGCCTGGATGGGTGCAGCTCCTTCAACACTCAATCTTGCCGCCGTTCAGGACAAAGTAGCCCGCTTGATTGGCACCACATCCACAAACATTCACTCCCTCCACCACCAACGCACAGTAGCAGCAGTATGTACCATCTACAAGATGCACTGCAGGAATTCACTAAGGCTCCTTTGACAGCAACTTCCAAACCCATGACCACAACCATCTAGAAGGACAAGAGCAGCAGATAGATGGGAGCACCATCACCTGGAAGTTCCCCTCCAAGCCAGTCACCATCTTGACTTGGAAATATATTGCCGTTCCTTCGCTGTCGCTCAGTCAAAATCTTGGAACTCCCTTCCTAACAGCACTTTGGGTGTACCTACACCAAGTGGACTGCAGCATTTCAGGAAGGCAGCTCACCACCAACTTCTCAAGGGCAACCAGGGATAGGCAATAAATGCTGGCCTAGCCAGCGAAGCCCACATCCTGTGAATTAATAAAAAAAAAGGTTTCCTTACCCATTTTGCCAGTAGAAGAGGACATACCCAGGGATGGAGGAGTCTGGGACACTGGCTGTAAGGTATGATTTTGAGAGTATGACCATTACTTGATTCAGTCAGTGGAAGAGCTGTTCCAATTTTGGCACAAGACCCCAAGTGTTAGATTTTGCAGGATTGACTAAGCTGGTCACATGTCATAGTGCCTAAGCTGATGCCGGATGGTCTGTTTGGCTCTGTCCTCAAGACTTCTGTAACAATTTGGCACAACTGAGTAGCTTGCTATAAACAAAAAAGGAAAGTACTGCAAATGCTGGTAGCATTAACGACCTTTCATCAGAACTGGGTCATCTATCTGAAAAGTTAACTCTGTTCCTCTTTCTCCATAGATGCTGCCAGACCTGTTGAGAATTTCCAGCAATTTTCTGCTCAATTATTTGCTTAGCTATTTGAGAGTAGTTTTGAAAAATCAACCACATTTTTGTTGGTCTGGAGTTCAATATAGACCAGACCGAAGAGACAGCAGATTTCCTTCCCTGAAGGACATTACTGAACCAGCGAGACTTTACGACAATCTGGTAGTTGCATACTCATCATTTCTGATGATCAACTTTACTCAAAATTTCTTTAAAGGATTGAAGTTAAATCCCCCAGCTGCAGCGGCAGAATTTGAACAAAAATTCTTCTTGAAGCTTTTGTATTTTTAGAAGCAAAATGGTTGTGATTGCGTAAAAGTTCGATGCTTTTATTTTTGTATTGTTAGAAGTTTAAATCCGGACAAAATCCATTGACAACCAAATGCAGAAGCCAGATGGTAGCCAGGTTACTGGTTTAGTAATCCAGGGACCCAGGCTAATGCTGTGGATTCAGGAGTTCAAATCCCACCACATTCTGTGACATCAGCTGGGGAATTTAAATTCATTTAATTAATAAAGCTGGATGACTGGCGATGGTGATCATGAAATTACCAGGTTGCTGCTTTTTTTTTTTTTTTAAAAAAAAAGCAATCTCGTTCACTTTTATCCTTCTGGGGATGGGAGGAAATTTGCTATCCTTACTGACTCTACACCCACAGCAATATGGTTGACTCTTAACTGCCCTCTGAAATGGCCTAGCAAGCTACTCAGCGAGGACTGTTAAGGATGGGTAATATTGTTGGCCTTAATTGCCAGCGATGTTCATATCCCAAGAACTAATTTTTAAAAATCGGTCATGCACAGCACAACCTAGGAGAGTAATAACAATGGCTTACATCTGTATACCATCTTTTAACATTGTAAAGCACCCCAGGGTGTTTGCAGACTGCAGACCAACTTCTGGAAGGGGGTCTATTAATCAATTTTTCAATTTTAAAAACTGGGAGTTGAGTTGTAAACATTAAAGTAAGATGAATATGACTTCTGATTCAGCTGCTCAGTGGAGTAATCAGTTTATTCTGCTGGATTTGCTATTCCTTGAATTTCCTGCAGCATTCTAATTGAATACATTTTTCAAAAAATTGGATTGTGTGTAAGGAGATATTATCTGAAGACCCAGCAATTGTACTTTTTGCCATTGGGGACAGGAAGAGTCCATGATAAAGTACCCTCTCATAGTGTGAGCGGTTGCCATGCTACCAAACATACTGTTCAAAGTCCCGGCACTGAAGAGCACGCACTTCTGGTTTTGGACACAAGTCTTGAGCCACTATCAAGAATGTGCTGATAGAAAGCTAGGAGAGTCCTCTTCAGGGACATAGCTGTTGTGTCCCCCTGATGTGCTGTAATATGCTTCATCCCCAAGTTACTGTTGGAGATGTGTATTACCCACTCAGTTTCTGCATACAAGTTTTAGCATTGCTACAATAAGATTAGGTTCCTGTTTTAATCATGAGTTAAAAATGGCCAGTATTTCTTGGTTTCGTGGTGGGAAAATTCCCCATATACAATGTTTAAAGAAAAAAGTATCTTGACTGAAGGCCTGATCTTATTAGGGTAGTAAAGGCAAATAGCATGTTGAGTTTTATTGTAAGGGGCCTTGAGTACAAGGATAAGGAAGTTTTGCTCAACTGTAGAGAGCTTTGGTGAGATCATGCCTGGAATATTCTGTGCAGTTTTGGTCTCCATATTTAAAGGATATACTTGCTTTGGAGGTGGTATGTGGAAGGTTCACCATGTTGATCCCTGGGATGAGCAGGCTGTCCCAAGAAAGGCTGAGTAAAGTGGGCCTATATATTTCCTGGATTTTAGAAGTGGAATGAGAGGTAATCTCATTGAAACATAAGATTCTGAAGGGGGGCTTGACTGGGTAGACAGCAGTTGTAGAACATGGGGGCACAGTCCTGGGATAAGGGATTGATCATTTGAGACTGAGATGAAGAGAAATTTCTTCAGTCAGTGCTGTGAACCTTTGGAATTCTCTGCCCCAGAGAGTTGAGTGCATCATCACTGAGCACATTCAAGGCTGAAATTGTAAGATTTTTGATGGGGGAATCCAGAGATTGGGAAAGTGGAGTTAAGGTAGAAGGTCTGCCATGATTGTATCGAACAGTGGAGCAGATTTGAGGGGCTGTATGGTCCCCAGTTCCTAATTACATTCTTTGTGTTAAAACAAATTTGATATCATAAGACTTGCACCAGAATAATGCTCTGTTGTGGAACAGAAGTGGCAGTACAAGAAGTTAAACCCCACAGATCCTAAAATCATTGCTAAAGGTTAATACTTCACGTCAGAAAATAAACAGTAACTGCCTTGGCATTGCACAGAGACCCTTTAACATTGCAAAAGCTGCTCACATATTGCATGCTACTGGCTTGGAAAATTTATACCAGAAATGACCAGGGATCTAGGATAAGAGGAGAATAAAATTTCTCTTCATCATCCTGACTGGCCATCCAAACACTTATAGCCACCCCCTTTCGTTCTTTGTCCCTCTTGTTTACCCTGGGAAAACTGGAGGTAAGAAAGAAGCTGAATTAATTCTGGAGCAGTGCTGCACCAACATCCAGAGCCACTGTGGAGAGGCATAGCTCAGAGATTTCAGCTTCTAAATATGTATAGGCCCAACAAATATAAATATTGTGCAAATTAAAAGTTACATAACCCTCCCCAAAAGAAAAGGCAAAACTTTCACCATTATCCAAGTTGAGGAAAAAAGTGCTGTGTGCTAGAGATGCTTACCTTCAAATCAGCAGAAGCAGACTTGTGCTGTTCGGAGTACAGGGAATTCAGTTCCCTGTGCCACTGCTCCCCAACCCACCCCTTTTCACACAACCACTTCCTACGCTCACCTAGCTCTCATGCCAAAGATCAGAGGGTGGATGAGTGCCATTTACTCTAAAGAACCAGAGTTGTAGTGCTTCACATCAACACTCAAAAATCACACTCTGTGTTACCAATTTAGATTAATTTATGCAGAGTAACTCACATCAATTACGTTCAAACCCAACTGGTAAAGCTAATCTTTTATTTAAACCACAACTGAGAAATTCATGTTCCTTCCTTTCTAAATTAAGCAGCCTTACACTGAGTTAGTAACAACCTGAAGGCTGTGGGCAACTAATAAATTGAGGGATATGCAGCCTCTCTATGGAGGAGACCAATTCTGGTGTCAGTTGCTGAGTGTTTCTACATGCATCCTGGTAAGTAATCTTAAGATTAGCCTTCTGAATGCTGGGAGATAACTGGTTAATCAAATTTAAGTTTTAAAAAAATTAAGCTGCCAAGCTTTCAGAGCAAGAACCTCTGATTTACTGAGCAGAGTATAATGATGTTTTTACGAGTTACATATTGTGTGTAAAGCCAAGGAAAGTGCAGCACAGTTAATGCAGTGGTAATTTTAAGTTTTACATAGTGAAAAGTTGTTTTCATGGCAGCATTAGAGTTGATTTTATTCCGATGGTTTGCGGGTACTGAGAATTTTGGGGACTGGAATTTTTGGAGTCCTCCCAGAAGGAGGAATTTGTCCTGTTCTGAGTCAGAGGGAGGAACTGCCATGTGCAGATCCCTGTGGCAAGCAGCCTTGCTGATGGAGAGCTGCACCATTCACACCTTTGTATTCAAACAGCAACAACTGCTAATATGTTAAAGGCCCTATATTTTTTTAATCCATTCATGTGGCTTCATGCCCACCCTTAATTGCCCCTATTCAGGGGGCATTTTAAAAGTCAAGCACATTGCTGTGGGTCTGGAGTAGAATTCCTTCCCTAAAGGACATTCATCATTTATTTTTATGACAATCCGATTTTAATTCCCGATTTTTATTGAATTCAGGTTTCACTATCTGCCATGATGGGATTCGAACCTGGGTCTCTGGAATACTAGTCAGTGACAATACCACTGTGCCACCGTCTCCCCTGACAAGGTGCCTAAGGTGCTTCACAGGAGCATTATAAAACAGTATGACACTAAGCCACATAAGGAAATATGAGGTCAGATGGCCAAAAGCTTGATCAAAGAGCTAGGTTGTAAGGACTGTCAGAGGAAAGTGAGGTAGAGTGGTGGAGAAGGGGGTAAGGGAGGATTTTTTTAACTCTTTTTATGGGATGTGGACATTGCTGGCTGGACCAGCATCTTTATTACCTGTTCTTAATTGCCCTTGAGACGGTGGTGGTGAACTGCCACCTTGAACTCCTGCAGTCCGTGTGATCTAGGTACACCCACAGTGCTGTTCCAGAATTTTGACCCGGTGACAGATAAGGAATAGAATATAATTCCAAGTCAGATGGCTTGGAGGGGAATTTGCAGATGGTGGTGTTCCTTGCCCTTTAAGGTGGTAGAGTTTGTGGGTTTGGAAGGTATTCCAGAGCTTGGGGCTTGGGCTATTGAGGGTCTGGCAACCAATGGTGGAGCAATTAAAATCAGGGATGCTGAAGAGGCCAGAATTAAAGGAGTGCAGATATGAGGATTGTGGTGCTGCCGGAGATTACTGCGAGGGGCGAGACTATAGAGGAATTTGAAAACGAGGGTGAGAATTTTAACATCAAGATGTTGCTTGACCGGAAGCTAATATGGGCCAGTGAGCTCAGTGGTGATGGGGACAGGACTTGGTATGAATTAAGACATGGGCTGCAGAGCTTTGGCTGACCAAGTTTGCAGAGGGTAGAATGTAGGAGATCAGCCAAGAATTGAGACCAGCATTGGAATAGCCTAGTCTAGAGGTAACAAAGTCCTGAATGAGAGTTTCAGCAACAGGTGAGCTGAGATGGGCAAAATCTGGCAACATTAGAGGTGGAAATACAGTTTAGGTAATGGTGTAGGTATGAGGTCAGACGCTCATCTAAGGGTTGAATGTAACACCAAGGTTGTGAACAGACTGGCTGAATCTCAGACTACTGCAAGGGAGAGGGATGAAGTCTATAGTTTGGGGAACAGAGTTTGGAGCAGGGAGTGAAAACAATGGCTTTCGGTATTCCCACCATTGGAGGAAATTTCTGCTTATCCAGTATTGGATGTCAAATAAGTAGTCTGATGATTCAACAATAATGGAGGAGTTTGGGGAGGCGGTGCTGAGGTATAGCTGGGTGTCATTAGCATACATGTGAAAACTAACCCTGTTTCTTGGATCATGGCACTGAGGGACAGCATGGAGATGAGAAATAGGGGGTGACCAAAGATAGATCCTTGGGAGACACTGGAGGTATTTGTGCAAGAGGTAGAGTGGAAGCCGTTGCTAGTTATTCACTTACTACGGTTGGATAGGCAAGAATGGAACCGAGTGAGAACAGTTCCACCTTGCTGGAAGACAGTGGAGAGGAGTTGGAGGAGGACGATGTGGTTAATCATGTCAAAGACTGCAGACAGATGGAGAAGCAGGAGGAGGGATAGTTTACCATGTCACAGAAGCAGGTTCACAGAGTTTTCTGTAAATTCAGTTTTAAACTATGGGTAAGATGTGGAGCAGTACAGATGCCAGTAAGTTCCCTAAGGGGTCAACCTCTGTTCTGCAAGCAATTCTGGGGTTAAATTAGCCTGAATGAATAAAATTTGCTCAGTGTGTTTTCCCTTGGTTTAAAAAAAAACCACAACCCTTGATTCAGTCACATAACTTTAAGTTTTGAAACACTCAATCTGCTTTAGGCTAACTTTTAAAATGAAAACAAATTCAGCTGTCCAGCAGAAAGAAAACCCATCTTTGCACTATAGCCATGTCTGCTCTCTGATTTAAAATCTGGAAATGCTATGTCAGTAACAGTGGATAGATTCCACTTAATTTGATCCCATTCTAGTTTTTATAAGCGAGTGAAAACCAATTGTAAAGATTTGAATGATAGAATCATAAAATGGTTCAGGGGCACTATCCTATTTTTAAACTGGCTGTGTGTCAAAAATCATTCCGCTTCCCAATTGCATGAATGCAGACGACACCCTGTATGGAATCGGTGACCCATGTGAAGGTATAATGTAAAATTTGAGAGCCAACATTTGCAGGGAAAAAGAAGTTGGTGTGCAATTTATTTTAAAATTGTACATTTTGCACAAAGGCAAATTATTCAAGTTCAAAAATGCCTTTGAAATTTTTGTTTTTGTTTTAAAGGGGATTGTTTTAGATCAAAGTTGCAAAAAAAATTGATTCTTGCCCATGTGTTATGTAAACCATAGGGGTGCTGATTAATTTGTTTAACTGGTGGGGGAAGCTCAAAGGTAAGGATCAGATACTTCACCTTGACAGCATCAGAAGGCAGAACTATTACTGATAAATATAGCAATTGTCCCATGGAGCTTCAAGTCTCCATTTCAACTGATGATATTTTCATTCAATCAATGTTGCATTCCTTTTTCAATGAGGCCTCAACAACACTTCACTATCTCAACAAAAAATGTTCAAACTCGAAATAAACCAACAGTAAACAGAATGCATCGAATTTTGACCCTAATCATTTCACTTTTAAAAGTGCTACTGATGGCAAGACACTCTCAAAAGTGAGTGCCTATAAATGAGTTGTCTCTTCATCCACACCTGTTTTCAGAGGACAGCGCCCTGTGTTGTTTAACACTGGGTGGGGGTAGACCATTTGGCCCTTTGTACCTACATCGCCACTCAATTTGATCATGGCTGATCAAACGTTTCTACCAGTCATTATCTTATTTCACAACAGGAAATGCAGGTTCTATTTTGTAGGTGGTGTATATCTCTTGCCATTAACCAAACCTTAATCATAGAGTCAGAGTTGTACAGCACAGAAACAGACTCTTCAGCCCATTATATCCGTGCCAGCCATCAACTACCTATCTATTCTAATCCCATTTTCCAGCACTTGGCCCATAACCCTGTATGCTTTGGTGTTTCAAGTGCTCAGCTACCATCCCAACTACCCTTTTTGAATAACAGTACCACATTTGCTGTCCTCCAGTCCTCTGGCAGCTCTCCTGTGGCCAGAGAGGATTTGAAAATTAGTGTCAGGGCCCCTTGCCTCAGCAGCCTAGGATCCATCTCATCTGGGCCTGGGGATTTATCCACTTCTTAAGCCAGCTGAAACCACTAATACCTCCTTCCTTTCAATGCTAATTTGTTCGGGTATATCTCAGTCCCCATCCCTGATTTCTACACCTACCTTGTCCTTCTCCATAGTGAACACAGGTGAAAAGTAATCATTTAAAACTTCACCTATGTCCTCTGGCTCCATGCACATGTTGCTACTTCGGTCCCTAATTGGCCCAACACTTTTCCTGGTTAACCCCTTGCCCTTAATATATTTATAAAATGCCTTGGGATTTTTCTTTATTTTGCCTGCCAGTGATTTTTCATGCCCCTTCTTCACTCTCCTAATTAGTTTTTTTAAATACCCCCCCCCCCCCTACATTTTCTATACTCCCCTGGTTTTCTGCTGTTTTTAGCTCTCTGTATCTGCCATAAGCCTCTTTTTTTTTTCCCCTTATCCAATCCTCTATATCCCTTGACATCAGGGCTCCCTTTACGGGAACATGTTGGCCCTGAACACACTCTACTTCATTTTTGAATGACTCCCACTGGCCTAATGTAGACTTTCCTACAAGTAGCTGCTCCCAGTCCATTTTGGGCAGATCCTGTCTTCTCATTGAAATCGTCCTTCCCTGAATTCAGGACCTTTATTTCTGGTCCATCTTTGTCCTTTTCCATAACTACCTTAAATCCTACAGAGTTATGGGCACTATCCCTGAAATGCTCCCCCACTGACACTTCTACCACTTGCCTGGCTTCATTCCCTAAGATTAGGTCCAGTACTGCCCCCTCTCTTATAGGACTTCCTACTTGCAGGCTCAAAAAGCATTCCTGGATGCACTTGAGAATTCTGCCCCCTCTAAACCTTTCACACTAAGACTATCCCAGTTAATATTGGGGAAGTTGAAATCCATTATTATTATTATTATTACCCTATTTTTGCATTTCTGAGATTTGCCTACAAATCTCCCACTGACGGTTTGGAGGCCGATAGTACACTCTCAGCAAAGTGATTGCCCCCTTTTTGTTTTTGAGTTCTACCCATATGGCCTCATTTGAGGAACCTCCTAAGAAACCATCCCTCTTTACTGCAGTAAATGAATATTGAGCTGCCAGTCCTGCTCTTCCCTCAACCATGTCTCTGTGATAGCAACAATATCATGTGTTAATCAGCACCCCCAATTTACCTGCCTTACTTGTAAGACTCCTTGCGTTAAAATAGATGCAATCCAGCCTTGCATTATTCCCTTGTGCCTTAACAGGTCTGTATTTGCTCTGTCTGCCAGACTGACTTAGTTTCTCTTCTATATTTGGCTGTGCATCAGCCCCTACTGTACCTGCACTCTGTATCCCATCGCCCTGCCAAATTAGTTTCTACTTATGTTGGTACTAATGTGAACCATGACCTCTGTTTGCCCTCCCCCTTCATAATGACCTGCAGCTGTTCTGTTCCTTGACCCTGGCACCAGGGAGGCAACACCATCCTGGAGTCACGTCAATGGCCACAGAAGTGCCTGTCTGCACCCCTCACTACTGAGTCTCCTACCACTATTGCTCTTGCATTCTTACTCCTCCTCTCTTGTGCAGCTGAGCCACCCACAGTGCCATTAACTTGGGTCTGGCTGCGCTCTCCAGAGGAACCTTCACCTTCACCGTTTTCAAACACAGAAAAACGGTTCTTGAATGAGATGCACTCTGGGGCTTTCCTGACTACCTGCCTGCCTCCCTTCTTCTGACTGGTGGTCACTCATTCCCTCTCTGACTGCACTTCCTTAAGCTGCAGAGTGACCACGTCTAAAAATGTGCTACCCACGCAACTCTCAGCCTGGCGGATGCACCGCTGTGTCTCCAGCTGATGCTCCAGCTCCAAAACCCGTTGCCCAAGCTGGTCAAGCCGGTGGCTCTTCCTGCACATGTGGTCATCCAGACTGCAAGGAGTGTCTAAGAATCCTGCATGCTGCAGGCCGTACAACACATGGGACTGAGCTCCCTTGCCATACTTTTTATTTGTTTTAATTAAAAGACTATTTCCTTAAATTTAAGCCAAGTGAAAACCTATTCAGTTTTTCTTGAAAAAAGACAAATGCTGAGACTCTTGCCTTCTATAATGTAGCTTTAAACTGGGGGGTGTGGGGAAAAAAACACTTGCCCAATACCTACCAATCAGCTCTCTTCCTTGTCCTGACATCACTCCTTTTGAATTCCAGCACTACCCAGTGTCTGGTTGGGAACCAGCTCCCTCGCCGGTAAACTCCGCTCCCACTCTTTTTATACAGCCGCTCCACTCCCTTGCAGGTAAACTCCCGCTCTTTGGGTCCTCTTCTTGCACTCTCCTCTAGGTGCTTTGCGTATGGATTGTTGTGGTGGGTTTCCTGCTTCACAGGCAATGAAGTACCTTCTGAAGTGTAGTCACAGTTATAAAGGAACCTAGCAACAAATTTGTGCACAGTAATGAATATAGCATTGAGATGATTTACTGGATAACCTGTTCTTAGTAATGCTGATTTAGGTGGTTAGTTACTGACCAGGGGGACCTGAGGGCTATGAACAAGGTAAATAGTGAGAAACTGTTCCCACTCAGGAGAATATCAAGAACTAGAGGGCACAGATTCATAATTAGCAAAAGGAGTAAATGTGATGAGGAAAAATTTTTTCACCCAGAGGGTGGCTGTAGACTCAAACTTCCTGGAAGGATGGTGGAGGCAGATTCGATCAATCTTTTCAGGTAGCAATCCAATTCTTTTTTGAATACCTTGAATGTGCAAGGTTGCGGGGAAAAGGCAGGGGAATGGGTCCAGGTAAAATGCTCTTTCAGAGAGCCAGTGCAGACTCGATGGGCAGAATGGTGGCCTCCTCTACTGTAAAGACACTGATACAGTGAAGATATTGAGGACACCAGAAGAGCTCTCTTGCTCTTCCTCAAATGGTGCCTTTTTTTTAATTAACATCCACTTGAGATAGTGAATGAAACATTGGCATGGCATGTGATCTGAAGGGTGGCACCTCTGGCTGTAGTAGTATCTCAATCTTGGTGTTACTCTAGGTCAAGAGTCCTTAGTCCACTGCCCTCTTAAGGTCTGTGTGATGGTTTCAAGGGGTAGGACAAAAACACATCATACCTGATCTATGAACTGCTATTATTTAGTTTGTCTATCTGTTCTAAAAACGTGTTCCTTGGTAATGGGGAGTAAAGAAGGAAAAAAAAACAAAGCATATCTGTGCCTTAATTGCTATCCTTTGTTCAGTGACAACACTTGCCTTTTGAGAGTCGATCATGGACTTGAGCTCCACCCAGGGACCAACACATTATCTAAATAAGCGATTCCAAAACTTTTTTGCTGGTGAACCCCCTCCAACTCACGTTAAGAAAATTCTGTGAACTCCCTAATTCTTTTTTTCTACATAAAACGTCAACACTGATTCAAAAACAGCTCATTCAGGCTCCCATTTGCTGTTCTACATTTAGGTTCTGGGAATTTTTTTTTTGCTTTGCTTTGGAAAAATACTTGCCATGGATTATATTACATTGATGTATTAAATTGCGGATTTTGCACATGAAAACCAATTCCTATTAACATTTTGATTTCCTGTGGGAAGTCCATGGGAGGCTGTTGGTGTTCAGGGAATCCTACAAGGAGCTTCGTGCTGCCAGTAAAAGCTGCAGTGCTAAATAAATAGGAAATGTGCATCCTGAAACTGATGGTCGGCAATTGCCTTTCAGCAGGTTTATAACTCGGTAGGGAGCTTGGTGATGGGACATAAATTAGTGGTTAGTTTGCAAGACTTGTTTACTTAGTAGCCCCTGCATCTAATGATGTATGAGACAGACAAAACACTCCATTCTCCAAGCTTGCAAGACAATATCATTAAGGGTAAGGTACAGAAAAAGCTACATTGTGCAAAATTATTAACAATTAAATTGCATTCTTGTAAACTAGTGTGGGGGACCCAGCATAGGTATGCTGCATGGATCTGGCAGAGCTAATTCTAAATACAAGACCCATTCAAAATATTACTTGTCCTGTTGGGAAGAGATTTACAATTTTGTTAAAATAAATCTAAGAATACAAATTTCTGGTATGTGAAATGTGAGCATTGTTACAAGGAAGTAAAATTAAAGACAGGATCGCAACTGTTCATTTTTTTTAAATGATCAAGTTGTAGAATTTGATATAACTGCTTTTCTTAAAAGAAATTCTTGCTGTTTATTATTAAGGATATTCCTGATTTAAAATAGTCTGTGTTATCTGATTATCGTTGAATTGAGCCTGATGCTGCATTTGAATATAATTATACAGTTAAATTATAGGGTTGCTGAAGAACTCTGGAATTAATGGCTTAAATTAATCTCTTCTAATGTTAATTCTGTTCCCTTAAATTGTTGGGCTTGACAGCTCCAGTAGTTTAGTCCCTTTTAATGTTGCCAGGGCTTCATTTTATAAGAATCAAGATCACAGGAATAGATAGCCAACTGGAACAAATACTGAGAGAACTCTGGCTTTAGTTTTTCATTTCAAGCCATTGCATAAATCTTGTTTTAGACCAAATTATAGCAGCATGGAAGTAAAACATGGATATGATTAATGAGTATTAGCAAATTGTTTGTTGTGTTGTGTTGCTTGCAGTCAGTTGATGAATGTTTAGGTAGAAAAGTACACAGACGAACAAACAGAGGCAGACACACCCACACTTTCTGTTCTAACTATTTGTAAAAGACATTAACAGAATAGCTATAAATACTCAGCAAACCAGACAACATCTGTGGGGGAAGTTGACCAGTTGCCATTTTAGGTCTAAGACAGGAATTCTGTTTTAACCTTTCTAGTCTCTGCAGCATTTTGCTATTTATTTGTAAAGGCCTGTTTCAATGAAAATTTATGTTGCAAAATTTGACTATAAAATTATGACAAGAAGTGCATGTATAAACAAGATTCCTATTAAATAGATGCATTGAAAGGCTTTTCAGGATAGTTATCTTCTGTGTGCTTTACCTAGCTCTTTTCATCTAGGTTTGCCCTGTGGACCCTGATAAACTGAATATATTGGGAACCTTGGAACATGATTTATATCTCCTCTGTGTTGCTGATGTTAACAGTTGACATTGTTAATTATTGGGGTATGATTTATATTGCTTGGGTGAGTACAAAGAATAACACAACAGATTATTAGGTGCAAGTTATTTTAGCATGCAGGGACCTGCTAGAAAATGCAGTTGGTAAAATGGTTTGCCTTTCTTATTCTATAATAGGCAGGTTTACACAGCAGATCGAAAAGTAGACCATCTTGAAGAAGAGCTGCTTATGAAGAAAGAACCCAGTCAAGCAAGATTGACAGAAGAAAACAATTTTTCCCCCGGTGTTTTTCCTAATGTTGGGATGTGCAATGGAAGAGGTATTGATAGAAACATGCCATCTAATCAGTTTCCTCCCGATAACCGGATCTTGGAAACAAATGAGGAGATGTTGACCTCAAGCCTGTTGGAAGATGACATGCCTGAAGGAATGTTTGATATGCCTGAGGAAATTGAAGCAGACTCTGAGACTCTATCCAGTGGTAGGTAACTACCAAAGTAATTCCTAACTATTCTTTTCCATTTGTCACCTCCAACCTTGCCAACCCGCCGCTTCTCTTACACTCCTGAAATTTAAAAAAGCTAGTTTTTCCACTTGTAACTAAATTATCTATGAAATAGACAAGGTACTTCATTCAGAGCCTACTTCAAATCTCATTTTATCAAAACTCAATTTATTTATCTATTAGTGGAAAATTGTTTTCAAATACCTGTGGATGCTTTCTTTTACGCATGCTACGAAGCTTCTATTTTTGGAACAACGTTTTTTTTTACATGCTGTCCCTTGATGCCATTTTATTGAATGGCAAAGCAGGCTCAAGGGGACATGTGGACTGCTGCTGGTTCTAATTTTTACTCTGACGTTGGTACCAGGCTGCCAGGGGAAAATGGAGTGTCAGCCCCTGTTCGTCAGTGTTACAAGGCAATAACACCAACATTCAATAGCTTGACTGTCCAGGACAAAGCAGCCCACTTGATTGACACCACATCCACAAACATTCATTCACTCCACCACCACTGACGCACAGTAGCAGCAGTGTGTACCATCTACAAGACGCACTGCAGGAATTCACTAAGGCTCCTTAGACAGCACCTTCCAAACTCACAACCACTACCATCTAGAAGGACAAGGGCAGCAGATAGATGGGAGCACCACCAACTACAAGTTCCCCTCCAAGCCACTCACTATCCTCACTTGGAAATATATTGTCGTTCCTTCACTGTCGCTGGGTCAAAATCCTGGAACTCCCTTCCTAACAGCACTGTGGGTGTACCTACACCACAGCAGTTCAAGAAGGCAGCACACCATCACCTTCTCAAGGGTACCTAGGTGTGGGCAGTAAATGCTGGCCGAGTCAGCAAAGCCCATTTCCCATGACTGAATGAATGAAAAAAATGTGAATTGCATCAGGTAGTGATACTAATACTTGTTAGTGGACAGTGGCAAAACCATGCCTCAGGAAAAGGCTCAGCTGAAAGTTCAATTTGGCCTCACCCAATTTGCTGCATGGGTTCTACTGTTTACTGAGGTTTGCTTAATGGATTGTGGTAGCCAGTTTGAAACAGGAGAATTTATAATAGAGAACAAGGAAATGACAGAACAATTAAACAACTACTTTACTTTAGCTCTGTCTTCACCGAGGAAGACACCAATAACTTCCCAGAAATGCTAGGGAATTGAGGGTCTAGTGAGGAGGAGGAATTGGAGGAAATTAGTATTACTAAAAAGCTGCTGAAGAAACTAATGGGACTGAAAGGCAATCAATTCCCAGGGCTTGATAATCCACATCCCAGGGTGCTAAAGGAGGCGGCCATGGAAGCAGTGAATGCGTAGGTTCTGGAACAGTCTGGCAAATTGCAGGGTGACAAATGTAACCCCACTATTTAAAAAAGGAGGGAGGGAAAAAACAGGAAATTACAAACTGGTTAGCCTAACATCATGATAGGCAAAATGCTATAGTCTATTATAAAGGATACTGTCTAATCACATTGATATTTTCTAAGTTAATGTGGATTTATGAAAGGGAAATCGTGTTTGACAAACCTACTGGAGTTTTTTGAGGATGTAACTAGCAGAGTAGATAAGGGAGAACCAGTGAATGTGGTGTATTTGGATTTCCAGAAAGTTTTTGATAATGTCCCACATAATTTTACACACTAACCTCTTAAGGCACATGGGATTGGGCATAATATATTGGCATGGATTGAGAATTGGTTAGCAGACAGGAAACAGTAGGAATACATGGGTCTTTTATGGAGTGGTAGGCAGTGATTAGTAATATTTCCAAGTTTGCTGGCAACACAAAACAAGAGGGAATGGGCGTCAAGGCAATTTAGACAAGTTGAGTGAGTGGGCAAATTCATGGCAGATGCAGTATAATGTGGATAAGTGTGAAGTTTGGTAGGAAACTTTGGTAGGAAAAACAGAATGGCAGAGTATTACTTAAATGGTGATAGATTGGGAAAGGGACCTGGGTGCCCTTGTACACCAATCACTGAAAGCAAGAAGGCAAATAGTATGTTGGCCTTCATTGTAAGAGGAATTGAGTACAGGAGCAAGGATGCCTTGCTGCAGCTGTCCATGGCCTTGGTGAGACCACACCTGGAGTATTGTGTGCAGTTTTGGTTTCCATGCCTTAGAAAGAATGTATTTGCTATAGATGGAGTGCAGTGAAGATTCACTAGGTTGATTCCTGGGATGGCAGGATTGTTACGAGGAGAGATTGGACCGACTAGACCTGTATTCTCTGGAGTTTAGAAGAATTAAGGGGGATCTCATTGAAATGTATAAAATTCTGACAGGGTTGGACAGACTGGATGCAGGAATGATGTTTCCTCTGGCTGGGGGTTGGAGAACAAGGGGTCACAGTCTCAGGATATGGGGTAGGCCATTTAGGACTGAGATGAGGTGAAACTTCTTCATTCAGAGGGTGGTGAATCTATGGAATTCTCTACCAGAGAGGGCTGTGGAGGCCAATCCACTGAATATATTTAAGGAAGAAATAGATTTCTAGACTCTAAAGGTGTCCAGGGATATGGGGAGAGAGTGGGAGTATGGTGTTGAGATAGAGGATCAGCCATGATCATATTGAATGGCAGAACAGGCTCAAAGGGCCGAATGACCACCTCCTATTTTCTATGTTGCTCCCAGAAAAATTGTGATATGACATCTTCATTACTGCAAAAATAAAATTTACTTCTATAATACATGTTTCTCTTGAACAGATGATCCTACTCCAGAGCCAGCATCTGTGCTGGGTGCTGATCTGTTAGCTCTGTATAGGAGAGGATATTGTCCTGACATAACCCTTCATGTTGAGAACAGAATTTTTCATGCACACAGGTACAATCGTGTCAGAATATTCTTACAAATAGTCATGAATTAAACTGAAGAACTAACATAGAAATGTTGCATTTATTTCTTACCAACAATTGATAGAGGTAGTCAAACCTAAGTGTCAGATCTTTCCTTTAGAGTCCCAACTGTGCGAGTGTACTAGCATATCTGCAGCATTGGTGTAAATAAAATTGATGATGCATGAAAAATTATCATATGTTCTTCATATCTCTCAGCATGTCTCAAATTTTGTAAAATATCTGCTTCTCAGTACTTTGGAATTCTTTTGTTTTCTGATTATTTTAGTTTCTGTAGCAAAGCTTTTTCTGCTCGAGCCACCACCCATCTTTGCTTCTCACTGCCTCTTCCAAATTGGATTTGGACATTGCTTATCCAGTTAGAGATACAGTGCCGCAGCTTTGTGACGACTGGATTGTTTGTTCAATTATTTGATTTTAATGCTTCAGTAAGATAGCTAATGAGGAAGTCATTGAATTATATATTTTCTACATATACAAATGAGTTCATTATGCAACCACAATTGAGTGTGGAGTGAGGTTGATGCACTATTTTTAAGGAAAAAGAAACTGCTTGTATTAAAGATTTATTAAGAACATTTAAAAATGAACAAAGTAATGTTACAAAGTTTGGATTGTTAAGTCTTTCACGTGTTCTGTTATCCAGGGCCATCCTGTGTGCTCGCTCCAGTTATTTTGCAGCTATGTTAAGTGGAAATTGGGCAGAAAGCTTTCAGAAATCGATTACTCTTGCTGGGTACGTATGATGACAAGAGGGGAAGGGTAAGTGTGTAATGATGACTGAAGAACACTTAGAATATCTCTACTTGGGTCATATGAAAATAGTTAAACAGAACTTTGCCAAATTTGTAAGGAAAATATTTGGCTTTTACTTGATTTGCCAGAAAAAAGGAAATGAAAAGTGAGCAGGCCACGCTGTTCGAGTATGTTCCACTCTGTCTTTATGCTGCAGAAGTAACAACTGATATTTGTGACAATTTAAGGGGCTTAATGAATGTTTGAAAAATGCTTTTGATTTTCTCGATGCATAACAAAACAAGTATTGCAGTTTCCAGGACAAAGGTGATCAAGGTAAATAGAATGAAAGTGTGCAGGCTTGCCAATGTTTAGCACATTCATACGAAATATTTTACCTGAAGTACAGGGCAACCTAGATGCTCCGAAGAATAAGGAAATTAAGATAATTCATATAAGCAGAGAAAAAGTACCAGTGAAATTTAAGGGACTATATAATCTGACAAATCCCCAAGATCTAATGGCCTACATCTTTAGGGCTGTAGAAGAGAGAGCTGCAGAGATAGTTGATACGCTGGCTATGATTTTCCATAGTTCTCTAGATTCTGGAATTCCCCAGATACCCAGCAGATTGGAAGTTAGCAAATGTAACACAGCTTCCCAAGAAAGGAGGGAGAGAGAAAACATGGGACTACAGGCCAGTTAGCCTAACATCTGTCATCAGAAATGCTGGAATCTATTACTAAGGAAGCCTTAACAGTTCACTTAGAAAAGCATTGTATGTTTAGAACAAGTCAACATGGTTTTAAGAAAGGGAAATCATGTTTGACAGATTTTAGTTCAGTTTTTTGAGTATTAACTAGTGAGATAGATACGGGAATCCAGTAGATGTAGTATACCTGGATTTACAAAAGACATTTGACAAGGTGCCATGCAGAAGTTTAGTAGGCAAGATAAGGGCTCATGGATTTGAGATTAATATATTAGCATGGATAGAGGATTGGTTAACAGACAGGAAGCAAAGAGTAGGCGTTTTCAAGTTGACAGGCTGCAATTAGTTGAGTGCTGCAAAGATAAATGCTGGGGTCTCAAATGAAGAGACACTAATGTATCATAACTTGCTGACAATATGAAGCTAGATAGAAATGTAAACTGAGGAGGACATGGGCTGCAGAGAGATATAGACAGATAAAGTGATTGGCCAACAAGATGGCAAATGACATACCATGTGGGGAAGTGTGAGGCTATTCACTTTGATTGTAAGAATAGGAAAGCAGAATTTTTTTTTTTTTAAAGGCATGAAATTTATCTCTCTGAACATCAACATTTACTTTGGTGTACTTGTACAAGTAACGCAGAACATTAGCATACAGATACAACAAGCTTTAGGAAGGCCAGTGACATGTTGGCCTTTTGCAAGGGGATTGGAGTACAGGAATAAAGACACCTTGCTACAATTGTACAGGGCTTTGGTGAGACCACACCTGTATATGGTATTAGTCTCCATGTTTAAAGGATATGTTTGTGTTGGAGGCAGAATAGCCAAGGTTCACTAGATTGGGGTAAGGGGGTTCTCGCATGATGAGGCTGAGTAAAATTGACCTATATTCTCTGGAGTTTAGAAGAATGAGAGGTGATCTCATTGAAATATGTGACACTCTGATGGGATTTGACCAGGTAGATACTGAGAGTTTGTTTCTGCTGGCTGGGGAATCTAGAACACGGAGGCACAATTTCAGGATAAGGGGACAATCATTTAGGACTGAGGTGAGAAATTTCTTCACATGTGAACCTTAATTCTCTACATGGGATGGTTGTGCATGCTGCATTGTTTGAATATATTGTTATAATCCCCGTAGAGACCAGGAACTTTAAAAAAAAAAATTAATTTTCCAGTGACTGTCAGAGAACCAGTAGACACGATTTTGTTTTTTTTAAAAGACTTTTACTGTAACAAACCAACTAAAATAACTAGATCAAGCATTAATCAAACAGGCAACTAATATGTAAATGTTTTTTAAAAATTCTTTCATATTCACTAACTCACGTGGATGGGGAGATGATGGTGTAGTGATGATGTCTAGTAATCCATAGGTCCAGACTAATGTTCTGGGGACATGGATTTAAATCTCATCACTGCAGTTGGTGGAATTTAAATTCAATTAATAGCATTTGAAAGCTAATATCAGTAATGGTGATCACGAAATTATCATTTGTCATAAAAACCCATCTGGTTCACTAATGTCCTTTAGGGAAGGAAATCTGCTGTCCTTACCTGGTCTGGCCTACATGTGGCTCCAGGTCCATAGCAATGTAGCTGACTCTTAACTGCCCTCTGAAATGAACTAGCAAGTCACTCAGTTCAAACGCAATTAGGGGTGGGCAACAAATGTTGTCCTTGTCAGCGACGCCCGCATCATTTATTCATGAAAGAATAAATTAAAAATAAAACTGACTTACAAAGCCCACATTTCTGGCAGATGTAACATGAAAGGAACAGCCCCACAGTCACTCTGGTTCTCACCAACAAGGCACACCTCAGTGACTCCCTGTTCCTTTTAATCTTCAGGAGCCCCATCTGTTCTGTTCCCTTCCTTTTTGATCAGAAACTAGGCTCCTTCAAGCACCCTACTTGGTTGTTAACATGCAATCTGTTCAACCTGCTCCCATAGCAGTGGCTCCTTTATTTCTGCTTCACAAACAGCAGCTATCCTTTTCCTATGCGATCCCGTGAAGAGATGTTAAAACTGCCACACTCACTTCAGTGGGTTTCTATTTGAGTTTCTTGCCTCATAGTAACCAGATCACATGGGCTTGTATCCAAGCTGAGGTGCTTTACTTTGCTGTATTGTAGGCCTTGCTTTGAGTTAAGGGTACATTTCAGGACAAATATTGTCATGAATGAAGCCAGTTAGGACTGTGATAGACAGATTTTTGCACTCAGGGAATCAAAGGATATAGGGAATAGGTGAGAAAGGAGTTGAAGCTCAAGATCAGCCATGATCGCATTGAATAGTGGAACCGGCTTGATGGGCTGTGTGGGTCTACTCTTGCTCCTATTTCTTGACAGAGGCATTAACCTATTAAAATCATATTGTACAACATGATTTCACCTCTTCTGTCTTCTCCACATTGGGGAAAGCCAAATACAGATGGAATGACTGCTTTCCTGCATAATATTTCCTTTTATAGGGGTGGTGCTGACTCTGTCTGGGGCTCTTATGTCAACATATACTCCCATTCTCTCGCTGACTTCTGACTTTGGCCTTGTACATAAGCACAAACGTCAGAAACACTATCTTCCTTTCGTCCTTGGTGATCTGCCTTGGATGAATATTCACTTTGCAGTCTGTCCCCGTCTTTTTTATTTATCCCCTTCATTCCCTTACATTCTGGAACTTTGTTTATCCACCCTCAACTCCCCACTCTTGTTGGTCAAATGTATTTTCACTGTCGTCTTGTTCATAGTGCATCATTTTCATTTCTTTCCAACCTTTTTAAAAGCCTCCTGACAGGCTTTTGGGCCCGTTATTTGTTGCTTTGTGATGGTGTCTTTAGCAGTTTCAAGGTGTCCCAAAGTGCTAGGCTGCAAATAATGTAGCCTGTGATGTTGGGAAGCTTTAAAAAGATGAATTTCCCAACAACAGCAAAAAGAAGCAGTTGAGGGGAGTTTCACGTTTTAAATCTTTAACTGTAACAAACTAAAATCAACATCAATAAAACATTAAGACCACTGATAAATCAAACTAAGGAAAAAGTACTTTGCGTTAATTAATAATACAATGGACTATGTCTTAGGAAACCCTTTCATTGGGCGCCACACTTCTGGCAGATATGTAACGTTAAAAGTATGGCTCCACAGTCACTCTGATTATCACCAGCAAAGTATGCCTTAGCAGCTTCCTTTATTCTAATGTTCTTCCCTACTCTCCTGCTTTGTTGAGACCTATAAACGGCACACCCACTTCACAGCTTTCAATCGTAACACAGGACTTGCACCCAAATGTTAATTTTTTTTTTTGGATAGTGGTAGGCTTGCTGTGTATTTTCCATCTTGTGTTGGCTTGCATTCACTTTCTCTTTTTACTTCTATCTATTATTTTTTTTTTTCAGTCTGCATAAATAAGATAACATTTTAAATCTGTAGTTTTGGAGAAACTGGATATTGAGGCAGCAGGAAGTTCTGAATGCATGCTCTGGAAGATCTCTTCAAATATAAATCACTTAAAATATCTGTTTGCATTGAGTGCTCAGTCTCTAAATTATTTTGTCCTGTTCTATCGTGTTTTCTAGCTGATGTTTTTGGATTTAGTGAAATTTATTGCAGAAGCATGATAAAAAAAACAGTGTATACGCTTATGTTAATTGTAATGCATCTTGGCTGTTCAGTAATATAAACCAGTTTAAAGGGCAAGCAGCCATCAGTGATACCATGACTTTGCGTAAACAGTCTTGAAGTGATTTTTATGTAAATATATTCATTAGGGCATCATTAGCAATGTATCTATATTTCCCTTTGAGGAAAAATACATCACAAGAAGCAGCTTATGTTTGAGGGGGATTCGGGGATGTGCTTTGATTCTTAAGTCATTTACACATGCAGTCTAAATTTCAGCTTCAAAGTGTTGGCTTCGGGCAGAAGCTGATGAGCTGTGACTAGAAAACTGCATATTAAATGCACGTGCAGATGTAGTCACTGATAATTGATAAGGTAACTGGTGATGCTAATTACGTTTCATACGTTCATTAATTGGTAGTAAGAGATAAATAAAGGAATATATTAAATATTTTTGTAACATTTTATTCAGTATTGACTGAGTCTTTGTATTATGCAGTATTTTGATTTCTCAAAAATATTTAGGATGCTTTATGAGCATGTAATATAGAATCATAGAACCATAGAATGGTTACAGCACAGAAAGAGACATTCAGCTCATTATGTTTCTGCTGGCTCTCTGCAAGAGCAATTCACCAAGTGTCACTCCCCTGCCTTTTCCCAGTAGCCCTGCAAATTTTATATAATCATTTCATGTAATCCTTTTAATATAATCCACTTCTCTTTTGAAAGCCAAGTTTGAATCTGCCTCGATTACATTCCCAGGCACTACCATCCAAATCCTAACCACCCACTGCCTAAAGTTTTTCCTGTATTGCCATTGCTACTTTTGCCAATCACCTTGAATATGTTAGCAAGATTGAATGGCAGTGACATTGTACTGGGAAATAACTTCCAACAAAGTGAGATCCTCATCTTGACTGTCATCGGGGTAGCTACCTCATAGTGAACATATGATTGCTGAAGCAAGACCTTGAAGCTATCCTTGGACCAAAGGATTAATTTGGGGGAGCATTGGTTAGAGTCAAGGGAGCAGGTTGCCTGGGATTTTTTTTTTTTTTTGAAGCTGTGAAAAATATCTTTTAAATTCTTTGTTTATAAATTGTCTTCACTGTTTTCAATATGATCTATATAAAGATAAATTATATTTTAATTACAGTGTGAGCCATGTAGAAGTGGAAATCATGATGAACTTTTTATACGGAGCCATTTTAGACTTGCCCAAGGAAGCTCTCCCACGGTAAATATTTTTGTTTTGGACTTCAATTTGATCTAGGGAAAAGGTGTTTGTCTATCTAATAGTTTTTAGCGATCAATAATTTAGGAAATGTAAAATGTTTGAGGATCTTATTTTGGAGCTTTATGAATTTGTTAATCTCATTAGTACAAGTATCTGTGTCTATTAGTACAAGTATCTGTGTCTATTAGTACAAGTATCTGTGTCTATTAGTACAAGTATCTGTGTCTATTAGTACAAGTATCTGTGTCTATTAGTACAAGTATCTGTGTCTATTAGTACAAGTATCTGTGTCTATTAGTACAAGTATCTGTGTCTATTAGTACAAGTATCTGTGTCTATTAGTACAAGTATCTGTGTCTATTAGTACAAGTATCTGTGTCTATTAGTACAAGTATCTGTGTCTATTAGTACAAGTATCTGTGTCTATTAGTACAAGTATCTGTGTCTATTAGTACAAGTATCTGTGTCTATTAGTACAAGTATCTGTGTCTATTAGTACAAGTATCTGTGTCTATTAGTACAAGTATCTGTGTCTATTAGTACAAGTATCTGTGTCTATTAGTACAAGTATCTGTGTCTATTAGTACAAGTATCTGTGTCTATTAGTACAAGTATCTGTGTCTATTAGTACAAGTATCTGTGTCTATTAGTACAAGTATCTGTGTCTATTAGTACAAGTATCTGTGTCTATTAGTACAAGTATCTGTGTCTATTAGTACAAGTATCTGTGTCTATTAGTACAAGTATCTGTGTCTATTAGTACAAGTATCTGTGTCTATTAGTACAAGTATCTGTGTCTATTAGTACAAGTATCTGTGTCTCATTAGTACAAGTATCTGTGTCTCATTAGTACAAGTATCTGTGTCTATTAGTACAAGTATCTGTGTCTATTAGTACAAGTATCTGTGTCTATTAGTACAAGTATCTGTGTCTATTAGTACAAGTATCTGTGTCTATTAGTACAAGTATCTGTGTCTATTAGTACAAGTATCTGTGTCTATTAGTACAAGTATCTGTGTCTATTAGTACAAGTATCTGTGTCTATTAGTACAAGTATCTGTGTCTATTAGTACAAGTATCTGTGTCTATTAGTACAAGTATCTGTGTCTATTAGTACAAGTATCTGTGTCTATTAGTACAAGTATCTGTGTCTATTAGTACAAGTATCTGTGTCTATTAGTACAAGTATCTGTGTCTATTAGTACAAGTATCTGTGTCTATTAGTACAAGTATCTGTGTCTATTAGTACAAGTATCTGTGTCTATTAGTACAAGTATCTGTGTCTATTAGTACAAGTATCTGTGTCTATTAGTACAAGTATCTGTGTCTATTAGTACAAGTATCTGTGTCTATTAGTACAAGTATCTGTGTCTATTAGTACAAGTATCTGTGTCTATTAGTACAAGTATCTGTGTCTATTAGTACAAGTATCTGTGTCTATTAGTACAAGTATCTGTGTCTATTAGTACAAGTATCTGTGTCTATTAGTACAAGTATCTGTGTCTATTAGTACAAGTATCTGTGTCTATTAGTACAAGTATCTGTGTCTATTAGTACAAGTATCTGTGTCTATTAGTACAAGTATCTGTGTCTATTAGTACAAGTATCTGTGTCTATTAGTACAAGTATCTGTGTCTATTAGTACAAGTATCTGTGTCTATTAGTACAAGTATCTGTGTCTATTAGTACAAGTATCTGTGTCTATTAGTACAAGTATCTGTGTCTATTAGTACAAGTATCTGTGTCTATTAGTACAAGTATCTGTGTCTATTAGTACAAGTATCTGTGTCTATTAGTACAAGTATCTGTGTCTATTAGTACAAGTATCTGTGTCTATTAGTACAAGTATCTGTGTCTATTAGTACAAGTATCTGTGTCTATTAGTACAAGTATCTGTGTCTATTAGTACAAGTATCTGTGTCTATTAGTACAAGTATCTGTGTCTATTAGTACAAGTATCTGTGTCTATTAGTACAAGTATCTGTGTCTATTAGTACAAGTATCTGTGTCTATTAGTACAAGTATCTGTGTCTATTAGTACAAGTATCTGTGTCTCATTAGTACAAGTATCTGTGTCTATTAGTACAAGTATCTGTGTCTATTAGTACAAGTATCTGTGTCTATTAGTACAAGTATCTGTGTCTATTAGTACAAGTATCTGTGTCTATTAGTACAAGTATCTGTGTCTCATTAGTACAAGTATCTGTGTCTATTAGTACAAGTATCTGTGTCTATTAGTACAAGTATCTGTGTCTATTAGTACAAGTATCTGTGTCTATTAGTACAAGTATCTGTGTCTATTAGTACAAGTATCTGTGTCTATTAGTACAAGTATCTGTGTCTATTAGTACAAGTATCTGTGTCTCATTAGTACAAGTATCTGTGTCTCATTAGTACAAGTATCTGTGTCTATTAGTACAAGTATCTGTGTCTATTAGTACAAGTATCTGTGTCTATTAGTACAAGTATCTGTGTCTATTAGTACAAGTATCTGTGTCTATTAGTACAAGTATCTGTGTCTCATTAGTACAAGTATCTGTGTCTCATTAGTACAAGTATCTGTGTCTATTAGTACAAGTATCTGTGTCTATTAGTACAAGTATCTGTGTCTATTAGTACAAGTATCTGTGTCTATTAGTACAAGTATCTGTGTCTATTAGTACAAGTATCTGTGTCTATTAGTACAAGTATCTGTGTCTATTAGTACAAGTATCTGTGTCTATTAGTACAAGTATCTGTGTCTATTAGTACAAGTATCTGTGTCTATCTCTCTTGGGAATAAAAAGTTGCGTTATGGGTGAAGGCTGGTAACTGGACTAGAGGAAGGAACTTGATGCTCCCTTAAGGTAGGGGGGAATCAACATGTGGTGGAGGGGAGAGCACCTAATGGAATCATCAAATAATGATGCTGGGAGCAGTGAGATATGGCCTGATTGACCTTCTCTTGTTTGTTTGCTCAGCAGACCGGTTTTAAATTGTTGTCATGGCGATGCTGTCAGATGCCACTACTGCTGTTACTGACTATATGGTGTATAATACTTACATTGTTGTTCATCTGAATAGTAACACTTAGTTGACTTCAGAAAGATCCAAGACTCTGATTCTCTGGCCTTGAAGTGCAAATCCTAAATGGATCGGTAGAATAAAATCTCTTACAGGCAGTCAGGAATTGGGTGTGCTTATTAGCTAATATATTTAAACCAAAATTTGATTAGTTGCTGATGTGGTATGAAAACAATTGATTTGTGCAAATGGTGTAGGGGTAACATACTAGCATGAATAAAGATTTGGTAGCTAACAGGAAGCAGAGATTGGGGGGGGTGGAAATAAGATTTTTTTAGTTTGGCAGGATCAGTGCTGAGGCCTCAACTAGTTACAATCTATATTAATGACTTGGATGAAGGGACTGTGTACACATTTGGTCTCCTTATTTGAAAAAAGGATATAATTGTGTTAGAAACAGTTCTGAGAAGGTTAATTCCTCATTCCTGGGATGAAGGGCTTAACTCATGAAGAAATGTTGAACAGGTTGAGTTTATACCCATTGGATTTTGGAAGAATGAGAGGTGACCTTATTAAAACATAAGACCCTTAGAGAGCCTTATTGTATACTGGGAGGGTGGTTCCTCTTGTGGGGGAGGCTAGAACTAGGGGACAGTTTTAAGATTGACCTCTCCCTTAGACAGAGATTGAAGGGAAATTTCTTCTGAGGGTCTTTAGTGTGTGGAATTCTCTTCTCAAAGCACTGAAGGTTGGGTCATTGAATTTATTCAAGGCTAGACTTTTGATAGACAAGTGAGCCAAGGGTTATGGGGAGCAGACAGGAAGATGGAGTTGAGACCACAATTGGATCTGCCATGATCAACTTGAATGGCAGAGCAGCCTTGAAGGGCTTACTCCTTCTCCCAAGTCCTATGTTCCTGTTAAAATGTTTTTATGCCTCCTTGGAAAACGTTACTTTTTTTATATTTAAAAAAAAGTACTTTGTGTTATTTTAAGCTTCCCTTCTACCTTGAGGCCATTCAGAAATTAATATTTTCTGAACTGCACCAATAATCTTTAGCCTTTTGGCTGTGCCACAAGAGTGAAATGCAGGGATGATTAAGCCAGAATCACCTCTGAAAGTTAAAGGAACAGAATGTGTTTAGATGATAACTTGACATTCATTTGCCACTCATTAGTTTTCGAATCAGAAATTTTCGGGGAGGGTAAACTTTTTGACAGTAGTCAGTAAGGCAGAAATGGGTGATAGCTGAGCAGCTCTGTTTTAAATCCTGTCCAATTTTTTCTTCCCTGCTGTGGTCAAGAAAAATTGGGCTGACTTTGTACTATTTCCCCTCAACCAGTTTGACTCCCTTGCAGCTCATCCAGATTCTCTTATCTAATGGTAGTAAACAGTTCTAGAGGCAAAGAAACTGACATCTTGATTCCACCTATCTTAGTGACTTTACAAACTGGATATTGGGGAGTTACTTTGTAAATGTACAATCAGAAATCCTATGCTTCTGCTCATTGTGCTGGTGATATTAATTCCTTCTGTGCTGTCGGAAGGGGACCAAATTGCTTTTCTATTCCCAGGTAAGGCTGTTGATGTATCAGAGTAAAAAGCAGATCGCTTTGTGGTAATTTTAATGCCTTGGAATCAACAAATATTTAATATCCAGTAATTGTATGTTTATAGAGCAATTGGGATTAACATTGGTCATTGGAAGCTACAAAGCTTGTTCATGGATTTCACACTGAATTTCTAATTGTCGCATCAGTTTTGTTATGAAGTGACATTTGGCTAGTTCCCAAGAAGCACATTGCAAAGAGTGTCTGCTGTACATGTCTCTGATCATATTACAGTAAGTCCCTGTTTGAAGTTGCTTCATTCAGCATCATTCTGCTTTAATATCGCGGATATAATGGGTATGCACACTAGCATTGTCTCACACTGGGACCTATATAGCACTGCATGGCCTGATCGGTGTCATTTTGGAGCAGTGTCCTCCGTTCCCTGACACACTCCCAATGTCCCACTCACGGCAAGGGTTTGAGAGTGGTTGGCAAACAGAAGGTAAATAGAAAAGGCTAGCATATTTCATTTTTATTGACATGCAAAACAAAATAAATTTATTTCATTTAAGAATATAAGAATTTGGGAATGTACAGTACTTCAACTTAGTATAATGTTTTAATTAATTTTCTAATCAGAAAGGACCTAATTGCAGCTTTTACGTTAGTCATAATGGGAAAATCTGATTCGCTTAAAGTTGATTCACTTAAAATTTTACTTTTCAGGAACGCAACTATAATAAGCAAGGAGTTACTGTACATTGTTGCAGTACTAGAGTATGACCAGAAGCTAATATCAGAGCATTGATGCGGAAGGGGAGAAAATGCTTAGACCTACAGCCTTGAGCCTTGCAAGACAACCAGAGTTTTTCTGTCGCTACCTTTTGCTTCCAAGTTGAAATTAATTTTTGATTTTTTAAAAAATCCGAGATTGTTGAAATATGCCACGGCTGTTATTTTAATTGTCTATAATTATTCAAGTTTTTAGAGAAAACTCAAGCCATATGTGTCCAGCAAATGTAATAGTCTGGCATTTCTGCTCCACACTAGCTTTTGGTGAAGTTTGCCTGAAATCAGCAAAACCAAGACAAGAGATCATGGAACCTTGGTCAGGATTTTCCCCTTGGCGACTTGGGGGCGGAGCCTGCTTGCTGAGGGGAAAATGACGCAGGATGACGTTGGGAGGATATCAGCTGTCTGCCGGCCGACCTGTCAGTGGCCAATTAAGGCCATTGACAGGCTCATTAAGATAGTTAAATGCCCTGCCCGGCCAACCTTAAAGCTGGCGGGCAGGCCAGGAGCCCCAGCGGCCTATAGATTATTAATGAAACTTCATCCACCGGCAGGATGAACTTTCATTACCGTTTTGTAAAAACTTATTAAATTTTTACATGAGTTTATCAACATGTCCCATTTTGTGTGACATTGTCACATGAGGGGGGAACATTTTAATAATTATAAAATGTCTTTTTTTTGACTTTACTTACCTTTCACTAAACCGCCTGAGACAGGACTTTGCCCTAGGAAGCAATGCGCTCTTTCGCGTGCATGCGTGAAAGAGCGCACTTTGACAGTCGGGGATTTTCCCCCCACCTCCGGAGCAGGACGTGCAAAGCACTTCCCGTTGGACAGGCTGCTGGGTGGGCCTTAATTGGTCCGCCCACTCAAAATGGCGGCGGGTTTCAGCAACCTGCCCACCGCCAAGCCGGTGGGGCCTGCCCGCTATTCCAAGGGCTAAATTCTGCCGTTTAAGTGCAAATTGAGTTTCCATGATCTTTTTATACTAGTTTTAATAAAATATGGTGCTAGAAGCAGGCACTGTATCTGCATAACTAGCCACACCTCCAGACTGAATTGGGAATTTCTGATTATTGTACTTATTTGCAAGCCTTTGAGGGGGCTTTCAAAATTAAGCCAGTTTTTATGGATGCTAATAGGTATGTTTTACAAGTCTTTGAATATCTATTTTAGTTTATTGAAAAGCTGATTACTGTACCCCAATATAACTAGGAAATGGTTCTGTGCATTTTTTTTTAGTTGGATATTTGAGATCAGTACTCTCAGTTGGTGGACTCTGATTAAAATGTTTGTGTTTTTTTTGTGTGACATAACCATTTTCAGCTGTTTTAATCAAACTGCACCTAGTTACCACCCTTAATTACATTTGGGTAATTTTAAAGGAAAAATCATTTTAATGTGTTCTAAAACACTGCCCATTTGCACCAGTTCAGTAGAGATTTCGTTTTGGCAACAGGCATAGGAGTTTGAGCAGAAACTTGAGGGAAAATAAACTGCTCAAAACTAGCGCAATTTCAGATGTGACTTGCACCCAAAATGGAAACTCTACCCCAAGATATTTAATCATTTCAGAACATGCATCTGGTATTTGAGGGAGACCCTCATCAAATATATATGCAACTATTTTATTTGGCAGCAAGGTTTTCCTTTTATAAATTAGGATGACTAATGAACAAACATTGTTATGGGTCCATTGGTCAGATGCATGCTGCACACACCAATTATTCTAAAGATCACTAAGTGAAGCATGAGCTTAAGCAATGATGAAGAATCCCAAACACAGAACATGAAAGCAAGATGATAACTTGAGTAAATCTTGGTGCTAACTTGGCACTTTTCTTTCCCTCAGCTCCGTGCTTACGTTAGCAGATATGTACAACTTGGATGGGTTGAAGAAAGTTGTCCTCCATGTTTTGAAGAAGGATTATTGCAAGTTTTTTCACAAGGTAACATTCTGTTTTGTATAGTAATGATTGTACAGCAACCCAAAATGCAGTTTTATGCTGGAAGTGAACACAATTCTTGTTTTCAGCTGTTAGTGTTTTTCTTCTTTGATTTTTGGGCTTTCCATGTTCATGCTGTTGCTTTGGTCAGAGGACATCTTGCCTTATGGGAGTTGAAAAAATAAGTTTTGTTTTGATTAACTGCTGAATTTGGGCAGTTGGTTCTCAATTTTAACATACACAAGCAATATAATTGACATTAGATTTGTTGAGGCAATAGACCCAAACCTCATTTTTAAGATGAACATTGTCTATCTGTGAATTTAGCTGCAGATGTTGCGTACTGTCTAAATTGACTCCTGTTACATTCACTAAGTTCTGATTGTGATCAGTTTATAACCCCTTCCTCCATTCATTGCCCCAGTAAATTCCTCAAGCATATACACATCATAAGAATCTACAGCTGTTAAAAGGTTTCCATGGCCTAGAACAGAAGATTGTCTTGAGCCCAAAGACAATGCGTTATTGTTCCCCAATGGTTAGTCAGCCAGTCATTGTGCATTGAAAAACAAGAAATGGAGCTATATTCTGCCTGGTTTAGCTTCAAACTGATTTGTGCAGCAGTTGCATTCCTCAGAATTCCGGTGGGCTGCTTTTTTTTTTCAATTTACATTTTTCTCACTTTTTTTTTCCCCCCTTGTGTTCCTGCTGATAATTTAGTATCTTGGACTCCCACCAGTCCTTGAATTTATGCAGTGTATTTCCTTTCAACTCAAAATTAACTTTTGCTGCCTCTGCTTTAATTGCATGACAACTCTGAAGTTTTCAGTCTCCTTGTAACTTAAGTGTTAAATTGCATCCACCATTACCAGAAAGCGTCTAGGTACATAGGAAAACGAGTAGGCCATTTAATTCGATCATGGCACAGTTAACCACAACCTTGGCACATGTCTTTCATTGTTACAGTTGTTTTTAAATAGTGCTCTATCAGGGTATGTAACTTATTTGCACTTGATGTAAAGCTCAGTGCACGATTCAGTAATTGTATGCATCCATTGAATAAGCGAATTATTTCTAAGTCTGAACCTATGACCGGATTTAGTCTAAGTTTGAACCCTGGAGGGTGGATTTGTTTTGTTATTTGAAGCTTAATAAATTGAATATTCTGGGACGTGAGGGAGATTTGAATGCAATTTTCTGATCACAGGTTAGCTGCAGTAGACAAAGGATTGGTGTTGGTACTATATAAACCTCTGTTTGAATTATTATTCCCTCCCCCTGTCTCTTTCCCCTGAGAGCTCTGCAAAGGCAGACATCAAGGGTCCATTATAAATTCTTTACAAAATACATCATGCACTGTTGAAACTACATCAGCTAAAGCTTTTGTCCTCTAGTTGACAGGATGTGACCAGTGATGTTGCCAGGGGCCTTGACTTTTCACTGTATTTATCAATGGCTTGGTTGAATGAATAGAGAGCTGTATATCCAAAGTGGCAGATTGTATTGTAAGAAGACAGCAAGTTGTGCAGATGTGAACATGAAGTTACAAAAGGACATAGAGTATTTGCAGTCCTATTCACTCACATAGAATTCACAGGAGCTGAGAGTCATCCACTTTGGATCCAAAAAAGGCAGATTAGAAATTTTTTCTTAACGGACGGAATTTAGAAACTGTGAAAGAACAAAGATTTGGATGTCTATATAAGAACCTGAGCGGTGATTTGATCAGGGTATTTAAAACGATAAAAGGATTCAATAATACTTTATTCAATATTAAAACGATGCTGGCTGTAGTAAATATAGAGAAACTATTTCCTGTGGGTGAAATTATGAACAAGTCAGCATAATCTTAAAACCAGAGCTGGGCTGTTTAGGAGAGAAATGGGGATGATTTTTTAAATGTACAAAGAGAAGTAGAAATCTGGAGTTCTCTTCCCCCAGAATGCCATGGATACTGGGAGAATTGGATCTTTTTAATACTTGGATTGATTTTTTTTTTAATCAAAGGTGGGCAAGTGCATTGAGGTTTGGATCAACCATGATCTGATTTAAGGGTGATACAGGCTTGAGAGGCTGAATGGTCTACTCTCTCTTGCATGAGGAGAGATGAGGACAAGATGCGGATTGATGGGTTTTTTTTTCTTCCCCCATGTTTCCACATTAGATATGATGTGTGCTGTGTTATATAGCTTGATATTCTGAAAGATTAATTGGCCAGATCGTGGCAGAAAAGTGAAATGGCCGTAAAATGTGAAATGAAAGCTGCAGAATTTTTGAGGCCAATGCAAATTCCAAGAACTGTTGGGGTTTTTTTTTCAAGTTCTCTTAAAATAAAATGAAACCTTCCAGAAAGAGATGATTTATGATTTTAAAAACATTTTACCTGAGGGCAAAAAAAAAGTTTTTCTTTATTTCTGATTGTCTCTGAAGCATTTCATCCAATAGTTTTAAATGCTGACCAACTTGCATGTTACCACTTTTATTTTGCTCAGGTCTCAGTGAAACAATGGTTGATACTTTGATAACTGTCAAAAATCAATAAACTATAGTTTTGCCTGTTTTTCAGCAGAACTGCAAGAAGCCTTATTTGGACCCCTTTCTAGCCTAATAGTCAGTACATTACTTCCCCCAAGGTCGTTGTTTTCACATACTTGATGAGCTTTTAAGGGGTTGCTCCACAATGAGAGATTGAAGACAGCCATTTGTTTCAGATATTTCAATTATACTCGCTTTCCCGTTGCTGATTTAGAGCCTTCATTTCTGGTATTGTTTTTGAAATTTCATTTGTACATTAAACAGATTCTGCTTCTCCCCAATTGTTGCAATTGTGATTTTTTTTTTTCAAGCAACAGCGGAGGACTTGAGTGAATAGGATATCCACTGTGTTTTCACAGTGTGTCTCTGCTTGATGTTGCTGAGCAGAGGATAGAACAGCATGTGTTTGAGAGCAGGGATGACATATTTACCAAAAAATCAAATAGAACCTTTAACTTGATTTTCAGTGCTTGTGAACTGTTTGCTGTCCTTTTTTTCTCTTTGGTTTAGATTTTGTTGCAATGTGAATGTTATACTGCCAGTGCACTAATTATGGAGAGATGTATTTAATACTAATTGCATTCAGTCAATGTGGTCTGTTTGCCCCCTTTCTCATTATTTTTCTTTTGATTAATTTATAGCCTGTTATTGGAATGCAGCAGTCTATTCTGGAATGCCTGCAGATATCTCACTCAGTTGGAATTGATGGCCTTTACAGTTCCTGTATGAGGTAAAATTAATTTGGTGTGAATCTGCAGGTGCCGAATGCAACTTTTTTTTTGAAAGAAAATTGTTCTAAAATTTATGGGGTTTTTTTCAGATGGATTACCAAATATTTTGTGAAATGCTGGTCAGGGAAGAATTTTGCCCGCCTTCCAGCAGAACTGCAGAAAGCCTGTCTGATGTCTGTAGTCCAGTCTTTAGTAAGTAATGTCCATCAGCAATATCTTTTTAAGCCCTAACAATGATGTTGCAGTGTTATTATAAAGTGGCCTCACAATATATTCCCAGCCAGAATGGAGATAATTGGGTAGCTCACCATACCTGCAGACCACAATGCTGTTAAGTGACTTGGATTGATTTTATGCACATAGTTTCTATTAAGCAGTTTTCCTCCACTCTGCGTTTCACTGGAGATGTTACCCTGCTTCTATTGGGAGACTTGGCTGAAGTTTTGGTTGGGAACTTTTTTGTTCTCTATAGCTTCTAGAGACTCTTTATAGACTTGGTTTGCTGTAAAATAACTCGACTGTTCTGACATGAATCCCACCCTACCTCACAATGGTATCAATGCTCGTTTCAGAATTCAAAAGCCTTATTGCGTATGGTTATGCAGTGCTTATGTTAATAACTTGAAATGCAGAGGTCCACCATAATTGTTTAAATATGCGGATTACTTTTATTGCATACGTAGGATATACACTATAGAAACAGGCCATTGATCCCAACCAGTGTATTTAAATTTGGAATTTTTAAAAAATCAGTAATGACCATGGCACTGAAGCTGTCAGATTGTTTTTCGAAAAACAAAGAGAAGAAACCTGCCATTATTGCCTGGTAACGCCTGTACATGAATCTAGTCCCACCCTGAACATGGTTGACACTTCGCTGCCTTCTAAAGTAAACTAGCAAGCATCTAAGTTATAAGATAGACAATAAATGCTGGCTTCTCCAGCAACAGTCACACCCCTAGAAGGAATGTTTAAAAATGGCATTGCATTTTGGGGAGACCTTGGGCAGATCAGTCTGTGGGGAATTTTGTAGATGATACAAAATTTAGTAATCAGTCAATTTAATAAAAAATTCCAGTATTTAAAATAGTAAATACATCTGTAAATGTGGTTGAGGCCCCAGCACTGATCCCTGTGGCTCTTCACTAGTTATAGCTTGCCAATTCCAAAGAGACTCATTTATTCCTATGTTCTCCTTGTTGGCTTTATCCATGCTAATGTTACTCTCTATACCATGTGTTCTTGATTTGTGTTGCAACCTTTATCAAATGCATTTTGTAAATACACATCTGCCGGTTCCCCTATATTCACCTTGCTTATTACTTCCTCAAAAAAGCACTAATAAATTAGTTAAACACTATTTCCCTTTCACAAAACCATGCTGTCTCTGCCTGATCCCATCAATTTTCTAAGTATCCTGCTAGAATCTCCATGACAGATGTTAGGCTAACAGGCTTATAGTTTCCTGCTTTCTGTCTCCCTCCTTTCTTGAAACAGGGTGTTAAATTTGCTATTTTCCAATCTGCTGGGACCTTTCTCAGGATCGAAGGAATTTTGGAGGATGATAACCAATGCCTCTATGATCTGTAGCCACTGCTTTTAAGACCGTAGGATACAGGCCATCTGGTCCTGTGGACTTGTCAGCCTTTAGCTCTAGTAGTTTCTCAGCATCTTTTCCCCGATGATGGGAATTGTTTTAGGTTCCTCCCTCCCTTTCATCTCTTTATTTTCAAGTATCTTTGGGAAGTTTTCTAAGTCTTCCACAGTAAAGACAGGCACACAATATCCATTCCCCAGAATCGCACCCTAGCTAGCTTTAGTTACTGTTTTTCTATATAAATACTTATAGAAAATTTTACTATCTTATTAGATAGCTTTCTCTCATACCCTACTTTCTCCCTTTTTTTAACTCATTCTTTGTTGGTTCTTTTCGATCTTCTGACCCACCACCTAACCTTTGCAGATTTCTTTCCATTGATGCAATCTTCAATTTCCTATTCAGCCACAGATGATGTATCCTCCTCAGAGTCTCTCTTTCTTACTGGGTTAAATATTTGCTGAGAGTTATTAAATATCTCCTTAAAAGTCTGCCACTGAATCTTCCCAGTTTGATATAGCCAGCTCTGCCTTCATACCTTTATAGCTGCCAAATCCCATGGGCAAGGTACTCACTACTGAGCACAATCTCATGGGATTTTCGTTTTGAAATGGCTCTGAGCCTGTTCTACTTTTTTAATTGCTTTTTTGCTTCTCCTGCACATAAATCAATTTGAGAAGCCGCCGCCGCCTCCTCCTTCCTCCACCTGTTGTATGTCCCCAAATTGGTATTGTAGTAAACTGGGGTGGGGGCTCGTCATTTCTATGATCTGGGAACCCATTATGCAGCAAACTAAATTTTAGATACAGACTGAATGCAGTTTGCTGTGTATTCAATCAACTGTGAATTTAGTTCCCCATCAAATGGGGTCACTGCACACTAGGTGGGAGGAATTGCCAGGCCTGGCTGGTAATCAACGACCTGTGGTCTTCCTGCTTTGGATTGGTTCAGTATCTATTCATGTCCTAATCAGAGAGCTTGTATGTGAGGTTACAGATGGAGTAGGCGGGTGTGGGGAGGGGGTGTGGTGGAAGGGGATGAAATCATACTAGTGGTTTAGACTGACAAAGCAGTTCATGGACTTGTAAACATGCTTGGAGGAGGGATGATCGTTCCCATTTTTAAAATTTCTGTAGTGGTTCTTTGAGATTTTAGTTGTGGGAACACAGGTTAAAGAAATTTTGCTGAGCTGCGCATGGAGTGGGAGGGTGCACCCATAGCCCAATTGCAATCTCAATAAAGTGCTTTATGCTGCATGAGAAATTAAAGAGATGAAGGGGGCAGCTGTTGGAGTCAGATATATTGGCAAGTTTGTAATTGATTTTTCCTTTTGGGAATTTGGAAAAGGGATGTGGATGGGAGCCTGTCGTGGGGTTGAGCAAAATATCTATTTTGCTAGATTTTTTTTGGTGAAATGTAATTTGGGAGGGAATCTCACGATAAAAATAAAGCCTGAAATATTTGATTAGGACGAGTAACTTGCCTAATGATTGATCATCAAATTTGTTTGCATTGAATGTGGTTGACCCCATTATTTTTTTTTAAAAGCCCAAGTATAAGCGAAACACAGTTTAAACACTCCGCCTCTTATTGATACGAAATCCAATTACAACTGTTGTAGCATAGCTATTGGAGGAATTCTGTGAAGATTTGTTTCCTGATCTTGTCAAAGCTCATCCTTTTAACAATATTCTGACTCTCCGTAGATTGAGCAATCACTGGATGTTTGTTCTTTTGCCTGTTTCTTTTGGAGGAGGGAGCAAAGTTTGTCGCCTGATTTTTTTTTGGCCATGAGCTTCAATCAGTTGTGCAGAAGAGAGTTTCAGCTGCCTTTTGTAGATAAGCTAGGAAAAAATTAAGCTGAGTTGTTGATATCGAATATCATGCCATTTATAGAATCTTAAAGCACAAAAGGAGACCATTTGACTTGTCATGCCTATGCCAGCTCTTTGAAAGCTGTCCAATTTAGTCCCACTGCCCAGCTTTTTCCCCATAACCATGAAAATTGGTTGTCTGGTTGCCTTTTGAAAGTTACTACGGAATCTGCTTCTGTCAGCCTTTCAGTGTATTCCAGATTTTAAACACACTCAGGTGGGGTGGGTGGGTGAGTTCTTCTCAATTCCCCTCGAGTTCTTTTGACAATTATTTTAAATGTATGACCTCTGGCTACTGACCGACTTGCCAAAGGAAAGAGTTTCTCCTAACTTGCTCCAGCAACACTCCCTCATAGTTCTATTGATTCTCCCCTTAACTTTCTCTGCTCTGAGGAACCTTGAGGAATGCGCTGCCTGGGAGGGTGGTGGAGGCAGGTTGCCTCACATCCTTTAAACAGTACCTGGATGAGCACTTGGCACGTCATAACATTCAAGGCTATGGGCCAAGTGCTGGTAAATGGGATTAGGTAGGTAGGTCAGGTGTTTCTCATGTGTCGGTGCAGACTCGATGGGCTGAAGGGCCTCTTCTGCACTGAGATTCTGAGATTCCATCCCATTTCTCTGATTTCTGCACATAACTGAACTCCCCCATCCCTGGTAAGCTCCCTCTGTACATATTCCAAGGTCTTGACGTTCTTTCTAAGATGTAGTGCCCAAAATTGTGCACAATACTCCGGCTGAGACCTAAATAGTGATTTGTAAAGATTTAGCATGGCTTCCTTTATTTTTGTATTTTAATATCCCTATTTACAAAGCCAATTAATCCTATTTGCTTTCTTAACTGCCTTATTAACTTGCCCTGTCATTTTCAAAGAATTATGAATATGTGCTCCCAAGTGTGTCTGCTCTTGCATCCACGCAAAAAGTACCATTTAGGTAATACTACCTCTGCATGTTATTTCTCCCACAGTGCATCACTTTGTACTTATCCTCATTAAACTGCATGACTAACCATTTCACCAGTCTATGTCCTCCTGAAGTCTATTATCCTGCTCCATATTTAAACCATTGCCAAGTTTTGTACCATCTGCAAACTTTCCAATTTGCAGATCATTTATTTATAACAAGTAAAGCAACGGCCCTAATACCAAGCGCTGGAGATTATATTATATTATGATCACTGTTATCCTGAAGTGTTCTCAATGCAATCCCCTGGTTGCCTTACTTTATTTCCCAGAACTAAATCCATCACTGCTTCATTGGGCGATAATTTTTAGGTAGCCCTGCCATACATGTTTTAGGAATTCTTTGCTGTCCTTGCCCTTTACATATTTTTTGTCTTGTATCCCAGTCCATTTTAAGGTAATTAAAGACTTCTGCTATTATTGCTCTATTTGACAACAGATTTCCTGCTTTATCTCCTCTATTGGGATCTAAAATAAACGCATGGCTCCTTTTTGGTTTCTTGGCTACAGCCAAATAGATTCTGTCTTTGAGCCCTTGAGTGTGTCATCTGTTTAGAACTTTAATAATATCCTTGATCCATACTGTTACACTCCCTCCTATTAGGTAAGTGCAACCTCTAATAAGGTGATTATGTTCAGCCCTTTTTGGCTGTTTGGTTAATACCTATACATGCTGGCAGTTTGATTTATATTTTCAAAAAATTTGAATTTGAGTGTGAAGGATTTATTGAAGACAAATTATGTAAGGTTATATTAAAGTGCATAGCTTTTTTAAAAAAGAATCTTGGCCACATTAACCAATTGTACGTACTTGACCTTCAGAATGTGAAGAATGTAGTTTCAGTGTTAATGGAAAGTGACCGTCTACTGTGGAGCCTTCCAGAGGTAAAATGGGCAGAGCAAGCAATTGCCTTGACAAAAGAGCTACAGGATGAATGCATCAAGTTCATTGTGCCACACTTCCTTGAGACAATCGGGAGTAAAAGCTTCCTTCATCTGCTAAAGGCAAGATTCATTTTTCTTATCAATTATGCATCTCCAGTACTATTAATGTGAAAGATCTAATCATTAGTAAGAGTCAGATTTTGAAATGAAGAGCTTGTTCTTTATTCATTGTTACATGCCAAGGTATGTGATTGGAAAAGAAGAGTTTGTATTTAAACAGTGACTTTTATGACATCACAAAACATTTTTTTAAAAAAGTACTGCATTGACTTCGAAGTATAGTCACTGTCATATTGTAAGAAAAACATGGTAACCAGTTTGTATACAAGGTTCCACAATCAGCAATGAGGTAAATGAATGCTTTGTTAATCTGTTTGTCATGTTGCTTGAGGTGCACACATTGGCATTTGGGAGAGCTCCCCTGCTCTTCTAATAGTGTCATGGGATGCCATATGCCCACCAAGAGGGCTGATGAGGCCTCTGTTTAACATTTCATCCAAAAGATGGCACCTCCATCAGTGTGCTACTCCCTTGGTGTTGCACTGGAGTCTTGGTCTTTGTGCTCAAGTCTCTGAAATGTCTTGAATCTATAAACTGCTTACATAGCTTTTCTTTTCTCTAAGCTTAACTCCAAGAATTGATCTTGTTATATTGCAGGAAATGGGAGCCCCAATCCTTTGGAAGTGGCAGAATGGAAGTCTTATCCACTCAAAATTAAGTTTGTAATCTCAGCTGTGCTGTCCATGGGGTGGTACTAAATGTAGTTGGGCAGTTCATTAGAGGTGAAGAGAGTGTGTCAATTGATGACTTCTCCACTCACCTAAAGTTAATCCAGATGCACAAAGATGTGTCAGAAGCTTGAGAGTATTCACTTGGCTGGGTGTTATTCATGAATATATAAAAAAAAAAAAGGAAGGAGAATAAAACAGTTGAAATAAAGATAATGAAAGTGATTTCAGACTGGATCTGTGCAATCATTTCAGAATAGCTGAGTTTTAAGATGTTAATCTTGTTTGCTGGAAACTGAGTTGAGAGCCCAGAGGAAATAAGCCAGAATTGTCTTTATGGTCATCTGAAATTACTTTGAGATCATTTAATTGTTCTGGAAATGTTGCCTGTCTCTGCTAGATGTGGTGATTTTATCACTGAAATTAAGCAAATTTGGCAGGAATGTTCCATAAAATGCAGTTATGAAGCTATGCTTTAGAGTCAATAAAACATTTAGCCCCCCTCAGACCTTTTATTTAGAACTTGAAGTACAGGTGGTTGCTGGCATATTGTTGAAACTACAAACTGAAGACAATCCAGATCATCTGGAATCTACATTCGATCAAGATCAGAACATGAATTTGTTGCTATTTGCAAGACTCCAACTTGCCACAATTGTAATGTATCTGGGAGCCATTTGAGTTTTTGAAGATGTGTGCAATGGGAATTCCTTGGAGGTAGAATTCAAATTTCCAGGTTCTTGGAAGGGAATTAATTGTCGATTACCCATGAGTTTGTAACTGAGTAATGCTTAAACTGAATCTCCTTCATGTGGTGATTCTCTAGAAAGGATTACACTCTTTGTTTGCTCTGTTAACTTTGAGGGATGACAAGCTACAACCTGTTATTTAGCAGAGGATAGAATGATACAAGACCTATTCCAGCAATCTTTTATGTTGTGGAGAAAGTCCATTTGGCCCAACAAATCATAGTGACTAGCCACTGTCTCTATTCCTTCTCCCTGGTATCTGAGGCTGAACCACAGCGCTTACAAAATTGGTGTCATATTTGACAGAGAAGCTTCTGACCATGTATCCCATCATCACTAAGAGCGCCTATTTCCATCTCTCTAACATCAGTTCAGCTCATCTATTGCTGAACCACATTGAAAAGACAAAGGCAAAAGTGAGCACACGAAATAACATCCTGAATAAGCTCACTAACACACAATGGGGAGCAAGCTCGAACACATTACGAACCAGTGCACTTGCTGTTTGCTATTCCACTGCTGAATACGCCTGCCCTGCATGGGAAAGATCTACTCACGCTAAGAAGATGGATGCCATTCTGAATCCAAGCTGCCAACTTATCACAGGTTGTTTAAAACCAACAAACACTAATAGCCTATATATCCTGACAGGTATCGCTCCCCCTGATATAAGAAGAACGGTAGCCAGCAAGAAAGAGCGACTCTGTCAAACTTTAGATGAGAGGCACCCTCATGGTCAGACACCTACACCCAGCTGCCTAAAGTCAAGGAAGAGCTTCATGAACAGTGTTGTTCCATTACAATCAACCCCATCTGAAACCTGCATCGCCTTGTGGAAAGACCGGCTCGCCAGTCTCGAACAACCCCCAGCAATGGAAATTCTACCAGATGAAAGCCTTCCCCCAGAAGCTAATTGCAACTGGGCAACCTGGAAGTACCTTAACAGACTTAGGACTGGTGTAGGTCGTTCAAAGGTGTCACTAAGCAAATGGGGTTATACAACCTGCCCGACAACTTGTGACTGTGGAACTGAGCCACAGACTATGCAACATCTCCTGCAATGTCTATCGCTAGAGGAACCCTGCATTATTGCAGATCTTGCCAAATTCAACAACAAGGTGCAAAAATGTGTCCAGTTCTGGCTGGGCCATGTATAGGCTGTCCATGGTCATGATAAGAAGATAATCTATTGCTAAAACCCGCGTCTGTCTTTGTTACCTCTGGACTGGGCTATTCCAATGCACTTCTGGGCCATCTTCATGCTCCAATAAACTTAAGATCATCTAGCACTCTGCCCATATCCTAATTTGCACAAAGTCCTGTTCACCCGTCACCCTTATTCTCACTAATTTGCACTAGCTCCTGTTCAAGCAACATCAATTTTTAAAATTCTCATCCATGTTTTCAAATCTCACCAGGGCTTACCACCACCATCAATGTGACCTCCTAAAGCCCTCCAAGAGAATTGGTGCTTTTTCAATTTTTGTCTTATGCAGATCCCCTATTTTAACTGCTCCATTGTTGGTGGCTGTGCCTTTAACTTCCAAGGCCCTGCCTTAAACTCTGGGGTTCCCATGCTAAACCTCTCTCTCCTTTTTTAAGACTTTCCTTTAAGCACTACTACTTTGGCCAAGATTTTGGTTATCTATGTTAATATCTCTTTGTGGCTGGTGTTCAATTTTCTTTGGGTATGCTCCTCTGAAGCACCTTTGGAATGTTTACTGTGTTAAAGGCCCTATAGAAAAATGCATGTTATGATATCTGGTCATGGCAGTTAAATCTTTGCTTCATCTCTGGTCTGTTCCACATGGATCTGAGATGGACAAAGCTTATGCCATAGCTCCTCAGAAGCCAGCAGTCAGTTGCATCATTGTAGAGGATCCTTTTACTGCCTGCAGTTCAGGGAAGGCTATGGTAATGCAGCCTATCTTTGCAATTGTACAGCTCCCACTTCACTAATGTTGGATGTTATGTTGAGCACAATAGTGATGATGCATACAGCAGCAGTATATAAACACACACAGGATTCTGTATTGATTTTGATTTACAGCTCTGATTCCACTTTCAAAAGCCTGATCCACACCACACGAAATACCTTGCTGGCAGCCAGATCTGATCTCCTTCACTGGCATAGCGTGAAATGTTTGCATGTACATGTTTTGGCAGCTAACAGATGGATAAAGGGCTCATGCAGACAAACTGCTCAATTTACCACAGCAACTGTTTTTCCTTGTATTTCAAATTGGTATAAATGCACAAAAATACAAGCGCACTTGACTTGAAAGTGCTAGTAGTTGGCGCAGGAAAGACAGAAGTGAAGAGAGAACACCATTAAATTAAGAAAAGATTGAAAAGGAAAACTGAGAAGTTTTTAATCATGGTATGAAAACATTGTGGTGCAGAATATTTGAAGTCCAACATTCGGCAGCACAGCATGGAAGAATGAGCTTTCACTGCCAAAATTCTCCATGCAATGAGTTGTCTATCTTTGCCGTGGCACTTTGGGGAAGTAATAGGTAGAAACCAAACATTTCCCCAGAAATGTGAAATGCATGTGTGTCTGACTGTTCTCTCATGCTCTTGCTGTCAGAGAGTGTGTGGAACAAGTTTGGGAGCAGCTCATCTTCAAGAAAGAAAAATAATGGAAGCATTTTCTGATTTTTTTTTGTGAGCATTCAAGGTTTTCTTTCTACCTCCACCAGAGGAAATGGGATGCCTGTTATACATGGCTAAGGCTGCTAAAAATAAATCATACTTAAAGTTTCAGATGTCATGGCTCCAAGCTTACATATTTGCACTGGAGCTGCTTTTGATTTATTATTACAACACTAATTACTTAGGGGAAAAGTTTTTTTTTAAATTTGGAGCTAAATTTATTGTAATATATGTGAAAGCTCTCGACCTAATTTAACCTTGTATGTGGAAACACTTGCATCTGGATGCTAGATATTTGAACCAGGTATGCAGTAGTTGATCTATTTTAAGAGACATCTGTTTCCTTGGCATAATCCATCTTATCTGTCATATACTCCAGGCTACAAATGCAGCTCTCTTGGGGAACATGTTACCTTGGTTTCAAGAATCCTTTGGGGCTAAGTGCACTGGAAATGGAGCAAATGAGAGCACACCTGGTAATGTGCTCACCACTCCGCCTGTATAGTACTAAATAGCCTGCATATTTGGTGTGCAGAATTTCATCTAGTTTGCTACTTAATGCATTTTTGTAAAGCAGATTAAATTTTTTTTCATGAGTACTGAAAGGAGGAAGCTGCAAGGTAAAGCTACATTTGTTTTGAAAATGCCAGCTATAAAATAACTCTATTTTCTAGGCTCAGACGATGAGCAGAAGACCATATCTGGTGGAAAGAATTTTTGCAGCCATTGAACAAAACATTACAGTGACAGACGGCTGCTTGCAATTTATAGCTGTGGACTTGCTAAGGAGCCAGGTGGCTCACAAAGAGGTGGCAAGTATTTAATCATATAAACATCTAAGCTTAAGTTTATTTCAGAAAAGGAGAGAGCTTTGAATAGTTTATTTCTGGAACAATATATGGTAACTGTTGGCCACAAATGTAACACTTCCCAAAATTTATTTGCTCCCGGTATATCATTATTTGTCCATGCCATGTTAATGTACAAGTTCTTACTCTACTCTTACTGCGTTTGCATCTGCCTGACACAGTTCTGCCCTCTCCTGAAGTGGGAGGATTAATTAGCTTAATGTAGTGGCTTCCATGTAGAAACTTTTCTGTCAGCAGCATAAATCGATCACTTCATATGTCTTGAGAGAATTTGACCTTGTGGCACCAGGAAATAGCTGGATGTTAATGCTTGCTTAACTGCTGTAGCAAACAGAGGGATCACAGTGTGTGATTTCAGCACTGCGAAGTGTCGGTGTCTGATACTGAGGGTTTATTTTTTTAAAAAAACCTTACTACACCAGACGGTTGTCCAGGCGGAGCAAGTGACATCATTGATTAGCTGGGGGAGTTAGCAGATTCTTGAGTGGAATAATGATTTGGTTGCTATAGTAACGTGGTTTACCAGCTCCTGATTCGTCCTCTTGCACAGGGTTTTGCGAGTGAGATCTCGGCCCTCTTTGACAAGCTCTGGACGTTTCTGGTTCAGTCTTTTTATGCAGTTCGTCACACGGAAGGCTGGAAACTGATGAAACCTCAAGACCAGGAGCAAATACAAGCAGGTCTGTAATACTCAAACAAAAAAAAAATAGGTGGTGGAGGAGGCTGTTCCTGGAGTTTTGTCACCTACAAAATTATGTTTGCCAATAATCTGCGAGGTTGTCTTTGTTCTCTAAAGCGTGTAAAAACGTGGGCAGGCATTGTGTGCGGACTGATCGTTTTTCAAATGTTACAACCTTCCATCCAGGGGTGTACAGGAAATTTACCATTAATTGGCTATTTTTTTTAAAAGATGGGGTTGTCATGCAGGTTTGAATAGCAATAATTTCATTGTCGGCCATAAAATTCATACAATGATGTGGGGTCAGTCATACTGTAGCACTGAGATTTTCTATATCTTGATCTAACCTTTTTTATAGTGCTTTATGTTCTATTCAATTTGTTAGATAATTCGTAACTGTTTTGAATCATTTTATCATCCTGTTAGGTTAGGAGAACCTTGGGCAGCCGGTGCTGTGGTGTTTGTGCATAGCTGATGGTGCGCATACATGATTTTGCTCTGTACGATTGGGATTCGTGATTTATTTTGCAGGTTGCTGTTATTAAGTCAGTTAAAGTGTCCCTAAGGGCCTGGATGGCTATTTAACAGTTATTAAACACTCTCTTGCTCTGATTGACGCCAGTATTTGCAGGATGAGGTTTTAATTGCTTGATACGGTGAATGTTGTTCTTTGTTGCGAAGTCTGTTACGCAATCGTGAATTAAACTGCTTTATGGGTGTGAGGCTATGGAGTAAGTGTAGCTTGAAGCTCTGCCATGGAGAACGTAGCAAATTAATAACCATATTCTAGAGAGCATAAAATCGATTCGTTGCATTGAAGTGGTAAACACTCGGGTTGAACAACCCTATTTATAACAAATTCCCTGCGAGATTGATGTAAAAAATGATTATTGCTTCCCATTGATGCAACCTCTAGTCAAACTCGACCATGTATTTGTGGGAATCGCGTTTAGATGGTCAAGTGTGTGACCACCTCCAGGAGCCTACCCCATGCAATTGTAGCTGTTTCACCCTATCTGCAGTTCAGCTGCAATAATTGCAAAGCAAAATTTATCCCGACTGTGTCCAGCTGAACAAGCTGGGAAAATTTTGCATGTAAATAGTTTTTGATGTTTGATGTTCCTAAAGAGCTCTCAGGACAGTCACCTCTCTGCTAATACTACTTACAACAGTCATCTATGCTGGATGTTGATGAACAGCAAGGCGGATGCAGTGCAACTTCAATCTGCTGGAGGCTGGATAAATGAGTACCAGTTTTCAAGTTAAATATTGTCATTAACTTATTTTGTTTTAAAATTTATGTTGGTTATTCAAGCTTCATGCAGGCAATGTGACAGATTTATTATTACATGATCTGGGATTCAATTTTCATCTGTCCAATCACTTCACTTATTTCATTACATAGAATCTCCAAAATAAATTAAATGGTAACATGTTATATGGATGCAGTATACAACATATTTACTGTTAGTTTTCTTGGGTAGGGTCAGGAAATAGTCATGTGAGTTTATTTTTACGTATCCCCTCATACTTATGTTTCACATATATCGTGTCCTCTGTGTTGTCTGAGGCTTGCTATACCTCAGTGATGCCATGATATCACAATTGGGCAATCGGAAGAGACAGGCTGCACAGAACTACCTTGGCCAGTACAGGGGATTGAACCATGGCATTATCAAGCACCACGCATAACCATTTGAGCTATCTGGCCCTACTTCAAATGCACATCACTGTTTGATATTTGGTTTAACTAAATATTTTTATTAAATAATGTTCACCTTTCTGCACAGCATTTATCTGGTCTATATTTAGCAAGAAATAATGAACCTTCCCCTGCTTTCCATACATTGTGTAACTGTGGGTTGACACATTGATTTCTCTTGAGCTAAATTCACTTGTAACTGCTGTGATGTCATTCCTCATTACAATGATTGTGATTATCATAGACCATGAATGGATGATACTCCCATGAATCTATCTACAAAACATTTCCATTATTCAAAAGCAGTGGCCAACGATAAAGAGGTGGAAGCATTTGGAATGATTGAGAACTATTTCAGTGAACTGGCTGATGAAGGATAAGTGGCACTTTTGAATTTATGATAGATATATCTGAGGATATGTAACCTCGCAACTCACAAAATGGTTTATTAAAGTGTAAAATCTCTCCATCTTACTTGGAATGGCAACACTGTCTGCCATTCCTCCTGCATGTAAGAATATCGAATGGCCTGCTTCCAGGCCTCCTCAAATGTGACTCTTCAGGCAATTGCAGGCAATGCACAATGGCCCATGTTGACTTCCTCCACTTGCTGCCTCACCATAATTAAAATTAGGAATGTGGTGAAATGGGGGAGTTGAAAGAGTTGAATATGTGGAAACTCTGTTTGCTCTGGCATGCTGCACCACCCACTAAAAAGTCACCCTGTCAGTTCTGATTTTAAAACATCAACTTCTAATTCCTGAGGAATTTTACGATGTAAAATTGTAAAGTGATTACTGGGCAATTATTTAGAAGCAATCCGAAATACCACCATGAAATAAAATTTGACGCTGGGTAATTACCAAGAATATAAGAATAATTGACAATTACTGTGTAATTGGCCATTTTTTGTCAGTGTTATGTCTTTATTCATTAAGTGTAACAAAAGAGCTGGTATTAATTTGAAGCAAATCACAGGATAAGCTGCTTTTAAAAACTCATAGGATTTCAACTCATTTACTAAATCTTTTGAATGTTTGATTAATGTATGGCACTTTCTTTTTATAAGGAAGGTCCATTGTCATAATGCACTTGTCAAGAAATTGAATGCATTAATGGTTAAGGCCTGCTATATGTTACAAGTCTGTAAAACAATCTCATTCAAATGATATCAAACACCACAAAAGAGTAGCTCGAGTGGCTTTCAGTTATTTGATCCTGAAAAGACAGGTTTAAATACAATCCAAGGGCATATTTAAAAAAACATTTTCTCTTGGATTTGTATTCCATTTTAGCAACTCAAAGCACAAATCACTTCTGGAGAGCAGTAACAATTGTATTTTCTTGCTCTTTTCTCCCCCAGTGATATATATAGCTTCTGTCAGGTCTTGCTTTTGTATCTTACCCATATTGTTGGTTATGTGTGGTGGACATACTGGATTATAAAAGGGCTTGCTGATGGATGGTTTTAAGAAGGGATAGTGGAGTGGTACGATGGTGTTATATACATTTTACCAAAATTATCTCATATTAAGTATTGAATGACAATTTTCCATCATTTGGCCTAATGAGATTTAGACAAGCTGATTTATGAAACATGAGGGAAGCTGGGATTGTTGCTTTTAGAGCAGAGAAGGTTAAGGAGTAATTTAATGTTCAAGGTAATGAAAGGATTTCTTTTAACTCTGAGTTATCTCAAATCCATACCCTGAAAGGGTGGTGAAAGCAGATTCAGAAGGGAATTGGATATATACTTGATACATACAGAACTGAGGAAAGAACGGGCATGGGACTACTAGATAGCTCTTTCAAAGAGCTGGCACAATAGACTGAATGGCCTCTTGCACTATAAGGTTCTATCAAATACTGACCTTTGCATTGAGGGAGATCCTGACAGGATGGAAGCAAGTCGAAGTGATCAAACTGTATCTGGCATCTAAGGTTCATTTTAGTCTGATATTTCAAGTCATAGCTTATTGCAAAATTAGTCTGATTTTAATAGTTGTCATTGCAAGAAAGTGCACACAAGTATCAAGAAAATAATATTTGATCAGTAACATTGATTTAGATGTATAAAATTTTGCCTGACCTTTTTTTGTTGAAACTACATCTGAAATTGACTCTGGAGGCAGATGGGGGTCATATAACAATGCACCTTTTTAGAAGAAGGTTTCTAATAAATGTACTACGTGAGACACTTTTATACTTCAAAACTAAATTGCAAGGGTAGGTCAAGGGAGTTTGGGCTCAAAGTCATAAAAGACACATTAAGAATTGATACAGAAAATTATTCATGAGGATTGATTAACGTTTGGAATGGACTTTGGGAAAGAATAATGGGGCAACAGCCCAGTAATCACTAAAGAACCAATTGGTTGTCAGGGTCTTCCTGGATGGATGAATTAATGTAGACAATGGCTTCCTTCATCTGTAATGATCCTGTGATAAACTAAGGTCATTGCTGATTAGTACCTCACTAAAAGGAAGAAAGCAAAGGAAGTAAGATGGCTAGGTTGTGCTGAAGAAAGTATTGAGTGGAGTGGACAAGGATCCCCTACTGTCACTACATCTTTTTCCTGGTACAGGTATACACAAGTGCCCAGCTTCACAGACTAAATGCAGGTAATACCAACCTGTGAGCTCTTGAGGAAGCAGTTAAAATTTTACAGTAAGAGCTCACCAGGGTTTGCACCTGAGCTGATCATTGGCAAAAGATGTTCAGTTCTGGCAAATGCATGGTACTACATATTTGAGTAAATTACAACTTGCCAAGGGGAAAGTTAAAAGATCTAGCAGGCCTTTGACTGGTTACTCACAATATTTTACCCATATGAGATGCTAGGTTATATTGTCAGATAGGCTGTGTTCAAAGACTTGGAGGTTATACTGAAACTGTTCAGTGTTCTGGTTTGGTTGCCTTTTTTGCCTGGAGGGCCTGTTAGGTGGCAGCCAATGTAGAGCAATGAGGCTGAGCTGTAGTGTTAGCGATTTAGGAAATTGATGCAACCATGAAAATCAAGAGAAATAATAATTTAAGATAGATCAGAATAGGGGGCACTAGTACAGACAAGGTTGTGAGATTAAATATTGCTTTACATTAAGGGTAGTCAGCTTTGTAGAATGTGTTACCCAGGAAGAGTGACTGGTTTGAGTTGATATTCTGGGGAGGAAAAGAATAGGTGAAATGGGCTGAAGGTCCTTCATTCAAATCAGTCTTATGATGAGCAGTGACCTAACCTTAGCTGAGTGGTAATCAGCAACTCCAGCCGTAATCTGTCTGCATGTTGATGAGGGGACATCTCTCAGTTGCAATTTTTAAAAACATCAGTTTCCAGGTGAGTTTTCAGAAACTGCTTGCCTTGGAATCAGTCTTTTTTGTGACCTAGCCTGAAACACTCCAGATATGTTGAAAACTCTGATGAAGCAAAGAATTTGCATGCTGGGTCTGGAAGCTATTCATATCAATGTTGGGAATCTAACAATATCAGGTTGACTGGTCAGTTGTCTGCTTCTGCATGTGAAATACTGTTCTGGCATCCAGGAATTTGAGATTCACTCCGTATATGCATTCAGGACTAGCAGGAATACTGGGAAAGCAGTTGAAAATAAAGTGAAAATCATATCTTGCAGGGATAGCTATGTTTCTTTGAAGGATTGTAGAAAAATTGAAATATATGGTATGAATGTTGGTAAGTTAAGTCATGTTTTTAAATAAAGTAAGATACTGTTTAACAATATACACTATGAAAACCAATGGACAGAGAAGGACACAAGCTGTCCTACAATCTGCACCATCGTTTTCCAATCATGGATCTTGATCCCAATTATATTAAACAGCAATTTTTTTGTTCTTTAATGGATGTGGGCATCACTGGCTAGGCCACATTTATTGCCCATTCTTAACTGCCCTTCAGAAGGTGGGGGTGAGCTGCCACCTTGAACCACTGCAGTCCATGTGGTGTAGGTACACTCTCGGTGTTGTTTAGGGAGGGAGTTCCAGGATTTTGACCCAGAAAGGAATGGCAATGTAGTTCCAAGTCAGGATTGTGTGGGGCTTGGAGGGAAACTTGCAGGTGGTAATGTTCCCATGTATCTGCTGCCTGTATCCTAGGTGGTGGGGGTTACAGGTTTGGAAAGGTGCTGTTGAAGGTGCCTTAGTGAGTTACTGCAGTGCACCTTGTAGATTGTGTACACTGCTGCTACTTTGCATCGGTGGTGGAGGGAGTGACTGTTTAAGGCGATGGATGGGATGCCATTTGAGCCTGCTTTGTCTGGATTATGTCCAGCTTCTCGAGTGTTGTTGAGTTGCACTCGTCTAGACAAGCAGGGAGTATTCTATCATACTCTTGACTTGTGCCTTGTAGATGATGCACTGACTTGGGGAGTCAAGTGGTCAGTTACTTGCCATAGAATTCCCAGTCTCTGACCTGCTCTTGTAGCCACAGTGTTTTTTTATATGGCTGGTTTAGTTGCTGATTAATGGTAACACCACCGCCCCCCCCCCCCCCCCCCCCCCCCCCCCCCCCCCCCCCCCCCCCCCCGGATATTGATAGTGGGGGGAATCGGTGATGGTAATGCCATTGAATGTCAAGGGGAGATGGTTAGGTTACAGCCTATTTCTAATCAGAGTACCCATATGTACTGCAGGAATCCTGTATCCTCATGAAAACCTATAGATAGTAAGGTAGGAGGGGTTCAGATGGCACAAACCCCCTGTCTTCCATATTGAATTAGGCAAATTCTTCAACATCCAGGAAACAATTTAATTAGTTTCCCATTGGTTCTATATTTGTTTCTGACTGCTGATAGGTTAACCTACCAAGCTTTTCTATATAGTAACTCTTAAGCATTCCAGTTGCTCTGGCCTTTAATGTCGTCTTCAACTGGAGTTCTTTGCTATTGAATGAGTATCCCATCCTTATGTTGGCCAAAAATGAACAGAAGACTTGATCAGTTCTTTGTAACATTACTTAGTCTGATTTGCATAATTGTGGTGGGGGATGCGATTCTGTTGAAGATGAATGTATTTGTTTAGTTAACCTCATTGCCAAGTAGACCTACATGTTTTTAATTGATAGTTGATGCATTGAGACACGCGGGTGTTTCAGAACTGCAGCTTTGGAGGTGGAGTTAAATTCCTGTTGGGATTAGACCAATTTTACAACATTTCTACAAATGAATGAATTTTCTTGATCCCTACACTCCATCTAACAGCATGGAGACTTGAGTGGGATAGGAAGATTTGTAGGACCAAGGGAATTGCTAGATGAGAGAATATCCAAGTATTACCTAGTTAACTTTGCAACTTTCTGGTAATTGCATGATACAATGTTAATAGAACTGTTGATGAATCACAGCAATTTACCTCCCTCATTTAGTTTACAACATATCCAGCTAGAAATGATGAGGAAAATCATAAGGGTCGAGAGCTTTGCAGGCAAGTCCAAAGATGGTGCCTCTCAAACATACTACACTTATCACATGTCTCAAATTACCCATACAGTATACTAAAATGTTATCTTTGCACTGAGTCTTAATTCTGTTGCTGTAATCACTGATTGCTATAGTGTCTTTTCCTCATCAGTAAGTTGGCAACCCAGTTCAGACTGAGACTCTTGAGGGGATGCATGTTACTGTGCGCAGATTGCCAAATATGTGTTGCTCCTTTCATCTCTTTAGAAAGAAAAGATTTCCAGCTGCATGAACAGAGTCTAAAGCATGTTCAATTCCCCCTTGTTCCTGGTGGTGCAGGCATCAATACACTAGTAAATTTAGAAAACATTTCCTATGTATCCAGACCTTTTCAATTGCTTGCTTTTGCTCAAGAGAAAAATAAATGTTTTGTGTAATCGTTTAACCTTTTACTGCTACTTTTCAACCATCTGTCAAAGTATTTATGTCAACTTTAGAAGGCTTTAAAGTCTGAATATGCTGTTACCAGTGCCAATCTGGTATACACAAGAGAATAAGGTACTAGATCTTTTATATAAGTTCCTGAAAGTAGTAGATTCATACTGTTGTACTCAAGTTTGTTCTGTTCCTACTTGAAAACTTAAATTGTTTAAAATAACTTTTTTATTATGTTATATTTGTAGAATATAATACACAGGTGGTACATCTTTCAGCCCATTTGAATCTGTTCTATTATGTTACCCAGGCCAGGTTTTGCGACGACTAGGTGAATTTTGCTTGGCAACATCTACGATATTGGTGCTGGGAATGGGCAATTTAGTGTATGGCTAACTAATTTGTATTATTTTTTCAGCTGCTCTCGACAAAGGTGATGATAGAAAGCTTGGCAAAAGACCAACCTTGACCAGTTCACAAGTAAGATGGCAACTTAATGTAATTTTCCAACTTAGCCACTATTATTTTCCTGTAAATTTAGAAAAAGCATTTTCTGAACTGGACATTAATTTAATATACCATTTTATCTTTTCAAATTACAAATTTAAGCAGGATTCATTTAGAACTGTAGCTGTAAATCCAAAAGTGTAACTTAAGTTACATAAATTAATATTCCCCTCACTAATTTTGAAAAATAAATTTGTAAATGGCACACCACTTGTTAATATATTATTCTTGGGGAAAATTATGCTTTAACCTTGCATCTCTTAACAGCAAAAGAAACGTCCTCTACTTGACCCTTCTCCATTTGATGTGGCAGAGCAAGTGTGTAGAAAGGGGAAACTGCTGTCAACAGATACAATTGTATCGAATAGTCAATTGTCCGCTTCAAAAATGAAGTCTGAAGGTTCAGTGCATACAGCCAATGGGCGACTGTCAGCTGGTGCTTTGAGGAAAGGTGAAGCAAAAGGAAAGGACATTAAAAAAGCAAATGAGAAAACGCCAAAAACTGGGAAAGCCAATGAAAAAAGCACCTCGACAAAGATGAACACTCCTGTAAAAGCTAGACTCGAGGCCAAGACAAAAGTTGAGAGCATTGTCAGTAAAGTGAAAGCATGCTCTGACAGTACGTCGTGTCAGACAGGTTCTACAGTGAGCAGTAGAGGGGTTGGTGGGCAGGATGGAAAAGCAAATACAGGTGCACGACCCAAAGTATCTCTCAGTTCCTCCAGCATCCAAGCAAAACTAGGAAAACCAGTGAAGAAAACCATTCAGCCACAGGCAGAGAAAAATGGGAACAAGTGTAACTCTGACAAGTTGGAACTTTCAAACAAGGATGCTACTGTGGGCGCAAATGGACATACTAGTGGATTACAAGAGGGGAATGCAGTTGAAATAAACAGTCGTGGCAAGAAAATGGCATTTGTCAACAGTCCTGTTGAAAGCGCTGCACAGGAGACAGCAAAGAGCCCAGTTGGCCAGAAGTCTGCAGGTTTGTTGTTTATATAATAAATTATTTCTTCCATCCTCCCTATTTCTCCTTTTCCATAAGTATGCTGCAAGGCTTCATGGTTGGAATATTTTAAGCTATGAACTGCACTTTAGCTGCTATGTTGGCTGTATCCAGTGAAAAGTACTTGGGCAAGGCATGCTTGGTGTACTCTTTGGTTTATTGTTAATATTTCCTCCTCCTGCTCCTTCCCCACCCAACCCCAAACCAAATCTTTCTCTCTTATGCTTAAACCTATATAATTGAGAGCTGGGGTTTTAACTTTCATACCAAACACCCCCGCCCCCTCTCAGTAAGGAATGTAGGGACTGGGATGAAAATACCACTCAAAGTAATTAAGATTCTCCTTCCCACCTCCTCCCGTTCTGTGCACCAAACACACATGCGCACACTTGCTTTGCTCTATCTTTATGTTGGCCTCTTCTAGTTTACCGTGTTGCTGCAATAGAAGAAAATTTGGTAACTCTGAACAATTGCACATTTAAATATAACTTTTTTTTTTAACTGCTTTGCAGTTAGGCCAGCAAGCGTCGTCAAAGCAACAAAGACGCCTTCTGCATCAACGAAAACTGGTAGACCTCTTTCTAATAGGTGAGTAATGATTTTCAAATGTGAATGTCGGTCACTCCTTAATTTAATTCCCTCCCTCCCTCCCTCACTGTATTGATGGGATCTTGGAGACATTTTAAAACGTTGCTGCTGAGAACTAGTTAATGATGTTGCAATATTAGGATTCCAAACACTTTGAACCATAGCATGTCACATCACAGGAACAGGCCATCAAATCTGCAATGGTTGACCATACTTGAATAGAGTAGTGGTGTAAAGTAGATCTTAAATGACCATAGCACTGTAGAACTTCAGTTGTAGAGATTAAAACAAGAATTATCCAGTGTATTTTCTGAAAACAAAATCTTAATAGGCCACATTCAGGTATGTAAATTGAACCTGATTTGTTATAGATAATGGTGCCCTCTGCTGGATTACTGTCATGCTTTTGATCAGGGTTCAATTAACCATGGCTCACATTTTGCAGCAAAAGTAACTGTGGTTATTGGCAGGCACTGATACTGAAGTGTAAATTGGATAGTAACTTCAGTGACCACACATGCGCAGTTAAATACGGAAATTAGGAATTGCTTTCCAGCTTAGCCTGGTTCCTTCAGAAACTGTTCTGTAATAGTAATCTCGTAAGAAGCTTGCCACATGAAGGGAGTGAAGTTGTACTTGCGTGGTACATATGCACACATGCACAGACATGCAGACAGATGCATGCAGCTTATCTATTTCATTGTAAGTTTTTTTTATAGCATGTTAAGTTTTAATTACTGACAAATCCTTCTGACACTCTAACTTCCAGAAGTATGTGAGTCTTTCATTTAATTTTTTTTCCAATTTCCAACAATAATTAAAGATTTGAACCTACTCCTTCCTCTTTCTGTTCCCCTCTCTCTCAATCCCATCTTTCTTTTTCCCTCTCTGTTTTGCTTTCTGCCCATGATTTGATGCAGAGTTGACCATACTAACTTTCGCATCCTGGTTCAGGCTGTGTATGCCTCAGTAGAGATTCTTTAGTCTGGGTGGTCAAGGGGAGAGTTATTTGCCCTGTTCATGCAGTTCCCAAATCTCCTGTAGAAGGCGTTGTGCTAAATTTGTTCTCTGCTGATTGCAAAATCCAGTTCAGTCTCTTGTAAACATTAAATTTAATTTTGATAGTAGTAGAAGTACGTTATTTAAAAAAAAAAATTCTGATATCTCAAATAAGAGATCCAAAAAACTAATTTGCCTAAACTGAATAGGTGTGGACTCTGTGTTCAAACACTTGTTTGTTCATAGCAACATAGAGGTTAGAGTCAGAGGAACAGAGTTATGGAGAGCCTGTATGCCTGGAGGAGATTAGAGAGAGATTGGAGCAAGGCAGTGAAAGGATTAATAAGTTTTTGAGAATTTTGAATTGGGAGTGCAGAAGGACTAGAGGGTTCTTCAAGAAGGATGGGCAGTACACGAGCGTCATGAAGTACAGAGTACAGGCAGCAGAGTTTTACATGAGCTAAAATTCAGTGAACACATGGCCTAGCAGTAATGCGTGGGTATAAGATGTGTATATAAGGGTTTTAATAGAAGGGACAGTGGAGGTGTGAATATGTGGTGGTGATGGAGAGGATATGGGATTGAATAGGATGCCAGCATTGTGAACTATTTGCTTCATCTGGAGATGATAGCTGCTGGGAAAGGGGACAAAATCCGTGTCACGATCACAGGTTTATCGCGGGGTGCAAAGCCTATGGATTTGGTCTTCCCTGTGTTTAATTGGAGGCTCATTCGGTGCTGGATATTGAATGAGCAGTCTGTCAACACGCAAGCTGGAGTGTTTGAGAGAAATGGTGCCAGGGTATATGTGAATACCCAATATCTGTGGATGATGTTGCCAAGGATTACCTTTCAGTCGAGCAGATAATTTTGGGGGCACACAGAGGTATTAGTATGAGGGTTGGGAAGTGAAGCTATTGCTAGAGAAGTCCCAGCTCCAATTGGATGGGTGATAGAGCCAAGCGAGTGCAGTCTCATCGAATTCAATAATGCAGGAAAGTGATGTGGGTGACCAGTCAAAGGTTGCAGAGAGATGGAGGAGGACGTGGAGGGGTAATGCACCACTGCCACAGTGTGACATCATGACACAATAATGTCATTTATGGCTTTGATTAGAGCAGTTTCAGTGCTGTGCAAGGAGAAAACCTGATTAGAGTTTCAAACATGGAGCTTCAAGGAATTTGTGAAGTGTGGCAAAGAAGTCCAGGAAATTAATTTCAGTATTTAAAACATTTAGTAGCTTCATTTTGGGAGGAAAAATGTAGAGGGTAGGGAGTGACTGGGAGCATAGTTAGTAACTAGCAGCATGTTATAAATAGTTTTGTAAGGTGGCATATTGAAGCTGCAGTTCACTGTTCTTTTGAGCGTTGGCACATTAGTATTGACTCCTGATTATAGCTATCTGCCACCAACCCAAAACAACATATTGCAGTCCCAATCTTGAATTTGGTGCTTGGAAACGATCAGATGGAGGCTAGGCAGAAATTGTGTGGTGGTCAGGGGAGCTGCATTGAAGGGAAAGTCTTTGTGTCACTGCATTTATGTTGTTCCACATAACCATCTCTGCAGGGTGCTTGATTCTCGCAGCAGTTTTCTAGCCTCTGGTTCCCTTTCTATCCCTCTTCCTCCCTCTGTTATTTAAAATTCTACTTTTTTGCCACTCTCTGTAGCACTTCTGAGCAACTTAGGTATTTGGCTCCAATCTGGATGCTGCAATAGGTGTCTCCACTTGTGCAGGGTAGTAATGAGCCTGCAAAGTTTTTTGCTCAGCAGTCCAGCTGTGTGCAAGATTTCATGGTGTTCTGTCAAAATTCTTCAAGGCTCTCTGCATTATCCAAGCAACTGCCACTTGGAAAGGTTTCCTTTGAAAAATGCCCCGGGGTTTCAGAGCAATATTGTATTCATTGGGAGCGCTATCCCAGAAAGAGGGGTTGAAAGGGTTGCAAAAATAACTTCAGGGTTAGCAGGTCTGCCAGATGCCAATACAAGTAGATGCTATAGATTAGCTCGTCCTGTTAAAAGGAGCTTTTTGAATTCTTGTTCACATAAGTTCATAAAAATAGGTGGAGTTCCTCCACTGACTCAGGAACTGTACCATGTTGCCCTGACTTCAAACTGACCAAAAAAGCTGATAGGTTCAGTACGTGGCCATTGTTGAGTTAGCTGATTTCAACAGGTATTATGGTCTAGGGTCTTATGGCACAGAAGGAGGCTGTTCGGCCCATTGAGCCACATTTGGCCTTTCAGTCAAACAGAGAATTTTGGGGTACACTATAGAGGTATTAGTATAGGGGTAGGAAGCAAAGCTGTTGCTGGGGAAGCTCCAGTTCCAATAGAAGGAGCAGCGGGGCCTTTAACCCTGCCTTTAACAGTGAGAGCAAGAGACCATTAAAGAGCATGGAAAGAGAGGAAAGAGATCATGAAAGAGCATGGCGGGCAGATGGTTGGTGAGTATTTCTAGTCTTTAAAATAAAAGTAAGGTCTTTAGTTTGTGTTTAAGTCTCTAGTCTGTTCTTTTTGCTTAAAAGAGTGGGGATACTAGAGGAAATAATTTAAGTAATTAAATAAAATACAATAGTGATGGCAGGACGGGTGATGTATGGGTGCTGCTGGACACCAAGGTGATCCAGAGCGAACACATCTGTAGTTGTGTTTGCAGCTCGAACTTTGGATCCGAGTTGAGGAGCTGGAGTCTGAGCTGCAGACATTGCATCACATCAAGGAGGGGAATGTTACCTGGACACTTGCTCCAGGAGGAGGTGACACCCCTCAGATTAGGTCATTCAAATTTGGGTCTGTGATCAGGGAAGGAGAGTGTGACTGCAAGTGAAGCAGGTATGGGGGTCCAGGGAATAGCGTTCAAGGAGCCTCGGCCCCTGCAACTTTCTAACAGTTACAAAGTTCTTGCAAGCTGTATGGATGAGAGCGTGGATTGCAGGGAGAATGAGCAAACTGACCATGGTGCAGGGAGCCATTCAAGTGGGGGGGAGGAAATAGGAACGTAATGGTGGCAGGGGACAGTATAATGAGGATAGATGCTGTTCTCTGCAGCCATAAGCATGAGTCCCAAAGGCTGTGTTGCCCTGGAGCCAGGGTTAAGGACATTTCAGCTGGAGAGGAACTCGGAGTGAGAGGGGAGGGATCCAGTTGTTTTTGTCCACGTTGGTACCAATAATATTGATAGGACTAGAAAGGAGGTTCTGCTGAAAGAATTTGAACAGTTTAGGAGCTAAATTATAAAGCAGAACCTTCAAGATAATAATCTCAATATTACTACCTGAGCCACGGGCAAACTGGCACAGGGTAAATAAAGTCAAAGAGTTAAATGCGTGGCTTAAAGATCGGTGTGGGAGGAATGGGTTTCAGCTCATGGGATAGTGGCACCAGTACTAGGGTAGAAGGGAGTTCTTCCGGTGAGATGGGCTTCACCTGAACTGTGCTGGGACCGGTGTCCTGTCAAATGAAATAATTAGGGTAGTAGAGAGGGCTTTAAACTAAATTGAGGGGGGGTGGGGAAATAGTTCTGGAGAGGGGATACATAGGCTAACAAAGAAAAAGATATGGCAGCATTGCAGGGCAGCTATTTAGGTAATGATACCCAGAATGTGACGGGAAGTGACAGTGTACAAACATAAAAGCAACAAATAGGGTCAAAGGGGGAAAAAAATGGTAAAAATGCAAAATTACTGGCCCTTTACTTAAATGCATGTAGTATTCAGAACAAAACATGAATTAATGGCACAAATAGAGGTTAATGAGTATGGTCTTATAGCCATTATGGAGATGTGGTTACAAGGAGATCAAAGCTAGGAACAAAATATTTAGGGGTATGTGACTTTTTGAAAGGACAGGTAGGAAGGAAAGGGTGGTGGGATAGCTTTTAGTACGAGATGGAATAAGTATGATAACAAAGGATCTTGGATTGGAAGATGGTAAGAAATAACAAGGGGAAGAAGACATTGGTGGTAGTAGTCCATAGACTCCCTAACAGTAGCTATACCGTAGGACAGAGAATAAATCCAGAGATAATGAGGGCATGCTTAAAAAAAAGGCAGTACATTAATCATGGGTGACTTTAATCTTCTTCATGTAGATTGGGAAAATAAAATTGGCAGAGGTAGCCATGAGCAAGAATTCGTTGTGTATTCGAGCCACTTTCCTAAAACAATATGTTGTGGATCCAACCAGGGATCAGGCTATTTTGGATCTGATAATGCATAATGAGGCAGGTCTAATAAATGATTTGAATAAAAGGTCCCCTCGGAAACAGTGACCAAAACATGGTAGAATTTAGCATTCAGTTTGAGTGAAATTTGTGGGTCGAAAACAACTGTGCTAAACTTCGATAAGGGTAATTACAAAGGAAATGAGGGCAGAGTTGGCTGGAGTGGACTGGGAAAGGAATTTAGCAGAAAAGACAGTTAGTGAACAATGGCAGACGTTTAAGAAAATATTCCATGACTTGCAACAAAGATATATCCCAGTGAGGAAGATGGATTCAAGGACAGGGATAAACCAACCATGGTTAACCAAGGAAGTTAAGGAGTGTATCAAATTGAAAGAAAAAACATACAGTGATTAGTGGTAAGCCAGAGGATTGGTAAAGTTTTAAAAACTAATTAAAGATGACCAAAAAATAAGAGGGAGAAAACAAACTTTGAGGGTAAACTAGTAAGTAATATAAAAACGGACAGTAAGAGCTGCTTTAAATATATAAGGAGGAAGAGAAAGGCCAAAGTGAGCATAGGTCCCTTAGAGAATGAGGCTGGGAAATAATGGGCAACCAGGAAATGGCAGAGGAGTTGAATAAATACTTTGCATCAGTCTTCACGGTAGAAGACACTAATAACATTTGAAAAATACTAAATCAAGGGCAAAAAGGGGCAGGGAGAGAGGAAATAACTATCGCTAGAGAAAAATTACTAGGGAAACTAATGGCACTAAAGGCCAATAAGTCCCCTGGACGTGATGGGTTGCATCCTAGGATTTTAAAGGAAGTAGCTACACAAATAGTGGATGCAGTGTTAGTAATCGTCCAAGAATTCTTAGATTCTGGAAAAGTTCCAGAAGATTGGAAAACTGCAATATAACACCTTTTTGTTCAAAAAGGGAGGGAGACAAAATAAGTTAATACAGGCCGGTTAGCTTAACATCCACAATTGGGAAAATGTTAGCGTCTACTATAAAAGATCTAATAGCAGAGCATTTAGAAATACATAATGTAATCAAGCAGAGTCAGCATGGCTTCATGAAGGGGAAATCATGCCTAACAAATTTATTAGAATTCTTTGAGGTAGCCGGCAGGATAGATAGAGAGGAACCAGGTAGATGTAATATATTTGGATTTCCAAAAGGCATTCGATAAGCTAACACACAATGCTACTTAATAAGATAAGAGCCCATGGTGTTGGGGGTAGTATATTAGCATGGATAGAGGATTGGCTGACTAATAGAAGACAGAGTTGGGACAAGGGGGGCATTTTCAGGATGGCAACCTGTAACTAGTGGAGTGCCACAGGGATCAGTGCTGGGGCCACAGTTATTTACAATTTATATTAATGACTTGGATGAGGAAGTGAATGTACTATCGCCAAGTTTGCAGATGACACAAATAGGTGGGAAGGCAAGTGGTAAGGATGACACAAGGAGTCTAGAGAGGGATATACTCAGGTTCTGAGTGGGCAAAAAACTTGGCAGATGCAATATGATGTGGGAATATGAGGTTATTCATTTTGGCAGGAAGAATAGAGGGCCTGAATATTATTTAAATGGAGAAAGTCTGCAGAAAACTACAGCACAGAGGGATTTTGGAGTCCTCGTGAACTAATCCCAAAAAGCTATTATACATCAACAGGTAATAGGGAAGGCAAATGGAATGTTGGCCTTTATTTCAAAGGGAATGGAGTATAAAAAAAAATAGGTAAGTCTTGCTAAAACTATACAAGGCACTAGTTAGACCACACCTAGAATACTGTGAACAATTTTGGTCCTCTTATCTGAGGAAATATATACTGGCATTGGAGGCAGTCTGGAGAAGGTTCACTATGTTGATCCTGGGTATGGAGGGATTTTCTTATGAGGAGGGGTTGAGTAGGTTGGGCTGTACTCATTGGAGTTTAGAAGAATGAGAGGTGACCTTATTGAAACATATAAGATTCTTAGGGGGCTTGACAGGGTAGATGCTGAGAGGTTGTTTCCCCTTGTGGGATAGTCTCGGGCCAGAGGTCATAATCTCAGAGTAAGGGGGTTGCCCGTTTAAGACAGATGAAGAGGAATTTCTTTTGAGGGTAGTGAATCTGTAGAATTCTTTACCACAGAGGGCTGTAGAGATTGGGTCGTTAAGTCTATTCAAGGCTGAGATAGACAGAATTTTTAATCAGCAAGGGAATCAAGGGTTATGGGGAAAGGGCAGGAAAGTGGAGTTAAGGATTATCAGATCAGCCATGATCTCATTAAATGGTGGAGCAGAGTTGATGGGCAGAATGGCCTACTTCTGCTTCTGTGTCTTGTGGATGGGTAAGAGCTGAGTGAGTGCAGTCTCATTGAGCTTGCTAATGGAGGAAGATGGTTTGGCTGATCATGGATTGCAGAGAGATGGAGGGATAATGCGCCACAGCAACAGTAACATGACTTTCATTAGGGTAGTTTCAGTGCTGTGCAAGGAGAAAACCTTATTGTAGAGATTCAAACATGGAGATTTAAGTAATTTGAAATCTGCAGTAGAGACATGGAGGAAATTAATTTCAGCATTTGAAGTATTTAGCTGTCATCATTTTAAGAGGAAAGTTTCTAGGGTGGAAAGGGAGTGACGAGGGGCATAGTGACTGGCCTATGTTTCCCTGGGTTTATGTAGAATTCTCGTTTGTCCAATTTGTAAAATTATTTTGTCAATTTGTGGGTCCCTTCATGACTTAAGTGTCTGATTGAGATTGGCATGGATGTCTACAGAACTGGCAGCTCACCTTGTCATTGGTGCTTGAGGGTGGGGGGTACTTCATCCAGTTGTGCCACCTCTGGCATGTCAGATGTTGAGAGTTTAGCATGGATGGTCCTCAAAGCATATTGAACCTCATTTAGGCACTTGCCTGCACGTGGTCGACTGCAGCGTTTTCCCAATAGATGTGGTCTGCAATGTTGAAGTTTAAGGTGCATTTTTAGGGTGCCCTTGTACAGTTTATAGTGACCACCTTGATGTTTATCCTGCAAAGCAGATCTGCTTGAGGATTCTGCAATTGTCCAGACCAAGGTGAGCAAATTCTTGAGTGCTGCCAAAAATTTTGGTCTCCAAAGTAGTGTCTCCAAGACAGGTTGTTTCAACCAGCACCAAGCACATGCAATGCAATACCAGACATAAGTGTTGATGGCACCAGTCTCAAGACTGGAAAAACTCTCATATCTTGTTAGTGTGCTTTCCAGGGATGAAGGTATCTATGCGAACATCCAGAAAACAAACTCTGCCAACAAACGACTCCATTATCAGTTTGGAAGCAGTATGGCATTAAGCTGAAGACTAAAATCAATCTCTTCCAGTCCGTTGTGTTTGCCATCCTGTGTATGTGTACGGCACAGAATCCTGGGTCTGCTATAGGTGCCACATCAAAACTTTGGAACGCTTCCATCAAGGACACCTGAGGTCCATCATAATTCGATGGCAGGGCAAAATCACAAACAATGAGGTCCTCCATCAAGCTGGACTCAACAGCATAGAGACCACCCTCCAGAAATTCAAAAATTCCTTGGGTTAGGAAGGGATAGAATTAGCCATGTTTTTTGCTCTGCTTTCCATCTGGTTGTCTCTATGGAAAATGGATGGATGTCAAGTGAAAACGGGATTAGCTTTGCAGCCCTGTATGCTAACTAATTAGTCACCGGTATAAAGTGGTAGAATGCAACTGTTGCTTTGGATTGTATTCCAGTAGCTGCCTTTTGGGGGTACAAAAAAGACAAGCACAAGAAACAGCTATTAATTTTGAGAAGTGCCGTTATCAACCATGCTATATTGGCTACTTTTTTTTAATCAATGAACTGTGAAATTGAAATACAAATTAAATTCTTGTGAAGTGTTGCAATTTACATAATTTGTGAAAAGAAAATGTTGATATGTTACCTACTGACCTGTTTTGATATGAATTGTCAGTTTTGACTTACAAGCAAACCTTTGAACTTTTTAAAAATTTATTTTTCAAGATCGCAATTCGCTTTTCTATGTCACATGGTATGGTTGTTGATTGGATTGTGTATTTCCAGTCAGTGTTGGCTTTGCCTCAGGGTAAACGTTGTTTACAAAATGTTTACAGCACAAACAGGCCATTTTGGCCCAACATACTGCCAGTTTATAACTTTTAATTGATATTTTAATCTGTTTAGGGCCCTGCAGTAGTCCTCATGATGAGCCAAATTGATTTGCAATGGCAAATCTAATGTTAGTTGAAACTTTTCCAAGGTTTGCGAGGTTACATGTATTTCATTGTTTGATTGGGATGGATTGCTGTGTTTATAGCTGGTGCTATTTCAAGGACCTAGAGTGGAATATGGAATGACTTTTTTGTTGTCTTTCTTTGGTAGTGTGCCAAACAAACAGAAAACACAAAATAAAGATGAAGGGATGTCACAGGCGCATATGAAGAAAACCTGGAATAGCAGCAGTAACTCATCTGTTCAGCAGAGAGCAAGGAGTGCATCTGGAGCAGCAGCCAAAGCTAAAGGTATCCATTTTTTGGGGGGATGTGGGGTGTCACTGGCTAGGCCAGCATTTATTGCCTATCCCTAATTGCCCTTGTTCAGAGGGCATTTAAGAGTCAACCACATTCTTGTGGGTCTGGAGTCACATATAGGCCAGACCAGGATTTTCTTCCCTAAAGGGCATTAGTGAACCAGATGGGTCTTTACAACAATCAGCTATGGTTTCGTGGTCGTCATCAGACTTTTAATTCCAGATTTTTATTGAATTCAAATTTCACCACCTGCTGCTGTGGGATTCGAACCTTGGTCCCCAAGGTATTACCCTAGGTCTCTGGAATATTAGTCCAGTGACAATACCATTATGCCACCACCTCCCCATTTATACCAATAATATCCCCCTGTCTTTTTTTTATTTTTGCATTTGATGAGAATTATAAAATAAAACTGCTAGCAGCATTTGCAAAATCTACTTAAAATCTTGCATACTCATCAGGACTTTTGTGATAAAATCTTAATTATTGTAACCTCGTGAGTGCTTTATAATACTGCCCAAGCAAAATCTATTCGGCAAAGCCACTTAAAAATGTTGACACAGAATTTTTGGTAATTAGTTTAGCTAAACTCGATCAATGCTGCTGAGGGTTTGTTGGCAGGTGCTCATTGATTACACAACCTCAGTTTGTTGCTTCACTGACTCAACAGCAGCATGTTGATCTGGACAAGAACATTAGGAATAGGCAATATGACCCCTCAGGCCTGATCCATCACTCAGTATCATGGCTGATCTTCTACCTTCAAATCCAATTTCCCATCCTATCCCAAATGCTTATTCCTCTTGTTCAAAAGTCTCATCAATCTCTGTCTTGAGTTTACAGACTGACTGGAATTTTCTACCTAGAAAGCTGTGGATGCTCAGATTCACAATTCCTTAGTGAAGAAATGTTTCCTCATCTCAGTACTATATGGCCTGATCTTTTATCCTGACAATGACCCCTAGTTTTAGACTTTCTAGCCTCTCAGAAACTATCTTATCTAAATTTCATATGTTTCAATGAGATCACCTCTCATCTTTTCTAAACTCCAATGAGTATAAGTCCATTCAGCTCGCTCTCTCCTCATAGGACAACCCTCTCATTTTGGGAATCAACCTAGTGAACCTTTGCTGCATTGCTGCTAAGGTAAGCATGCCCCTCTTTGGGTAAGGAATCCAAAGCTATACACAGTACTCCAGATTTGGTTTCACCACACTCTCTTGTATTGTTGTAGCAATGCCTCCTTGCTCTTACCCCAGTCCCCTTGCAATAGATGTTAACATACCATTTTCCCCCCTCTAGTTGCTTGCTTTACCTGAATGTTAACTTTGATTTGTTTATGAGGGCACCCAAATCTCTCTGCATATCAACATTTACAAGTCTCAAACTAAGTAATGACCCCCTGTTTGCAAATGGTAGCAAACAAATTCATTAGTATTTTCTCCATTCAAAAGCATTCAATATTGATTTTTTAAAAATTATTTTGCTGTGATAAATTTTGCTTGTGCAGTGCTTTCAAACCATATCAACTTCCTCTGGAGAAATTCCAGTTAATTAAACATGCTGTTCAGCACAGCACTTTCCTTGGATGTTTCATATCCTTTGGTGAGGATATGCAAGCCAATATTTTTCCTCCATGCTGTGCAGCATAATGATCTCTCTTAATGATTTAAAATCCATGATGAATACATTTTTCTTTGTAAATAATTTGGGTTTCTTGTGGGCCAAGTACTGAGTATGAAGCTTTACAGACTAGAAAATTGGTTCCATTCTTGGGCTGTGCTGTTAGTTAATCTCAGTTAGGGTAGCAGCTGTGATGCTACAACATTCGGTGCTAGGGAAGGGAAAAGTCGGACATGGTGGTTGATTTTGATTGCTTTGTGAACTATAAAACTAGAAATCTGTGCATACAGATGAACACCAAGTGAGAACAGGTTAAGTTCCGTTATGATCCTCCCCTTGATAAAATAGCCTAACTTTTTATATTTGTTTGTGGGATGTGGGCGTCACTGGCTAGGCCAGTATTTATTGCCCATCCCTAATTGCCCTTGTTCAGAGGGCAATTAAGAGTCAACCACATTGTTGTGGATCTGGAGTCATATGTAGGCCAGACCAGGTTAAGGACAGCAGATGTCCTTCCCTAAACGGACAAAGGTTTTGTGACAATCAGCAACGATTTTGTGGTCATCCGTCTTTAATTCCAGATTTTTATTGGATTGAAATTTCACCATCTACCATGGTGGGTTTCGAAGCCAGGTTCCCAGAACATTACCCTGTGTCTCTGGAATACTAATCCAGTGACAATACCACTACACCGCCTCCTGCCCCCATGTTAGTTCAGAACTAGACACCTTCACCTGGGTGAAGTAACTTGAGAGTTGCTCGTACCAATGGGTCAATGTACCCTGCATCCTGAAAGGGATTTTTTTTTAAAGAGGCAATGTAATTGGAAATAACAAACTCAGGAACTGCATGCTAAATCGTCTACAAATGTTAGGAATCGAAGGCTTCTTTAACTTATCTGATTTCGTGATTTATATAACTGATTTTGTTTTAATTAAATTTCTGTCCAAGAGTAAGTGCAATTTACAAATGATTTAGACTTGCAGCTGAAGTCAAACTTCAAAATTTTCAAGCAATTCCAAATTCACATAATCACAGTGCAGAAGAGGCCCTTTGGCCCATCAAGTCTGCACCAACACATGAAAAACATCTTATCAACTACCTAATCCTATTTACCAGCACTTGGCCCATGGCCTTGAATGTTATGACTTGCCAAGTGCTCATCCAGGTACTTTTTAAAGGATGTGAGGCAACCCACCTCCACCACCCTCCCAGGCAGTGCATTCCAGACCGTCAACACCCTCTGGGTAAAAAAGGTTTTCCTCACATCCCCCCCCCCTAAACCTCCTGCCCCTCACCTTGAACTTATGTCCCCTTGTGACTGATCCTTCAACTAAGGGGAACAGCTGCTCCCTATCCACCCTGTCCATGCCCCTCATATTCTTGTACACCTTGATCAGGTCACCCCTCAGTCTTCTCTGCTCAAACGAAAACAACCCAAGCCTATCCAACCTCTCTTATAACTTAAATGTTTCATCCCAGGCAACATCCTGGTGAATCTCCTTTGCATCCCCTCCAGTGCAAGCACATCCTTCCTATAATGTGGCGACCAGAACTGCACACAGTACTCCAGTTGTGGCCTCGCCAAGGTTCTATACAACTCCAACACGATCTCCCTACTTTTGTAATCTATGCTTCGATTGATAAAGGCAAGTGTCCCATGTGCCTTTTTCACCATCCCTTTAACATGCCCCACTGCCTTTAGAGGTCGATGGACACACATGCCAAGGTCCCTTTGTTCCTCAGAGCTTCCTAGTGTCATGCTGTTCATTGAATACTTCCTTGTCAAATTAGTCCTTCCAAAGTGTATCACCTTACACTTTTTTCAGGGTTAAATTCCATCTGCCACTTATCTGCCCATTTGACCATCCTGTCTATATCTTCCTGTAGCCCAAGACACCCAAACTCACTGTTAACCACCTGGCCAATCTTTGTGTCATCTGCAAACTTACTAATCCTACCCCCTGCATAGTCACCCACGTCATTTATATAAATGACAAATAATAGGGGACCCAGCACAGATCCCTGTGGTACGCCACTGGACACTGGCTTCCAGTCACTAAAGCATCCCCCTGTCATCACCCTCTGTCTCCTACAACTAAGCCAATTTTGAATCTCTTATCAAATTACCCTGTATCCCACGTGCATTTGCTGCCTTTATAAGTCTCCCATGTGGGACCTTGTCAAAGGCTTTGCTGAAATCCATATAAACTACATCAACTGCACCACCCTCATCTACACACCTGGTCACCTCAAAAAAAATTCAATCAAATTTGTTAGGCATGACCACCCTCTGTCAAAGCCATGGTCCCTGATCAAACCTTGCCTCTCCAAGTAGAGATAGATTCTCTCCTTCAGAATTTTCTCCAAAAGTTTCCCTACCACTGACGTGAGACTCACTGGCCTGTAGTTCCCTGGCTTATCTCTACAACCCTTCTTAAATAGTGGAACAACATTAGCTGTTCTCCAGTCCACTGGCACCTCCCCTGTGGCCAGAGAGGAATTAAAAATTTGGGTCAGAGCCCCTGCGATCTCCTCCCTTCCCTCCCTCAGCTGTCTAGGGCACAAATCATCCGGACCTGGAGATTTGTCCACTTTTTTAAGCCTGCTAACACCTCCAGTACCTTGTCGCTCCCTATATCAATTTGCTCAAGAACCTCACAGTCTCTCTCCCCGTGTTCGATATCCTCATTCTCTTGGGTGAAGACGGATGTGAAGTATTTGTTCAACATTCTACCGATGTCCTCTGGCTCAACCCATAGATTGCCCCCTTGGTCCCTAATAAGCCTTACTCTTTCCCTGGTTATCCTCTTCCAATTGATATATTTATAGAATATCTTGGGATTTTCCCTACTTTTACCAGCCAGAGCTTTCTCATATCCCCTCTTTGCTCTCCTAATTGCTTTCTTAAGCTCCGCCCTGCACTTTCTGTACTCCACGAATGCCTCTGCTAATTTGCTTCCCTTGTACCTGCTAAAAGCCCCTCTTTTCCTTCTCATCGTATCCTGAATATCTCTGGTCATCCATGGTTCTCTGGGTGCGGGCTTGTTCCTCCTTCCTATCACCCTAGAGGGAAGATGTTGAGTCTGTACCCTCCCCATTTCCTTTTTGAACACCGCCACCACCACCCCCCCCCCCGCTGTCAATTTCCCCACAAGTAGCTGTTCCCAGTCTACCTTGGCCAGATCCTGCATTATTTTACTAAAATCTGCTCTCCCCCAATCCAAAACATTTTTTTGCAACTTGGTTATTTCTTTGTCCATAACAAGCTTAAATTGTACCATGTTGTGGTCGCTATCACTAAAATGCTCCCCCACCACCACCTCAGCCACCTGTCCAGTGTCATTCCCCAGAATTGGGTCCAGCACTGTGCGGTCCTTTGTTGGACCCTCTACATATTGACCTAAAAAGTTCTCCTGTACACGTTTCAAGAAATCCACTCCATCCAAGCCCTTAACAAACTATGCCTAGCCCAATTAATGTTGGGAAAGTTGAAATCACCTAATATAATTACCCTATTGTTGTTTTTACAATTGGTGGATGTTAGTTTGTGACAAAATACAGGAAGACACTAAACTTGCAGAATAGGCACATGGCTAACAAATGAACTTCTATATAGTTAAGTGTGAAGTGGAATATGTTAATAGGAAAAATAGAGGCCACTTGCGCCTTGGGAAATAACTTTCCTAATAGGGTAGAGGTGCAGAAAGATCTGAGGGTACAGATACACAATCACTGAAACCGGTGATGTAGCAAAACAAGGCACCCCTAATTTCTAGCGGCGTTCTAAAAGCAGAGGGTATGCCAATCGTGTTTTGAACCTTAGTTAGAGTACACCTGGAGACCAGAACTATCCATAGTGCTCCATATTATAGAAAGAATATCAAGGGACTGGAGAAGGTTAGAATATGTAATCGGATGGTACCTGAACAGAGAGGTTATAACCTATCAGAGGGAAGGTTGAATAGGTTGAGGTTTTTTGATTGAGGGGAGGCCTAATAGAGGTCTTTTGAAGATTATGAAAGGGGAGACCAGGACTATGGGCCATAACTATAAGATAATCACTAATAAATCCAAAAGACATTTTCAAGAAAATGTTCTTAACCTAGAGAGTGGTTAGAATGTGGACCTCACTAGCAAAAGTAGTAGTTGAGGTGACTAACACCGATGCATTTAAGGGGAAGCTAGATAAATGCATGAAGGAGAAAAGAGTGGACTATGTCGATGGAGATGGATGAAGAGTACCAGGAGGCTTATAGGGAACATAAACGCCGATGTAGACTACTGGAATCGAATGACCCCTCTGATCCTTTGAAGGCTTTTAATATAATTTATGGTATCACAGTACACTGACTTTGTGGAAATATTAAAATTTAGTTACATTTCAAATCCCAAAAGTTGTTGAAATTTCTAATTGCCCTTAAAGCCACTTTTATGGTGCACATTAAAGAGAAATATTTTTGTTTATTCATTATGCTGTCCTTTTGTAGGTGTAGTACTTCAAACATTTTTAGGATTGTATGGTGTCTTGTACAATATGAAGTACACGTGTGCAATTTTAAACTTACTTTTGTCATTATAGATCCAAAAGGAGGGACAGTGAGTTTGGAGAAAACAGACCCTGCTTCAGAATTAAGTGATTCATCAAAGCAGGCTACCAAAGCTCTAAACAGAGAAGAAACAACTGCTAATGAAATGCTTACCAAAGCTCATTCTAAACCAGCGAAAGCAGCTGCTCTCACTACAGTGAAGACAAATACAAAGAAAATGACACAAGTTGGCGCCACAAGTCCAAGGACGCCTATTAATTCAAGTAAGCTTGCACTGAAAGAGAAAAGTGCATCTCTGCCCAATGTAAGAAAGCCATCAACTAAATTGCTCCCAGCTACAAACAAAGTCAGTTCTAGCCTGAAAAGATCTATCTCTGGTTGTCACGACAAGGCAGCTCCAAATTCTCTGTGCCATGATGCGAAAAGTGCAGCACAAGTAAAAAATGATCATACGGGAGCAAGTATTCAGTCAGAGCTCAGCCGGAATGCAGAAGTACTACCAACTGCTTTACAAGATAGTAAGCTGGCAGAAGGGGACCAGATATTGACGTGTGCACTTTCACCGCAAACTGTGAACTCCAACAATCTATCTAATGTTGCTAAAAAAGCAAATGATTGTACATTAGAAAATATTCTCTCAACTTCGGTTCTGGCTAATTCTGAAGGTCATACAACACAGAAGCCATTCGAAGACATTGGACCAAAGTCAAATCTGCATTCTTCAAATGCAAATAAGGAATCCCCAAGTGACCTATCTTCTGAAACAAAGCCGCCAGTTTTTAATGGATGTGGGGACACACAGGAAGGCCCTCTTCAAAGAGGAAGTAATTGTGCTGCAAAAATTAAATCTGGTCATCTTTTGCCAGGTAGTAAAAATGAAGGAGAGTCCCTTCTAAACAAACACATATTTCAACTAAACAATGCGACAATGTCTGCTCATTCATTTGGCCAAACCAGTGATGCTGCAAAACGTAGCGTCAAACAATGTGAAAAACAAACACTGTCAGACTTGCCTAAAGAAATAAATGAGACAGGGATCCCTGAAAGTCATGAGCATTCAGAAACTCCGCTAGTGGGACCTTGGAACTTGGGTGCAGAAGTCTGTCCAGCTGCAGATGCATTCTTCCCGAAACAAAGCCCAGACACAGACACTGGAAGTGCAACAACGTCATCTGATGATATAAAACCTAACTCAGAGGACTATGATGCTGGAGGTTCCCAGGATGATGATGGATCAAATGAGAGGGGCATTTCCAAGTGCAGTACAGTTGTATGCCATGACTTTCTTGGGCGAAGTAGCAGTGACACAAGCACACCAGAAGAGCTTAAGGAATATGACAGTGGATTAAGAGTAGAAGTAAAAGTGAAAGGTATAGAGCTTCATGGGAAGACACGAGGTGCTAGTACAAGAGAATTGGTAGGTAATCACTGTTCCAAAATGTCTCAAGGAATTAAAGCAGTGGAAAGAGGTAGTGAAGATGCTATGCCAGTTGGTGAGAAATTAGATCCTGCCTCTGACCTCTTGTCTTCATGCGAAGTGACTGAAGAAGACAAGTCAGAAATTGAGAACGCAGAAGAAATCTTCCCTGTTCCTGCTCCTCCTCCTCTGCCCCCCTCTGACCAGGGCATCTACCATTTTCAGGGTATTGACAACCTGGCTTTTGAAGACGTTACCGAAAACGAGACAGAGGTCACAAACTTTTCTTCAGCTGCAAATTTCAAGCGTTCTGTTCTGCTGTCTGTGGACGAATGTGAGGAGTTGGGTTCTGATGAAGGAGAAATTGAAAGTCCCCTTGCCTGCTCTTTTGATTCTCTTACTCCCTCTGATGTATTTGACGGTGGTTCCCAAGAGGGTGGCCACCGTTACGGGAGAACTTACTATTCACGATATTCACTGGAAATTGATGATGATTTTTTGGTATGTGGCCAGCATCACCAGGAGAAGGGCAAAAAGCAATCGAGAGATCCAAGTCCTTCACTAGATGCAGATAAAACTAGTGTGGTGGCTAACTATGCACTGCCACAGCTCGCTTCAACAGAAATGGAGCAGGCAACAAAAGTCAGTGTTGCACCTGTTCCACGTCTTTTTGCTGAACCGCTTGAAGGAGGAAATAAGCATGTAGAAAAAGACTGGATGGAAGGAAGCATGCTCGAGAACCAGCACGAGGATAACATGTTGCCTGAAAAAAATTATATCCAGCCCACAGATGACGGTGGTGATAATAGACCTCAGGAAAGACCCTGCCATTTGCATCTCTGCCAGAAAGGGCATTCTTCCGGTGTACACAGCGACAACCTTGATACAAATGAGCTTTTAGCTAACATGGAACAAGGGCATGTGCAAGGTTACTACTCCACATCCAGTGAGCAAACTAATAATACTTTGCCAGCAGGTAATGTATATTGTAATTAACCTTTGATACCAACAGAAACCACTTGGTCTGAAGACAGCACTTGATCTTCTGTGCCACACTGCCCAAATGTAGGGGGATAAAAGTAAGACCACATTAGTTTAGCTTGTGGACTGTGGGAATTTTAAGCTGAAGCAACAAAATGTAAAGGGCTGGGGGGAGGGTTTTCAAGGTACAAAAAGTACATATTGTATTATTAAATGTGAACATGTACATTTTTCCAGTAACTGTTAGCATGAATACTGAGAGCTTAGTTATTTCATATCCAATTATGATGACTTGCTGAAAGGAAAAAAAGAACCTGCACTCCAGAATCTTCTGGCCATTTTCTATGTATGACATTAAAAATCATTTAGCTAATACCATGTATTTGATATGTGTATTGTTTAATGTATTAAACCAGATGCTGGTAAGTGGACCTTCTTGGAGATCTATTGCACATTGAACTTATGGAGCTAGGCATGCAAGATCAAACCAATATAAAGCCCTTCAAGCAGTTGGAATGCCAAAGTATTAGATTTAGAGAGCTAGTTGCAAAGACTGATTTGCAAGTAAGTGTGTTTTCACACTTGTTGAACAAATTAAAGTGGTGTGGTCTCAGGACACATGGGGAAATGTTACTATGCCAATTGATGAGCGAACCTAAACTACATTTGCACTGAAATGTTAATAGCAGTACTTGTACACAGTTCTGTAAATCAAACTTAATTAGATTCCAGGTAATTGTCCAGGCAGCAAAATGTATTATGGAGACTGTATTTGTTTTGTCCAGGATGTAATTAAAATTATTTGTGCTTGTATTCCTAATAAGTTAAATTCTGCCAAATGTATTTCAATGATTGTCTAATTGTTGGCTCTCTGGATTGCTTAGCAATGAAAATTAAGGTTTTTGCTGAGGTTTTTTTGTTTGATGAATGGTTGATCTTTTAACTGGTTTACTAACCTAATAAACTGCATCAGATTTTTCTGACCTTTTTTATTTAAGTTTTTTATTAGAATGTGTAGCAGAATACAGAACACCAAATCAGACTAAACCAATGCACAAACCATTAGCACATAGCCTGTAATTAACGCTGACAATTAGAATAATGAAAATTGAGGTTTAACTGAATTTTAAATCAGCAAATTACATTTTTATCAATTTTTAGTAGCAGCTGAATCATGAGGGCAATATTATCCATGAGCAGTGGATAGTCCACAAGGATCACTTGGAGTAAGGTTACAACATTACGCATAAAAACTACTTGATGTATTTTCTTTTTACTGGAATCAAGTGGTTCAGAATTATATAGAACAACTTATTAGGATTGTCAAAAATTCTCTGCTGTTTAGCAAAGGTATGAATCCAACAATTTTAATCCAGTGAGCGTACCTGTATGAAAATAAGGAATTTCAGAAGAATGCATTGGGCATTTGTATGAAATTTTACAACCATAGGATTTCACTACCAACTTGTTTCTGGATTAACTAATGGGATAGCATTAACACTTTTACTTTGATCATTTCACTTTTTTGGGCCATGTGTCCTTTGTTTCATGCTTAACCTGTATTAAATTCTACCCAGCTGCTGCCCTTCAGTCCATCAGAAACCGATTTACAATTCGTTAATCGTTATTGCAATCAGTCTTTTAACCAAAATATTCCAAAGTAGCCTGCAGCAGCCCCAGTTGAAGTTTTTCAGTATTGGAATTTTTACCATGTTTAGTATTATGAATTGTTTCAGGAAACTTAGCTGATTGCGACAGATCACAAAGCTGCGCGTTTGAGCGTCGCCCTTCAAAAACCCTTTCTCCCATATACGAGATGGAAATCACTGAAGATGTGGATCAGAGCTCAGAAGTAGAAGTGAGGTGTGTGCATCAAGAAGAAAAAGAACACTTTGCAGAAAGAGACTGGATACTACTTAAGCAGCTTCTTGGAGATCAGGACTTAAATTGTGGGGTTGTTAACTGTCTACCTGAAGATGTCAACCTAGCACAGTATCTTATCAACCAAACACTTTTCCTTTCCAGAGATACTTGTAAGACTCCAGGTAAAATTGCTGTTGAAAAAGAGGCACTATGTAAATGGACTGAACTACTGTCTCCATCAGAGGACTCCACAGCTAGCATTACAGTGGCTAGTTTTTCCCCAGAAGAATCAGTGTCCCCACAGGGGGAATGGACAATTGTAGAACTGGAAACCCACCACTAGCATAACCTCTAAATTGTGTACATTGGGGTGTAGGATGAATTGGATTCTTATGTCACATGGTTCTGCCTTTTTCTGTAGCTTAATAACCAAGTCTTATTGCATCACTATTGGATGCAGCAGTAGGTAATAAACTTGACTTTTTGTTACAGAATTGCCATTTGGGGGGTGTTTGTGAAGGATTTTTGTATAATATAAACATTAGATGTGTGTGTCAACATTTGTTTTATCTTTTGAAATGTGGGACTCAGGAAAAAAGAAAAATCTTGTAAATTATTGGTTCATATGCCTAAAAGTGCAAGTAAACTTATTTTCATTTTCCTAATGTAAAATTATAGTAAACTAAAATCATTTACTTTTGAGAACTAATCACCTTAAAAATAAACTTCTCAAATTAGGTAATAAGGAGGTAACTTAGAAATCCCAAGATGTAGGAGTTTTTTAAAAACTGTGTAAAAAAAAAAAAACTTGTTCTGAAATCCAGGGCAGCTATAGTAATTTGTACTTTTATTTTTTTACTTTTTTTACTTTGAGATTTTTTTTATATATATCCGATTATTGATGTCCATGGGAACCAGAATCTGAACTAATTTCTTTAACTCTTTTTGACAAAATAAACTACAGGACATGTGGCAGCTTCCAGCTGGCTGTAAAATTTGGATTTGTTAGTGCAAAGTAGGAATTTTCTTCTCTATCACTGCAGGTATAACTTGATATAACTTGAATCAATATAAACTAGACCCTTTATAGATGAAGTGCATCCCTGTAAAATTAACTTTAAAAAAAACTCATAGTTTTGATCTTCAAGTAGTACTGATTTGTTTAACATCCTGTAAATTTAGGGAGATGATCGTAATTTTGTTACCATTTTTTTGACCAGATGGAAAGCCATTTTGAAAAAAACTGGATGGAAATAATTCGAAGATTGCACTTTCGACTAGCGTAACTTTTTAAATCAAGTTTTACAGGTGCTATTAAAGTCACCTTTCCTGTGGCTGTGCAGAACCCACTCTGGTTTGATTTAGAAACCCCCTGGGCTTCTACTTAAACAGGATCTAACTAGCTGTATTGTAGGTGCGATACACCTTGTGGAAAGGACAGTTGGGGATGTCTTTGAAATCCTATGGTTTAATCTCACAATTATATCATTGTGACTTGTGAAATTACCTGACCTGAAAGTGCTTGATGTCCATGCTCGCAGTTAAAAAAAAAAGTGCTTCCATTTTCCCTGTACTTATTGTCCCTGAGTTTGAAAAAGATGAAAATTTTCCCACCTGCAGACTAGTTTCAGTTCAGTGATTCAGCTTTTAAACCCCAAAAGCTTGGTTAGTCTTAAACTTAAATGTATGTGAATGAATAATTAACCAATAAAAAAAATCTATTAACCAAGCATTAAACTGGTCTTGATGCTTTTTACTAAATGTCACATCTTTAACAAGATATGGAGAAATATTATGCCATGTGCCCTTGTTCGTATGCTGCTTTAAAGGAAAATTATATCCTGCATTGAAAGCTACTAGCTATGTTAAAGGTATGTATTTTAACCTGAAGGGTGCTTGTGGTTCAAAAGCTGCTTAACCAATTATACCGAAACGCATCATAGCTAGATTGCAGATATTTTTGTATTGTTTCCTTGTTTTGAAAATAATGAAGTTGCATCTGCAAAATTAATCTAATTATAGATTATCTCGAGTCATTTCAGATCAGTACTGAAAAGATTGTTTTTCATTCCAAAAAATGTCACCCCTGTTCTCTTTGTGTTGTCATATTGCACATCTCACCCTAGGAATGAGTTGTCGAAGCCTTTAAAACAGGTAAGAAAAATGGGAATGTTTCGGGGTGACTTTTCAAAACTATTTTTCCCTTCCCAGTAAGAAAATGATGCTCAGTGCTCTTCCTAACTGCATTCCAAAACCCCTCACCAAAAGGGTGGTAAATCAAAGTTCAGAACCTGCATTGTACAATTTGTGGCAGTCACACACCTGTGAACGTGCCTTGGTGCTTTACTAAGTTAAAAGTTCCATTGTTCTTGTATGGTATGAGAGAAATACCTGAAGTTGGATACTGTTAAAATGCCTGGTAATATCATGCTAAATGTTTGTGCTGTGGGGAAACTACAATTCCAAAATAGAAAGTTAATGATGCATTTCGAATTACTGTTACCAAAGTTATGGGATTTGTTCCCCCCCCCCTACAGTGATAGTAATGAAGAATAATATTGTCATTCTCAAGTAAGGGGTTCTACAAAAGTATCAGCATTAGTAAACCTCAGTTAATAAGCTCTTCCATGAAGGAAGTGGATATCTCCTGGAGGTTTCCGAAAAGAAGGTATGATTTTTTTAAAAAAAAACAGATGTTTAATATAATCTGATACTTCAGTGGCTTCAAACCTCACCACCTATGCAATTTATAAATACAAACCCTGGATCGCAAGAGAGTTTCCTATTCCGACTGGTAAATAAAAGGTGCTCTGGATCCTTGAACAAATGTATCGAAGTTTTGGGGGGAAATTCTATAAAGGTTACACATGAAAATTTAGATGTCAACTTTTTATTTAATATCTAATATAGTTAATGTAACTTTGCAATTTTAAATTTCATACTCAATCCAGACCTTGACTAATTCCTCCTGTATTTTTGTAATATGTATGAGCAATTCTATAAATACACAATGATTTCCTATAATGTTTACAGTGTAGTTTTCTGGTGAAGTAAAGGTTATATTGACTCAAACATGTAGATGCAGTTGAGTTACCAGTTTTATATAATTAGCATTTTTGCATTGGTTATTTCTAACAATGTAAACTGGTTGTTTTAATGCATCCTCCTGTCATTGGCATTACAAGACCTCTGCCTATGGAAGGGTGCAATTCCAGCATGACTGGATTACATAGTTTGTTATGAATGAACATGGTAATTTTATAATGGAAAACAGTTAGCAGTTAGATAGACATAAGATTTTAATACATAGATGTCCAGTTTGCCCCTTCATAATCTTTCTTTATTAGCATAGTAGTTGCAGTTTAATAAATACCTCGTGTTCCCTTTTTCTTGATTTTTGAATGATCCCTAACAAAGGAAAGGGTGTATGCAAAAGCAGTTAGGATAGGATCAGACTCCACTTTAACACAGGGTTGACCAGCCTGTTGTTGTTTGTTGGCTAGGTTTTAAAAAAGAGAAATAGCCATGAGGGTGTGTTACTGTACAACAGCATGAGTAGGTGTCCTTGGAAAAAGAAAAATTGTAGCAAGGCACAATTTATATTTTAAACAAGCAATGGAAAATGATGCACTCTAACTGCAGTACTATAGGGCTTTGATACGAGTTTATTTACACGTACTGATTTTAAATTGAATGTAATGTTTTTTAAAATGTAGAATGTTTTTAGATCCTATGGTGTCTAGTACAAATATCTATTAGTAATTATGTAGATTATTTTTAAAACAATTTTCAATAAATGTGTTTTTAGTGATGTTGTCTTGCATGATTTAATCTACTCAGATTTTGTGCAGATGTCATTTTACTTCAGTGCAAGATTTATTTTAAGAAAACAGTTGAAAATGATCAGAATGTTTTATACTTCTGTGCACATCTAACTAAATTTATTAAATAGGTACATTAGGCAATAAGAAATGGAATCATTCATGCTAATTGCATCTTGTGTTATTTCACTTCCTTGATGAATCGATCATATTTAGCACAAAGGTAAAATTGACACTTTTTGGAGAAAGGCAACTGATTATATCATGGATTTACTTCCTCTGCTGCTCACTGTTTGGAAAACAATATAAATATTTTCAGCATTTTCTGCTTTTACTCAGCAGGTCTGGCAAGACGTTCTGGAGAAAGAAAGTTAATGTTTCTGGTCGATGACCTTCCATCAGAACTGGGAAACGTTAGAAATGTAATAGATTTTAAGCAAGGGGTGGGTGGACAAGGACACAGGAAGATCTATGATAGGGTGGAAGACGGGAGAGATTGACAGCAGAGTTAGTCTTATAGGACCAAATGGAATGGTGATGGGGCAAGAAAAGAACAAAACTGTTCCTAGAACAGATGTGCTACTGACTGAAAGCAAAAATAAGAGAAAAACCAAAGCGTGCCAAGAAAAGGAAACAAAATGGGGGTAGGGGGGATGGAACAGAGTTTATGGTCTGAAATTTTTGAGCTGAGTCCAGAAGGCTGTAAAGTGCCTATTTGAAAGATGAGGTGCTGTTCCTCAAGCTTCACTGAAGGTGAAGGACTGAGAAGGTGGAGAAGTACCACCAGAAGCTCAGGGACATGCTAGGGGACTGCAGTCACCCAATCTGCATTTGGTCACCTTGCTGTACAGGAGACCACATTGTGAGCATCGAATACAGTATACTAAATTTGAAAGTACATGTAGAGTGTTTAGGGCCTTGGATGGTGAGGAGGTAAAAAGGCACATGTTACATCTCCTGCATTTGAGTGGAAAGTGCTTTGGGAAGGGGGCTGGGTGTTGGGGTGACTGAAGAGTGGACTAGTGTACCACAAGGAATGGTCCCTTCTTGGCAGCATCATGCTGGAGATTGCAGAAATGGTGGCAATGATCTGTTGAATATGGTGGCTGGTAGGATGGAAGGTGAAGACAAGGGGAAGGTGAGAGCCCATGTGCAAGAAATGTGGCTGATATGGCAAAGGCCCTGTTTAACCACGCGGTGGGTTGGGGAGAGAGATCCTTGGTTGAGGAAAAATGACATCTTAGAAATACTGATAGGAAGGTTGCATCTTCTAAACAAATATGACTGAGACAGAGGAACCAAGAGGAGGGAATGGAGTCCATAGTGTGTAGGCTGTGAGGGAGTATTGTCAAGGTATAAGCCCACTGACATCCACAACTACCTATTTGCATAAAGTTCTGCGGGCAATTTGACAGAGTACATGTAAAGTACTTAAGTTACAGTTCTGTAGAGTAATTTTAATATTTACTGCCACTTCCTATTGCCCTGGAAGGCTGTATCCAACATGCTTGTAGATAGCTCAGTTTCTGATAAGCAGACTCTCGATGATTGCACATTATACTCTGAGGACTGCACACAGAGAACCCATATATAGAATCCAAATCTAAAACAAGCAGATGAGTTAGCTGAACCTAGACCCTTAGTCACGATAGTTCAATGGAAATACATGAATGGTAAAGAGTCACCCTTCTGTAGTATGGTGCTAACAAACTTCATCCTAGACATACAATAAATAAGTCTAGGACTACTTAACCAGTAGGCATCCACGTACCACCTGCTACCAGCTTAACATTGGTCAGGATTTAGTGTTCACTTTCAGCCAGGTCCTACTTGCTTGACTAATAAGGCAGCCCTTGATTGGTACATCAGCCTTGGACATTGACTGTTTAACACCATTTAGTTCAACCCCTTGCCTCTTAGCCACTGAATGCTTCCGCAGATATAATAGCTTACTTGTACTTTATGCGCACAATTTAGGGCTGCTGTCAGTGTGCCATTCTTGCGTACATGAACTTTGCAGCAGAGCTCCTTGATTGATGCTTACTATACCCCCTCTTTCTCTTCACTTCCTGTTTTCCTCACCTCTGCACTTGCTCTATCCTTCTTTCTGTCCGCACCCCCCCCCCTCCCCCCGCCCAACTTTGCTACAAAACAACCCTCTTGACTCTTTGCCCTACTTGGTGCTATTTAAGATAACGATGTTTCCTCAGATATTACTGTAGGGTTTAAGTGCCTACAGGCCATGACCATATTTCTCTGCTCTTGTCTGAACACCTCAGGAACCGTTTTAATGGAGAGTTTTTTTTTACGACTGGTGTGTAAATATTTATTTGTTGAAATTCTCCATTTAGAAATTAAGTAGGAAAGCAAGCAGCGGCGTTACCTTAACGTGTATTTTTGTTTACGCATTAAGGTCGGTAAATGGGAGTTTATAAATTACTACTAACTTGCCCAGTACTTGGTGGTGATCATTAGTGTTGCATTACCATTTCCTTTCTATGCTACATAACAAATCACTGATACAAGGAAAGTGAGGGCAATTTTTCTCATTGGTTGCAGCGCCCGTTTTGCGCCAAATGCAGATCTGGCACATCCTCCCCGTCTGATGACGTTGACCGGCCAAGCGCGGGAGAAGAGCGGGGGGGCGGTGGGAGAGAAGCTTTTGCGTTTCCCGACGTCACACAATGGACGCTACGTGACGTCACACAAAGGGCGTTCTATGATGTCACGGGGGAACGTGTCATGGCGACGAGCGGGGCTGTGATCGTCAGCGCCGCCCTTCAGGTGCAGCCGGGCTAATGCACCACGGCTTAAATATTGGTCTAAAGGTGTAATCAGCTCCTGACATTTCTTCCTGATGGAGCAGACCGCTGAGCTGCAGTAATGGGGCGAGGGGGTTGGGTTTAACCTCTGGTGAGGGGGTGGGGGGAGGTCCTGGTGCTGAGGAAGGTGCCACGTTACTCATCGCCTTGTGGATTGGCGGCAGCTGCGGTTGTTCATAATTTGTGCCTTGTAGCTGGGGCGCGGTCCCAGGACAAATGGTGGTCAGTGACCTCACCAGTTACGGCAGTGCCATGCACATTGGGGGCTATTGTTGTCCACAGCTCTAATAATCAGACTAGGGCATTAAGCACACTGTTGGGACTCTGCTTATCAAACAAAAACTAAGCTATCCTATCTACTGAGGATGTTGGATTGGAAATTTTTTTTCTGGATGGAAACCTTGATGTAAAATTTAAAGGACATTTTCTGCTGTTGGTTAAATCTTTACAGGACGTTATAGTTTTTTCAATAACACCTTTTGTTTTAATAATTTCCATTAGAGGTTTAAGGCCCGAGGCCCTTGTGCACCAGGTGTCTTTATGCACTGCCATGTTTGCATTGGTATAGGATAGGTCTAACAATCTCAATCATGTTAAATTGGTTACTAGGACATCTAAGGAATGTCCAGTACATCTGCTAATTCAGAGGAAGAAAAAAACTTAATATTTTAGATCACTTTATTAAACTTGATCTGTTTAAAATTTACTTAAAACAAAATACAGCAAAGGCCACGGACCCTGACGACATCTCGGCTATAGTACTGAAGACTTGTGCTCCAGAACTAACTGTGCTAGCCGAGCTTTCCATTACAGCTACAACACTGGCATCTCTTGACAATGTGGGAAATTGCCCACGCCTTGTTCCCGAAAACCAAGATAAATCCGTCCAATTATCATCAGTCTACTCTCAATCATTAGCAAAGTGCTGGAAGGCATTGAAAGTGCTATTAGCAACACTTAGGCTTTGTTTTTTATTCTTTCATGGGGTGTGGATATCGCTAGACCAGCATTTGTTGCCCATATCTCTGCCCTTGAACTGAGTGGCTTGCCAGGCCATTTCAGAGGGCAGTTAAGAGTCAACCACATTTCTGTGGGTCTTAAGTCACTTGCAGACCAGACCTGGTAAAGGACAGCAGATTTCCACCCCTTGATGGACACTGGTGAACCAGATGGGGTTTTTCTTTACTGGCACTAGCTTTCAATTGCAGATTTATTAATTTAATTGAATTTAAATTCCACCAGCTGCCATGGTGGGATTTGAATCCGTGTTCCCAGAGTATTAGTCCAGTTTCAGTACCACTACAACATTGTCTCCCACCTAAACAGTCACTCCCTCCACCACCACCATATTGTGCAGCAGTGTGTGCCGTCTACAAGGTGCACTGCAGCAACTTGCCAAGGCTCCGTTGGCAGCACCTTCCAAACCTGTGACCTGTATCACTTAGAAAAACAAGGGAAAAAGGACAGCAGATGCATGGGAACTCCATCACTTGCAAATTTCCCTCCAAGTCACAGACCATCTTGACTTGAAACTATATCGCAGTTCCTTCACTGTCGCTGGGTCAAAATCTTGGAACTCCCTAACAGCACTGTGCGTGTACCTACACCAAGTGGACTTCAGCAGTTCAAGAAGGCAACTCACCACTACCACATTCTCAAGGGCCAGTAAGGGTGAGCAATAAATGCTTGCCTTGCCAGTGATGTCCACATTCCATGAAGTAATGAGAAAAATGATACACAGAAACAAAATTATTTGGTGAAAATGTCAAATAGTAAAGTACTTAAATCAGAGATTTGGAATTAGGCCACAAGACAAACCAACCTAGTTCCAGATTCCTATAATGTAACAGAAGACTCATCTTATTCCTTTCCATTTGGGGTTCACAGTTTTGACAAGTATCTTTCAGCTTAAGATAATACAAGTCTTCATCACTGTATTTTGATGTTCTTAGTTATGTTTTCTTTTAGTTCATTGCGTAATGCTAACCAAATTATTTGTACAGATGTCTGAAATTGTTTTGCACTCAACACCAAACTTAAAAAGTGTTAACAAAAACAGAAAATACTGGAAAAACTCAGCAAGTCTAACAGCATGTGTGGAGAGAAAAAAAACCGAGTTAACGTTTCAAGTCCTTATGACTTGACTCTTCAGTCATAAGGACTCAAAACATTAACTCAGTCTTTTTTCTCTCCAGACATGCTGTTAGACCTGAGTTTTTCCAGCATTTTCTGTTTTTGTTTTAGATTTCCAGCATCCACAGTATTTTGCTTTTAAAAAGTGTTAACGTTTACATAGGAATAGTCATTGATATTTAGTTATTTCATGAACTAATAGGTGGATTATTTTGATTTTCACTCATACTGATAAGTGCAGTATTTTGCTTTTCACTGTTTTCCAGCATCATGAAGCTATTTTGTCTTTGTCTAATCAGCACCAGCGAATTAGGTTCTCTGACTCTGTGGTAACTGGATCAATCATTTTCCCACTTTCAGGTACAATTAATTAAACTAGTAGTTTATTGTATAATTATTATGTTTCTACAACAAACATGTTAGCAACAACTATATCCACATTCCATTGTGGTGTAGCATTCATTACGTGTAGAATGGCATGTAATTGCCAAATTAATTTCAGTGTAGATAAATGTGAGGCGGTGGTGATGGAAGGAACAAGAAAACCACAAAATTCTTGGATAATAAAGGCCTAAATGGGATAGAGAAACTAGGGATTTAGGAGTATAGTTACACAAATCACTAAAAGTAACATAGTTTAAGGCCATAAAAAAGGAAACTAATCACAATTTCATTTCTAGAGGGAGATAAATTTGAAAAGCAGAGAAGTTATGTTAAGCTTGTAACAAACCTTTTATTTCTAAAGTGTCTTTAATGTAGTAAAACATCTGAAGGTGCATCACAGAAACATTATCAAATAAAATTTGTCACTGATCCACAAAAGGGATACTAGGGCAGATGACCAAAAGTCCAAAAGCTTGGTCTAAGAAGTAGGCTTTAAGAAGTGTCTTAAAGGAAGTAGCAAGATTTAGGGAATGAATTCCAGGGCTTAAGGGCTAGCTAGCTAAAGGCATGGTCATCAGTGATGGAGGGATTAAAACCAAGGATGCTCATGAGGCCAGAATTGGAGCAGTGCAGATATCTTTAGACGGCTGTAGGAGATCACAAAGGGGCGAAGCCATGAGCAATTTGAAAACAAGGATGAGAATTTTTAAATCGAGGCATTGACTCCCAGTTAAGCAATGTAGGTCAGTAAGTACATGGGTGATAGGTGAACAAGATCTGGTATGAATTAGAGTTTCAGGTGACCTCCAGTTTACTGAGAGGGTAAAAGAAGGAAGGGGAGCCAGGGTGCACTGGAATAGTAAGGTTGAGAAGTAACAAAGGCATGGATGAAGGTTTCAGCAGCAGAGGGGTGGAGTTGAGTGATGATATGGAAGTGAAAATAGGCTTAATGATGATGCAGATATGAGATCAAATGTTCATGGGCCAAGTATGACACCAAGCTTCTGAACAGTGGGTTAGCCTCTGACAGTTTCCAGGAAGAAGGATGGAGCCACAGGAGGAATTAGAGTTTATAATGGGGACCAAAATCAATTACTTTAGTCTTTCCAATATTTAATTGGAGGAAATTTCTGCTCATCCAATGCTGGATGTTAGACATGCAGTCTGACAAGTTAAGAGACAGTGGAGGGGTGGAGAAGGATGGTGATGAGGTAGAGCTGGGCATCAAGTGTACATGTGGAAATTGACATTGTTTTATGATAATTCTGAGAGGCAGCGTGTAGAGGAGTAGTAAAAGGGGACCAAAGATAGAACTGTGTGGGACACCAGAAGTAATGCGGAGTGGCAGAGAAGACTTTGCAGGTGATTCTCTGGTTACAACTAGATAGATAAAGTTAGAATCCAGTGAGTGCAATACCACCCAGCTGAATGATGTTGGAAAATGTTCAAGGAATTTGGTATGGTCAAATGGGTGAAATGCTGCAGACAGGTCAAAAAGGATGGGAAGAAAAGGTTTGCCTTGTCACAGTTATATAGGATATCATTTAAGAGCCATTTAGGTTTTGAATGAAGGGATTTTTTTTTTAGCTTTTGGGATTTGACTTTCGTTGGCAAGGCCAGCTTTGATTTCCCATCCCTAATTGCCCTTGAAGGTGGTGGGGAGCCACCTTCTAGAATTGCTGCAATCCATGTGGTGTCGGTACACCCACAGTGCTGTTAGGGAGTGAGTCCAGGATGAGAGAACGGCTATGTATTTCCAAGTTAGGATGGGGTGTAACTTGGAGGCAGGTGGGGTTCCCATTAACTTATTGCCCTTGTCCTTCCAGGTGTTAGAAGTCATAAGTTTAGGAGGTACTGTCGCTGGAGCCTTGGCAAGTTGCTGGAGTGCTTCTTGTAGATAGTAAACACTGCTGCCACTGTGTGCCAGTGGTGGAGGGGGTGCTGATCAAGTGGGTTGTTTTGTCTTGGATTGTGTTGTATTTCTTTGAGTGTTGTTGGAACTGAACTCATCCAGGCAATTGGAGAGTATTCCATCACACTCTTGACTTTTGCTTTGTAGCAGGTGGACAGGCTTTGGGGAGTCAGGAGGTGAGTTGCTCGCCATAGAATTTGCAGCCTCTCTGACCTGCTTTTGTAGTGATAACAGTGTGGAAGTGGGAAGAGAAACCATTGCAAGTGACAATATTATTAGATAGGAGCCAGGTGAAAGCAGTTCCACCCAGCTGGATGACAGTGAGAGACTTTGGAGTAGGATGGTGTTGTCAACTGTCTCAAAGGCTGCAGACAGGTCAAAAAGGAGGAGGAATAGTTTACCTTTCTCTCCGTCACATAGGATAACATTTGTGACTTTTCAGTACTGTGGCAGGTGTAGAAACCAGGTAAGGATTTGGGAGTTAACAGCAGATTCAAGGTATTTAGAGAAGAAAAGGATATAAAGACATTGAGGAAGATGTAAAAGATTGAGAGGACATGCTTGTTAGGAACGGCTGAACAGGCTGGGACTCTTTTCTCCAAAAAACCCACAGACAGGGCTGACCTGATAAGGGTTTGATTGGGTCTGTGTAAAGAAAATGATTCCACTTGTCGGGAATTCAAAAACCAAAGTCATAAAATAGGATAGTTACTAATAAACCCCATGGGAAAATCTCTTTAGCGAAAGAGTGGTAAGAATGTAGTACTTATTACAAAATGTTGTTGAGTCAAATTACATAGATACATTTAAGGGAAAGCTAGATAAGCACATAAAGGAGAAAGGATTGGAAGGATATGCTGATAGGGTTAGATGAAGTAGGGTGGGAAGAGGCTGATGTGGAGCAGAAACACCAGGTGGGCCAAATGGCCCGTTTCTGTCTCTACATATGATGTAACTCGATACACTACCTTTGCCACGTGCTCTGACGTGCACTGAATGAACTGACCCAAATCTTTGCCTTAATTATATTTTATTTTAAGGGAATGTCCAGTCAGGAGAGCAAGCGGGTTGAGGTATAACTTTCACCTATTAAATACTAGATGAAAATCATCAATACCCACCATATTCTCTGTGCCCTCACCTCCCGCTATCCAATATCTAAGGCTCAACTAGACTGCACAAAAAACATGCTCTGTTTGACCCTGACCTGAGCTTCTGACCCCAAAACCTCTCCAGTACAAAGACCACATACTTTCACCTTTCTAACACTGTCTGGTTCTGTACTTACCTCAGCACACTTTCCCACTGAAGTCTTCATCTCCTGATCCGTCACTCTAATATTGTCTTGGCTCATCTTTCATTTTCCATCTTCCATAACCTTAAGTTTATACTAAACTGCTGTCCATATCCTATCCTGCAGAAAGTCCTGTTCATGCATCACTCTTGCCCTAACTGACCTGCACTGTCTCCTGCTCCCTGTAAGTTTCTGCCTCACCCACTAACCTTGAAAGTGAATTCCACAGCCTCACTATATCTGTTGAACAACAAAGCATTTCTGAACACAGTTACAATTGATGCTGTGTATTTTAATGAGAAACAGATAGGGAGTCAAGGGTTAAGCAGGCAGGCAACAAAATGGTATATAATGATCTTATTGAATGCTAGATCAGGCTCAAGGGACCAAATGGCCTACTAGTGCTCCTATGTCTTATGAACTTCTGATTTTCAGGGTTATACAACAAAATAAATATTTAGAATCTACATTTGGGTTACTCAGCTGATGCTACTTCTGTTCAACAAGAAAAATAGAAATTCAGACAAATAGTCCATAAGCCTTGTTCAATTATTTTTCTTCACAATGAGTTTCTTGCAAAATATTTGCTATGATTTACTGAGATCATTTTTTTCAATTTTTGAAAACATTGGAGTTTTGTATTATTAACTAACTATATTCATAATTTTCTCAGGTATTGCCTTTATTATAGTAGAGATTCAAGATTTCTGTGACAATTCTACAGAAACAAAACTGATAGATCGGATTGAGCAATTTGTTCGTATTCATCGCAACAGTTTCCTGCTTTTGGCTGCAGCCCTTTATGGTCCTATAGAATGGGAAATACTATTTAAAATTCAACAAAGGTGAAATTAAGTGGCCATATTTTAAAAACTATTATACACATGAATTTAAAAATAGCTAGTCAAAATGTAGTAAATTTCTCTGAAGAGCAAGTAAAAATGTGAACAATTAACTGCTGTTATTGAGGATTCATGTTGTCACTGTTAATTTAAATCAAAAAACTTTATAGAAAGTAGTATATTTTTCTGAAGTTATTTGATTTTCAAAAATCCTTACAGAACAAAAATTAAATAAGTTTTATACAATTGAAAGTGAAAATTGTTGGTCTACAGGATGTAGATCATTGCCAGATGCTTTAAGATATTATGTTTTTCTTCCTTTCTTTCTACTCTTCTGAGTCTCCATGTACCACACGACCCCACTATCTGGCATGACCTGGAATGCCAGTTGGTAATTTTTACCTAGTGTTGAGTGTACTATCAACTGGGAGGACTGCAGAAAGGAGAATCTGGTGATGATGTGAAGATTACTTTCGAAGTGCAGTCACCATTCATGTAGGCAAACAAGATAATCAATTTGCACACAACTTCCAGCAAACAGTAAATGAAGGGCTGACCAGATGATTTGTTTTTGGTGATACTGGTTGCAGAAAGAAGTTTGTCAGGGTGACTTTCTGCTCCTCCTCTTGTAGTATCATGAAAAGATTTAGATTCAATTCAGCAGGCAGTCTGGGCCTCCATTTAACATCTCAAACAAAAAATTGCACTTCCAATAATGCATTGATTCTGCATTCCTACGCTGAACTGTCAGACAAGATGTAGACAGTGCTACCAACTGAGCTATGCTAACACTGCTACTGTTTTATACTTTGAGAAAAAAGCTAGTTCATAAGAACAGCTTATTATTGAGAAATTAGTACAAAGAGAAACCTTTTTCTGCAAGTAATCTAATTTTGTATTCTGTTTCCTTTGTTTTGCATGGCTAACCATAATTAGCTATGGCATTTCAGAAGTGTCTTTTTTTTGCAGGTTTTTAGGTAGTAATCTGAGAATCATACCTGCACACAATGCTGGTGATATAGTCAAGAGTATGCTCACTATAGCCAAGGTAAGTATATCTCTTCATATTTAAGATTTCACAAAACATTTGAATATTGCATGTTGATGATTTTACACATGAACTACTGTAAGGTAATTATGGTACAGTATAATTGTAATTATTAGCAACAATGATTTAGCAACAATAAGGATGGAGTTTTAATTTATATAAATATTTAAGTATTTACTGATGAGAACATCTACATTCTTTATGTAATATGATATGACCATCATTAATCAGTGATTCAAATATTTATTCCTTAAGGTTACATGTAAACCACATGTGGACAGTGTTCGTGACCGCATTGCTATGATCCGAGCCCAGGTTATAGAACGTAGTCCTGTCTGGGAGATGCTTCACAAGCGACAGATAAATGATGCATAAAGTGAACAACTATGAATAAAGTGTTATTGGTTCACAATGCTTTGCATTCTATAAAACCGTTCAGAACTATTTCCAGTGAAATAAATTTTCAATTCATAAATGTTTGTTATGAACATGCTGATTTGTTAGAAAGTTTGAAATAAAATTCTTTGGATGTAGCAATTTTTTAAAATCTTAAACACTGCTTCCTTTAGTAGTTCATATTACTCTCCAGCCAGTTGAAATACCATCAGTTTAAAAACTTAGTATACAAGTGATGATGTTCTCATTTATTTACACGTAGATTCTAACAGCTTGTCAACCGTATGCATAACATGGTGTAAGCTTTAAGGATGTAGATTAGTTTGTCCTTACTTGCATCCAGTACTATCCAGGTTACAATGCGGATAAATTTGTCATTGACCTATATATGGAATATCCAAGGTACAATATTTAGAAGGTTGAAAATATGTGCGTGGTAGCATTAAAGAACTAACATGCTGTCCACAGCAGCGGAGGAATGCAAATTCAATTCCTTCAGACTTGTGTGGAATATAAACAACAGCATGGACTAGTTAGATGAATGGCCTGTTTCTGTGCTGTATAGTCCACGTATTTAGTTCCAGAAGCAAGCTAGTATTGTGTGTCTTTTAATGGGCACGGCATTGGCAAGGACCAAGAGCAAGCCTTCCCCATCACCAGGAGAGAGGAAGGGAAAGTAAGTGACATTCATTAAGTTGAATGAATGGCACAATGTGGTTATGTTCCCTAATAGACCAATGTACAAATGCATGCTAAGCACATGTAATTGAAAACAGAAGATGCTGGATAAGTCAACTGTTTTCTAAAAGACATATTTAAATAAGTTAAAGTTCGGAGTAGAATAATTCTTTCTTTATCAGATCCTATTCAACCTAATGTGGGTTTTCAGCATTTTCTATTTTTTGATCTCACACTTCCAGCGTTTAATTCAATCTCCACTATGCTTGGAGACATTTATTTCCCATCACGACTTCCAGGACAAAATATTTCTGATTTCAACCCAGAGGAAAGAGTTCATATCTCTCACCTCTTAGTGACCAATCAAACTGGCAGTTCAAGAATGCACTTACTACTATGCAAACTACAGAAAAAAAAAGAGGAAGATGATGAGACCAGTGCAACCCAGCAATTTTTTCCCATAGGTGAGCCTTTCGTTGAGATATTAGGGAGGAGAAACTTTCACAACAGAAAACAAGAAACCTTGTGTGGCACTCACACACATCTCATTGTTAGATCAAATAATTGAATTTTACCTGGAGACAGGCGGGAGGCAGAAGGCCTTGTAAAACGTCAGTGGAAGATGTCAGGAGCTCAGTGTCTTCCTGCAAGAATGGAATATTACCAGTTTCTGTAGCGTCAACGGTGCATTCATTTAACTGTCAGGATGCTGCTGCAACATGGGGAGACTGTCAGTCTCTGGCTTCCCAGAGGACTTCCCTTATGGCCATCCCATGGTTACAGTGCTGCCATTGGAGATTGCACTGCCACCCCCTTCCAACTCCACCAATTGTCAGGGCCTGCCTGCCTGGCCCCAGCTTACCTTGTCTTTGAGGTAAGGAGGCAACAACTCCTTCTCCCTGCAGCCTCGGCAGTGGCCACATCTACCAGTGGCACTACCAAACTGGGCTGGACACTCTAGGAGGCATGTTGCCATTCTCAATTGGATGATGGTTCCAATGACAGCCTTTTCATTACTTGTTGCTGGTAAAGTACTACCCACCCATGCAGAATTGGGTCCCACTTTTAGTCCCAACGGTGAGACTACTTTCCTTTCCAAAAATATTCTGGCCACTCTAAAGAATGTTTTTCGAATTAAGAAAGTATATCATCTTTTAAGAAATTATATGTTCATCTATTACCAACTGGGTTTCCGTGCAAGTTTAAAAGGGAAAGTGGGGTGATAGAATTGGCTCCCTAGTCTTTCCTCAGAGTTGCTTTAGAAGGTGTAAAGTACAAGAAATAGGAGCAGGAGTAGACCACACAGCCCATTGGCCCTGCTCCACCTCAATACGATCAAGGTTGTTCCGGCTTCAAATCTATTTTCCTGTCTGCTCCCTATATCCCTTAATTCCCTGAGACACCAAAAATCTGTCCACTTTAGCCTTAAATGTATTCAACGATGGAGCATCCACAACCCTCTAGGTAGAGAATTCCAAAGATTCACAATCCTTTGAGTGAAGTAATTTCTCCTCCTCTCAGACATAAAAGATCGCACTCTTATCTTGTGACTGTGCCCCATATGTTTTAGACTCCTGACCAGTGGAAATAATCTCTGAGCATCTACTCTATCAAGCCCCTTCAGAATTTTGTAGATATTTGTAGAATTAGATATAAGCCTAATTTACCTAGCCCCTCATCCCAACAAAGTAACTTTCTTTTTCCTTTTCAAATTGTTTGGCTTCCACTCAGAACTTCATCACAGCAACCACAGCATGGTGATGATCAGGAATTCTGCACTGTGGAATCTTACTGGCACAAACTCATAGCTCAGTGCACTACAACCAGCAAACTACAGAACTATTAGCTTAGCTGATATGAAAAATTATGCTGTTAGTAGTATGGTTCTTATGAATTGTAAGCCTGAGGTTATTCAGTATGCAATATGTATTACCAAAAACTTTATGTATTGAGTTTACAACTTGTTGGTCTTTATTAATTGTCCAATTAAAACGCAACGTCAGGAACATGTAGTAACTGAGTGAAACAAAAACAAAAATTGCTGGAAAAACTCTGAAAGCATCTGTGGAGAGAAATACAGAGTTAGCATTGAGTCCATTTGACTCTTCTTCAGAGCTGGAGAAGAGTCATATGGACTCAAAACACTAGCTCTATATTTCTCTCCACAGATGCTGTCTGACCTGCTGAAATTTTTATTTTTGTTTCAGATTTCCAGCATCCACAGTATTTTGCCTTTATCTTAGTAACAGTGATATTCTCAGAGACTCCTACTAGTTGTAAGGCATTCAGTTACCAGAATAATTGAGTTTTATTTTAATTATAGGATACATAACAGCCTGGATTTTGCAGTAGGAATGGAAAGGAAACTGTCAGTGTTTGCTATCATTACTCCTCTGACAGCAACTTCTAGAGTGCACACAAATGCAGTTAAACACAGAAATAAACTCACCCTTTTACATTATTAGTATCACTATAAATATCCTGACGCTGGGAAGGGGCAATTCACATCACAGAGTGCTAGATCGATGTGGGCAGCTTTCCTCAAGCTCTGTCACCTTGCCGCTGACCACAGTCTGGGCCAATACGTTTTCTTAGTAAATTCAACAATAATTGGAAAGATATTTTGCTCTCCTGTCTCTACCAATTTGTTAGGGTAGCACCACACCACATATCTATCAAATGGGATTTTTAAGAAGTTTGGTGTGACTCTTGTTGACGATTATTGTGTTGCCACTGATTCTCAACTCCCTGCAGAGTATATGCTGTTATCATTTGAAACTTAAGCAGTAGCACACAAACTGAAATTCGTGGTAAAATTTAAGTAAATCTATACAATATCACCTCTTTTGGGTAATCTCATTACAGAATTTCAGTACAATGGGTGCCTCATGAAAATATTTGAAATTATCCTGTAAAAAGGCTGATTTGAACAATAGCATACAAAGTGAATCTCTGTAGTAAATATAGTAGTGTAGACTACAAGGTCAAAAGTTATATTTACAGAATTTTCACACTTTTCCTGAGGAAATCTATGAAGCTTCACTGGCCACGTTTTTATCCCCCGCCCTGGATTTCATCTTTGGCTCAATCAGTTCTTCTATTCGTGCCTGTACACTTTCCATTACGTCAAATGTGTAGATAGCCGACTGCAGAACCTGAAATGATGACAGTTAAAAAGGATTAAGTGACATAACATTAATGGGAATATAAAACCCCTACTTTAAAACAGTGAAGAAGTAAAAATATTCAACCAGCAAGATGCTTACCTCCAACTCCATAGCCGTGGTCATTTTTGGGAGCTTTTTACCGCCAACCGTCAAGGAACACTGTGTTTCACGATTAGGGGCATCTGTAATTATTACAGTAAAATGGAATAACTTGCCTTCAGTTTTCTGCATAGTAGTTTGCTTCCATAAAATCCTTTTTCTGATAGAAAAGTGAAATGAGTCAAACTATACTTTGCTATAATTTCCAGCATGCCCTTCAACCTGTAATGAGTCAAAAAGTAGAATTTTTGTAGAACCAGCATACTTGGCTGATCTTTCAAGTGAGGATTGTGCTTCACTTGCTTTTTGGTTGCCGAATGTGAAATGGGATAATAGAGAGGCATATGATCTCTAATTCAAGCTAAGTGCCAGCAGACATGAGACACATTGGTTATGACAATACAGTTAAGGCTGCATTTAAAGAACAAACCTTTGATTTTCTGGTTCTCTCTTTTGGCCCTCATTTCTGCTTCATAATGAGCCCTAGACATATTCAAACCAGTGCGCAGTGGCTTCAGGAAGCTTTCAATCCAAAAAAGATCAGTCCATAATCCAGTCTATATAAGATTTAAAAAATGAATAACTTGTTTGGCAGAATGAAGAATTTCATCCGTTATGAAGACAATACATTCAATTATTATACAATGTTAATTCCCTTCATTTTTAATTATTGGAATCTGCAAATTCTGCTTAGCTGCTACAAGTTTAGCAAAGCAGGACTTCCACCTGACAATCTGTCCTAGTGGTGAAAATATCTTAAAACCCAAGATCATATGCCTAAAAAAATGTAGATAACACTCATTTGTGACACCTCCTAAGTGTTCACTTGGCAAATGCACTGTAAATTTTAGGAGTAGCACCTTTGCTACTCTTGATTTACTGCATTCCTGCTGGCAATTTCCATTGGGAAATGGCGCAAGATCTCTCTTTGTGGCATACGTATTATATAAAGCATCATACAGCATACAATATAAAGAACTTTTGCTTGGTAAGAGTATCGGGATATGAAGCCGGATGAATAAAGTTGAGTCATGATCTAATTGAATGATGGTGCAGGTATCCTATTGTTCTTACTTTACATTGGATGTCTGCTGGGCAGAACTGGAGGGCTTCTGGCAATGACTGTCATTTCACCAGTTCTGCTGCCAACTACAATGCCATGATGGAGGGGGACAAGGTTGGGTGGGCTGAGGTACCCACCCTCCCACTCAGCCCCGCCTAGATTGGGTCTCCTGTAACTGTGCTCACAATAAACCAGATGATACACAGTTATGTGCATTATATATTATATACCTTAAATTGCACAATTGGAGGTACTTAGCATTAAAACTAAGCAAAGTCAGGAATAAAAATTATATAAATACACTAGGTCTGCTTCTTTATCAAAATACTTACTTGATTTTCCCACTCATTATCCCTGATCACAAGGTACCTTAGAAGATTCAGTGATGCCATGACCCTAACACAAACAGAACAATACAAAACTGAAATGCCTTGCTTGTCAGTATCCAGTTTTAAAATCTTTACCTTAGTTGGAAAACAAGGAGTTGTTTATCATCTTAAAGAACCAAAGAGACTACATTCTTATTTTACCTACTTGAAAATCAAAGAGATGGGCTTTTCCAATGGTTCAATAAGTTTCCAGTAAGTAGTTAAGTCATAAAAATCAAGACAGCTCCTGGTCTGACCCCTGGTAGTGTGACAAGTTAACTGGTTACAGTCAGAGCTATAACAAATCAGTATCCCTGGGTTACAGATAGGAAATATCAGCCAGGAGTCTGCACCAGCCCATTTTGTGATTCTTCCTGAAAGTACACATGAGGACAGGATTAAGCTTTGCTCTGACGGTTCCCCCAAGAATAACCAATTGATACCATCAAGACTCAAACCCTAAGAATGCTATGAGGTATAGGAGTGAATTCTGATGCCTACGGAGCCATACATCAGCAAACAGTTAAAACTGGGGAAATGACAGTGGAGAAAAGAGAAAAGAATAATAAAGGATATTGAGAAGCAACTTTCACTCTATTTTTTTGAGTGCACGGGCAATTTATGTACTTGTCTGCTTTAAATGTTTTGGTGAAGCTGTGCACACGTAGTAATTTAAAGGGGCTGACTTGTGCACAGCCTACACTGGAACTTTGGGGTGTTACATGGCTGCACAACTTAAAGGGAACACAAGTGAATACAGGAATTTCTTTCTTGCTCAGCGGCGCGCACCGCGTCCTCCTTGCTCAGCGGCGCGCACCGCGTCCTCCTTGCTCAGCGGCGCGCACCGCGTCCTCCTTGCTCAGCGGCGCGCACCGCGTCCTCCTTGCTCAGCGGCGCGCACCGCGTCCTCCTTGCTCTTTGAGGCGACACTGCATCATTGCCAAGATGGGTAACCAAGTTGCTTCCAAGTCATGCCTGACACAACTGTTATAACAACAGTTCTGTGACTCTTCCAGCTTGGTACACTCTAAACCCATTTACTGTGACGAAAACCCAGAATGAGGACTCAGCATCGGAAATCACAGGTTGAGCTTCGGTTTTGGTTATGCACACTGATATACTAACCAACTGCTATTTTTTATTTTACTAAATCAAATGTATTGAAACTTACCTATCTGAGTTTTGAAGCAAGTCTGTTTCTGCTCCTTCAGGGAGTGAAAGGACTGAATGAAGAAGAGGCATCAATTGTGGGCCTGAGAACCACACATTTTTATTGCCAGGCTGAAAGCAAATGAAGAGTTTAAATGTAAAAAGAAGCAGACTTTTAAAAAAGGGTTGTGTGGAGGGTAAAAGGCGGCAAATATTTAGAAATCTACACTAAACATTGGGTTATACTTCAGCATGGTTAGAAAAAGATGGTATACCATCTGGAGCATTTAACCAGTAACTTAAAAGATTAAGTGGTTGGTTATACAGAGGTTGACATCAAGTCAAAACAATGCAAGCCTGGTTTCTTCCGGTGGTCCTGCAATCAACAGCAAATCCCAGAAGTGACTGATTTAGTTGCAGTTACACTGTTATTATGTTGCTGTGAAACAAAGAAACATTACAAAGTCTGCAGTATGAAGGCTGTGTAAATGCATAGGCCATAACGACAGATGACACTTGATTTTGTAGTTGTGATGAGGATGTAACTGTCAATGTTTGGCAACATTACAATTTGAAATTGACAGCAACTTTTGGCATTGGCACATGTTTGGTTAAATGCAGAAAACCATAAGTTGCTGTCAGTGATTCCTGCTCCTCCACAGGGTGCACTGTTAAGTCCCAGCGCAAGTAGAAATCTTTAGAAATTGCTTGAATTAACATATATCCTTTGTGCCAATCTCACTGTAAATACCCCAAAACATTACACCTTGTTGAGTGAGATATAACAGAGTTTTTTAATGGTTTACTAAGTCATAGCACAACCTCTGACCCTGAAAAGCTAATCTTATATTTGCGTAATGTGGATTTTTTACAGTACGATAAAAATATTCCATAACATTTTAATATAATAAAAAGTTAATGTTTGTTTATGATATTTCAGCTTCTACTTTAATCCAATTTGTATGTCCCAATCTTTATCTTGCTCTTTAGAACATGATTAAAAAGTAAGGGACAAGGAGTGCAGTTTACTTCTTGGTTTGCTGGTTGTGAGAATACTTTAATGTGTTTGGAAGCTTAGCCCACTTGATGACATTATTGTTGCTGAATGCCGGGAAATCTCTTAACCTTGGAACCGGAATCAAACTAACAAGAATGGAGTAAATCCAAACCACAGAAATCACCAGATCTTTGTTGGCAGTTTTCTTTGAGGTCAGTGGCAAGTCCTGTCACCACCAATCACTGCAGAATCCTGGCCACTGCCTTCACAGGAGCAGAATAAAGATAAAGATTGTACTTAAAATTTATTTCCAATTTGACTAAATGAGAGATTTTTTGAAATTACCAATTTAACAGATGTGTTTGAGACCAATCACAATTTGATTCACTCTTATTTTGCTGTTGTATTTTTGTATATTGCAGTATGTAAATTCTATTGTACCATCTACTTCACCTCTCTGAAGAATAATTCTTTTGCTTGTACTTCATACATTAGGACTGGCAAATGATTCAGAAAACTGTCCAAAATGATAGACATGGCTATTGCTAGTGATACCTATAAGAGCATTACAGCACTTTTGAAACATGTACACAGACACATACACAGGTGAACCGAATAATTCTTATTAACATGCTTACCTTCAATGCTAGATCAACCTGATTTTTAAGATTTTGTATAATGTAACCTTGTACCCCAGCATGTTGGCTAGTTTTTAACAGGCATCTAAAAAAAAAAGTAACAAGGAGCATAAAAACTGTATCATGGTTCTAGCCACTGGATAGCAGAATGTGTTAATAGCTGAACCGTTATTACTGCTTTACACTGCTTGGCTTTAGTCTGATCCAGTGACAGATTAGCATTTGATACTGGAGTTATGGCCATTTTCACATCATTCCATGCCTGAAACTGCTTTGCAATAATGTGAAAATTGCAGCCTCAGTAAAATTACTGGTCATCTTGATAAAATTCATGAATTTCATATTTCTCTCTTCCTGCAATTTAAGTGTGATTTATTTGTGATGGAAAAGGCCACTTTATTCTCTTGTTTAAATTATATTGTTAGCAAATCCAGTACCATTTTATACAAAAATAATTTAAGATTTCAATAGAAAATCTTACAAAAACAGTATTTACAAAAAGGAAAATGTCTAATGAATGTTACTGGATATTAGTGATTTTAAAACACACCCAGAATGCAATTTGATGAAAATCTTTACATTAAAATATTGCTTCAAATTAAAATCAACAGAAAAGGAGAAATATCTCTAATGACAGTACTTCCAATCAAACAACTAATATCCAAGTCAAGTCTCTAAGGGAACACTTAGATCTATATGAATGCAGGGTAAGCAACAATCTAAAACCCTCTGATCCCTTGCACCACATGATCATCAACTAGGTTGCATAATTAAATCAAAGAAGCTGTATTTACAAAGCAGTAACAGCACAGCAACATCTATAAAGGAACTTTTTTTAAATAACTCAAAAGATCACAATTGTATACAATGTAAAGAAAAAGATTTGTAATTTAGTAGAGTAGAACACAATTTCATGGTTCAAATGACTATAGTTTGGTCCACTAACAGAACACCACATTTGCGATTCAAGTCATTTTGCTAAAAGATGCTACATAAATTCAAGTTTGCAGTTTATTTTATCAAAATAGAACTTTATCACTTAAAAATGTGTTGCAAACTATAGTTAAAAATTATGCGATGTTATTTATCTGACAAAGTTTAAAAGCTCTTGTCTTCTCTGGAATGGATATTGATAATACCTTGAATATTTTTACATTTAATGAGTTTGTTAAAAGGTATTCTTGAGTTGAATTTACTGTTGTTTTTATTCCAATTGGCATGTCCACCTGACTTGTAAACAGTATTCTATATGTCCCAACCTACCGTATATCAAATGTGTTCTATTTAAAATTTTAATACCTGTTCAGAAAAACTTGCAGAAGGCACAATCTTAAAAATGAAATAAATGTCTTCTAGACTGTACTCACCTAAATAATTTGTATTTTCCTTCTGAATCAAATTTGTCTGTGTACTGCTGAAATATCTTTAGACTCGTTTTCCGCTAAAACATTTAAAAGACAGTCAGAATCACAGAATGATACAGCACAGAAGAAAGCCATTCAACTCATCTTCCTAGTATTGGCTCTTTGAAAGAGATATCCACTTAGCCCCACTCCCCTGCTTTTTCCCCATAGCCATGAACATGTTTTTCCTTCTAGCATTTATCCAATTTTCTTTTGAAGGTTACTATTAGATCCGTTTCCATCAGCCTTTCAGGCAGTACATTCCAGATCATAATGGGCCATAACTTCGAAACTCCAGGGCAGTGCTACACCAAAGATGCGCTGGGACCTGAGAAGTGCAAACTTCCCTTAGGCAATAGCCCTGCACTAGGAGCCATCCAGGTGTGATTTAAATTGCAAACTTCAGATGCTTCTGACTGTGTCACATCAAGATACCCAGAAGAATTAAAACCTCTTCTAACTTCTGCACAGACCCACACCGACCTCCCCACGGGACTGCTCCCACCTCACCTGAACTCCCAGGGGACTCACCCATCCCCATGTTATTCTCCCCACCCCTGCCGCATGGGAAATCCCCCCCTACCCCGACGCCCAACACAATACCCGCACCCCACCCCAGGGTCTGTATACCAATTACCTTATACACTTACCTCCTCCCTGGTCTGTCAAGGATCTTTAAACTTGGCTGGACCTTTAGCTTACCTGGTTTACGGCAGTTAGGGCTGTAAAAATGGGTGGTATGGCCTCCATACAATTGACTGAGCTGACCTTGACATTAGGCATTGCACTGCCTGGCCTGGGTTGGAAGGTTGGGTGAGATAGGATTGAAAAAAATTTCAGGTATGAAAGTAGGAGCAGAGTGGCAATCCAACTCTGATTGCCACTCCGTGGAAGTTCAGGCCTAATAACTTGCTGTGTGAATTTTTTCCTCATTTTTCCAATTTTTCTTTTGCCAATCACCTTAAATCTGTGTCCTTTGTTACCACCCCTTCTGCCACTGGAAACAGTTTATTATTTACTTTATGAATCCTGTTCATGATTTTGGAAACTTTTATCAAATCTCTTCGTAATCTTCTCTATTCTTAGGAGAACAACCCAGATTCTCCGTCTCAAAACTGAAGCCCTCATTCCCAGTACCATTCTAGTAAATCTTTTCTTCACCCTCTGAGGCCTTGACATCTTTCTGCGGTCTCCAGAATTGAAGATAATACTCCAGCTAAGGCCTAACTAGAAAGGTGTAGCTAGCGTATCTTTCTTGCTTTCATGCTCTATGTCTCTGATAAAGTCAAAAATCCCTAACAGCCATCTCAAGTTATTGTGCTACTGGACTCTGTTCCTGCCCCTTTTAAAATTGTATTGTTTCATTTTTATCGCCTCTCCTCATTCTTCCAACCAAATGCATCACTATTTTGTGGAATTAAAATGCATCTGTTTTGTCTGCTCAGTTTACCAACCTGCCTATATCTTCCAGAAGTCTGCTACGATCCTCCTCATTGTCTACATTTCTGAGTTTTGTGTCATCTCAACCTATATACCAAGTCCAGGTCATTAATGTGTATCAAAATTAAAGCAGTCCTAATACTGAAACTACTGTGCACTTCCTTCCAGTCTGAAAAATAATTGTTCATAACTACTCTGCTTTCTCTCCCTTACCCAATTTCATATACACAGTGTTCTTTTAATATCAGGGGCTTTCATTTTGCTTATAAGTTATTCTATGGTAAAAATCTTTTGAAAGTCCATATACGTAACATCGACCATACCGTGATTATCAACCCTCTCCGTTACTTCATCAAGTTAGTCAAACAATTTCCCTTTAATAAATGCATACTGGCTTTCATTCATCAGCCCACATTTTTTTAACAATTTTATTACCCCCATATACAAGGAGAATTTCAAGATTGTGGCCAGTGCCAGTGCAATTTGCACCCTTACTCCCCTCCTAACCTAATGCACTGTCTCATCTGGACCAAATGAATTTTCTACTTTTGATTTTGCCAAACTTTTGAGTACCTCTGTAATTATTTTATTTAGTCTTCATTATCGATTTTTATCCCATCAATACCACCTCCTCCTTTCATGTTACATTTTCAGCCTCTTCTAGTGAAGTCAGATGCAAAATACTCATTTAGTATCTTGGCCACGCCCTCTACCTTCTTTTTGGTCCCTAATCTGTTCCAACGCTTGTTTAAGTACCTTTTTATTATTTATATGTTTTATAAAAAAAACTTTTGCATTCCCTTTTACGAGAGCCACTAATCTATTCTTATACTTTTTCTTTGCCTCCCCCCACCATTCCTTCTTTCTGTGCTTCCTTTATTCATCTTGATTCTCTGCTGCATTATGAACATTACAGTGTCATAAGCCATCTTTTATCTGTTTCATTTTATATCTTTAGGCATCTGGAGAGCTCAAGATTTGACTGCCCTGCTGTTACTCATGGGAATGTGCCTACTCTGTACCTGAACTCTCTCTTCTTTGATGGGCTCCCATTCTTCAATTACTGGTTTTTTTTATATTCCAACCTACTGGGCCAGATCCATTTTTAACTCAATGAAGTTAGCCCTCTCTCAGTTTAAGTATTTTTATCAAAAACAAAAACAGAATTACCTGGAAAAACTCAGCAGGTCTGGCAGCATCGGCGCAGAAGAAAAGAGTTGACATTTCGAGTCCTCATGACCCTTCAAAAGAACTGAGTGAATCTAAGGAGAGGGGTGAAATATAAGCTGGCTTAAGGTTGGGGGTGGGGGGGGGGGGGGGGGGGGGGGGGGGGGTGTGTGTGTGTGTGTGTGTGTGTGTGTGTGTGTGTTTGGGTTGGGTGGGGGGGGAGAGAAGTGGGGGGGGTGGTGTGGTTGTAGGGACAAGCAAGCAGTGATAGGAGCAGATCATCAAAAGAACACAGAGGCGTTGAAGGTGGTGATATTATCTAAATGAATGTGCTAATTAAGAATGGATGGTAGGGCACTCAAGGTATAGCTCTAGTGGGGGTAGGGTGGAAAGGCTAGCAGGGCATAAAAGATTTAAAAATAATGGAGATAGGTGGGAAAAGAAAAATCTATATAAATTATTGGAAAAAACAAAAGGGGGAAGAAACAGAAAGGGGAGGAGGAGGGAGTTCAAGATCTAAAGTTGTTGAATTCAATATTCAGTCCGGAAGGCTGTAAAGTGCCTAGTCAGAAGATGAGGTGCTGTTCCTCCAGTTTGCGTTGGGCTTCACTGGATCAATGCAGCAAGCCAAGGACAGACATGTGGGCAAGAGAGCAGAGTGGCGTGTTAAAATGGCAAGCGACGGAGGTTTGGGTCATTCTTGCTGACAGACCGCAGGTGTTCTGCAAAGCGGTCGCCCAGTTTACATTTGGTCCCTCCAATGTAGAGGAGACCACATTGGGAGCAACGAATGCAGTAGACTAAGTTGGGGGAAATGCAAGTGAAATGCTGCTTCACATGAAAGGAGTGTTTGGGTCCTTGGATGGTGAGGAGAGAGGAAGTGAAGGGGCAAGTGTTGCATCTTTTGCGTGGGCATGGGGAGGCGCCATAGGTGGGGGTTGAGGAGTAGGGGGTGATGGAGGAGTGGACCAGGGTGTCCTGGAGGGAATGATCTCTACGGAATGCCGCCGGCGGGACGGGGGGGGGTGGTGTGTGTGTGAAAGGAAGATGTGAGGACGAGGGGGACCCTATCATGTTTCTGGGAGGGAGAGGAAGGTGTGAGGGCGGATGCGCGGGAAATGGGCCGGACATGGTTGAGGGCCCTGTCAACGACCGTGGGTGGGAAACCTCGGTTAAGGAAGAAGGAGGACATGTCAGAGGAACTGTTTTTGAAGGTAGCATCATCAGAACAGATGCGACGGAGGCGAAGGAACTGAGAGAATGGGATGGAGTCCTTACAGGAAGCGGGGTGTGAGGAGCTGTCGTCGAGGTAGCTGTGGGAGTCGGTAGGCTTGTAATGGAGAGTCTATCACCAGAGATTGAGACAGAGAGGTCAAGGAAGGGAAAGGAAGTGTCAGAGATGGACCATGTGAAAATGATGGAGGGGTGGAGATTGGAAGCAAAACTAATAAATTTTTCCAAGTCCCAACGAGAGCATGAAGCAGCACCGAAGTAATCATCGATGTTCCGGAGAAAGAGTTGTGGAAGGGGGCCGGAGTAGGACTGGAACAAGGAATGTTCCACATACCCCATAAAGAGACAGGCATAGCTAGGGCCCATGCGGGTACCCATAGCCACACCTTTTATTTGGAGGAAGTGAGAGGAGTTGAAGGAGAAATTGTTCAGTGTGAGAACAAGTTCAGCCAGACGGAGGAGAGTAGTGGTGGATGGGGATTGTTCGGGCCTCTGTTCAAGGAAGAAGCTAAGGGCCCTCAGACCATCCTGATGGGGGATGGAGGTGTAGAGAGATTGGATGTCCACGGTGAAGAGGAAGCGGTTGGGGCCAGGGAACTGGAAATTATTGATGTAACGTAAGGTGTCAGAGGAATCACGGATGTAGGTGGGAAGGGACTGGACAAGGGGAGAGAGAAGGGAGTCAAGATAATGAGAAATGAGTTCCGTGGGGCAGGACCAGGCTGACATGATCGGTCTACCGGGACAGCTCTGTTTGTGGATTTTGGGTAGGAGGTAGAAGCGGGCTGTCCGAGCTTGGGTGACTATCAGGTTGGAAGCTGTGGAAGGAAGATCTCCAGAGGAGATGAGGTCAGTGACAGTCCTGGAAACAATGGCTTGATGTTCAGTGGTGGGGTCATGGTCCAGGGAGAGGTAGGAGGAAGTGTCTGCAAGTTGATGCTCAGCCTCTGCGAGGCAGAGGTCAGTGCGCCAGACAACAGTACCACCCTTGTCAGCAGGTTTATGACAATGTTAGGGTTGGACCTGAGAGAACGGAGGGCAGTAAGTTCAGAGAGAGACAGATTAGAATGGGTGAGAGGAGCAGAGAAATTGAGACGATTAATGTCGCGCCGACAGTTCTCAATGAAAAGATCAAGAGAAGGTAAGAATCCAGAGGGAGGGGTCCAGGTGGAGGGAGAATATTGGAGGTGGGTAAAAGGATCCGTTGAATTAGGAGAGGACTCCTGCCCAAAGAAGTGAGCATGGAGACGAAGACGGCAGAAGAAGAGTTCAGCATCGTGCCGAGCCCGAAATTCATTGAGATGAGGGCGTAAGGGTATGAAACTAAGTCCTTTGCTGAGCACTGAACGTTCAGCGTCAGAGAAGGGAAGGGATTGGAAGTGGGGTGGGGACGGAGGGACAGGCAGGGGTGGAGGGTCCTAGATGGGTGTTGGTGTCGATGAGTTGTTGGAGCTTGCGTCCCTTAGCACTTGAGAGAAAGAGAAAAAGTTTCTTGTTGAGGCATCGGATGAGACAAAGGTATTAAGTATTTTTATGCTTGATTGCTCCTTGTTCTTTTCACAACTATTCTGTTGATCTGATGATATTATGATCACGGTTCCCAAATGCTTCCCTGACTGAAACATGCTCCATTTCCCCCACTTCATTTCTCAAAACTAGATTGAGCACTGCTTCGTTCCTTGCTGGGCTGAAAGCACGCTGGTCAAAAAAGTCCTTTTGTACACGTTTCAGGTATTCCTCCTCCGTTGCCTTTACACTGTTACTAACCCAGTCTGTATTAGGATAAAATTCCCCATTGTCACTACTCTATAATTCTTGCATCTAATAGTTAATTCTAATAAAGCATTCCATACTCTTCAGATAAAAGCAGTTTCATGTAATTACACTAATACATACCAAATGCTCAATGGGACAAAGTGTCATCACCTTCACTAAATCCTAAAGGTAGAAATTTGAAAATGTATTTATTAAAATAGTAGCCAGAAAGTAAACGTTGTAATCCATGTTACAATTCCTAGATTTTTCAATGTTAGTCTAAATTAAAGCCTGAACCACATACACTTTTGCTTTATGCTCGAATTGTGGATTACCTGAGGAACACTCAGAATATTCTTCATTTCCAAATACTTGTGAGAAAGATTATTATCTTCAATCATTAATAAACAATGTTCAAACAATTCCTGAAAAAGAAAGTAGATTCAAATAAGTATGCAATAAAGTGAAGACGTTCAGACATCAAAAAATATTTAAAGTGAATTAAAATAAAAATATGTTGGGCTGGATTTTGAAGTCAGTGGCGAAACAATGATGCTTACTGCTGACCTTAAAGAAAGCTGTTCACAAAAGTCTAGGAATCTAGCAACCTTCCCCTTTCCTGATGTCAGTTTGAATCTAGTGTCAAGTCAAGAGGATCTTCAGTCAGGGTTATCAAACGGTAAGCAGCCAATCACATTAAAGTATTCTCCCAGACGACAAAGCAGGTAGTAAAAACCATTGAATAACTTCACTTTTCATTTTTAAATTTTGCACATAGCAAGAAAGTGGCCATACGCATGGATTAAGGTAGAAGCTTTTTTTAAAAATATGTGGAATTTCATATCATAATGGAGAAATTTGACATTCAATAAACATAAAATAATTTTCAGACCTAGTGACATTGCTTAGCCGTAATTAGGAACATAGTACACCATTAAAAACCTAGCACCTCATTCAACAAGGCCAGAGTTTTTCTCTTGTCGGGAGGGCTCAGCAGGAGCAGTCAGGGAGCCGACCGCCCCCCACGATCAGCTTCGTACAGCAATTTCACGCAGACAGGCCAATTAAGGCCCGCCCTGTGTGGATCATAAGCGGTAGCGCTGAGAGCACTACCAGTGTGGGCGGAGTGGGGGGGAGGGGGGAAGAGGAGGGACAGCAGGGCTGGCGCACAGTTCGCACATCCATGCAAAAGAATGTTTCAATATTCCTGAGGCACAGAGCTGCCTCAGGAAGATTGAAGTGCTTTTTAAAAAAAATAAAGACATTAAAAATTTAATGTCACATGAGATGGGACATGTTTAAATTTTCAAAGCAAAGTTTTTATTTAATTTGTATTAGCTTTAGGAAGCCTAATCCCACTCGTGGATGAGGTTTCCTAAAAAACGTAAAGGCTGCTTGGCCTTTTCGCCTGCCCGCCAACTGTAAGGTTGGACAGGCATTTTAAACTTCATGCTAATTAGCTCATTAATGGCCTTAATAGGCCTTTCAGTAATCGGCGGGCGTGCAGCTGACTCCGGTGTATGCCCGCCAAATGAAATATCGACGGGACACACGCCTGACGTCATCGCATGTCATATTACGTGCGTGCGTGTCGGGCACGTGCCCACATGCCAAAGGTAAAATTCCAGCCCAAGTGTTTTTACAGTGAGACTAAGGGCTGGATTTTCATGGAGTCAAGGTGACTATGGAAGTCTTTAAAAATAGTAAGCAGGACCCAAAAGCGGAAGTCCTGCCATTTCCAGCAGATCCCATTTTTGTCAGAAGGGGGGAGGGGGCAGTTCAATAACACAGGCCGGAAATCCAAACTCAGCAGAGCCATTTGAAATTAATGCTGAGTCCAAACAAACCCCGTTTTCACTGTTCCAAGGGCCTTTACCCTCAGAGTGGCAGACACAAATTTATGGAGGAGGCATAAATGCTCTTGAAGGGCAGTATCATGCTGAGGTTATTTAAATCTCCACACCTTTATAATTGAAAAAAGGCTGCAGCTGTCAGAGTAAGAAAAACACCCTACTGCAATGCATTAATTGACAGGCCATCTGGTGCAGCTTAGAAATAAACACTGCCATCTGTTATTGCAGGTTCAATAGACTTTGTTGTTGACATTTCCCAAGGGCTGTTATTACAGCTGAACCCATTGAGATTCAAAAGTTCCAAAACCACTTATATCAGCAGGGGTGCTGAGTTCACATTTTTATTGACAGTTTTAAGAGGCTTTTAAAGGACTGTCCTTGACATGGTTAATGAATATAAGTTTGTTTTTATAACAGATTGATTAATTGAGGGGATTTAAAATCTTCCTTAAGTTTTCATGAATGAGAGTTTTTTTTCAACATCATATATATGATTCAGAGCTCCCGTAGATTATTCAAAGTCTAATTTTTTTCACCTCTACATGGTTCCTGAGGTTTTCCCCTAGTAGATACTGGTTGAGAGGCTATGGAGGTGGCATGGAGGGAATGAGATGGCATGGTGGTGGGATGAGGTCACGGAGGTATAGGGAATGGGTAGGGAAAGGGGAGAGGTGAGGGCTAAAGGCCTAATAGCCTTTTATAAAATGGACTGAAGTTTCAGAGAACTAAGGCAGGCCTTCTAATCAGCCCAACTGGCACTCGCCCACCTCCATGGCTGCCTCCAAACTGTCTCCGGAGGCAGTAGGCCTAACTTGAGCTTCCTGCCTTCATGGCAAAAATCTAGCCCTAAGAGTGGAAATTATTGTCAGTTCAATGATTCCTAATTGATTGCAGCCTGGGGTGATGTCAACAGTACACTCTCTCAGGATACACAGAATCACTGATACCAACTTCTGGATTTCTGTATTTCACCGTTGATGCAGGGACTCTAAATGTCAGTGTCCGCTTCAGAGGAGTAATGACAGCTAACGTTAATTATTTTGCCATCATTACTGCCACAAAATCCGGGCCATTATCCGACACACCAGAAGAAACCTATACTTTTGACTGCATCTATCAAATATATTTGACTAACAATGTAAAGATTGAAGATTCAGAATTGAGTTGCAAGAGGTGCTTTAGGTTTTCTGATATAGTAAACGAAAATACCTACCAATCCTTTGGACAAAACAGACTCTTCAGTCCTGCCATTAGAAGTTATATTATGCAGCCGGAAGAAAAAATAAGTTTTATAATTATAATAAAAATTTCACTCATCATAAAATATAAAAATCTTCACAATCTTCTAAAACCAGCAAACTCAATAATTAAGTTACTATGCTTGAAATATTCATGAAGATACAAGATATTAGCAAGGCAACTGAATTATATGATGTTAATGCAAAAATTTTCTGTTCTTTTCTTCAGTACAGATAATTTAGGGTCTTTGCCCATAAAGCATCAATAGGTCTAATGCAAAGTGCAGAAATATTGGAAAATATTTTACAAAAGCAAAATTCCGATTCTGATGAAGAGACATATGGACTCGAAATGTTAACTCTGTCTTCCTTTCCACAGATGCTGTCAGACCGGCTGAGTTTTTCCAGCAATTTTTGTTTTTGTTGGAAAATATATTTCTCAGTTTTCCTATTGGCAGTACAGATCAGGAAGGCCATAGTTTAGAACCCTGTGCTGGGTTAGCTAATTTCAGGCAGCTTGCTGTGTAAGGTACTAAAGTCTGCTTTAAAAAAAATTCCAGTGCCAATTACCATCCAACAACTTCTCCTGGAAGAGAGCAGGTGGGGACATCAGGGTCGGCAGAATTAGGTTAATCTGTGATTTCCCTTCATCCTTTTCCTCTGACAGCTCCATGCTCCAAGGTCCTGATGACACTAGGTTTGAGACAGTGGTCAACAGCATAATCCCGTCCCATGGTACAGTCAATGGGCTGAATTTTCATTCATGAGTCTCAGTCCTGCCATACCAAGGGAATGCAGGGCAGGAACTCTCAAATGTCAGCGCTGGGAACTACAGGATGATTTTCCAGGAGGCGGGCTCCCAAGTCAGAATGGCCAATAGCCAGCCCTCCATCAGTGAAAGAGCAGCAGCCCCACCATCAGAGGTGGGAGCTGCTGATGTAGGTAGGGTAACAAGAGGGCACCTCAAGATGGAGACATCCTGTGAAGAATTTTTCAAAAATTAAAAATAAAAAGTGGCCACAGCTGCCAGACTGTCATTGTGGAGAGAGAACCCCTCGATAGGATGTGCTGCAGCTGCAGTTGTAGCCGTCTGGCAATTGCAAAAAGAGGGTGGGAGACTAAACTCAATGCATCATCCCTGGCCTGCTGCCGGGAAGCCACCTCAATTCGTCAGCTGGACTTCGACCTCAGCACAGGGCCCACCTGCCTTCTGGAAAATTCCAGATGGCTTCTGAGAAATGTACTTGATGGGCAATTTAATTGGATACCCCCCCCCGCCAACTGGCATGCAGGTAGCAATCACCGCCATCTCCCACATCCTTGCGGTTCCAGCCTCAATGAAAACTGCCCAGGGGTGGGACCATGGTGACAGATTATGGGATCACCCACTTTCACATCCCATGGAAAATTCAGTCCAATGTCTTCAAGACAGAAGGGAAGAAATCAACTGGGAAAGAAAAGGGGATGGGTATCTCCTTTCATTTGGGCTATTACTTTAAAACCCATATAAAAAAAAAAGCTTTCAAATCACAATTAATTAGTTGCAATAATTCTTTGGATGTATTAACTTACCTACTTATTAGTGCAGCAATGTATTCCATGTTAAATAGAAGGAAGTATCCAGGGCTGCAAAGCAAAGTTTTCATTAAAAATATTACATTAATACTGTTTCTTTTAATGAAATACCATTCACATGTGATTCTGTGCAAATTACGATGCCTAGAAATGACCAAATATTAATTGTTCCTTTTCTGTATCATTTTAGTTTTCAAAATTTGAATTAAAAATCACAAATAAAAGATATTTTGTATTTCTGCTCTATGTCAGTGAGATTGCAATAGCATTATGAGCCCCTAGTCTTGTTGATTTGTTCATGTAACTATGTGATATCACAAACCAATTAAATCACCACAAAAATAGATGGAATCTTTTTTTTGTAAATTTGTACTTTTTTTTTCTGCTACACTACTTTGGTTTTGGTCATAGCCAGCATTCCAATTATTAGTCTCCAGCTGACAAACACATCTACCTATAGAATCCCAAGCAGCTGTGCTATGGCTTGCAGTGTAATAGCCAATCTCCCCCGTTTCACATTCCAGATAAATACTCTGTTTTCCAGTCTGCGTCCTTGTCATTTTGTAGAATGCCACTGGACATCAACTAGTGACACACAATAAATTGTTCCTTTTATAAATTATTAACTTTCTGGAATTTCACCCCCAACCCGACTAATGTTCTTTTGTCCCATCCTGAAGCTGCTGACTTCTTGCTGGGCAACAGAGTCCTGTCCCAAAGTGGAATATCATTCATGCATTAAATCTTGAAAATGAATAGTATTAGATCCAGAGTCACTTTCAATAGCCCTGTGATTGCCTGGCTGAGATCAACTATCTCAGCAGAGACTGGGGAAAGACCTGGAATACTCGGGTACTTAATAGATAATCTTGCTGAGCCACTGGAGAAGTTACTTTGATTGCATGACAGTCAACGGAAAGCAGTAAAATCCTGAAACTTGTTAGCAAGCAAACATTACCTTAGTGTCTGTTATCTATTCTGTCTTAAATGACCACATATTATTCCATGTTGATTTTTTTTTGCAATCAGATTCATAAATCTTTAATGCCACATCTAACAATGATGATCTAACAAAGTATTTTCTCTGAAGGCAATCAAACCTCTGTTATATCATTGCTCTTTGCATGTGACTCTCACAATGATCAATCTCTAGCTATTTTCTCCACTACGTGATCCACATACACAGATACTGATAAGCTCCATGAATCAGTTGGAGATGATTCGAACGGCGCTTATGGTTCTGTATTACTGCCAGCACTAGTCATAGTGATGTTAACTGTTCCTTGAGAATTATCAGCTGCAGCTGGTGCCCTTGGAATCTCTGTTCCCAGAATTTTCTTTCTCCGCAGATCACTAAGTACATCTTCCTTCATAATGAGAAACACACTGTTCCACATTCTATTTGAAATAATGTAATTGTTGGCTTCCTCATTGAAGAATCCTTCATCATTTGTACCCTTTACGTTGTTCTTGATTACAGTCTGTGTGTAATGAACATAATGACCACTGGTATTTATCTAATTCTGTATTTTGAAGTTATTCTACCTACTTAACCACCCTGCGTCAGTGAAGTTTCATTTTGGCACTAGAAAGAGCACAAAACTAATTGTGCCATTTAAAACAAAAAAGTCCTTGAGAGGACTGTGTGAAATCACAGCATCAGACCTTGCATTGTAAAATATAATTAATGTAACAAAATATTCTATAGTGCCTCACATAGAGTAAGGGCAGACCAAGCAGAAGAATGGATAAGGTTACCCGAATGAATGGTTGTTAAACAAAATAGATATAAGGAAGTTTTTAAAAAGAGAGAAGTTCCAAGTTGCTGGGGTGGGCCAGTGAGGAGGGCAGGTGGCAGTGGTTTGAGTTCCAGAGACAGCAGCTAGCTAACAATAGTTACAATTATTCTGAAGTTCACGTTACATTAAATCTCTGGAATACAGTGCAAAATAATGGGCCTTCACCTTTACACACCTGTAAACAGCTGGAAATTGGTCAATGCCGATATGCTGAACAAATAAGAGATATGCCAAGCTTGCCAGTGAATTTGTGGGGTATTTTACATCTTCTTTCAGAGGGTTAGTCTCTCGCAATGTCTTTCTGGACTGTAGCAACTGATGAACCATCAACACAGGAAGCGTCTCGCCCATTGCTAACAGGTAAACCTAGAAAGGAGGATAGCACTTATTTAAACATATATAAACTTCTCTGCCAAATTGATAAAATGGATTGGATGTATTAAATATTTGGTCCACAACCCTTGTCTTGAAAACATTCTTCTACAGAACTGCGCTGTAAAGTATAAATTATGCTGACTATACATTAATTTTTGACAGATTTTTGTAAATATGTGCTTCAGCATGTAACTACAAAGGGCTACTCTATTTACACATCCCATGAATGAATAAACAAAATTAAAAAGGTCAATGTTCACACATTGTTTTGATAGTGGCAGCGATGCTTGGGAATAGCAAGTCCAGACAACTGTGTATCATCAACATTAGTTATTCCATCAGCTGATTCTAGGGGGTTAAAGGAATGTTTCCAGAATGTTTTCACAACATCCTTTCTTTTCTTCAAACCTCTTGGGCAGAATTTAGCCCTCGATGGGCGGGCGGGCGGGCCCCACTGGCTCGGCAGTGGGTGGGTGGGCAGCCGAACTCTGCCCCCCAAAACGGGCCCTGCTGCCATTTTGAGTGGGCGGGCCAATTACGGCCCACCCAGCGGGCTGCTCAACAGGAAGCGCCTTGCGCGTCCTGCTCCGGGGGGTGGGGGGGAGAGAGATTCCCAACTGTCAAAGTGCACGAAGGAGTGCACTGCTCCCAGAGACTAAGTGCTGTCTCAGGGAGATTGGTGACAGTTTAAAAAACATCAAAAGTAGCAAGATGAGAAAATGATCAACATGTCCCCCTCATGTGACAATGTCACACAAGATGGGACATGTTAATAAATATTACAAAAACTTTATTAAAGATTTTTTAAACAGACATGAAACCTCATCCCGCCAGTGGATGAGGTTTCATGTTTTTTCTCCTTCCCGCCGGGGCTCCTGGCACTGTCCACCAACCTTAAGATTGGACAGGCAGGGCCTTTAATTAGCTTAATTATCCTGTCAATGGCCTTAATTGGCCATTGACAGGTCAGTGGGCGGACAGCTGATTTCACCCACCGCCTTCCTGAATACTTAAATGGGGCGGGATGACGTCGGGGGTTCCTCCCGATGTCATCCCGTGTCATTTTCCCGTCAGCGAGCGGGCCCCGCCCCCAAATCACCGACAGAAAAATTCTGGCCCTCCAAAACAATGGCTTTGGTCTTCCCAATATTTAGTCGGGAAGGAAGTTTTGCTCATTAAATACTGGTTGTCAGATAAGCAGCCTGACAATTTAGAGATTGAATGACATGGTAGTGAGGTAGAACTGGTGCTGTCAGCATACATCTGGAAACTGACCTTGTGGATTTGGATGATATCGCCAGAGGGCAGTATGTTGAGGAGAAAAAGGAAGCAGCTAATAAGTCCTTGGGAGACACCAAAGGTAATGGTGCAGCAGCATGAAGAGAAGCAATTGCAGGTTACTCTCTGGCTATAAGAACATAGGATCTATAAGAACAGGAATAGCTTATTTGGCCCCTCGAGTCTGCTCCGCCATTCAATAAGATCATGGCTGGTCTGATTGTGGTCTCAACTCAATTTCCCTGGCTATTCCCCAATAAATTTTGACTTCCTTGTAGATCAAAAAATCTGTCTAACTTAGCCTTGTATATATTCAATGACCCAGCCCCCACTGCTTGCTGAGGCAGAGAATTCCAAAGATTCGTGAGCCTTTCAGAATAAATTTTCTCATCTCGGTCTTAAATGGGAGACCCCTTATTCTGAAACTATGCCCAGAGTTCTAGATTCCCCCAAAAGGGGAAACATCCTCTCAGCATCTACTCTATCAAGCCCCCTAAGAATTTTATATATTTCAATAAGATCACCTTTCATTCTTCTAAAACTCCAATGAGTATTGGCCCAACCTGCTCAATCTTCCCTCATGAGACAACCCTTCATTCCAGGAAACAATCTGGTAAATGTTCTCTGAACTGCCTCTAATGCAAGTATATCCCTCCTCAAATAAGGAGACTAAAATTATACACAGTACTGTAAGTGTTGAATCACCAAGCCCGGTGCAGTTGTAGCAAGACTTTCCAACTTTTACACTACATCCTCCTTGCAATAAAAGCCAACCATTTGCCTTCCTAATTACTTGCTGTATCTGCATGCTAACTTTTTTTGATTCATATACTAGGAAACCCAGGCTCCTCTGTATCATAGCACTCTCCATTTAAATAATCTATTTTCTATTCTTCCTACCATGTGGACAACCTCGGATTTTCCCACATTATGCTCCATCTGCCAAATTTTTGCCCAATCATTCTGGAGACTCTCTGGGCCGGATTTTTCTGTCCCGACACAGGAAACCCATGTCAAGCAGATGGAAAAATAGGCAGGTGCTTCCCACATGCTCAAATCCTGCCCCTATTCCCATCTCTGGCAATTTGAATGGCGTGAGAAATGCAGCAGGTTGCACGCAGCAGTCCTGACCTTGCAGTGCCCCGTGCAGGGGTGGGCATTTTAGATCCCCTGCAATTTTGATGGAGTTGGGTTGGATTCTGAAGGCGATGTGGTGTCTTAAACCATGGGGAGTTGGTGACCAGTTGACAGATAAGTTCAAAGGATGTTGCCAACTTCACTTGTCATATTGAAGTGCTATATGATCAATTAAATATGTTTAATGCCGTGATTGATGATAGAACTTTGTTCTTAAATGGTAAGTGACCAATGAATTGACCACATTGTGAAAGTGCAAGTCCTCAAATGCAGAATATTATCCAATGGATAAAGTGGTCTTGTGCATTAAACAATAGTGGTATTCGTATTTGACTGTGTCAAATGTCCCCCATGATTTAATCCCTTCAGACGCCTGTTCTATTGCTTTAAAGCTTGAACAGATGGCTGATCTCCTTCAATGACTTCAAAGGTTTCAATGTATTCAGCTCTGGAGTTTTTCTTGATATACTTGTACAACAGAATCCAATTATGAGTGCCTAGCTGAGCTCCAAACCCCACTAATGGATTCAACTCAGCAGGGGCCATTCACATAGCTGTCAAGGGGACTGTAAGTTTGGTTATCTTGACAATTTTATGAGCTCTAATTAGCATAATGTTTCAAATAGCTTTTGAATGACTGTTGCTTATTGACACTTTTATGAGCATCTCAAAGAATTCCCAAAGATATTATAGGGCTTGAGAGTTCTGTATATAGTGCATACTCAGTGAGGTGGTATTTGGGGGGGGGGGGGGGGTGGTGAATGGGCATGGAGTGATATAGGGTGCATGGGGGTGAGGGTGCAGTAAGGAGTGGATGAGGGGGTGAGAGGTTAGGCTAAGGGGGGCCCCACATTCATCTACAGAACTGGACTTATGTTCCAGCACACAGGCAGGCTTTCTAACCTGCCCATCTCTGCAACTGCTCACCTTTGTTTCCACCTCTACCCTGCTTTGAGAAGTGGCAGCCCTGAATCTAGCCTCTCCCTGATTCTACAGGGTGAAAACTCAGGGGGCGGGCACAGCCACTAAGGAGGCAGGATTGCAAAGTCAGGACATGGTCCGACTCCCGATTCTCACCTCAAAGTGGAAAATGCAGACCTTTGTGTCCTCCTCGCAAATTGCTTTCCCTCCTATATTTGCAATGTAGCAAATCTGGTTACAATACACTTTATCCCTTCATCCAAGTTATTAATATAGATTGTAAATAGTTGATGCCCCACACTGTTCTTTGTGGCACCTCGCTAAAACCATAGAAAAGTTATAGCACAGAAAGAGGCCATTTAGCCCCTTGTGTCTGCGCCAGCCGAAAAATAAAAAATAACTAGCTATCCATTTTAATCCCACCTTCCAACACCTGGTCCCTAGCCTTGCAGGTTACAACACTTTAGATACAGACCCAGGTAACTTTTAAATGAGTTGAGGGTTTCTGCCTCCACCACCAAACCAGGCAGTGAATTCCAAACGCCCACCACCCTCTGGGTGAACAAGTTTTTCCTCATGTCCCCACTAATCCTTCCACCAATCACCTTAAATCTGTGCCCCCTGATAACTGACCTCTACTAGGAGAAACAGGGTACCCCTGTCTATTCTATCTAGGCCCCTCAATTTTGTACACCTCAATCAGGTCACCCCTCAGCCTCCTCAGTTCCAAGGAAAACAACCCCAGCCTATCCAATCTTTCCTCATAGCTGCAATTTTCAAGCCCTGGCAACATTCTTGTAAATCTCCCTGTACTCTCACCAGAACAATTATGTCCTTCCTGTAGTGTGGTGACCAGAACTGTACACAAAATTCCTGTTGCCTAACCAGCATTTTTATACAGTTCCATCATTACGTCTCTGCTTTTGTATTCTATATCTTATCCAATAAAGGAAAGGATTCCATATGCTTTCTTTACCACCTTATCCATCTGTCCTGCCACCTTCAGGGACCTGTGGACATGCACACCAAGGACTCTCATTCCTCTACCCCTCCCAATATTCTTACATTTATTGTGTATTCCCTAACTTTGTTTGCCCTCTCCAAATGCATTACCTCACACTTGTCTGGATTGAATTCCATCTGCCACTTTTCCACCCACTCGACCAAACCATTGATATCACTCTGGAGACAACAGCTATCCTTTTCACTATAAACTATACTGCCAATTCTTGTGTCATCTGCAAACTTCCCAATCATGTCACCCACATTTAAGTCCAAATCATTAATATATACAACAAACAGCGAGGGACCCAACACCGAGCCCTGCGGAATGCCACTGGAAACCATTTTCCATTCGCAAAAATATGCAACAACGTTGCCCTTTGTTTCCTGTCACTGAGCCAAATTTGAATCCAACTCACCATATTTCCCAGTATCCCATGGGCTTTTACTTTTCTGACCAGACTGCCATGTGGGACCTTGTCAAACGCCTTACTAAAGTCCATGTAGGCAACATCCACTGCACTATTCTCATCAATCCTCCTTGCTACTTACTCAAAAAATGTAATTAAATTAGTAAGACATGGCCTTCCCCTAACAAAACCATGCCGACTATCCCTGATTAATCTGTTCCTTTCTAAATGACAGTTTATCCTGTCTCTCAGAATTGATCCTAATAATTTGCCCACCACAGAAGTCAGACTGACTGGCCTATAATTATTTGCTCAATCCCTCGCACCCTTTTTAAATAATGGTACAACGTTTGCAGACCTCCGATTCTCTGGTACCTCACCAATATCTAGTGAGGATTGGAAAATGATCCTCAGAGCATCTGCTATTTCCTCCCTGGCTTCCTTTAACAACCAGGTATACAATCCATCTGGCCCGGTTGACTTATCCACCTTCAAGGACGTCAGTCCCTCCAATACATCCTCTCTCACTATGCTTATTTTATCTAATATTTCACACTCCTCTTTAATTAGAATATCTGCTTCATCACTCTCCTTAGTGAAGACAGAGAACCCTGCCCACATCTTCAGCATCAGAGCACAAGTTACCATATACAACTCTGATCAGCCCTACCCTTTCCTTATGCTCCTGCTCTTATGTACTGGTAAAATATCTTTGGGTTTTCTTTGATTTTACCTGCCAATATTTTTTCATATCCTCTCTGCTTTCCTAATTACCTTTTTTTCACTTCATCCCTACACTTTCTATAATTTAGGCTTTCTACAGTATTAAGTTTTTTGTGACTGTCATAAGCTTTATTTTTCTGCTTTATCTTATCTTGTATACTTCTAGATAACCAGGAGGTTCTAGATTGGGCTGTATAGCCCTTTCTCTTTTTGGGGATATATATACACTGCGACTGTAGAATCTCACTTTAGAATGCCTCCCACTAGTCTGTCACTGATTTCCCTTCAGTGTAACCAATCCACTTTCACCAGATCACCTTTCAGATTCATAAAATTTGTCTTTCCCCAATTTAGAACTTTTACTCCTGTTCTATCTTTATCCTTTTCCATATTTATATTAAATCTAACTGCATTATGGTCACTTTCTCCAAAACGGTCACCCACTGCTATTTTGTCCACTTGCCCAGCTTCATTTCCTGATACTAAATCTAGAATTGGATTCTCTCACTAGTTACAGTTTGCCAACCTGAATATGACTCTGTTCGATGTTAGTCAATCCTCCATCCATGCTAATATATCACCCCCAACACTATGAGTTATCTTGTGTAGTACCCTTTTCTGTGGCACCTTATCAAATGCCTTTTCAAAAACCAAAAATAGACTACATCTACTGGTTTCCCTTTATCCACCCTGCTTTTTATATCCGAAAAGAACTCTAATAGATTTTCAAACATGGTTTCCCTTAAAAAACCATGTTGACTCTGCCTGATTATATTATGTATTCCTTAATAATGGATTCTGGGATTTTACGAATGACAGATGTTAGGTTAACTGGCTTATAGTTTCCTGCTTTCTGTCTCCTTCCTCTCTCAATTATTATATTTGCAGTTTTCCAATCCACTGGGACCTTCCCAGAATCAAAGGAATTTTGGAAGATTACAACCAATGCATCCACTTTCTCTGTAGACGCTTCTTTTAAAACTTGAGGATGATGGCCATCAAGTCCAGGGACGTGTCAGCCTTTAGGCTCACTGATTTTCCTAGCACTTTTTTCTGAAGTGGTAGTGATTGTTTCAAGTTTCTCCTTCCCTTTTGCCCTTCAGTTTCTACTTTTCTTGGAATGCTTTTAGTGTCTTCTACCATGAAGATAGATGCAAAATACTTGTTCAGTCTCTGCCATTTCCTTGTTTCCCATTATTAGTTCCCCAGTCTCATTCTCTAAGTGACCAACAGTTAGTTCAGCTACTCTCTTCCTTTTTACATGCTTGTAGAAGCTCTTACTGTCTGTTTTTTATATTTCTTTCTAGTTTACTGTCATTTTCTAATTTCTCCCTTTTTTAAAAAAAATCATCCTTGGCTGGTTTCTAAATTTTTTCCAAACTTCTGGCCTATCACTAATCTTCACAGCATTGTAATCCTTTTCATTCAATTTGATACCATCTTTAACTTCCTTAGTTAGTCATGGACTTTTCATCCTTTTAGGTCCTTTCTTTCTCAATGGAATATATATTTGTTGAAAGTTATGAAATATCTCACATGTCTGTCACTGCAGATCTAATGTCTTAACTGCTAACCTACTTTCCCAATGTACTTTAGTCAACTCTGTCTTTATACTTTTGTAATTGCCTTTATTTAAATTGAAGGTAATAGTTTCAAAACCAAATTTCTCACCCTCAAACTGAATGTGAAAGTCTATCATGTTATGATCACTCTTCCCTGCAAGATTCTTCAACATGAGATCATTAAATTGATCCTGTCTCATTACACATTACCAGATCTAAAATAGACTGTTTCCTGATTGGTTCCACATTGTATTGTTCTAAGAAACTGTCCTGAATACACTTTATGAACTCGTCCTCAAGGCTATCTTTGCCACTTTGATTTGTCCAATCTATATAAGATTAAAATCACCCACAATTATTGCAGAACCTCTCACAAGCCCCCATTGTTTCTTGATATAAACTCTGTCCTGCAGTAGCTACTGTTAGAGACCCTCTCAACTACTCCCACTTGTAGCTCCTTTCCCTTGCTATTTCTTATCTCCACCCAAACTGATTCTATATCTTGATCTTCCAAATCAAGATCATTTTTCACTACTGTATTGATTGCATCCTTTATTAATAGAGCTAACCCACATCTTTTCCTTTCTCCCTATCCTTTCAAAATGTCAAATACCCTTGAATATTCAGCCTTGGTCACCTTGCAACCATGGCCGGGATTTTCCAGACCCACCCGCAGCAGGAATCATCAAGGGCAGGACTGGAAAATTTGGAGAGCAGCCAAAAGTCCAGTGACTTCGGGCAGGAACTGTTGGTCCTACCAGCAAACTTTCATATGAAACCCATTTATTTCTATTTGTACCATCAATTCATTTATCTTGCTCTGAATGCTGTGTGCATTCAGATAAAGAGCCTTTAATTCTGTCTTTTTACTATTTTTCACTACTCTGATCCTATTTGCTGCTGCACTCCTATGTTTGCACACTATGTCCCTTCCTGTTACATTCTGGTTATCATTAACCACACTGCTACCTTGCCCTTTGCCTTGTTCTTTCTCTTGAACTTTCCAAATCTCCCCTCATGGACAAGATGAGCTCACAGAGGACATGAGGGAGATAGGGGAGGAATTAGAGAGTGATGCTAGTTTAGGGCTAGGGCAAGGGGAACTTAGAGGGAGTCTGATCAGATAGGCTGGGGAAAGGGAACAAAGCAGCAAAGGCAGCTTATCAGATGATCTCAGTCACACTGACTAAGAAGTCCATGAGTGAAATTCAAAGAACTTTTCAATGCAATCTACTTTCACAACTGTGATTAGAGGAATTGGCTAATTTTATTGATGCAATTAGACGTAATATCTAATCCATTATAATGATGCATGATAAAACATGAAATTGGACAAGAACCATAAAAAAAAATATGAATTAAACACCATAAATTATTTAATTTAGAATTAATTTAATCAGAATGTAGAACCTTCACCAAAGCAGCAGATCAAGACGATACCACTAAGGAAATACAATGGCGTGGGCAAATCAAGCTTACCAGAATTTCAGTAGCAAAAGTTCTTAATGAATTGTCCTCAATCTCTCCAGTTAATGGATGTAACTGTGCTGTCAGCAGTGGGTATTCCAAACTTTTCATGCAACTACATCAATGGTTAAAAATATTAATTAGGCAGCACACACATTAATTTTGCTGACAAAAGCTCTTAGGTTAAAAAAATGTAGATCACAGAAATGAAAACTAAGTACCTACAATTTCAGAAGTTCCTCCTTTAGCTCATTACAGGAAGGGTTTCTCTTAGATTTTGTTGCTTGATTCACTTCATCCACAAAAGGTTTAATAAAAGAGATAACAGCCATACAACACTTGCAAAGCTCATATTCATCCTGCTTACGTTGCTCATTAGTATAAGGTACAGGTAGTTGGGAGAGTTGGCTTTGAATGGTTGCAAGAGACAGTCCGACAGAATATGCTTTTTTATGTTTCATTTTTATAAGCACTGGAAAAACAAGTTTTATGGAGTTAAATCCAAGAAATCAAGTAAAATCTCCTTAAAGATACAATTTATCATGAGAAAAGATTTTTACTACACTAATATTCCATACCTGCAGAATACCAGAACATATTAAAAACCTAAGTCAGTTTGCAACTTAACAAAAACTAGTCAAGCCAAATGTTGCCTAAGCAATTTGTTTAATTAAAAGCAGGTTGGTCTTCTAAGAAAAAAATTCAATTAACTTGATATTTTCCCTTGATTACAAGTAGTGTCAGCTTCGGATCAGGTCTTAGATATTTATCATCACTTTGTATGTTTAGTATAGAATCACATGAATACTTTTAAAATAAAAATAAAGGTTTCTAAAGGTCCTGAAACAAAAGATGAACTCTGCTTCTGCAAAGCATTCTGGTAACAATTTGTTTATTTAAAGACAGCACAAATAAAGCAAACAGTATAGTAAAGTATACATCCCATTGACTCTAGTTTTGCTAGGGCTCCTAAATGCCATATTCGGTCAAATGCTATCTTGATGTCAAGGGCAGTCACTATCATCTTATGCAGCTTCTGACCGCATTAGTGTCTTGGTTCAAACATGGACAAAAGAGCTGAAATCCAGAGGTTAAGTGAGAGCAAACTCCTGCAGTGATGTCGTGGATCTGGAGTCAATGGGAATTAGGGGGAAAACTCTCCGCTGGTTGGAGTCATACTTAGCACAAAGGAAGATGGTTGTGGCTGTTGGAGGTCAATTATCTCAGTTCTAGGGCATCACTGCAGGGATTCTTCAGGATAGTGTCCTAGGCCCAACCATCTTCAGCTGCTTCATCAGTGACCTTCCTCCCATCATAAAAGTCAGAAGTGGGCATGTTCGCTGATGATTGCACAACATTCAGCATCATTCACAACTCTTCAGATGCTGAAGCAGTCCATGTCCAAATGCAGCAAGACCTGGACAATATCCAGGCTTAGGCTGACAAGTGGCATGTAACACACACACCACACAAGTGCCAGGCAATGACCATCTCCAACAAGAGAGGGTCTAACCATTGCCCCTTGACATTCACTGGCATTACTATTGCTGAATCCACCACTATCAACCTCCTGGGGGGTTACCATTGACAACTCTGTGGCTATAAGAGCAGGTCAGAGGCTAGGAATCCTATGGCAAGTAACTCATCTCCTGACTCCCCCAAGCCTGCCCATCATCTACAAAGCACAAGCCAGGAGTGTGATAGAATACTCTCCAATTAACTGGATGATTGCAGCTCCAACAACCCTCAAGAAGACTGACACCATCCAGGACAAAGCAGCCCACTTGATTGGCACCCCAACCACAAATATTCGCTGCCTCCACCATCAAACAGTGGCAGCAGTGTGTACCATCTATAAGATGCAGAATCTCACCAAGGCTCCTTAGGCAGCACCTTCCAAACCCACAACCACTACCATCTAGAAGGACAAGGGCAGCAGACGCATGGGAATACCACCAGCTGGAAGTTCCCTTCCAAGTCATTCACCATCCTGACTTGGAAATATTTCGCTGTCCCTTCACTGTTGTTGGGTCAAAATCCTGGAACTTTCTCCCTGACAGCACTGTGGGTGTACCTACACAACAGGAGCTGCAGCAGTGCAAGAAGACAGCTCACCACCACCACCACCTCAAACGCAATTAGGGATGGGCTATAAATGCTGACCTAGCCAGCAACGCCCACAGCCCATAAATGAATTTAAAAAAAGACCACAAGCGGCAGGTAGCTTGTTAGGTTAATTAAGAGGTCAGTCAATGCCACTGAATTTGCTAGTCTTCGGTAAAGTTAACTCATATGGATATGAAACTTCAAATTACCTGTCTGAAGTGGCTGCAGGAGCAATAAGATCGTTTTAGATATGTTATTTCCAAAAGCTTCCTCAATCTGTTCAAGTAAACCCACCAGGAGTTCCTTTGGGTTGCTTATCTAAAAGGAAAAAACATAAGATTGTGAAGCAAATTTATATCATTTCGCGACATGCCAATTTGACTTCCAGAGTAAGATAAAAAGTTTTTGTGGCTTTTATTTTTTTTGAATACCTAACTGTAATACAGTATATTTGTTGTATTTGCCACATGATTCATGTTTGAGAATTATCATTCAATCATGCCTCCAGATAGAATTTTCATACCATAAATCTGCCGGTCACTGAATTAGCTGGTTAATTACAGCTAGATAGAGCTTCATAAGCCCCAGCTCCCCATCAGCTCGCCTACAGCATCAGCAATTTTCTCTGAGGGAAAGCCACAGGTGATGCACTAGTGTATTTATTACTCAGTGTATTATATAAGAAAAGGTAAAGTCTATTAAAGAAGGAACTTCTTTATATAGCACTTTTCACAACTTCAGGACCGCTCAGAGTGCTTCACACTCATCAAAGTATATTTTGAAATGTTATTACTCTAGAAATGTAGGAAATGCAGTGGACAATTTATACACAACAAGCTCGCACAAGCCAGCAATGTGACAATTGCCAGATAATATTTTAGTGATGTTGGTTAAGGGATAAAAATTGATCAGGACATTGAGGAAAACCCCCCTGCGACGGGATCTTCTTAACATCAAAGTAAAAGGGCAGACAGGGCTTTGGTTTAATCTGAAAGATGGCACCTCTGACAAGTATAATATATTGCAGATAGATATTCCAAAAAATTAAAAGCCACAAAAACTTTGATATCTTCTTCCCCAGGTTGAATTAGCTGGTCACAAAATGACATCCGTTAATACTGTGCTTAAATGTCAGCCAGGAATTATGTGTCAAGTGAGGCTTAAACCCAAAAGTTTCTGACTTGGAGGCAAGAGTTTTACCGCTGAGTGAAAGCTTTAAAATATCAATTTAGCTCATCTGGTCGAACTAGAGTTTGATGGTCGTTGCCTCAAGCTGCACTCCAAGACCGTAATCCCAATCTAAGGTGGTGTTTCGGCTGGTTACTGAGGGACTACAGCTTTGTCAGGTGTTCATTATTAAGTCAATGTTCCCTCAGCCTACTTGGATGGATGTAAAAGATCTCATGGTACAAATTGTAGAAGAGTAGATTTCTCCCAGTGTCCTAACATTTTTCTCATGATCAGCAACACCAAAAATAGATTAAGTGGTTATTCACCCATTTATTGTTAATTCTGGGATCTTGTATTGTGCAAATTAACTAGTACCTTTGTTTATGTAACAACTAATTGTACTTCAAAATTAATTTATTTGTTGTAAAGGGCTTTCAGATATCTTAACGTGAGAAGATTATTTCTTTCTTAAAGTACGTAACAAATGCAAGAAGCTTTGCACTCTGTTTTATGGTTATTTCTCTAATATAGGCACTTACCTGTACTACATGGTCTAGTATTTTTAAGCAGTTGTCCCTGTACTCAGTTACTTGTTTGTCTTTCAAAGCACAACTGACAATAGGGCCAATAAAATTCCAGCCCATGCAGATAACAAAGTCCTGTAAGATATTAAACAAGAGCAAGGTAAAGAAACAGAAAATGGAATGGTAAATTAAATGGGTCAATACATATAGATGCTGCGTTGATTTCTTCACAAAATACTCGTTTAAAAGACGGAAATTTGTCCTGCCAAGGAGCAGTTACTACAACATCATCACAATGGGCTGTTGGATCTTTTCAAAAGAAACTGGGTTAAACCATTTAACTGAGAAGTTGTACACTTCATTTTCAACTCCACGTCACAAGGTTGTGGGTTCAGGCTATATTCAAGGTCTTCTTGAATACAACCTCGGCTATAACTTCAGTGAGCTGTGGGAAGTGTTACATTGACTGAGTTATTGTTTCGTAGAGAAGTTAAGCTGAGCCCATATCAGCAAACATCATGAAAATACAAATTAACTACCTATTCATCTGTTTTTCTCTCCACAGATGCTGTCAGACCTGCTGAGTTTTTCCAGCATTTTCTGTTTCTCTTATGTATTCATCTAATTTGCTGTTTTAAAGACTTATTGGTGCAGAAACTGTCTGCTGCATTTCAATATATAGATCCCAAAGAATTATTTAACCAGATGGTCTATAATGGGCGATAGAAAGATAGAACGTGTTCCTAATTAAAAATGTTGCTGTTCTGAATGCTAAAGTCAAGTAACTGGCTTGGTGCTTTTAAGTTATTTGCGCTACATGAAAGTAGTTGATTTAGAAGTATAAAGTTACAAAGTAACTAGAGCTATACCTTGAGTGCCCTACCATCCATTCTTAATTAGCACATTCGTTTAGATAATATCACCAACTTTAACTTTAACACCTATGTGTTCTATTGTACTATTGTCGTTGACATCTTTTGATGATCTGCTTCTATCACTGCTTGTTTGTCCCTACAACCACACCCCCCACCTCCACCTCTCTGTCTCTCTATCTCTCCGCCCCCCACACACACACCTTAAACCAGCTTATATTTCAGCTCTTTCCTGGACTCGAACTCAAGTTCTGTCGAAGGGTCATGAGGACTCGAAACGTCAACTCTTTTCTTCTCCGCCGATGCTGCCAGACCTGCTGAGTTTTTCCAGGTAATTGTTTTTGTTTTGTAGTTACAAAGTAAGTTGTTTATCCATGTTGCTGACCAAGTTACTTATTGACTTATTGAAGGCAAGACGATTAATAGTATATTTGTATAAAACAGAGTATGCATGTTAAAATTGCAGGAGCACCTTGTTTTTTTCATCTTGTAGAATTTCCAAAAGTTTAGCTGCATGCCCTTCTTCCAGGCATTGACAGGCTGCTGCTTGAAATATACCGTGATCTTCTTCTTTAAACTCTGTTTCGGGTAGGCCTCGCTAAAATGAATAAAACAGCCTTTTTAATCCACATATAGTGCAAAATAATTTCAGACAATTTTAATTGATGTTACCTAAAGTAAAACATCTGTATATAGCATTACAGTAGTCAACCACAGTATAACTATAAATCTCATGACTACAATTTAATAATTTTTAATAAACTAACAAGATTTCCTCCTTAGAGGGAACTGGGTCCATGACAATAATTACTCAACTTCGATTACATCAAAAAACATGATTAGGCACCTTGCAGTTCATTTACAAATTTTCTTAAAATTAATTTGGATGTGGGTGTCGCTGGCTGGGCCAGCATTTATTGCCCATCCTTAATATTTAATTACATTATTTAATTTACATTAACATTTCATGAAATACTACAGCAAAATCAAATCATGCTTTTGTAGGCACCTGTCTAATTGACTAAGGGCCAGTTTTTACCAAGTTGGGGAGGCTCTGCAGGCCTTTAAAAATGGCAGGGGGTTCCAAATGTGGAAGTCCTGCCACCATTTCCAACAGGGGAAAGGGGATGGGGCATGATTCACACAAGAGGGAAACCTGAACTCAGAAGGGCCGTTTGAAATAAGAGCCAAGTTCAAACAGACCCCCTTTTAGCTGTTGCAAGGGCCTTAACCCACAGTTTGGGAGTCACAAATTGATAGAGTAGATGTAAAAGCTCTTGATAGTGTGGTAGTGTCTATTTAAACTTCTGATCTGAGTTCTTTTTAAATCCCCTGCTCTTTAAACTTAAAAAAAAGACCGTGGCTGTCACAGAGTTAATAAAAATCCCTGAACGACTTTGGTTGACAAACCGGTTGCTGCAGGCTAGAAAAAACAGTAGCATCTGGTTGTGCAGTATCAATAGAACATTTGTTGACAAGGGCTTTTATTATGTCATTATGAATGATTGGCTGAGTTTCAAATGCTACAATTATCTCAGCAGGGGCTCTGAGCTCAGTTTTATTGACAGTTTAAAGAGGCTATTAAAGGATTAACTGTTTGTGTTGTGGGGTCTGAATAGAAGTTTGTTTTTATGAAAGATTAACCACTTGATATTTAAAAGCTTTGAATGGATTCTATTAAAGTTTTTCCACTATCACATCAGTGAGATCTGTAGTAGATTGTTCTAAGTTTATTTTTCCACCTCCACATGGCTCCTGAAGTCTGCCCATGGTGGATACTGGTTGAATGGCTATGGAGATGGCATGGAGGGTATGAGGGGCCAGGGGGTGCAGGTGGGGGCATGAATTGGCATGGAGGGTATGAGGGGGCATAGGGGTGGGTAGGGGTGTGAGAAGTGAGGGCTAGAGAGCCTAAAAGCTTCTGATAAAATCTGGGGTAAAGTCCCAGAGAACCGAGACTGTTGGCGCTAACCAGCCTATCTTGGCACTTGTTGCCCCCGTGACCACCTATGTTCTGCTTCTAGGGTTGGCGGGCCCAGCTCCAACCCATACCTGGTCCCCCACCCCACACACCCAGACTCGCATGACTCAGAGTATTTTTCACTGAGGTGGATCCAGCAAATTGGAAATTTCCTGATTTGAGCTACCTGCCGCCAGCCTTAAATGTCTGCTAAGATGGAATGTCTGTGTTATTACTGTAAAAATAAAGCTGCTGAAGGCTTTGGTGTCTCACCAACTGAGACTCACTTTTCAAATCTGGTAATAGTTAGGATTGTTAAACAGTAAACATTGTGGGTCAACACTCACAGAATTGCTGTATTGTCATCTCTACAGTGCAATTGTTAATTTTTGCTGCATATGAATGGCAACATAATGAAAAGATAATAAAAGCTGCCAGTACTTACACATCGCTCAATTACTCCTTCCAGTTCTTCTAAAGCCATTTAGCTGCTGTTTTCTACTAGCACTTAGAACTGGAATATATGGGAAAAACAGGCATTAAGTTTGAAGAAGGAAAGTGAACAGAAACCTCTCTGCAATTACATTATCCATGATCATTAAGTATTTTAAGAGTCATTCCACCAACCGCTCAGTTGATAAATTAACTACCCACTATGAAACTGAGTCATACGACCAGAAATATCTGAGATTTGAAAATATCCTAAATTATTTCATTTCAACTGAGACAGTGGTGTGGGCACGCCAACTTACTGAGGCTTGGGCTGGGGCATGTGTGAAAATTCAGGGTTCCCACTCTGTACTTACATCAGTTTTAATTTCAAACCCCAGCTGTATGGATAGCATCCTCCAGCATAACCTCAGCTAATATCAGACAACTTATATACACCAGAATTTCCATTCTTCAGTTGTCTGGCTTTAGTAACATAACATACGATGTTTACCCATCAGGGAGATAATTTGACTCCAATATCAAGTTAGCTTTCATTTTGGCTGATCAGATTGAAAATAACAGGAGTCATTGGGGCAGTTTGTAATTGGTGCAGGCCTACAGTATATGTCAATGTTTATCCAGTAAGTAGCTGAACCATAGAAACTAGAAAGGTCCCAGGTTCAATTCCTAGTTTGTGGCAAGGTGACTGAGATCAACTAACTGCACAGACTAGGAATCAAACACTACAATTGGTTGGGGCTTTCCTGGGTCTACTCAGTACGTAAATGGGTCGAATTTCAGCCAGAGTTTCAGTTCCTGATTGCTACTCAGTAATCACTTCTGAAAGTATTTTTTAATTCACTCTTGGGATGTGGGCGTCACTGGCAAGGCCATCCCTAATTAACACTGAGAAGGTGGTGGTGAGTTACCTACTTGAACCACTGCAGTCCATGTGGTGTAGGAATACCAGAGTGCTGTTAGGGAGGGAGCTCCAGGATTTTGACCCAGTATTGATGAAGAAATAGTGAAGCATTTCTAAATCAGGATGTTGTGTGATTTGGAGCGGAACTCATAGGTAGTGGTGGTTCCAAGCACCAACTGCCCTTGTTCCTGTAGGCAGTAGATGTTATGGTTTTGAGAGCTAATGCACTGCACCTTGTAGATGGAGCCATATTGGTGGAGTGAATGTTTAAGGTGGTGATGGGGTGGTAATCAAGTAGGCTACTTTGTCCTGGACGGTATCAAGCTTTGCGTTGTTGTAGCTGCATTCGTCCAGCCAAATAGAGAATATTCCACCACGTTCCTGACGCATGTCTTGTAGGTGCTTTGGAAAGTCAAGAGGTGAGACACTCACCACCGAATACCTAATCTCTGACTGAATCTTGTAATCACAGTGTTTATATGGCTGGTCCATTAAGTTTTGGTCAATGGTGAACTCCCTACTTGCAGATGTTGACAGTGGGGGATTAGGTAATGGTAATACCATTTTTTTAATGCCAAGCAGAGACGGTTAGATTCCCTTGTTGGAGATAGTCATTGCCTGGCACTTCTTTGCCACAAATGTTACTTGCCACATCTGCACGTGGTATGAGGTGAGCACAGAGATGGGGGGGAAATGGTCCTCTACGTGGGCTGTGCCCCACAGGCCACTTTCTGGTTGTTAGGCGCACAGTCAGTTTCATCTATAACAAAAACAGAATTACCTGGAAAAACTCAGCAGGTCTGGCAGCATCGGCGGAGAAGAAAAGAGTTGACGTTTCGAGTCCTCATGACCCTTCGACAGAACTCATCTATGGTTGGTTTCACCAGGAACTAAATCTAATGTCTGTAGAAATCACCTGTGTGTGATTAATACGAAGGACAGCTCAGATAAAGAGCATAGTTAGTCCTCCAGCCCTTCTGAAAATCAAAACTTTCCAGACTGGAGGGTTAAAGAAGCAAAATAAGCCAAGGAAATTTAAAGGGATAAGCTAAATCTTCCCAGTTTTCAAGGTTTGGAGGAGGGTAAGGATGGGAGTCAGGACAAAAAGGATGAGGATGAGAACAATGGGGAGGAGTTTCTTATATAAACAAAAACTGCGGCTGGAGATGTGAAATAAAAATAGAAAGTGCTGGAAAAATTCAGTAAGTCTGGCAGCATCTGTGGAGATAAACAGAGTTAATGTTTTGAACAGAGTGTCATATTGGACCCGAAATGTTGGGCAGAATTTTCCCCTTCTTGCAGGGGTGTGGGGTTTTGATGAGCTGGCGCGTGTGGGCGTACTTCCGATTGACACCTCCCAGTCAGAGGCACGACACCATTTTACATGGGCAGGCCAGCTGGCCATTAACAGGTCAGCGGGCGCACAGCTGATTTTGCTGCGCCCCCACCTTCTTGAAAAATTAAATGGGGCGGGGTGACGTCAGGAGTTCCACCGGATGTCATTTTATGCGTCAGCAAGTGGGCCCCACGCCACCCCCCCCCCCCCCCCCCCCCCCCCCCCCCCCGCCACCCCCAGCTCGCCAATGGTAAAATCCTGCCCGTTAACTCTGTTTCTCTTTCCACAAATGCTGCCAGACCTGCTGAGCAGCTTCTTATGTTTGGGAGCCTGAAAGGGTTCTTGCTTTATGGTTAGGGTTTATACTTTTGTATGGGATTCTTGCAATTTGTGTATGAATTTCAATTTTCTGTGTATCAGGACTCATAATTCTGCAAAATCATTCAACCCATTCTTGCTTGGATGTGACACCCTGCCTTCAGCTCTAAGTTTGGGTGCCCTGCTATACTTGGGAGTCGAGGGATATTTTTGGGCAGAGCAGGAGCATTATTCTGTATCTATCTTTAGTACCTGTTTCATACTGTAAATCAGGCAAAAAAATTGGAGGAAAAATTCCATTTCCCACCATGGCACTGCTTCATTTTAATGAGTAAGACAATGGATAACAAAGCTTTAGCCAGCAATATTTATTAATTGCAGTGGAAAATTCTTAATATATTCAGCTGTGCTTCATCTGTTCACATAGACACCCTCCCCCAAAAACAAAACACACATGGAGTGCAGTTTTGCCACACAGATGGCAGTGTGATATTTGATCCTGGCTCAGATAGCTCAAGTTGCCAAACTCTTTGTGGTACAGAATGTAGAGATGAAAAAAACTATTTTGACATTGTTACTGGAAATGTTTGGCAAATCTGTTCAATTCAATTTACCTTTTTCTTTGCTCTTGTTAAACCTAGGTTCTTAAACTTGGCAATAAGTAAGGATTGCTGGGATCAGCAGCTCTGGATTAGAACATAAGAAATAAGAGCAGGAGTAGGCCATTTGGCCCCTCAAGCCTGCCCCGTCATTCAATAAGATCATGGCTGATTTGCCCCAGGCCCCAACTCCTCTTTCATGCCAGCTCCTCATAGCCCTCAACTCCCTGATACTTCAAGAATCTATCTACCTCTTCATTAAATACTTTGTGAAGTAGCCTCCACAACTCTCTGGGGTAGAGAATTCCAGACATTCACTACCCCCTGAGAGAAGAAATCCATTTGCATCTCAGTTTTAAATGAGTGTCCCCTTATTCTGTACCTATGTTCCCTAGTTCAAAATTTCCCCACTAGTGGAAACATCTTCTCAACATCTACTCTGTCAAGCTCCCTCAGAATCTTGTACATATCAATAAGATCACCCCTTAGTCTTCTAAACTCTAATGAATAAAGGCCTAGCCTGTTTAACCATTCTTGATAATTCAACCTTTTCATCCCTGGAGTCAGCCTAGCGATTCTCTTTTGAAGTGCCTCCAATGCCAGTATATCCTTTCTTAAATACAGGGACCAAAACTGTACACAGTACTCCAAGCGTGGTTTCACCAACACCCTGTACAGTTGTAACAAGACTTCCCTATTTTTAAACTCCAATCCCGTAGCAATACAGGCCAAAACTCCATTTGCCTTCTTAATCACTTGCTGCACTTGCATGCTAACTTTTTGTGTTTCATGCACAAGAACACCCAGATCCCTCTGTGCTGCACTTCTTTGGAGTCTCTCTCTCTCCATTTAAATAATAGTCTGCCTTCTGATTCTTCCTACCAATGTGCATGACCTCACACTTTCCTCATCACAACATGCTTTCCCGCTTATTTTTGATCCTAAACTGACTCCAAATTGTACCTTCTTTGATAAAGTTGGTTCAGGATTTAACAGTGCACCTTCCTGCCATTCCAGGGCACATCCTAGCGGTTGGGAATACTTTTGAAATACAAGTGCATTTACCAACAGGCAAGATCAGCCAACTCATGCACTAACTTATTTTTCTCATAGTTCAGTGTGGCGCATTTCGCAAATGTGCCACTCTGCACTCTCAATTGCAATTTTTTTTTTCGGCTATGCAACCAAATAAACAGTTAAGTTCGTGAAATCCCGGAATTCCACAGGAAACAAGACTCGGGTCAAGGTTAGGTGTGAGGCCACATCCGTGTCATGTTTTGAAAAGGTCAGTTCAGTTTGAAGGTCTGCCCATCATCTTGACAATTATGTCTTGTTTTGTCTTTCATCTGTCCTCATTCTGAGGGTTGACTGCACTATGAACAATCTTTCTCCACTGCCCTCACTGCTTGTCCCATAGAGGACGGTCCACATTCTAATATTACCCATCCTCACCATAATGGGTCTTGCCAATAATTTGACAATTGCACCCAATGAACCCCAAAGTGAGCGAAGAAAAATGAATCTTGTTTTTGAATTGTCAGATTGGTGGCAACTGAAAGGGCTCACACTGAAAACCTGCCAACAGTTGCTTTGAATTGCGTGAAAAAATATTTTCCTTCACCACCTCAACCTTGAGTGGGAAGAGGAAATCACTTTGCTATTGGTCATGGAGTGAGATTTTGGATAAGGGAGTGAGGGGCAGATTGCAAACACACGTGCGAATTAAAACCAAGGGAGTTGCATGTATTTTCAAAGCCAGAACACACCTCAATATAATTTTAATGGACTGGGTGGATTTACGATTGCAGTAAGATTGGATGGGACACCTACAAGCAATTCAACACCCCCCCTAACCGCCCCCCCCCCGATCCATCTCAGAAAGCTGAACACTCAATCAATAAATTATGCGCTCAGCCCCTCCCCCACTGTTCTACAACACGAGCACACATGCCGCCCGCTGACGGTTGGGTTTAAACGGGAACGTTCCGTTCCATTCCCTTCCCCCACCCATCCGCTTACCTCCTCAGCGCAGCTGCGCAACACCACCTCTCCTGCGCGCGCATTCTCACGCAACATTACGCTCAGGGGCGGGACTTTCCAGGATCACGTGGTACTCCGGGGAACACGCCCCCCCCCCCCCCCCCGCCGCCAGGTAAACTGTCAAAACTCACAAGTTGACACAACATTATGCTGCATTTAAAAATTGTCCTTCCCTTTGTACTGGATCAGGAGCTTTCGAACGCAGTCACAACCAGCTATTCACAATATATATCAATAATTTAGGTGATGGAATCAAATGTAAAATTTCCAAATTTGCTGATGACACAAAAGTAGGTGGGAATGAGAGTGCTGAGGAGGATGTAAAGAGGCTTCAAGAGGATTTAGACAAGCTGAGTGAGTGGGCAAATGCATGGCGGATGCAGTATAATGTGGATAAGTGTGAAGTTATCCACTTCATTAGGAAAAACAGAATGACGGAGTATTATTTCAATGGTAAGTGCTGGAAAAACTCAGCAGATCTGACAGCATCTGTGGAGTGAGAAACAGTTGACGTTTCGAGTCCGTATGACTCTTCTTTAAAGCGGACGTAGGGACCACTTGAGAGCAGTCATACGGACTCAAAAGGTCAACTCTGTTTCTCTCTCCTCAGATGCTGTCAGACCTGCTGAGTTTTTACAGCATTTTCCGTTTTTGTTTCAGAATTCCAGCATCTGCAGTATTTTGCTATTATTTAAATGGTGATAGATTGGGATACGTTGATGTACAAAAGGACCTGGGTGTCCTTGTACACCAATCACTGAAAGCAAGCATATAGGTGCAGCAAGCAGTTAGGAAGGCAAATGGTATGTTGGCCTTCATTGCGAAAGGATTTGAGTGCAGGAGCAAGGATGTTTTACTGCATCTGTACAGGTGAGACTTGGAGTATTGTGTGCAGTTTTGATCTCCTTACTTAAGAAAGGATATACTTGCCATAGAGAAAGTGTAGCAAAGGTTCTCCAGACTGATTTCTGGGATATCAGGATTGTCGTATGAGGAGATATAGGGTCGACTAGGCCTATATTCACTGGAGTTTAGAAGAATGAGAAGGGACCTCATTGAAACATAAAATTCTGACAGGGTTGGACAGACTGGTTGCAGGGTGATGTTTCCCCTGGCTGGGGAGTCTAGAGCAAGGGGTCACAGTCTGAGGATACGGGGTAGGCCATTCAAGACTGAGATGAGGAGAAATTTCTTCACTCAGAGCGTGGTGAACCTGTGGAATTCTCAAACACTGAAGGCTATGGAGGCCAAGTCATTGAATATATTTAAGAAGGAAATAGATAGATTTCTAGACACTAAAGGCATCAAGGGGTATGGAGAGAGAGGGGGAGAATGGCATTGAGATAGAGGATCAGCCGTGATCATATTGAATAACAGAGCCGGCTCAAAGGGCCAAATGACCTCCTCCTATTTTCTGTACTTCTATCCTTATTTTACTATTGTCAAACTAAGGGTTGGCAGTGCGTCAGGATTGATATTTGTGTAATAGATGTAAACCTATTTTTGGGGGATCAGTTAGCTCAGTTGGCTGGACAGCTGGTTTGCAATGCAGAGTGACACCAACAGCCTTGGTTCAATTTCCATACCAGCTAAGTTCATCCATGAAGGCCCTACCTTCTCAACCTCACCCCTCACCTGAGGCGTGGTAACACTCAGGTTAAACTCACCACCAGTGGTCTCTCTCTAATGAGAGGGCAGCCTCTGGAACTACAGTGACTTTCACTTTCAAACCTATTTAAAAGATGTACAATTGTGTTCATTTTCCTGTATTAAATATCAAAAGAAGGATTTAGACAATTTGGGTGAGTGAGCAAATACATGGCAGATGCAATATAATGTGGATAAGTGTGAAGTTATCCATTTCGGTAGGAAAAACAAAATGGTAGAGTATTATTTAAATGGTAAATGCTGGAAAAACTCAGCAGATCTGACAGCATCTGTGGAGATGCTGTCTATAACTATAACTTCAGACAGGATTGTTTTCAAAAGATCTAGAAGTTGTTACATGTAGAATAATGATAAAGTTAAGTTATAGCAGATTGAGGGCTTCCTTAATTGATCAAGGGGTAAGTACTCTGCCTAACTTGATATTGAAACCTCTAATTCTGGATATAGAGATGGGGTGCACCATAGACCAAAACTTCAATGTTCTGGCTGTGTATCGCAATATTCTTATATGCCTCTTTAGTTATTTTTTCATTCATGTCACTTTTAAAGCTTCCCTGTGCAAATTCTATTTATTTTGTTTGCAGTGACTGCATTGCAAAAATAAATAATTTTGCTGTGAAGCAATTTGGGACATCCTGAGGCAAGATAATGCATATATATTGCTCATTTATTCTTCTAATATGCAATAGTTTACATTAGCAAGTATCAGCTGTAAATATAAAAATAACTTTAAATTTAGGAACATAAAACTTAGGAGCAGGAGTAGGCCATTTGGCCCTTTGATCCTGCTCTGCCATTCAATAAGATCATGGCTGATCTGGTTGTGGTCTCAACTCCAATTTCCTATCTATCTCCCATAACCCTTGACTTCCTTGTCTATCAAAAATCTAACTCAGCCTTGAATAAATTCAATGACCCAGCCTCCAGTGCTTTATGGGGAAGAGAAGTCCTTTGAGAGAAAAAATTCTCCTCATCTTCATCTTAAAGGGGAGACCTCATTCTTAAATTGTGTTCCCTAGTTCTAGCCTCCCCACAAGAGGAAACATCCTCCCAGTATCCACCCTATCAAGGGATAAAAACAAAAAAACTGCGGATGCTGGAAATCCAAAACAAAAACAGAATTACCTGGAAAAACTCAGCAGGTCTGGCAGCATCGGCGGAGAATAAAAGAGTTGACGTTTCGAGTCCTCATGACCCTTCTTGGTCTTTTCTTCTCCGCCGATGCGGCCAGACCTGCTGAGTTTTTCCAGGTAATTCTGTTTTTGTTTTTTTTTCCACCCTATCAAGTCCTCTCAGGATCTTATATGCTTCAATAAGGTCATCTCTCATTCTATATATATATTTCTGCACTATCTTGCGCTATCATATTTCCAGTAATGTTTATTTAATGAAGGCCTTTTAATATTTATCTCCCCTTATTGGTTGTAGCATTAAAACTGAAAAAATACACAATACTTTAGCACTTGGATAGGCAATTAACATTAGGAGCAAAGAAACAATTACCCTACCAAAATCAATCTATATTACCTCATAATGCACTCTAGAAGATTTTGGATATTTGCTATTAACTGATTCAACATAGACTGGTTAATAGAAAAGCTAAATCAAAGAATAATAAAAGAGTTAATTAGCTTATTGAATGCTATGTCCTAAAAATATATCCAGAACATTTTTGTTTTTCTGTTTTTGTTTTGGATTTCCAGCATCCGCAGTTTTTTTGTTTTTATCCAGAACATATGAACTTGCAAGCTTTGCTATATCCTGATATTGCTCTGTGATACATTATCTTGAACTGTTATAGGAAGCTAGCAGAAGTATATAAAACTGTACACTATCCAGTTGCTTGCTATGATTAGTGCTTTTGGAAAAATCTAGCAGCTGCTAGAGCTTGTTATTATATAATGAGGTTTAAGCTTCAAAGTGTGATTGCCTCTTTGTTCCTAATATTAAATGATTTTCCTATACACTGACATTACCTATTTCTTAATTCTTGGTAATGTAAATAAAATTGATGTGTAAGATATTAATTCATTTTTATTGGTGACTTATCCCAGTTTGACAGCATGACATAATCCTTTTGTTCCTAAGCAGATTATTGCTAATTCGAACTGAAATCTGGTGCATACAGTCTTTAGTTGAGTTTTGTAATACATATAGATAAACATTTGTTTTTGTCCAAAACCTAAACATTGTTAACATGAGTTAAATATCAGTGAAACTTTTAACATTTCATAGATAAATATCTCTTTTGACACAAGCTTCTGTGCTTTTCTTCAATGATTTAAATGCTTTCCTGAAACCAACAAAGGATATGCTAGACAAACAAACTGTCATATCTAATAGTCATGTGCTGGCAATATAGAAATATTATTTCTAACTATTTTTACTTACTTCCTGACAGGACTTTGGAGATTGGAATGCTTATATCTGAGTTAGTACTAACTCTGACTGGAATCCTAGTAACATTCTCCTGATGAGACAGCTCCTGGAGATACTTATCTCTCATCTGTTTCCTTAATTGGATTTCTCCTCTGCTAATTTTTATTACTACTGCAGCTTCATGATTGGATGGCTCACAGAGATTTCTCTTCTGTGAGGGTAATGAAATAAAACATGTTTCCCTGTTTTTCCAGTTGGGTCTCCGTAAGCCATACTTTAGTAATTATGAAACAAAAACAGAAAATGCTGGAAAAACTCAGCAGGTTTAACAGCATCTGTGGAGAGAAAAACGGTATTAATGTTTCAAGTCCGTATGACCCTTCTTCAGAGCTAAAGAGAAGTAAAAATGTGATGAAATTTATGCTGTTTGGGGGGGGGGGTGCGGGGGGAGACGGGGGTGGTCGAGCAGGTGAAGCTGGATGGAAGGCCAGTGGGGGCAAGGGAGAGATTGACAAAGATGTCATGAATAAAAGGACAAAGGGGGTATTAATGGTAGTGGTAAGGGCTAAAGGAGGTGTTGAAGGTGGCTTTAAGGTAAGAAAACAGTATGTGATAATAGCAGGACAAGGGTAAGTATTCTGAAAAGAACAACATGAACAAGTGACAGATGGCACTTGGGGGTGGGGGGAGGGGATGGTGGTGAGGAAAAAAGATTGAAAATAGTATAAAAGGTGGGGATAAAACAATGAATAAATGAATAAAAATGAAAATAAATAAAGATAAAATAAGTGGATAAAAAATAAGTAAATAATAAAAAATAATAAATAAAAATTAAATTGAATATTGAAAAAAGCAATTAAAAAGGGGTGAGGATAGGGGAGAGAGTTCGTGGTCTGAAGTTGTTGAACTCAATGTTAGTGTCTGATCGGAAGATGAGGTGCTGTTCTTCCACTTTGTGTTGGACTTCACTGGAACATTTCAGCAGGCCAAAGATGGACATGTGGGCATGAGAACAGGATGGTGTGTTGAAATGGCGAGTGACAGGAAGGTCTGGGTCATGCTTGCGGACAGACCGACGTTGTTCCGTTAAGCGGTCACCCAGTCTGCATTTGGTCTCTCCAATGTAGAGGAGACCGCATCGGGAGCAACAAATGCCTAGATCAAATTGAAGGAGGTGCAAGTGAAGCGTTACTTCACCTGAAAGGAGTGCTTAGGCCCTTGGACAGTGAGGAGGGAGGAGGTAAAAGGGCAGATGTTGCACCTTCTGTGATTGCATGGGAAGGTGCCGTGGGATGGGGATGAGGTGTTGGGGGTGATGGAGGAGTAGTCCAGGGTGTCCCAGAGGGAATGGCCCCAACGGAATGCCTACTGGGGGTGGGGGGTGATGGAAGATGTGTTTGGTGGTGGCATCATGCTGGAGTTGGCAGAAATGGCGGAGGATGATCCTTTGAATGAGGAGGCTGGTACAGTGAAAAGTGAAGACAAGGGGGACCGTATCATGGTTCTGGGAGGGAGAGGAAGGTGTGAGGGCGGAGGCGTGGGAGATGGGTCAAACACGGTTAAGGGCCCTGTCAACCACAGTGGGTGGGAAAGCTCAGTTAAGGAAGAAGGAAGACATGTCAGAAACGGCGTTTTGAAAAGTGGCATCATTGGAACGGATGCGATGGAGGCGAAGGAACTGAGAGAATGGGATGGAATCCTTACAGGAAGCAGGAGATGAGGAGCTGTCGTCAAGATAGCTGTGGGAGTCCGTGGGCTTGTAATGCTTGAATGAATATTGGTGGACAGTCTATCATCAGAAATTGAGACAGAGAAGTCAAGGAATGGAAGGGAAATGTCGGAGATAGACCATGTGAAAGTGATGGAAGGGTGGAAATTGGAAGCAAAATTGATAAATATTTCCAGGTCCAGACGAGAGCATGAAGTGGCACCAAAACAGTCATTGATGTACCGAAAGAAGACTTGTGGGAGGGGGCCTGAGGAGGACTGGAACAAGGAATGTTCCACGTATCCCACAAAGAGAAAGGCATAGCTGGGACCCATGCAGATACCCATAGCCATGCCTTTTATTTGGAGGAAATTTTATTTGGAGGAAGCTTTTATCTGTAGTAATTGTAGTTTTACTTAGTGTGTAATGTACCCTTAAGAATAATATTTGTTAAGGAAGATCACATGATTTATAGTAACCAATAAGAGAGTAACGCACGGTATCTCAGCAGTCAGTGTAGAGATAGAGTTGGAGTTCACACACCTTAAACCAGCTTATATTTCAACTCTTTCTTGGACTCGAACTCAAGTTCTGTCGAAGGGTCATGAGGACTCGAAACGTCAACTCTTTTCTTCTCCGCCGATGCTTCCAGACCTGCTGAGTTTTTCCAGGTAATTCTGTTTTTGTTTTGAAAGTACATGTTTAGTTGCTGCTGAATATATTGCAAATAAACTTAATGTTTCCACTCAAGAAGCATCTGCAGTTCAACTCTACCACTAGTGCAACTCACATGAATTGGTGAGCCTCAAAGGATCATTTTCAACCAAAGCCCTCAGTTACAATGCAGAGGTTCAGATTTAATTCACAAAATAGAGTCCGGATGAGACAATTGCATGCTACGTGGCAAATTCGAAGCAGCTAAAGGAACATTGTGAGTTCGGTACAACTCTGAACAACATGCTCAGAGATCGTTTATTGTGTGGTGTGAAAGAGTACACTGTTCAGAAAAGATAATTGTCCAAAGCGAATTTGGATTTCTAGAGATAGCGCTGGCCATGGAAAGCGCTTTAAGAGATTCACAAGCAATACAGTACAAAATGGCGCTGTCCTCGAAATCGGACGAGAAACCTCAGCTGAAAGTGGTGCGAAAAACAAGACTCTGCCGAGAAGCAGGAAACAGCCCCTGCTAGCCAAAGAATAAAGAAAAATAATGTGGCAGTGAAATCAAAGAATAATTTTAATAGAGCTGGAAACAATCAGTATTTTAGCGATTGGTAGTTTTAAAAAATCGAATGCTATTATTGCCACAGAAATGGACAAATGATGAGGCAATGCCAGGAAAGATTCAAGCAGGCTTGTAAACAAAAGAAGAAGCCCAATGAACTCTACAATGTAAAAGAGACTGAAACAACAAAGTAAATGGCAAACCTGTTAAAATGGAAGTAGGCACGGGAGCTTCCACTACAGTAATTGGGGAACTTTCAGATGTTTGAATAATGGTGAAAATCAGTTGAGTTTGGAACGAACAGCTGCCAAGCTAAAGACATATACAGGTGAAGATATTCAAGTAAAAGGCATAAGCAGAATAACTGTCCATTATGGAAGCCAATCTGCAAAGCTACCAGTGTTAGTATTGAGAGGCAGAAGACCAAGCTTTCTAGGGCGAAGTTGGCTGAGGGAAATCAAACTTGTTTGGCCACTGAGATTCCAAAAGGAAGCTGGAGGTGTTCCTGTTTTGAAAAAGGAGTATGTGAGGACTCAACAACCTGAAGAAATGCAGGTTATCTTAGGCCAAAACCTGGAAGAACAGCAGAAGGAACACAAAGAGAATCTGCTTGATGACAGATTTCGAGACGAGGTGAACAACTTTCACAGGGAGAAAGAAAACCTGTTGAAAGACCTTCACATGCTACAAGATTCCCTTAGGTCAAAGTTTGTACCTCTGGAAAAGTTTGAAGAGAAACAGAAGGAATTCAGCACCTCTCTGAACAAGCTGAAGAATGAGTTAGCAGAGAAGACAGAATAATGTTCCATTTTCCAGGAGGCAGCAAACAAATACAAAAAAGAGACGGAAGAGCTGAAGAATTCCAAAGCCAAAGAGGCTTTGGAAGCAAAAGCAGAATTTTCCAAGAAGCAGACAGATAATAACATTTTGGGAGACTCAGCCACAGAGCTCAGACAAGTTGAGCTGGCATCTGAGAGAAGTCTGGCCAATAGTGAAGTATAAAAGAAGGCCGAGATTAAAGTCTGCACTAGGAAGAAGAAGGCACATAGAAAGAGGATACAGAAATACTAATAGGACCTTAATTCTGTCAGCAATTCTGGCACTTTCATACAGAGGCCTGGCAATCAAGTCACAAACAGTGATGCTCTTAGTCGTTTGCCTTTACAAGAAAATGATGAACATGTCCCAGTTCCACAGGAACTTGTTTATTGTTAAATTTCTTAGATTCCTCACCAGTAAGTGCTCAACAGATCAGAGACTGGACAATTCGGGACCCAGTCTTATTTCACGTACGAGAACAAGTGATACATAGTTGATCACAGGAACCCGTGACTGATGAAAAGAAAGCGTAATTCAACAGAAAACATGAAATAATCAGCCAGCATGGCATCTTATTGTGGGGAGCCTCCAAAGGGAAGGGAGCCACTTTTAATTGTACTACAGAGTGCCCATCCAAGAATATCGCAAATGAAGACCATAGCATGCAGTTATCTATGGTGGCCAGGGATGGATGGTGAAATATAGAGTTTAGAGAAGCACTGTGTGCAATGTCAGCAACTGTAAAAGTTGCCAGTGACAGCTCCATTACACCATGGGAGTGGCCAGGTAGACCCTTGTGTGCAGTTACATATTGACTACATTGGACTTTTCCTGGGAACAATGTTTCTGCTCATTGTCAATGCCCATTCAAAATGACATACAAATTCAACAGGTAATAAGGAAGGCAAATGGAGTGTTGGTCTTTATTTCAAAGGGAATGGAGTACAAAAATAGGAAAGTCTTGCTAAAACTATACAAGGCACTACTTAGACCAGACCTAGAATATTGTGAACAATTTTGGTCCCCTTATCTAAGGAAAGACATACTGGCATTGCAGGCAGTCTGGAGAAGGTTCACTAGGTTGATCCTGGGTATGAAGGGACTTTCTAATGAGGAGAGGCTGAGTGTTTTGGGCCTATACTCATTGGAATTTAGAAGAATGAAAGGCAACTTCATTGAAACATAAAAGATTGCTAGGGGGCTTGACAGGGTAGTTGCTGAGAGGTTGTTCCCCCTTGTGGAGAGTCTAGGACCAGAGGACATAATCTCAGAGTAAAGGGCACCCATTTAAAACAGAGATGAAGAGGAATTTCTTCTTTCAGAGGGCAGTGAATGTGCAGGGGGCTGTAGAGGCTGGGTCATTAAGTATATTCAAGGCTGAGATAGCCAGATTTTTAATCAGTAAGGGAATGAAGGGAAAAGACATGAAAGTGGAGTTTAGGATTATCAGATCAGCCATGATCTCATTGAATGATGGAGCAGACTCAATGGGCCTACTTCTGCTCTTACGTCTTATGGGCTGTAGCAGTTCACAAAGGCAGCTCACCACCACCTTCTCAAGGGCAATTAAATGTTGGCCTAGTGCTTACATCCTGTAAACTAATAAAAGAAAAAGACAAAGAAAATTTGGTGGCATTACCTGGTCATTCAAGGACTAGGGGACAAGGATTTAAAGTTTTGGCAAGAGATGTAGGGGGACGTGAGGAATAACTTTTTTAGTCCATGAATATTGATAACCTGGAACTCGCTGCCTACAATGGTTGTGGAAGTTGAGACAATGAGTGGTTTCAAAAGGAACTGCATGGGCACTTGAGGGAAATAAACTTGCAGAGCTACGGGGTAGGGCAGGAATGGGTCTGATTGGATTGCCCTACAGCGAGCTGGCATGGACTTGATCAGCTGATTGGCTTCTTTCTGTGTCGTTATGACTCTATATTAAGCAGAGTTGCTTTGGAGCTTTCAGCTTTTTAGGGGCATTGTTGTTCCAGGTTGGCACATTTGTAAAAACAAAAAAGGTCGATGAAAAATCCCATGGCAGATAAACATTAACCTTTCTTTCTGGCGCTGACTTATATTTCTGTTACTTTCCAGCATTTGTTGGAAGTAATGCCGCTTCTTCAAGCAACATTTAACTGTAAATTTAAAACGTCCCCTAAGTTCAGAAATAACTAAAGGCGTTCACTAAACAGAGTGGATGGGAAAGCAAAGGAAGTGAATATTGAACTGGCAACAGTTCCGCTTCTGCTGGTTGTACGGTTTTGGACTTGGCGGCTGCCGTCCGGAGGTCAGAGGTCGGTGGCACCATCATGGCGGCGGAGCGGAGCGCGAGCGGGAGGCGGTTAAAGAGCCGGCGGCGGGAGGGCTCGAGCGCGGCTGTTGGTCCGGCGCTATCAACGGTCAGTGTTAGCGGCAAGACCGGCGTTCCGGACACTGAAGGGAGCCTCGAAAGGTGAGCGTTAGCAGCGTTGTCCAGAGATGATGCGGCGTTGGTGCTGCGCGCTTGCCCTGCACTATCTGTCTTGTCCTCGTTTCCTCCCCTTTCCATGCATCCTTGGACCGCCTGTCAGATGGTTGGGTTAAAAACAGAAAGTGCTGGAAAAGCTCAGCAGGTCCGGCAGCATCTGTGGAGAGAGAGAGAGAGAAACGGAATTAACGTTTCGAGGCCAATAGGACTGTTCTTCGGAACCGCAGGGTGGTAGGGTTGTGATGGGTTTATTTAGTTCAGTGGTTGGGTTAGTTATTTTTGGAAAGAGCTTCTTCCAGTCTCTCGCTATGTGGCAGGAAGCTTGTGTGCGACATTGGAAAGGCACAAACCTGTCGGTGTTTTCAGCTCCTGCGGCGGATTGCTTGCTGAAACATATAGTAGACTATCAGTAGCAACTTCATGATGAGTTTTGTAGAACAATGTTATACACACTTGACTGTCTTGGCTGTTGCAGTATAGGTCACTCCAGAGAACTCACCATAGCAGTAATACTGGATGTTCTAGCACAGTCGATGAGATGAACTTGGCTGTACATTTCTAAACCATTTCCAATTTGTTTACAAGGTAGGCTTGGCAGGGGTCCCTGACGGATGCTGTATACTCCAGTTTGGGACATGGCAAAGCCTTGTATGCAGCAATCTTGACCGTTTTGTCGCATTTGGTTAGATGTCTCCTTGTAAATCCTGGGATTTTGTTTGAGCATTTACAACATTACTTACGTGATGTTCCCATGTCACTTGATGGGAGGACAGCAACGTACAGTCTCTGCTTGACAGATGTAAGATGGATTCTCATCATTCTGTATGTGAAGGTCCTAGGCTGTCTGCACCTTCTTGCATGCACAGTATGACACTTTGCTGAGTTGAAAGTCAATTTGCCATCCATGGGACCATTCACTCAGTGCACTCTCCACTTGCCTGGATGAGTGTAGCTCCAACAACACTCAAGCTTGACACCATCCAGGACAAGGTTGCCTGCTTGACTGACACCCATTTCACCAACATTCATTCACACCACTACCGATGAACAGTGGCAGCAGTGTGTACCATCTACAAGATGCACTGCAGAAATTCACCAAGGCTCCTTAGGCAGCACCTTTCAAACCCATGGTATACATTTGGGAGGGCGCTGCCCTGTGAGTCCTCAACATCGACTCTGGACCCCATGAGGTCTCATGGCATCAGGTCAAACATTGGCAGAGGAACCACCTGCTGGTTACCAATTACTGCTCCCCGCCACACCCCCCCCCCCCCCCCCAAACTTCATCTGATGAATCAGCACTCCTCCATGCTGAACACCACTTGGAGGAAGCACTGAGGGTGGCAAGGGTGCAGAATGTACTCTGGGTGGGGGATTTCATCATCAAAAGTGGCTCGATAGCACCACCATAGGCTGAGCTGGCCGAGTTCTAAAGGACATAGCTGCCAGACTGGATCTGCAGCAGGTGGTGAGGGAACCAACAAGAGGGAAAAACATACTTGACCTCACCAACCTACCTGCTGCAGATGAATCTGCCCATGACAGTATCGGTAGGAGTGACCACTGCACAGTCCTTGTGGAGACAAAGTCCTGTCTTCACATTGAGGATACCCTCCATTGTATTATGTGGCACTCCCATTGTGCTAAATAGGATAGATTTCAAACAGATTTAGCAACTTAAGACAGAGCATCCATGAGGCACTGTGGGCCATCAGCATCAGCACACGTACTCCACCACATCATGGCCTGGCATATCCCCACTCTACAATTACCATCAAGCCAGGAGATCAACCCTGGTTCAATGAAGAGTGCAGGAGGGCATGCCAGGAGTACCACCAGGTATAGCTTAAAAACTAGTTGTGAACTTGGTGAAACTACGACACAGGACTATTTGCGTGCCAAACAGCATTTAATCAAGTGATAGAGCTAAGCGACTCCACAACCAACAGATCAGATCTAAGCTCTGCCGTCTTGCCACATCCAGTTGTGAATGGTGGTGAACAATTAAACAACTCACTGGGGGCGAAGGCTCCACAAATATCCCTATCCTCAATGAAAGGGGAGCCCAGCACATCAGTGCAAAAGATAAGGCTAAAGCATTTGCAACAATCTTCAGCCAGAAGTGTGGAATGGATGATCTATCTCGGCACCCTCCTGGAGTTCCCCAACATGACTAGTTCAGCCAATTTGATTCACTCCACGTGATATCAAGAAACGGTTGAAGGTAATGGATATACTGCAAAGACCATGGGCCCTCACGATATTCCGGCAATAGTACTGAAGACTTGTGCTCCAGAACTTGCTGCGCCCCTAGCCAAGCTGTTCCAGTGCAGCTGCAACACCAGCATCTACCTGTCAATGTGGCAAATTGCCCAGGTATGTCCTGTACACAAGAAGCAGGACAAATCCAACGCGGCAAATTACTGCCCCATTAGTCTACTCTCAATCATCAGCAAAGCGATGGAAGGTGTCATCAACAGCGCTGCCAAGCGGCAATTGCTTAGAAATAACCTGCTCACTGACACACAGTTTGGGTTCTGCCAGGGTCACTCAGCTTCTGACCTCACTATAGCCTCGGTTCAAACATGGACAAAAGAGTTGAACTCCCGAGGTGAGGTGAGAGTGACTGCCCTTGACATCAAGGCAACGTTTGACTGTGTGGCATCAAGGACCCCTGGCAAAATTGGAGTCAATGGGAATCAGGGGGAAAACTCTCCACTGGTTGGAGTCATACCTAGCACAAAGGAAGATGGTTGTGGTTGTTGCAGGTCAATCATCTCAATTTCAGGACATCACTACAGGAGTTCCTCAGGTAGTGTCCTTGGCCCAACCCTCTTCAGCTGCCTTCATCAATGACCTTCCTTCCATTATAAGGTCAGAAGTGGGGATGTTCGCTGATGATTGCATAATGTTCAGCACCATTTGCAACTCCTCAGATACTGAAGCAGTCCATGTGCAAATGCAACAAGACCTGGACAATATCCAGGCTTGGGCTGACGTGGAGCGCGAATGTTATTTGCCACTTACGTGCCAGGCAATGACCATCTCCAGCAAGAGAGAATCTAACCATTGCCCCTTGACATTCAATGGCATTCCATTAGAGTCCCCCACTGTCAATATCCTGGGATTACCATTGACCAGGAATTGAACTGGATGAACCTTATAAATACTGCAGCTTCAGGAGCAGGTCAAAGTCTAGGAATCCTGTGGCAAATAAATCGCCTGACTCCCGAGAGCCTGTCCACCATCTACAAGGCACAAGTCAGGAGTGTGATGTAATACTGACAACTTGCCTGGAAGAGTGCAGCTCCAACAACACTCAAGCTTGACACCGTCCAGGACAAGGTAGCCTGTTTGATTGGCACCCATTTCACAAACATTCACTCACACTGCTACCGATGAACAGTGGCAGCAGTGTGTACCGTCTACAAGATGCATTGCAGAAACTCTTCAAGGTTCCTTAGGCAGCACCTTTCAAACCCATAACTGCTATGATCTAGAAGGACAAGGGCAGCAGATACATGGAAATATCATCACCTGGAAGTTCCCACTTCCAACCACTCACCATCCTGACATGGGAATATATTACCGTGCCTTCACTGTCACTGGGTCAAAATCTTGGAGCTCCCTCACTAACAGCACTGTGGGTGTACCTACACCAAAGGGACTGCAGTGGATCAAGAAGGCACCTCACCACCACCACCTCAATAGCAATTAGGGATGGGCGATAAATGCTGGCCTAGCCAGTGATGCCCACAGCTGTAACTGAATTTTAAAGGATTCTCTCTCTCTCGCTCTCTCTCTCTCGCGCTCTCTCTCTGCGCTCCCTCTCTCTCTGCGCGCTCTCTCTCTCTGCGCTCTCTCTCTCTCTGCGCTCTCCCTCTCTCTGCGCTCTCTCTCTCTCTCTCTCTGCGCTCTCTCTCTCTGCGCTCGCTCTCTGCGCTCTCTCTCTCTCTGCGCTCTCTCTCTGCGCTCTCTCTCTGCGCTCTCTCTCTGCGCTCTCTCTCTGCGCTCTCTCTCTGCGCTCTCTCTCTGCGCTCTCTCTCTGCGCTCTCTCTCTGCGCTCTCTCTCTGCGCTCTCTCTCTCTGCGCTCTCTCTCTGCGCTCTCTCTCTCTGCGCTCTCTCTCTCTGCGCTCTCTCTCTCTGCGCTCTCTCTCTCTGCGCTCTCTCTCTCTGCGCTCTCTCTCTCCCTCTGCTCTCTCTCTCTGCGCTCTCTCTCTCTCTCTGCGCTCTCTCTCTCTCTGCGCTCTCTCTCTCTCTGCGCTATCTCTCTCTCTGCGTTCTCTCCCTCTCTGCGTTCTCTCCCTCTCTGCGCTCTCTCCCTCTCTGCGCTCTCTCCCTCTCTGCGCTCTCTCCCTCTCTGCGCTCTCCCTCTCTGCGCTCTCCCTCTCTGCGCTCTCCCTCTCTGCGCTCTCCCTCTCTGCGCTCTCCCTCTCTGCGCTCTCCCTCTCTGCGCTCTCCCTCTCTGCGCTCTCTCTCTCTGCGCTCTCTCTCTCTGCGCTCTCTCTCTGCGCTCTCTCTCTGCGCTCTCTCTCTGCGCTCTCTCTCTGCGCTCTCTCTCTCTGCGCTCTCTCTCTCTGCGCTCCCTCTCTGCGCGCTCTCTCCCTCTCTGCGCGCTCTCTCCCTCTCTGCGCGCTCTCTCCCTCTCTGCGCGCTCTCTCCCTCTCTGCGCGCTCTCTCCCTCTCTGCGCGCTCTCTCCCTCTCTGCGCGCTCTCTCCCTCTCTGCGCGCTCTCTCCCTCTCTGCGCGCTCTCTCCCTCTCTGCGCGCTCTCTCCCTCTCTGCGCGCTCTCTCCCTCTCTGCGCGCTCTCTCCCTCTCTGCGCGCTCTCTCCCTCTCCTGCGCGCTCTCTCCCTCTCTGCGCGCTCTCTCCCTCTCTGCGCGCTCTCTCCCTCTCTGCGCGCTCTCTCCCTCTCTGCGCGCTCTCTCCCTCTCTGCGCGCTCTCTCCCTCTCTGCGCGCTCTCTCCCTCTCTGCGCGCTCTCTCCCTCTCTGCGCGCTCTCTCCCTCTCTGCGCGCTCTCTCCCTCTCTGCGCGCTCTCTCCCTCTCTGCGCGCTCTCTCCCTCTCTGCGCGCTCTCTCCCTCTCTGCGCGCTCTCTCCCTCTCCTGCGCGCTCTCTCCCTCTCTGCGCGCTCTCTCCCTCTCTGCGCGCTCTCTCCCTCTCTGCGCGCTCTCTCCCTCTCTGCGCGCTCTCTCCCTCTCTGCGCGCTCTCTCCCTCTCTGCGCGCTCTCTCCCTCTCTGCGCGCTCTCTCCCTCTCTGCGCGCTCTCTCCCTCTCTGCGCGCTCTCTCCCTCTCTGCGCGCTCTCTCCCTCTCTGCGCTCTTTCTCACTCTCCTTTCTCCCACTTGACCCCTTGCTCGTTGTCCTGCTTGTTCTCTCCCTGTGTCCCGCTCGCCCGCTACTTCAGTTGTTACGGAATGTGGACAGAAAACCATGTCTTTCGCTTTTCCTGAAGTTTTATTGTCTTATAAGATGGAAAACTACAAGACACGTTTCTTCAACATAAATGATAGTTCAGGATCTGAATTGCAAAGCTGAAGAGGCAATTTTGAAAATGCGTCCAGACTCTTGGCCACATTTAGAATACAGTTTTCAGTGTGGTTTTCTTAATCCATGAAGGTGTTGGATTATTGGAGAGAGTCTTGATGAGGGTGTTTGGGTTGATTCCTGATTTTACATTTCTGAACTATTAGTAAAGTACCCTGAGATTGATGAAGTTTCTTCTGTTGGACACAGTTGAAGGAGCAAGGGGCACAGTTTCATGTCAAGGGTCTCAAAAAGCTGGAAATATAAGCAATTTTAATTTTTTTTCAAATACAACGAATATTTATTTATTTAGCGAATGCAGATCCCCAAAGCCAAGTGAAATCCTCCTTATTTGCTGAGTTTGAAGTGATTGGACTGCCACAGTCGAGGGGACACTCCTTGGTAATGTGCAGCATTGTTTGTTTATTTCCACAAGTGCATAAGAGGTTTGTACTGAGGCCCCCGCTGTGGAGGTTGGCTGCACAGGGCCCCTGGCCTGTCCTGAATCTATTTAGCAAGGACAGCTGTCACTGTGGCAGTTCAAAGCCTGCCATTTGACAGATGGGGTTTGTCACAGTGAACTTGTTAGTGACTTCCTGTGTTTCCCATTCCTCGAGCCAAAGGATGTCTGCTGGTAGATGTTGCTTAGGAGGGGTGTTCCATATGGGGTGCTGATATGGAAGGTGGGCAGTAGGTGGGTTGAACAGGTCAATATGGAGTGAAGACCTGTGCTTTGTCAGTTACCTTAATGGTCATCCCCAACCAGCACCCTGCCTAGTCCTGGATGACTTCCCACATTGTTAGCACAGACCATCGCTCATTCGCATTGGCCTTTGCCTTCCAGTCATCAACAGCACAAAGAAGATGTGATGGAATTTCCATAAAGCAGATTGGCCAAAATACATCGACACCTTGGACCACATCATTACAACTATTCCTATTCAGAAAGACAGTAATAAAATTGTGGCACAGATTGCCACTGGAGGCGAAAAGAAAACCAGTTCAGTGTTTAAAAATGGACTGGATGAATTCCCAATTAAGAAAGGGATGCAGGGTTATTAATTCCAGAATGACATCAAGAAAGTTTGGGAGCTTTGGAAGAGTAGGCTAGGTGAACCAATGGTTTTCTCCTCAAAGCATTACTATCCAACTGCCATTTCTCCCCGTTCCGCACCCCCCCCTTCCAATTATCATAAATTCTGTGGGAAAACTTCGGAGATATTTGTTGGTGGGTTGGTGCCCTGGTGATGCCAAAGTGAACTTTGGCAGATGTCTTTGACCTGCTCACCTCCAATACCAATCCCACAGTCACAGCTCATTTTCTAAATGTCAAGTTATTGCTGCCATTGGTTACAAACCTGGTCTACCTTTGCTGAAGAATAGAGACCTACAGACACTGGAGAGGAAAAATTAAGCTGTGCACCATCCTCAGAGTAAATACACATAGGAAATAAATAAACATTATCCTGAAATAAGTAACTTTACTTGTCCTAACATGATTTTCCCTTTGTCTAAATGTACTACCTGTAGAAAGGCTGCATTGCAGGTGGCTTTGAGGAAGAAACGTGAATGTGAGGCAAAAGCTCTTCATGTTGTTGAACAACTGCTTGAAATAAATGTCACAGAAGAATTTCTGTTGGATTGTGTGAGTCCATTTTTTTGAGTCTATAATGTTGATGATGGAGGTTTGCTCAATATTTCTAGTCATCGTTGTTATGTAGGCAAAAGTAGCTGCATGTTTTCTAATAAGAGTGCACAAATGTCTTGTAAGTGGAATTATAGTGTGATACAGTACAGAAGACATTGATCCACTTGTGCCTATGCCAGCTTTATAAAGAGCCATCCAATTAGTTCTACTCCCTTTGCACATTGTCCTGCAATTTTTTTACCCTACAATTACTTAGCCCCCTTTGAAAGTTATTATTGAAATGGCTTTCACTTAGGGAGTGCATTCTAGATCATCATGACGTACTGTATTTAAAAAAACAATTCTCCTCTAGTTCTTTTGCCAATTACCTTAAATCTGTATCCTCTGGAATCTGACCCTCCTAGAAAATGTTTTTCCTTATTTATTCTGACAAAACCCTTCATAATTTTGAACACCTCTATTATATCTCCCTTTAACCTACTCTAGTCTCTTCACATAACTGAAGTCTCTCATCCCTAGTATCATTCTAGTCAATCTTCTCCGCATTCTTGTAAGGCAATGCTTCCCAAACGTTTTGTCAATGTGACCCCATTTTAATGTCAGAGTTCGTGTTACTCCAGAGTGAAAGCTCGTGGAGGGTGGATGGTTGTTGAGAAAGAGGGTGAGTGGTTAACTAGGGGGGTTTAAAACTTCTGGGTCTGCTCTGAAAAAAGCAAAGACCTACCTTCATACAGGCTGTGGTTGCAGCAACAATCAGGCCTTAGAGAACAGACTATTTAAACCATGTCCACCGACAGGAGGTAAAAAAACATTTAAAGGGGCCTTGCAGCTGTCAAAACTCAGTCCAAACTCCTCAGGTGTCATTGCTGCCTCAGAGCTCACAACCCCAAAATCTTAGCCCCTAACCCCACAGTTTGGGAACCCCTGTTGTGAGGCCTTGACAGCCTTCCTAAAATGTGGTTTTCAGAATTAGAAACAATCCACAGCAAATGGACTAACCAGTGATTTATAAAGGGTTTGTATAACTTCCTTGCTTTTATATTCTGTGCTTTGTTTACACAGCCAAGAATCCCATAGGCTTCTTTAACAGTCTTCTCAACTTATGCTTCCACCCTTGGGAGCTCAAGAAGGGGACTCACCACTACCTTCTCAAGGGTAATTAGGGATGGGTAATAAATGCTGGCCTTGCCAGCAATGCTGACATCCCACGAGTTATTAAAAAAGAACCAATGATGCATCCCATCCAGAATAGGTGACTTTTTAAGTAGCTACTCTTTATCTATTTTCACCCTATCCAATTTGTCTACTACATCCTCCTTAACTGGAACATTGACAGCACCTGCTTTAGTGATGGATGGATGCAAACTTCTCATTCTAGTGCTTTAGTCATACCCTCTGCTTCCACAAGAAGATCTCCCTTTTTAATCCTTTTCTTTGACTACTCTTTCTTACTATTGATATGTTTATGCCCTTGATTTAATTTGGCACAAACTATTTTATCACAATTTGCTTATTTCTCACTCAAATACCCTTGTGGCTTTTCTTTTTCCCTTTTTTATTCTTGCATTGAATGTAATTATTTTGCAGTCATTATTTCTTAAATGTTCCCCTACTTTGTGGTTTTCTTGATCTATTTTATTACCCAGAACCAGGTGAATTAAAAGTATCCACTGAAGAAGCTTGTTAAATTTACTAAACCTCTGGGTATGCACAGCAAAATGTTATTGGGTTAATTGTCTAAGTGAAATACTTATTTGATTTAACTAGCAAATGTAAATGTTATTCTTTTATAATTTGGGATCTAACTTCCTCCAGGACTGACTATAAACTGAAATTTAGTAATTTTTTAATGATTGTTTTATGACCATAGTGCACTTTTTTTGCAGAGATTTTTGCGTAATTTGTTCCTGTTTCTGTTCCAATTTAGGTAAAGTTTATTACTCCACTCCATTATCAGGATGTTGTGGAAGAGCGTTCCATCATCAAACAGTGTGGCTATCCTGCTTGCCAAAATAAACTTGAGAATGTAAGTCTGTTGTACTTATTTTGAATTAATTTGGGGAATTGTTTGAATTGTTCATAGTAAGACTTTTGTAGGGAAAATAAATGTTAGTAAATAGTGTATCTTGATTCTTTGTTTCTGCTCTGAAAATGAGATGACTTGGGTCATTGAACATATTCAAGGCTGAGTTTGACAGATTTTTTGATGGACAAGGAAGTCAAGAATTATGGGAGGCAGTCAGGAAAATGGAGTTCAGGACACAATCAGATCAACCATGATCTTATTTAATGGCAGAGCACGCTTGAGCAGCCAAATAGCCTACTCCTGTGCCTATCTCTTATGATCTTATCAAAAGATTAATAAAAAGTCCACATACAGTCATTGCTATTTTGACAAAGTGAAGTGGCAAAAGGTTCAAAGTCCCTGATTGGAACTGATGGCCCAATTTGGGGAATAATTTGCAAAAAAAAAAGTGAGACTGTTGAGCTGACCAAGAATATAAAAGAAAGTTGTAATTGTTGGAATAGCTGTGCATAATCCTAGTTTGGAATAAGTTGCTTTGGTTAAAAAGGTATAGACTATTTTTTCTCTTTAACCAAAGCACCATCATATAATTGTGCAACACAGAAGGAGGATATATGGCCCATCATCCAGGAGCTATCTAAATTCTGCTCTTTTCTCCATTGCCCTGTAAATAGTGTTTTTTTCCCCAGATTATATATCCAATACCCTTTTGAAAGTTGCTGTTGAATCTACTTCTATGACCACTTTTAGGCAGTGTATTCTTAACAACTCTGCACTTTTTAAAAAGGAAATTCTCATCTCTCCTAGTGGAAATGGTTTATCCTTATTTACCCTATCAAAGCCCTTCATAATTTAGAACTGTTGTAATCTATCTCCCCTTAACCTCCTCTGCTCTAAGGAGAACAATTTCAGCTTCTCTGGTGTTCCCACATAACTGAGCTCCCGCATGCCTGTGCCATTCTTCTGTCCAAGTATTTTTTTCCCTTTTTCTTTTCCCTGTCTCTTGAATTTTTTTTCTTCAATTTTCTTTTATTTCTCATGATCTGTTACATAGAGGGATTTTGTGCAACTTTGAGAATCTCCATCCAATTCTTTATCTCTTTTGATTCATTTGGAAGCAGATCTGATATAACTTGATCACCAGAAAGGATAAAAGCCTATCGGTTCAGTATTGTTTTATGCATCGTCAGTAGAAACCTTTCTAATGTCCATTCAGTTCACATTGCCTCTGAGGCCACTCCATTGTATTGGCCCCATTGAAGTGAATAGAAATACTGCAAGAGGCATAGGACATGTCTTATAACATTAGTCACTGAAGTCGCTGAGGTGGTGTCATTAGGTGAGTGGCTGCTTTGGTCTTGTCCAACAAGATACGTATTTATACAATTTTTTCCTCCTGCAGTTGGGAAGAGCACTATGAACAAAAGTGTGTGTCCAAGTTGTTTTCTTTGTCTACTATTGTCCAACTAGCCCCCTCCCCTCACTTCCTCTTATCTTTGAAGGCATCAACTCCTTGCTGTGTTATGGTTCTAAGAGCCATGTTTCATGCCTGGAACATGTAAGGTTATCGTGAGTAGATTATTTTACTGTCTAAACTAATCCTGCCAATATTTTACATCTGTCTGCTTCCAACTAAGATTGTTGGTTAGCAATTAAGAGTGAGAATTTTGGCTGTGTCCCGTTCTCCCCCCCCTCCCAAACAACCTCCTTGCTGAGGGGTTTTAAAGACATTCACAGCACCATCTCAGGTCAGATTGGATAATGGTGCAGACTGGGAATTGAATCTGAGACCTCCTTGATCAATATAACATAGCTCTAATTTGTGTTAACCAACCGAGCCATTGGCAGCCCTACTGCTGATTTTGAGGTAACCCATGAATTTTTAAAAATGTATATTTATTCCTTTCAGGTACCTAAACAGCAATACAAAATATCTACCAAAACCAATCGAGTTTATGACATTACTGAAAGAAAGGCAAGATTTTTTTCAATTTTTCTAGTTGATTTAAAGAATTTAATATTTGTGTTGAGGGAATACCGTGAGTTTTATGCATGGAAATTGGGTTTGCACCTTACCCTGGAATCAGCAGTGCATGGGAATTCTTCCAGCATTGTTTAACTCATTGCTTCAAATACTCTCAAAGTATAAAGCGATGTATACACTGGGAACAGCTAAAAAAAAAACATGTTAAATGTTGTCCTTATGCTTGCAGTCCTAAGAAAGTTAATTGTAATAATGCATGATAAATATTGCTGATATTGTCAGAAATAGCACCTGTGAGTACTATTATCATCAAGTAGACATTCCAGCTGTTACTAGGCTAGTAATCCAGAGACTGGGCGGATAATTCACAAGACGTGTGCTCAACTCCCATCATGGAAGTTTGAGAATTTGAATTCAGTATAAAAATAATCTGGAAATATAAAGCTGATATCAGTTTTCTTATAGAAACGTATCACGATGTTGTCATAAAACCCCAACTTGTTCACTAATTTCCTTTAGAAATGGAAATCTCTTGTCCTTACCTGTTTTAGCCAGTATGTGACTCTAATCCCAAACAAATGTGGTTGAAGCTTAACCTCTCTATGAAGGGCAGATAAGAAGGGTACCAGTTGCTAAAAGAAAAAATAACTGGCCCACAACTACTCAAGTTATGTTTTCCTTTAGAAGAAGGTTCAATTTATGACTGACATTCTTAAAAGGCAGCGATAAAGACATTGATTTTTGATCTGGGCAGTCAGTATTAGATGTTTCAACACAATCATTCTTCATTCAGTATTATTTGCCTATTGCAGAATTGGCCTAGTCAATAAACTGCAGTAGTTGTAATAACTTGTGCTTTAAGCCTTCCAGTTTTTTTGTAAGTTGATAGCACTGATGTTAGAAATCATTACTATGTTGTCATGCAATGAGTCCACAAGACATCAATCTGTTGACTGCAGAGTTGAATATTCTAGAGAAAAATATTGTAATTGTTCCCAACCTTCTACAGTTAATGACCCTTTAATTATGGTCAAATTTATGTACCAAAACTTGTTAACAGGCCTATAACTGCTGGTAAATTTTTGAGTAGTGGACTAAAGGATGACAAACACTACCAAATTACTTTAAAATTTGAAAAGCAGCAGAGTGGGACAGCTTGTTCCATAGTTTACCATTCACTGACTAGCTAAAAAGTGCTACTCATTGGTTCTGGCTTTGACTGCACATCTCAATAGTCCAATAATCTACTTCTGCTTGCGCAAGATACAAACAAAGTTGGTGTCTGAAAAATCATTGCAAGTTATAATCATGAGGAACTGGGGAAGGGGTGCAAATTAAAGAAAAACATAATAAAATTTAGAAAAGGCCTACTGTTGATGTTTAAGTTGAAGAAAGGTGATTTCTGTAAATACAAATACAAATTGAAACCTACTATTTTAACAGTGTTTTTGCAGCAATTTCTGTTACAAAGCTTCCAAATATCTAGAAGCTCAGATTCCAAAGAACCCACTATGGTCACGGGAACAAGAAAGGTGAATATTTGTTCTAAATGTATGATTTACAATATTTTTTTTTCATTTGAAATTTTAGTACTAGCTATAAGAAAGTGTAAACAATGGAAACATAGCTAATCTGCAATTTAAAAATATAATTTTTAAAAAATGTGTATGTAACATTTTGTGTCTAGTCATAAAAAGAGAAAACATGAGTGACTGGGTGAGGCTGTGGATTATCTTGCTGCCCTTTTTCCTTTGGAATATTGATTGCAATCCAGCCTGAACTAAGGGAATGATGGCCTCCCATGTGATGAATTTGGGTTGTCACCACAGCTGTTAATGGAAAGGCTCAAGTGTGGCTGCTGTAAGAAATTGGAAAAACATAAATATTTATTTTAATGTGAGAAATGATTGTCTTTTGTTTTGTAGATCTTCAGCATGTCAGTTATTAAAAGAACAAAGGTATGCAATAGTTTAATTAAAGTTTTGTGAAGTACATTGGAAATTTTCTTTTGTTTCTGGCATTTATTATCAAGAATGAGTAGTTTCAGGAAAATCTTTGTATGTGACTTGCTCTCTATCTCACAGTGCACTCTTGAAATGGTTTGACTAGAGAATTTATGAACCAATAACTCATGTCATTCAATCAGTTATTCAGCTGTGATGAAAATACGTGGTGATAGCACAAATGATACAATTTGTTTATCCTTTGTTGCTCACTGTTAAGTGATGTTTTCATTTACCTGTACACAATGCTTTGTATTATTTTATCTTTTAAAGTTGATCATTGCTAATTAATTGTACTGCCATTTGTTTAGAAGATTTGGGCTTTGATCTTGTATTTAATTTCCTGCCTTTAATGCCTTTTGTGCATGAAAGTGAGATAAAATAAAAAGTGCATTTATGTGCATCCTTGTAGAAAAGTGAAGAGATATTTGAGATTTTGAAAGCTATTCCTTAATAAGATTGACCAGAAGATGGCGCATTTGTCTGTATATTTTGCTAAATGTAAATGTGGGAAGAAAGTTGCCTCCCATTCAAGACAGTTGCAATCAGCATTTTCTAATAAGTAGGGCTAGTTTTATTGATAATTTGTTTAATATTTAAAAGTTTTAAAGTGCTATCAACTAAAATAACAATTCACTCTGGAATGTTATTAAAAGAACTTAGGCACTATATAAATCTTTTCATCAGGTGAGGATATCAAAGTACTGTAAAAGTACTTAAATGGTGATACAGTGTTGTCACTACCATAATGTGGAGAAAAACAGCAGCCAGTATGAAATTCCTTTCTCTTGCTTCACACACAGGCTTTACATCAGGGTTTTCCTCCAGTGCTATTTGCCCTGTTTCTACATCAGTCTCACTGCAGCATGACACCTAATGAACAAAATACACTTCAAAAGGAGAATGTAAAAAGGCCACACGGTTTTGAATGATTTGTTGAGGTCATCTAGCATGTGTTTTTAAAAATTCCGAGGCATGTCAGCATTGGACTGATGTTTCATGGCTCTTGCTAGGGGCTCATAGGAATAATGATGTCGCAATGGGCAAGTCTCTCTCACAGGGGAAATTTAGAATTCTTATCATTTTCAAATCTCTTAACTTCCTCTGCTTTCCAGCCCCGTACGATATCTGCGCCTCTCCAATTCTGGCCTCTTGTGCATCCCAATTTTAATTATTTCACCATAAGTAACAATGTCTTCAGCTGCTGAGGCCCTAAGCTCTGGCATTCACTCTCTATCTTCGTTACCTCTTTTTTGAGACTTTCAGTAAAAACCTACGTCTGCGACCAAGCTTTTAGTCCTCTGACCCCAATGTGGCTCCGAATCATGTTTTGTTTGACAACCTGTGAAACACCTTGGGATGTTTTATTAGAATAAAAGCACTATATAAATGTAAGGTTTTTTTTTTGGAGGCCTACTGGCTGCTGTTTTTGAACAGAAACAAAGAAGGTTCAGCTATGGCAGCTGCAAGCAAATTTCTTCCTCCATTTTCATGCTCTAGTCATAATGGGGACAGGTCTGTAACCTAGTGATGATTGGGGTGTTACTCTCTGCTCAGAGTCCCTCCCCATTCATCATAATGGAAGCTACTGGACCAAATAGACAACTAGCCAGTTAAAGCCTCCAAAATATGTAAACCACCAGTAAGATCGAGCAAGGATTTGCTGCAAGGTCTCCAACAAAATTTGGGTAAGATTTACAGATAACTTCAGAGTCCTGAAGAGGACTGTGGAGATTCACAAAGCAGTTGGGAAATGAAATAAAGAATAGATTCATTACAAGATATTAATATTTGAACAGTCTGTCCTGTTTATTTAAAGCAGAAACTAATGTTAAATTTGTAATTTTATGATGTATGACCAGAATTTTTTTTCCTGTCAGCTTGAAACTATTTTTTTCTGTCATTGTTTGCAATAATTTATCCTCCTCCTCTTGTAGAGGTAGTGCTGGAGAAGAAGTGAGATTTCAAAGTTCAAGCATCCAGGTTTCAGATGTTGATAAACCTCCCTTTATGGAAGATCAGAATGTGTCTACCTCCTCCTCAAGTGAGAACAATAGCAGTGACTCTGACCAAGAGTTTGTTTCCACCATTCTTTTTGGAGAAAAGTGTAGTTTAAAAACTACAGAGCAGAAACTGTTCAAAAAACAGCAACGAGGCATAGCTGCAAAACGTAAGAAAATGGCACCTGTGCCAAAACATTTAGAAATGGATCATGAAGTAGAAAATGTTGCGCAACAATTGAAGAAATGCCATGTTAACAATACTGAGGAATCAAGTCCTAGATTGTCCCAAAGTGTAGAAGCTGAACAATTGACCTTTGCGCCAAAAGAAAAGTGCTCTCTGCCATCAGAGAAAAACCCATCTCCAATGACTACATTGACAGAATTAAAAGATAATAAAAAGCTTGTGGCAGATAAAAACTTTACAGCATATGGTCTAAGCAAGAAGGGTGCTGCTTCACTGAGGATGCTGATAGTAAAATCAAAACATTCGTCCCATTCTAGTTCAGGTAGATGTGTTTCAGTAGCTGAACTGCCTGGTGTTAAAAGTAATGTTCTGGAAATACTAAGACGAACACTGAGTGAATGGAATACAGAAGAAACATTAAGATTTCTTTATGGTTCCAATTTAAAATGCATGAAAATACCAACAAATTGGCCAAGTCAAACACCTTACGTAACTGAGCAAGAAGAGCTTGATGAAGATGACTTGGACAGTCTGGAAGTGATTGAAATCACCAACCCTAATGAAAATGCTGGAAACAATAAAAATGGCTTGACCAAAGATGTTCAGGTTGGAAGCCCAGAGACCATTGCAAGACCATTACCAAATTTTGAACAAATAAAGCAGGAATCCGAATTACTTAATTTGAAGGTCAGCGAGTTTTATAAGGGGCAGTATGTTTTGCCTGAGGATGTTGAAAGCAATTGTGATGAAAATTCTCAATCCATAAATTATGTGCAGGTAAGTCATACACTTTGAACATTGTAATAGTACCAGGGAATAACATTTAATAACTTGCATTCAGAAGTTTGCCATATTCTGGTGCTTGGCTGGCTTGTTGAGGTTTTTTGTAACTTTTAGCTTTATGACTTTAGGTGCATCCCCTTTACAATCTGAAGAGTAGAAATCTGGTAACTACTTGCAACAGCCTAAACTTATGTGCTCGTGATGCTTCGGGAGTAGTTCAATCTAAAATGGTGGTTTAAAAAAATCTTAACGTATGTCGCAGTTAAATCATCCTTTTTCTCACCGATTTCTCCCACCCTTCCTGCCACCAACCCCTACCCCCCTGCATGTTCACTCATCGTTGGTGTACAGTTCCAGAAGCATACTTTGGTAAGTCCCCCAAAGCCTAAATTAATTCAACACTTAAATGAAACTAAGTGGAATTTTTATTTGGAATTTAGGGAAATGAAGAGGAGAATCCAGTTCTTCCATTGGTAGATTTTGCTGCGCAGCACCAGATCCGCAAACGGATTGTGTTGGATAGACTTCAAAAAATGTAAGTATAACAATATTGGCAGGTGTTTACTAATATCCACCTAGATTCCATGGTCTCTTTTCTCCTCAGTAATTCTTCTAAGTTAGCGTAGTTACTATGAATTACTTGCAAGTTACTATTCTAATCTCGTATTCTTGGAGAATTGCCTTTTTGGAAATGAAAACAGTAGGATGCATGAATGAAAATACATCAGTGAGTGACATTTAAAAGTATTTGTGTCACTTGAGTTTCTTAATTGAACCTCTGGATTTAATTTTTCAGGGTGCTATTGCATCACTTGACTGATGCTTTCATAGGAACATCATACAATATTGCACTTTTTAAATGTGCCAATACAAATAATATGCATAAATATGCCATTTAACAAAAGTTTGCATTAAACCTTCTTTTAGTAGATAGAGAAGAACGAATAGATTATTTCAGCAAAAAGCCTTTCTATTTATTTTCTTGGAGATTTTTCTGATACTCCTAGTCTTCTGTCAATGTTGATCTTAAACAGATCTTTCCTGTAACGGATCCTAACTTTCAAGGGTTTTTTTTTCTCTGAAATTCATGGTTTCCTATGTATAAAAATCAATAGCCCGAAGTTGCTTCTTGTTGGTGCTGTTTTTTTGGGGGTAATTAGGCAGGAATTGGTGAAACTGATGGAAAAGATCAAAATTTTTAAGCACCTTTTTCAAGCAAGTTGCTTTCAATGTGATTCACGTTTCCACAACCTTTTGCGTTTTAAAAAAAAAATTGCATTAGAAGCAGGCCCTGGCTACAAAACTGGCCATGCTCTGGGGTGAATTTATCTCCGTTGTGAGTTTCTGCTATTAAATCTTTTGCAGGCCTTTGAAGAGGCTCTGAAAATTAAGTTGGTCCTTTTGGGCGCAAGGCCATTAATAGAAACTTAGGTTTCTGGATGTAATTTGTTTTGAATTAACTAAAACTGACTACAGTGCCCCAATATAACTAGGAAATTTGGTTCTGTATATTTTAAGACATTTCAGTCATTTAAAATTGGGTTAGTTGCAAGTGGAGAATTGACACTGTGATTAAAAATGCTTATTTCTTTGTGATAAACTCATTTTTGGCTGCATTAATCAAACTTAATTTTTTATAGCAACTTTAAGAACAAATTAATGTTTACATGCTATCCAATTCTGCTGGCTTATGGCAAATTCTTAACTTAGTGATAGGGAAATGGGTTTGAGCAGCAACTCTCAAACACACTTTTCAAAATGATTGAAATTTTGGGTGCAGGTTTTGCCCGATTTGATGATTGCAACCAAAGTGTAACTACCACAACATAATGGCCAAGATCTCCCAGTCTCTGGATCTTTGTAGACTGGGCGTATGACTGGAGATGCGCGTCGGGACCCTGCGGTAATTTTTGACCCATGTGGGAATTGCCCGGCAAGTTTCAACTCTGATGGGCAATTCCCTTGCTCCCTGGGACCCTTTGTGAATGTCTCCAACTTTGTGCTAGAATTGGACACTTTGGAAAGTTCCAATTTACTTACCTGAATAGCTACCCAGGAAATATTAGACATAAGAAAGAACTAGTCTATCTCCTGGGTAATTCCACAACTGCTACCCTAATCACTCTACCCATTCACCTCACTCATCCATTCACCTCTTCATTAAAGTTCAAACTGGGATTTTAAACTTGCTATAAAGCAGCTAATGCCTTAAAAAAGTGGCATGTTTTGTCTTCCCACTGATTACTCCGCTGCGACGGAGTTCTCTGAGAGACGCTGTGCTCTGCATCTCTGGGAAAGCCAGGCTCAGAGGACCCAGCAAGTAATGCAGCGTAGCTTCGAGTCCAGGGAAAGTTTGAGCAGAGCGACAATTCAATGTTGATTGCAGTTCCTTTGAAGATCCAATGTTACGTAGAGACCGATAACTAAATGAGGTATGAATTTCCCAGCGAGCAACAGAAATCAGCTTTCACATTTTAAAACTTTTACTGTAACAAACAAACTAAAATCAACATCGACTAAACGTTACTCAGCGGGCACTTAGTTAAACACCAAATGACAGAAAAGATATTTTTCCCATTGATTTATTAATACAACCAAAAACCCCATGCCACATTTATACATTACTCCACACACTCGGCAAATATGTAGCTTTCTGATAAAGGCCCAAAGTCCTCCCAGAGACTGAACAGACTCTCTTCTCCCTATTCCACCAGAAAATATCTTCCAGGTTCCTTTTAAAACAAAGCCCTTTCACTCAACTTTCTGAGCATAATCAAATGGACTTCCAGTAGCTAGGCACACTCTGGCAACTCCTTGGTCTTTAGATTGCCTCATGCCTCATCTTTTCAAACAGGGAATCCATCCTCACCAGCACTCTGCCTGATGGTTAACACAAAAAACAGCCCCTTTCTGCAGTTTGGCATAGAAGCACTTGTTTTCAGTTTTCTTCCCCAAATCTCTCTTCCTGGCTGACTCTGAGAGTCTGAGTCTTTGCACAGCAAGACCAGCTGCTTCCTCCTTTGTGTCCAGGTATTAAAACCTGCACTTTACTTCCAATAATATTGACCTGGGCCTCTATTCCCATAACAACCAAGTCACATGGGTTTGTCTGTAGAAATTCGCATCCTCCTTTTCGAACTACTCCATTTTACCTTGAATTAAAGGAGACGGTTTAAACCATAACTATACTACTGTAAAGAAAAATTCTAAAGGGAGGACCCACCATCTGTGGTTAATTAAAGAAGTTAGGGAAAGCATTACACTTAAAGAAAAAGCATGTAACTGCACAAAGGTGAGTGGCAGGTCTGATGATTGGTCAGAATATAAAGAACCGCAGAGAATGACTGAAAGGTTAATCAGGAGAAAGAAATTAGTATGAGAGGAAGTTAGCTATTTTTTGAACAGGAAAAGAGTGGGTAAAGTGAGTGTTGGTCATCTAGAGAGTGAAAATGGGGAGTTAATAGATAATAAGGAAATAGCAGATAAAATGAACAAATATTTTACTTTTGCCTTCACTATAGAGGATGCAAAAAACATTCCAGTTATAGCTGTAAATTAGGAGGTGGAGAGGAGAGAGGAACTTGGTAAGATTACAATCACTAGGGAGCAAACGAATGGAGCTGCAGGCTGACAAGTCTTCAGGTCCTGATGGACTTCAACCTAGGGCCTTAAAAGAGGTGGCTAATGAGATAGTAGATGCATTGTGTTAATTTTCCAAAACTCCCTAGATTCTGGAAAGGTTCCATCGGACTAGCAGATATGACCCCTCTATTCAAGAAGGGAGGGAGGCAGATAAAAGGAACTATAGGCCAGTTAGCTTGATAAGTATCATGGGGAAAGGGTTAATAGCCTATCACTAAAGAGGTTATAGTGGGCAGTTAGAAAAGCTCAAGGTAATTGGGAAGAGTCAGCACAGTTTTATGAAAGGGAAATCATGTTTAACCAAGGGCAAATGGAGTGCAGCTGACTAGCTAAATGAAGAGTTTGTGGTTGGTGAGAGGGGAGTTGTTCGTTCCCTCTTTCCATCTTTTTCACCCCATAGAAATTGGTTCTTGCCCTACTATAGGGAAAGGAGCTAGCTGTTTGGTGAGTATCTGGTAAGTGGATAAGTTCTATTCTGTTGCTTGGCTGCAGGGTGAATCAGCAAACTGACCATGGTACAGGAAACCATCCAAATAGGGGCAGCAAAAAGGAATGGAGTGGTAGTAGAGGACAGTATAGTAAGGGGGATTGACACTGTTCTCTGTAACAAAGAGCGAGTCCAGATGGCTTTGTTGTCTGCCTGGCATCAGGGTTCGGGACATCTGCTCAGGGCTGGAGAGGAACTTGCAGTGGGAGGAGGAGGGCTATCCAGTAGTCATGGTTCATGCAGGCAGGATGGGGAAGGAGGCTCTGCATAATCAGTATGACGAACTAGGCACCAAATTAAGAAGCAGATCCTCAAAGGTGGTAATTTCTGGATTATTACTTGAGCCACATGCAAATTGGTATAGGACAAATTAGATTAGAGAATGAATGCGTGACTCAAAGTCTGGTGTGGGAGAAGTGAGTTCCAGTTTGTGGGGCACTGGCACCAGTATTGGGGGAAAGTGGGATCTGTACCGTTGGGATGGTCTACACCTGAACCATGCTGGGGCTGGTGTCCTCGTGAGCTGCATAACTAGGGAAGTAGAGAGGATTTTAAACTGAATAGTGGGGTCAAGGGATCAAATTTGGGAAGATGTGGTAAACTAAAGAGTAGAGACAAAACAAGAGAGATGGGTATTAATATGGGAAATGATAAACAGATTGTGACAGAAGGGACAGAGTACAAATCTAAGATTAAATCAGCAGGTAAGGCCTAGACACTACAAAAGTAATAGAAGGACAAAACTGAAGGCTCTGTATCTAAACACACATAGTGGTTCAAAACAAAACATGAACTGATAGCGCAAATAGAAATAAATAAGTACGATTTGATAGCCATTACAGAGACATGGCTATAGGATGACATAGAATGGGACCTGAATATTGAAGGGTATGTGACATTTAGGAAGGGCAAGAAGTTAGGAAAAGGTGGAGGGGTGGCTCTGTTAATTATTGATGGTATTGGCACATTAGAGAGGGATGACCTAAATTCAGGAAACCAAGATATAGAAGCGGCTTGGGCTTTGTCAAGAAAACAAATTGTAATATTTTTCTTCTGGTAACCCTGCCGTATTTTTTTCATGGAATTCAGGCTGTAATTGGATTAAGAGCTAGAGTGATGGCAAGGGTCTAAAGTGAATAGTAAGAAGTGGTTTTGATATGTTCATGAACCAAGAGAACCTTCAATCAGAGCTTTACATAAAGCAATAGGAATAGTTTGAACGGAGTTGTTTTAGTTCAAAGGGGGATATATGCAGGTTGTAAAATGGTGTAAGGAAGTGAGGTAAAGATAGGATAAGTTTGTTTTTATTAATCTAAGAGCTAAAGTAAAGAATGATTTAATCAATTCTGGGAAGAATGCATTGCTGAAGAGACTGGTTAAAACAATAGAGAGAGCAAAAGGAAGGAACGCATTTAAGGAAATAAGCCAATGTGAGGGGGTAGCTGGTCAAACCTCCCAGACACAGGGTAGCTAGTCAGATCTCCCAGAAGGTAGCAGGGTAGTTGGGAAGAACTGCAAGAAGACAGCGTGAACAAGGCCAGACCTGATGACCCAGTTACTGTCAGCCTCACAGGACACCCCAAGGGAGAAAAATTACTGGAATTCTATAGATTTTAAAATCTAAGGATAGTTGCTGAACAGAAAAGGGAAAGGTTAGCTCTGAGGGTAGTTAAGTTAAGATTTGAGGAACTGTTTTAAATACTGCTTAATGTGTGAAGTCATTCTTGTGTTTAAATATAATTGCTTTTATTTTCCTTTATTCTTTTAATAAATGTTTACTATAAAATCATCACAAGTAGTCAGGGAAATCGTTTTCTGATTTCAGAACTGCTCCTCATACTATATAAATTACAGAAAGTATTTTGGCAGCTATTTCAAGTTTCCCTCTAGGATTTGAGCAGCTTGGCATTTACCATCCACCGTGCTATAACAACTGAGATGAGGAATGCTAAAGACAAGAAGTCAGTTGTGGGAGTGGTGTACAGGCCCCCTAATTGTAACTACACAACAGGACAGAGTATAACAGCAGAAATATTGGGAGCTTTCCAGAAAGGTACAGCAATAATCGTGGGGGATTTTAACCTACATATAGAGTAGAAAAATCAGATGGGCAGAGGTGGCATAGATGAGTTCATATAGGACAGAGATGAGGGGAAATTTTTGCTGAGGGTTGTGTAACTTCTGACCTCTCTGCCTCAGGAGGTGGGGTCACTGAATATTTTTAAGGTAGTGGTATATAGATTCTCGTTAGGCAAGAGAATCAGAAGTTATGGAGGTTAGATGAGAATGTGGAACTTGAAACACAAACAGATCAGCCATAATCTTATCGAATGGCAAGCAGGCTCGATGAGCCGAATGGCCTACTTCTGCTCCTACTCCGTATGTTATAAATTCCAGTGCTCATAAAAATTTGTTCTGATGGCCTCGGTCTCCCCTCATTCCTTCAGTCTACATCCAGCAACATAGCAACAACTATATAAAAACAAAAAAACTGCGGATGCTGGAAATCCAAAACAAAAACAGAATTACCTGGAAAAACTCAGCAGGTCTGGCAGCATCGGCGGAGAAGAAAAGAGTTGACATTTCGAGTCCTCATGACCCTTCGACAGAACAACAACTGCTTGTGCTCTTTTAATGTTACTTCCTACAAATTCTTTTAGGGTGCATTGCTTTGTGCATTCTCAATATGATCAAACTACCACATTACTAGAAATAAGAAAGCAAATTTTAGCATTCAGAGCTTTGTTTTCCTTTTTTAGTTGCCTGCATTCATCCACAGCCAGAAAATGACTGAAAATTATGAATTTTAGATTCTGCAACCAGAGGCTGACCTCTTTGGAAACTGAACAGGCAGTAATGAAAATATAGATTTCATTAATTTTGCCGCTTTCCCTGCCAGATTAAAATTGGATGCAACTTTTGAAGTAAAACTATGAAAGCCCATTGATTTTTGTCTTTTTGTTTGAATTGGATGGCATGGACACAATTGTGGGTATTGTTCCCAAAGTAGAAGTAACGCGAAGTAATGTCTTCAGCTCTGAAGAAGAGTCATATTGGGCTTGAAACATTAACTCTGTTCCCCTCTCCACAGGTGCTGCCAGACCTTTTGAGTTTTTCCAGCACTTTCTGTTTTTATTTCAGATCTCCAGCATCTGCTGTGTTTTGCTTTTATAGAAGTAATGTATCATGTATTGTAGAATTGGCTGCAGTAACCTGGATCATCCAAAGAAAATAGCTGAAGAATTTAATAGCAATTGTAAAACCTTAATATATATTTTTCATTCCTAGTTTGCCTGAATTATTGGGACCTCTTCAACTTGGGATGTCTGATGTATTTTCTGAACTAAGCAGTCTTGTAAAAACGTTCAGGTAAGTGATTCAGCTTACAATTTGTGTATGCCTGATGTATATGTCCTGCCTTGCCAGTCATTGTCAGATCTGACTCGGTCACAGCAGGCATAGGCCTTGCTTTCCTCTGTCAAAGCCTACTCCAGAATCATTGTGGAAAGCCCTCACCTTCATGACCAGTTTCTCCTCTTATTCCTCCCCTTATAAAATCAATGAAACAAATTCATGGGCTTTTATCTCACTAAGATTAAGTCCAAAGCAATCACCTCTTACTCCTAACATAGACTCCTTACTCATGTCAGTTCCATCTCCCACGGCCACTACCTCAAACCCCATGGTTTTCAATCTCAGTGACTTTGAGCTATTTCCAACCCAAAGACCCCTCCATCACAATGATCACCTGATTCCACCTGCCTGTATTGCCCATCTCTGTCCATGTCCTGCATATGTGATTCAGAATACATTTATCATCTCCAGACTCTGCTCCAATGTTCTCCCAACCAGGCTTCAATCCTCCACTTCCATAAACTTCAGCTCTGAAAAGTTTATGCTGTCCACATCATATCTAACCCCTCAGCTCCTGGTTGCCCACTGTCTCAAATTTGAAATTTTTATTTTTGTGTTCAAATCCCTTCATACCATCACCTCTCTCTACATCTGTAACCATAGACCCATAGAAAAGTTACAGTACAGAAGGAGGCCATTCGGCCCATCTTGTCCATGCCAACCCGAGGACATTCAGATGCCCTCGGCTGGTAACCTTCTCCATTATGAATGAATCCTGCATTCCTTCAACTCTAGTGTCTGCATTTCCCACTAGCCTTTTGTCCCATTGTTGGCGACTATTCCTGCAGTCATATAAACCATATTTCTTTCCTAATGCTTTTTGTCTCTCCACCTCCTTACACTTTAAAACACTTAGAACCTCCAACCTCAAACCAAGCTTTTGGTCACCCATCTAATAATCTTTATCGCTGTCTACTTTTGTCTGATTATGCTTCTGAAACACACCTTCGGATGTTTGTTCTACATTGAAGGTACTATTTCATTGCACTGTTGTTGGTGGATTTAATCTTGGAGGGTTCATGGAGGATTCCAGAATTACAAAAGTAATTATAGTAATTAACACTAAACCAAATTCTATATCCAAAATAGAAGCTGTTACCATGTCTATTTGTGCTACAGAATTATTTGGTGCATTTCGTTGGACACCATTGGCCAAGGTGTCTTGGCTTAATTATGAGAATTTTTTTTTTTAAGAAGCAACAGATGTACTAATTATGTTTGTGTGTGTCTCTGCGTCTTTGAGTATCTCTGTATTTGTGAGACACATAGTCCCAGGCATCCTTGAAGTGATCACAAGATAATTGAAAATTAGAAAACCCATTTGGCCCCATACTAGTTCTTCCAACATGAAACACTTGGGGATTGATCCCTGCCCTTATTGCAGCATCTTAATTGTTTCTTTAATGTATCAGTGTTTGCAACTACTACTCCTCCAGCAAGTTCATTTTATACAGACATACGAATTAGGAGCAGGAGTAAGCCATTCAGCCCCTCAAGCCTGCTCCACTATTCAGTAAGATCATGGCTGATCTGATTGTGGCCTCAACTCCACGTTCCTCCTACCCCCGATTTATAACCTTTGACTTCCTCCTTAGTCAAGAATCTATCTGCCTCTGCCTTAAAAATATTCAATGACACTGCCTCCACCACTCTCCAGGGAAGGGTTCTAAAAACTCACTACCCTCTGAGAGAAAAAAATTCTTCTCATCTCCATCTTAAATTATTTTTAAACTGTGCCCTCTAGTTCTAGTCTCTCCCACAAGGGGAAACACCCTTTCAGCATCACTCTGTCACGTTCCATCAGGATCTTATCTGTTTCAATAAGATCACCTCTCAACTTCAAAACTCCATTGGATATGGGCCCAGCCTGCCTGACATTTCCTCATAAGGTAAACCCCCACCCTCTCCCACCCCAGCACCCCATCCCAAGTATCAGTCGCGTGTACCTTCTCTGAACTGCTAATGCACTTATATCCTTTCTTAAATAAGAAAACCAAAACTGTACACAGTACTCCAGATGTGGTCTCACCAATGCCCTGTACAACTGTAGCAAAATGTCCCTACTTTTATATTCTATTCCTCATGCATTAAACGACAACATTCCATTTGCCTTCCTAATCGCTTGCTGTACCTGTATACCAACCTTTTGTGATTCATGGACCAGGACACCCAGGTCCCTCTGTACCTCCAAGTTCTGCAATCTCTCACCGTTTAAATAATATGCTGCTTTTACTATTCTTCCTGCCAAAGTGGACAAGTTCACACTTTATCACATTAGACTCCATCCACACGCACTCAACCTATGTATGTCTCCTTGCAGACTCCTTATGTCCTCTTCACACTTACTGAATTATGGTCACAATAGGTAGGAAAGTAAGTTTCAAGGTATTGGTGGATAAGGATAACAGGAGTCCTCGGGTTAAGGTGCTTAATTGGGGGAAGGCTAATTGTAACAATATTAGGCAGGAACTGAGGAATCTAGACTGGAGGCGGATGTTTGAGGGCAAATCAACAACTGACACGTGGAGGGTGGGGGGCTTTCAAGCGTCAGCTGATAAGAATTCAGGACCGGATGTTCCTGCTAGGATGAAGGATAAGTATGGCAAGTTTCAGGAACCTTGGATAACGAAGGATATTGTGAGATTAGTCAAAAAGAAAAGGGAAGCATTCGTAAGGGCTAGAAGGCTGTGAACAGATGAAGCCCATGGAGAATATGAAGAAAGTAGGAAGAAACTTAAGCAAGGAGTCAGGAGGGCTAAAAGGGGTCATGAAAAGTAATTGGCAGCCAGGATTAAGGAAAATCCCAAAGCCTTTTATACATTTTATACATATGTAAAAAGTAAGATGGTAGCCAGGGAAAGGGTAGGCCCACTCAGGGACAGAGGTGGGAATCTGTGTGTGGAGCCAGAAGAAATGGGAGAGATACTAAATGAGTATTTCTCATCAGTATTCACCAAAGAGAAGGACTTAGCAGTCGATTTGTCTAGGGAAGAGTGTGTAGATAGCCTGGATCATGTTGAGATCAAAAAAGAGGTGTTAGACGTCTTGAAGAATATTAAGGTGGATAAGTCCCCAGGGCCAGATGGGATCTACCCCAGAATACTGAGGGAGGTAAGGGAGGAGATTGCTGGGGCCTTGACAGAAATCTTTGTATCCTCACTGGCTATGGGTGAGGTCCCAGAGGACTGGAGAATGGCCAATATTGTTCCATTGTTTAAGAAGGGTATCAGGGATAATCCAGGAAATTACAGGCTGGTGAGCCTTACATCAGTGGTAGGGAAATTATTGGAGAAGATTCTTCGTGACAGGATTTACTACCATTTGGAAGCAAATGGGCGTGTTAGTGAGAGGCAGCATGGTTTTGTGAAGGGGAGGACGTGAATCACTAACTTGATCGAGTTTTTTGAGGAAGTGACAAAGATGATTGACGAAGGAAAGGCAGTGGATGTTATATACATGGATTTCAGTAAGGCCTTTGACAAGGTCCCTCATGGCAGACTGGTACAGAAGGTAAAGTTGCACAGGATCAGAGGTGAGCTGGCAAGATGAATACAGAATTGGCTTGGTCATAGAAGACCGAGGGTAGCAGTGGAAGGATGCTTTTCTGAATGTAGAGCTGTGACTAGTGGTGTTCCACAGGGATCAGTGCTGGGACCTTTGCTGTTTGTGGTTTATGTAAATGATTTGGAGGAAAATGTAACTGGGCTAATTAGTAAGTTTGCAGATGACACTAAAGTTGGAGGAGTTGCAGATAGTGAAGAGGATTGTCAAAGGATACAATGGGATGTAGATCGGTTGGAGACTTGGGTGGAGAAATGGCAGATGGAGTTTAATCCGGACAAATGCGAGGTAATGCATTTTGGAAGGTCTAATACAGGTAGAAATTATACAGTAAATGGCAGAACCCTTAAGTGCATCGACGGGCACAGGGATCTGGGTGCACAGGTCCACAGGTCACTGAAAGTGGCAACGTAGGTGGATAAGGTAGTCAGGAAGGCATATGGCATGCTTGCCTTCATCAGCAGGGGTATTGAGTATAAAAGCTAGGAAGTCATGCTGCAGCTGTATAGAACCTTGGTTAAGCCACACTTGGAATATTGTGTACAATTCTGGTCGCCACATTACCAGAAGGATATGGAGGCGTTGGAGAGGGCGCAGAGGAGGTTTACCGGGATGCTGCCTGGTCTGGAGGTTATGAGCTGTGAGGAGAGGTTGGAGAAACTCGGATTGTTCTCACTAGAGTGACAGAGATTGAGGGGCGACTTTATAGAAGTTTACAAAATTATGAGTGACATGGACAGAGTAGATAGTCAGAAGCTTTTTCCCAGGGTGGAAGAGCCAATTACTAGGGGACATAGATTTAAGGTGAGAGGAGAAAGCTTTAGAGGAAATGTGCGGGGCAAGTTTTTTATACAGAGGGTAGTGAATTTGCTGCCAGAGGAGTTGGTGGAAGCAGGTACGATAAGGTGTTTTAAGAGGCAGCTTGACAAATACATGAATAGGATGGGAATAGAGGGATACGGACCCCGGAAGTGCAAAATGTTTTAGTTTGATCGGCCATATGATTGGCGCAAGCTTGGAGAGCCAAAGGGCCTGTTCGTGTGCTGTACTTTTCTTTGTTCTATCTTTGTGTCATCAGTAAATTTAGCAACTGCACATTTGGTCCCTTCATCCTCGTCATTGATATAAATTATGAATAGTTGAGACCTCAGCAATGATCCACGTGGCACTCCACTCGTCACATCTTGCCAATCTGGAAATGACCCATTTATGCCTAATCTCTGTTTACCAGTTACCTAACCAATCCGCTATCCATGTTAATATGTTACCCCATACATCATGAGCTCTTATTTTGCATAGTAACCTTGAATGTGGCATCTTGTTAAATGCCTTCTGGAAATATAAGTGCAGCACATCCACAGGTTCACCTTTATCCACATTGCTTTTTACTTCCTTAAAGAAATGCAATAAATTAGTTAAACATGATTTCCCTTTCACAAAGCCATGGTGATGCTTTTCAAGTGTTGATTTCTGTCTGTGTGAAAAATAATTTACTCATACCGGTACATTTTCTCTTGGATCATGGAAATAGAAAGTTTAGTTTGTACTGTGGTGTCTTGTGACACAATGGTAGCATCCCTAAATTTGAGCGAGAAGCTCCAGCTTCCAAGTCCCACTCTGGAACTTGATGGCCATGGACGGTGAATTCATAACGTGGCAGAACAGGTTGATTACCCTACATGCAAATCCTTCCAATATGCCTGTGACAGGCAGTAAGAGCAGGAGAGTGTCCTGGTCAACCAGAATTTGCAAAAGACAGTAGTAAACCATTATATTACCTTGCCAAGCATAACCATGGGACCAACACATTGTCGCCAATGCCCTCTTAGGGGAAAAAAGAGAGTCTATAGCACAAAGTTCAGTTAATTTGCTGGATTTAATTTTAGGCAGCCATGTCAATCGGTATTGTACATTAATGTGTTTTTTAAGCTTAGTTATGTCAATCCCTAGTTTATATGCAGTTAACATCAGAACTAGTCATTAATAATTACTTTTTTTCCCCCACCACCATCAAACCTACATTTTTATTATTCTTTCATGAGAAGTAAACATTGCTGGCAAGGCTAGCATTAATTACCCATGAGAAGATGGTGGCCACCTTCTTGAACTGCTACAGCCAGTGAGATTTGGTACATCCAGGATGCTGTTAGGGGAGAGCTCCAGGATTTTGACCTAATGGCAATATATTTCCATGTCAAAATGGTGTATGGAGGGTAACTTGCAGGTATTTGTGTTCCCATGTGGCTTTGCCCTTGTCCTTCTCGGTAGTTGAGGTCATGGGTTTGGAAGGTGCTGTCAAAGTACCCTTAGTGAGTTGCTACAGTGCATTTTATAGCTGGTACACATTGCAGCTGGTGGTGGAGAGTGAATATTTGAAGTGGAGAACAGGATGCCAATCAAATACACTCCTGACTTGCAGATGGTGAAAAAGCTTTGGGGGGGGTCAGGAGGCGAGTTACTTTTATAGAATATCCAGCCTCTGACCTGTTGTAGCCACGCTATTTGTGTGGCTCGGCCAGTTAAGTTTCTAGTCATTTGCAAGAGTAAATTAAAAGTTCATAATCTTCTTGATTTCCAATGTCGTTGACCAATTTTTTAAAGAAAATCTGCACCAGTTTATTTTTAGTGTAAATATATTAAAAAATACTTTTTTTTTTAGAACAATGTAGTTATTTGAGCCAATGTTCAACCAAATACTGTTTAAAAATTAAGATATAATTAACAGTGACAACTGTTTTATTTCTCCAGCAAATACTATTTATCTTTTTGGTAGAAAATAATTTCCATGGCTTAATGGACCTATTTAAACAAAATAAAAATTCACCAGATGGATTTGTCAGCAGCAATTTTCTTCTTCACTGCTTTGGAAGGAAGCACACATAGTTCAACTGTTTTCAGTTAACAGTTTTCAGTCTGTGTAGCTGAGAAATGGATTGGAGATACTCTGGAGACCCCTGTGCAGCAACGAATCTTTATGAAAAAAATCTCCAGGTGTCTCTTAGCAGTTGTTAAAGAAAACTGAGATGTTGAGTTATTCTCCAGAGTTGGCAGAGATAGAGAGTTGGGGATGGAGAATGTCCATAGATCTGAATTTGATTTGAATTGGAGTCAGCAATGCTTTGGATTTTGAAATTTAGACTATGATTAGGAAGCTGAGATAAAAGTTGGATTCAAGAGTTCGATATAGATTAAATGAAGATTAAGTATATTATCAGCATTGGGGCAGTGCTTAATTATTTATACAATCAGTTATCAAAATCTTCCCAATTTAATTTAAGTACATTAAAATACAATGAATGTGCTGCTTACAAAATTCAACTTTTCAGATCTCATACTTTAAAGGTTAATTACAGCTAGTGATGCAAGTAAATTGAATCATTGGCTGCCCTCTCTGTCATAATTTCAATTTACCCATTGTCCCTGTTGTAGTACGAATTCTTCGATTGGAGCTATCTACTTTTAAGCCCGTATCCTCGCTTTTTACCCATATCCTTTTTATATTCATTACTAAGTAGTTCCAAGCTATGCTGATGTACTAAAAAAAAATTCTCTAATTGTAGATCTTCTAATTCCCCAGCATTTCATGACTGTTGAAGGGAGGGGTTACGTGAATGTAGAGGGCAGGAGTGGGAGAGAAAAGCAACTGATATAGGCTTGGGGTGATGGTGAATGGACCTCTTGCTACCTTTCTTCAAGAGCATATAAAAGTGACAATGCAGACAACAGTGCATCAGAAGGAGAAAAAAATCAGAGGAGCAGATAAATCAAAGCAAAAGGCACAGGTGGGCGATGAAGCAAAAGGGTAGAGGGCAAGAGATGGATAGGGTCACACACACCTCCAAAAACAACAGCTTGCACTTATATAGCACTTTGACATACTAAAACATCCAAAGTATTTCACAGGAGTGTTATCAAACAAAATTGGCAATGACCTACTTAAGATGTTGGGGCAGATCACCAAAATGTTGGTCAAAGATATAGGTTTTAAGCAGCGTCTTAAAGGAGGAAAGAAGTATAGGGAGGGAATTCCAGAGCATAGAGCCTCAGCAGCTGAAGACGTGGCCGTCAGTGGTAGAGCAATTAAAATTAACGAAGTGTAAGCCAGATTTGTAGGAGCACAGATGTTTTGCAGGGTTATAGGGCTGGAGGAGGTTAGAGATAATAAAGGATGAAGCCAAGGTGGGGCTTTGTAAACAAGGATGAGAATTTTGATAAAAACAAAAAAACTGCGGATGCTGGAAATCCAAAACAAAAACAGAATTACCTGGAAAAACTCAGCAGGTCTGGCAGCATCGGTGGAGAAGAAAAGAGTTGACGTTTCGAGTCCTCATGACCCTTCGACAGAACTTGCGTTCGAGTCCAAGAAAGAGTTGAAATATAAGCTGGTTTAAGGTGTGTGTGTGTGGGGGGCGGAGAGATAGAGAGACAAAGAGGTGGAGGGGGGGTGGGGGTGTGTGGTTGTAGGGACAAACAAGCAGTGATAGAAGCAGATCATCAAAAGATGTCAACGACAATAGTACAATAGAACACATAGGTGTTAAAATTAAAGTTGGTGATATTATCTAAACGAATGTGCTAATTAAGAACGGATGGTAGGGCACTCAAGGTATAGCTCTAGTGGGTTTTTTTTTATATCTTTTTTATATATATAATGGAAATAGGTGGGAAAAGGAAAATCTTTATAATTTATTGGAAAAAAAAAGGGAAGGGGGAAACAGAAAGGAGGTGGGGATGGGGGAGGGAGCTTACGACCTAAAGTTGTTGAATTCAATATTCAGTCCAGAAGGCTGTAAAGTCCCTAGTCGGAAGATGAGGTGTTGTTCCTCCAGTTTGCGTTGGGCTTCACTGGAACAATGCAGCAAGCCAAGGACAGACATGTGGGCAAGAGAGCAGGGTGGAGTGTTGAAATGGCAAGCGACAGGGAGGTTTGGGTCATTCTTGCGGACAGACCGCAGGTATTCTGCAAAGCGGTCGCCCAGTTTACGTTTGGTCTTTCCAATGTAGAGGAGACCACATTGGGAGCAACGGATGCAGTAGACTAAGTTGGGGGAAATACAAGTGAAATGCTGCTTCACTTGAAAGGAGTGTTTGGGTCCTTGGACGGTGAGGAGAGAGGAAGTGAAGGGGCAGGTGTTGCATTTTTTGCGTGGGCATGGGGTGGTGCCATGATCCTTTGAATGCGGAGGCTGGTGGGGTGATAAGTGAGGACAAGGGGGACCCTATCATGTTTCTGGGATCATCCTCCGCCATTTCCGCCAACTCCAGCATGATGCCACCACCAAACACATCTTCCCTTCACCCCCCTTATCGGCATTCCATAGGGATCGCTCCCTCCGGGACACCCTGGTCCACTCCTCCATCACCCCCTACTCCTCAACCCCCTCCTATGGCACCACCCCATGCCCACGCAAAAAATGCAACACCTGCCCCTTCACTTCCTCTCTCCTCACCGTCCAAGGACCCAAACACTCCTTTCAAGTGAAGCAGCATTTCACTTGCATTTCCCCCAACTTAGTCTACTGCATCCGTTGCTCCCAATGTGGTCTCCTCTACATTGGAGAGACCAAACGTAAACTGGGCGACCGCTTTGCAGAACACCTGCGGTCTGTCCGCAAGAATGACCCAAACCTCCCTGTCGCTTGCCATTTCAACACTCCACCCTGCTCTCTTGCCCACATGTCTGTCCTTGGCTTGCTGCATTGTTCCAGTGAAGCCCAACGCAAACTGGAGGAACAACACCTCATCTTCCGACTAGGGACTTTACAGCCTTCTGGACTGAATATTGAATTCAACAACTTTAGGTCGTAAGCTCCCTCCCCCATCCCCACCCCCTTTCTGTTTCCCCCTTCCCTTTTTTTTTCCCAATAAATTATAAAGATTTTCCTTTTCCCACCTATTTCCATTATATATATATATAAAAAAAAAACCCACTAGAGCTATACCTTGAGTGCCCTACCATCCGTTCTTAATTAGCACATTCGTTTAGATAATATCACCAACTTTAATTTTAACACCTATGTGTTCTATTGTACTATTGTCGTTGACATCTTTTGATGATCTGCTTCTATCACTGCTTGTTTGTCCCTACAACCACACACCCCCACCCCCCCTCCACCTCTTTGTCTCTCTATCTCTCCGCCCCCCCACACACACACCTTAAACCAGCTTATATTTCAACTCTTTCTTGGACTCGAACGCAAGTTCTGTCGAAGGGTCATGAGGACTCGAAACGTCAACTCTTTTCTTCTCCACCGATGCTGCCAGACCTGCTGAGTTTTTCCAGGTAATTCTGAGAATTTTGAGTTCTGTTGAAGGGTCATGAGGACTCGAAACGTCAACTCTTTTCTTCTCTGCCGATGCTGCCAGACCTGCTGAGTTTTTCCAGGTAATTCTGTTTTTGTGTTGAGAATTTTGAAATCAAGCTTTGCTTAACTGAGAGCCAGTGTAAGTCAGTGAGCACAAGGTTGTTAGATGAGCGTGACTTGGTGCCAGTCAGGCAGCAGAGTTTTGGATGAGCTCAAGTTCATGCAACATGAAAGGCCATAGAGCAGTACATTAGAATTGTCAAGTCTAGAGGTAACAAAAGCATGGAAGAGGGTTTCAGCAGCAGATGAGCTCCGATAGGGGTGAAGTTGGGCAATGTTACGAAGGTGAAAATAGGTGGTCTGATGTCAGGAATAAGTAATCGGAAGCTCATCCCAGGGTTTATGTGACATCAAGGTTGTGAATACTTGGGTTGAGCCTCAGATAGCTGCCAGGGAGAGAGATGGGATTGATGACAAGGGAACAGAGTTTGTGGCAATGAAGACAATAACTTTGGCCAATATTTGGTTGGAGGAAATTTCAGCATCCAGTATTGGGCATTGGAGAAGCAATGTGACAATTTAGAGACAGTGGGAGGGGTGGAGAAGGGTGATGGTGAAGTAGATCTGGGTTTTGTCAGCCTGTATGTGGAACCTGGTGTTGTTTTTGGATTGCCTAGATCCTTGATGGATTCAAGGTAATAATGCTGGAGTGGAAAGAGAAGCCATTGCAAGTGATTCTTTGGTTATGACTGGATAGGTAAAAATAGAACCAGGCTTATGCATTCCCACCCAGTGAGGTGGTCAGTAATTTATTTGGAATAGGACTGAATGTGTGTCTCTGGATAAGATGAGCTTGGGGACGGCATGAGGGGCAATAGGAGAGAAACTAGAGAAAGATGGGAATTCGGGGCTGGGACAGGAAGATACCTGACAGGACATTTGATGAGATGGGCTAGTGAATAGGAGGCAAATAGCAGAGGCATCTAAATGGATAACCTTCAGGAGACACTGCGTTACACCACAAACCACCTCCCACTTAAGAGAACAAAAAAAACAGAGATGAGTGAAAAGAAATATGCACAGAGAAGCAGAACAGAAGAAATGATCGAGAAGAACCCGATGGGTTGCATCCTAGGATATTAAAGGAAATAGCTGCAGAGATAGTGGATGGCGTGGTAGTGATCTTCCAAGAGTCCTTAGATTCTGGAAAAGTCCCAGAGGATTGGAAAACTGCCAATGTAACACCCTTATTTAAAAAGGGAGGAAGACAAAAAACATAGGCCAATTAGTCTAACATCTGTCATTGGGAAAATGTTGGAGTCTATTATAAAGGATGTAATAGAGCATTTAGAAATGCATAATCTAATCAAGCAGGGTCAGCATGGCTTCATGAAGGGGAAATCGGGCCTAACAAATTTATTAGAATTATTTGAGGAGGTAACGAGCAGGAACCAGTGGATGTAATTTTTGGATTTCCAAAAGGTATTCGATAAGGCACCACACATAAGGCTACTTAATAAGCTAAGAACCCATGCCGTTGGGGGTAGTATATTAGCATGGATAAAGGACTAGCTAAGTAATAGATGACAGAGTTGGGATAAGGGCGGCATTTTCAGGATAGCAACCTGTAACTAGTGGAGTGCCACAGGGATCAGTGCTGGGGCCACAATTATTTATAATATATATTAATGATTTGGATGAGGGAAGTGAATGTACTATCGCCAAGTCTGTGGATGACACAAAAATCGGTGGGAAGGCAAGTGCTGAGGATGGCCCAGAGTCTACAGAGGGATATGGACAGGTTAAGTGAGTGGGCAAAAATATGGCAGATGGCATATAATGTGGGAAAGTGAGGTTATGCACTTTGGCAGGAAGAATAGAGGAGCTGAATATTATTTAAATGGAGAAAGACTGAAGAAAGCTGCAGCACAGAGGGATTTGGGGGTCCTCGTGCATGAACCCCAAAAAGCTAGCATACAAGTTCAGGTAATAAGGAAGGCAGATAGAATGTTGGCCTTTATTTCAAAGGGAATGGAGTATAAAATTATGGAAGTCTTGTTAAAAGTATACAAGACACTAGTTAGACCAGACCTAGAATACTGTGAACAGTTTTGGTCCCCTTATCTAAGGAAAGATGTACAAGCATTGGAGGCAGTCTGGAGAAGGTTCAGTAGGTTGATCCCAGGGATGGAGGGATTTTCTTATGAGGAGAGGTTGCGTAGGTTGGGCCTGTACTCCTTGGCGTTTAGAAGAATGAGAGGCAACCTTATTGAAACATATAAGATTCTTAGGGGGCTTGACAGGGTAGATGCTGAGAGGTTGTTTCCCCATGTGGGAGAGTCTAGGACCCGAGGGCATAATCTCAAGTAAGGGGGCACCCATTTAAAACAGATGAGGAATTTCTTCTCTCAGAAGGTAGTGAATCTGTGGAATTCTTTACCATAGAGGGCTGAAGAGGCTGGGCCGTTAAGCATATTCAAGGCTGAGATGGACAGATTCTTAATCAGTAAGGGACTCGAGGGTTATGGGGAAAAGGCAGGAAAGTGGAATTGAGGATTATCAGATCAGCCATGATCTCATTGAATGGCAGAGCAGACTCGATGGGCCTATTTCTGCTCTTATGTCTTATGGGCTTATGAGAAATGTGAATGCAAGCGCGCTATAAGAAAAACATGTCCTCTGACTTTGCAACAGCACAGAGGATCGGTGTGTACACAGTGTATTTTATGTTTCTATAAGCTGTCTGTAACACTTCCTGTTGCACTTTTTTGTCATATTTAACATTTTTTATTGAAAAAGATAAAGACGTGCATTTATGTAGTGTCTTTCAAAGCAATTTAGACCATAAGACATAGGAGCAGAAATTAGGCCATTCGGCCCATCAAGTCTGCTCCGTCATTCAATCATGGCTGATAAGTTTCTCAACCACATTCTCCCACCTTCTCCTCCATAACCTTTGATCTCCTTACCAATCAAGAACCTATCTATCTCAGTCTTAAATACACTCAATTACCTGGCCTCCACAGCCTTCTGTGGCAATGAATTCCATAGATTCACCACTCTCTGGCTAAAGAAGTTTCTCTTCATCTCTGTGTTTACGGCCAATGACGTGCTTTTGAAATGTAATGAAACAATTATATTCTACTTCCCTCGTCATATCTGTTCTTTCCAGCTCCAGAGTGCAAGAGGTCTAGGAACAGAGAGCCTTGGATAGATTATCCTTCCATTCCAGGCATGAATTTTAATTGCTATTTTTATGAGTGAGAATCCCATCATATTCACTGTCACTGGCTAGCTGATGGCCAGAGATAAAATGTAAACTTACTTGGCTCATAGTTGGGAATCTGGGACCTCACTGGCTCCAAAAGCGACTGAAGATTCCAGGAGAGTTGAGCCCACATTCTCCTCTTTGCTCCAACAATACAATCAGATCTTCTATCCTTTCCTTGCTCCCTCCTTAAAAGTAGACTTTTCTGGATGTCTATGACCATGTGATGCAGAATGCTACAGGTGGTTTCTCTGGAACTGGTGATTGAGCAAATGGTTTTTATTTGGAGAAACTTCACTGCACAAGTCCTTTGACAACAATCTGTAACAGAAACTCTTTTAAACCTTTATAAAAAGATACGTACTGTAATGTGTATACCTTAATGAAGCAGGTGATATATACTTCTATCCATAATAACTTTGTGACTGTTTTTACAGTACTGTAAATGTAATCCAGTTTTACATAGGATTACGTAGTATACATGGCACAGAAACAGGCCATTTGGCCTAACTAATCCATGCTGGCATTTATGCTTCACTCTAGCTTCCTCCCATCTATCTTCTTTTAAATCTATCATCATAACCATTTATTCCCTTCTTCATATGCTTGTCTAGCTTCCCCTAAATGCATCTATACTATTTGCTTCAACCACTTTGTGGTAGCGAGTTCCATATTCTCACCACTCTTTGGGTGAAGTTTCTTCTGAATTCCCTGTTTGATTTCTTGCTATCTAATATTGAAGGCTTTGAGTTATGTTCTTGCCCACAAGAGGAAACATTCTCTCTGTATTTACTCTATCAAAACCTTTCATACTAAGACTTATAATTAGGTCACCTGTCAGCCTTCTCTTTTGAATAGAAAAGAAACCTAGCCTGTTTATCCTTTCCTAATATGCATGTCCACACATTTCTGGTATCATCTTTGCACATCTTCTCTGCACCATTTCCAGTGCCTCTATATTCTTTTTATAACATGGTGACCAGAACTACACTCAGTACTAATAACTGTGGGATAACCAAGGTTTCATCCAGGTTTAGCATAACTTCCTTACTTTCCAATTGTACATTTTCAATTTTATATTCCATTGGTAGTTTGCAAAACTTGCTACTACAAGTAAAGCAGATAAGAGTAGAATAGTTATGTGAATAAAATGACATGACAAAGTCATAATTCATTTAATGGTTTTTCACTGTGTAGAAATAACAGTAGTGATTTAATGTGCCAGAATGTTTGTCTTCTGAGTGCCTTTACCAACCTTTCAATTCAAAAAAGAGAAAACCTAGGTAACATTGCTATTTGAGAAAACAGGGAACCACTGGCCAGTTAGTCTGACATCAGTCATTGGGAAAATGTTGGGATCCATTATTAAGGAAGTTGTAATGGGGCACTTAGCAAATCCTATGATTAGGCAGAGTCAGATTGGTTTTAAGAGGGAAAATTGTTTAACAAACCCGAGGTTTTTTGAGCATGTAACTAGCTAGGTAAGGGGGAGCCATTGGATGTAGTACATTGGGATTTTCAAAAGGCATTCCACACAAAAGGTTACATAAGATAAGGGCTCATGGGGTTGGGGTAATACATTAGCATGGATAGAGAATTGGTTAAAGGACAGTAAAAAGTAGGAATAGAGTTTATTTTCAGGTTGGCAGGCTGTTGCTGGCAGGCTGCTGTACGGTTCAATGTTTGGGCATTGGGCATTTATGATCTATATTTGCCAGATAAAGAGAACAAGTGTAATGTATTCTGGTTTGCACTATACAAAGCTAGATGGGAAAGTAACCTATGGAAAGGACACAAGGCATCTGCAAACTGAGTAACCAATAGAAGGCAGATGGATAATGTGGAGAAATGTGACGTTATGCATTTTGGTAGGTAGAATAGAAAATGTGTTTCTTTTAAATGGTGAGGAACTATTAAATGTTGGTGTTCAGAGCAATTTGTGATTCCTTGTGCACATAATGCAGAAAGTTAACATATAGGTACACAAACTATTAGGAAGGCAAATAATATTGATTGAAAGCCTTGATTGCAGAGAAGGGGATTGGAATAGAAGAGTAAGGAATTGTACATGGCATAGGTGAGACCACACACTGTTTGCAGTTTTGGCCTCTGTACCCAAGGAAAGATGTGCTCAATGCAGCAAAGGTTCACTCGATTAATTCCTGAGGATAGGGTTATCCTGAGGGAAGAAATCAATCAGAATGAGTCTGTACTTGGGAGTTTAGAAGAATGCAAAGTGATTCCATTGAAACAAGTAACATTATGAGAGGGTTTGGCTGAGTAGATGCAGAGAGGTTGTTTTTTCTGACCGGAGAGTCCAAAACTAGGGATCTTAGTCTCAGCATAAGGGGTTAGCCATTTGGGAATGAGATGAGGAGAAAGTTCCTCACTCAGAGGGTTGTGAATCTTTGGAACTCGTTATCCCAGAGATCTGTGAATGCTCAGTCATTGAGTATATTCAAAGCTTGAGATCATTAGACTTTTGGATCTTGAGGGATTTAGGGATTAGAAGGAAAGTGGCGATGAGGTTGAAGATCAGCCATAATCCTTTTTGAATGGTGAGCAGGCTGAGGGGCTTCTATTCTTATGTTCTTAGGGTGGCAACCTACCACCAGATGGGCAATTAAACTCTGACATTGCCCAGCAGTTAGTTAAAAATTGGAATTTGTGGCTTTAAGAAGATAATTCCGTAGTATACAGTAAGTCCCCGTTTAACTTGGCTCACTTTACATTGTTTCACTTTAAAGTCATTCATTAAAGTAGTGTCAATATATCCATTTAACGTTGCCAGTTTCACTTTAATGGCGCTAAAACTTCCTCTTCTGTCTGCCTACTCATGTGACCTTTCCTGCAGTGCTTCCATCCTTGCCCTCAATCCCCTTTCCTCCCATTCCCGGCCTCTGTTCTTATCTTAGTGCCCGAGATCTGTTCTTCAGCTGTTCCTCTTCTGGCTCCTGGGCTCCGATCTGAACTCCACTGAAGTCCTGGGCTCCATCCAGTGGCAGAAGTTGGTCACTGTAGATGGTCATGGAACTTCATCTGCTATCTACATTGACCAACTCCTGCCACTAGATGGAGCTTGGTCAATCTAGAAGTACTGTACTGGAAGAAGGTGTAATATTTAAAAAGAGTTTGTATTGTATTTCTTATGTATTAGAACACAAGAACATAAGAAATAGGAACAGGAGTAGACCATTCAGCCCTCTAGAGCCTGCTCCGCCATTCGATAAGATCATGGCTGATCATCTTGTGTTTCGATTTCCACATTCCATCTAACCCTAATAACCTTAGATTCTTGTGAGGCAAGGGAATCTCAATCTATCTCTGCCATAAGAACATATTTGGTGATGTACTTTATTTTTCAAGTTAATACAGCAAGGAATGCACAGTGCTGCAAATGTATGGTACAGTATTCCAACTTGTGCATTGTTTTTTTCCAGACGAGAACCTAACTGGCTTTAAGATTGATTCCTGTGGGAACCTATGGTTCACTTAATCGTTTCACTTACAGTTGTGGAATGTAACCACAGCTTTAAGTGAGGACTTGCTGTACTATTTTACATTACATGATGTAATGTGACCCTGAAGAGTATTATCTATCTTAACATGAGAAATATCATGGGTAATTTGATCATATTAAAAATGGTATGCTCATGTGTATGCAAGATATATCACTTTGTTAGATATGAAACCGTCTTAAAACTGTGCTTCTCAGCTGCAGTCTGGAACAGATTCTTAAGTAAACAACAATCGAACGCTGAATCACCTGAACAACTACTTAACAATGAGACTTCTTAAAGGGCACAGCCAGCCTTACCAAAAAGATGTGTTCTACTTTGTAATATGCAATAGATTAAGTCCTTACGAACATCATCTAATTTGCCAAGAGCATTACCATGAGAGATCTGTTAAAATTAGATATAGTGTACGAACAAATCCTATAATAACTTTCAAAAGGGAATTGGAAAATACTTTAAAGCAAAAAATGTTGTTGAGAGACAGCAGGGAAGTGGGACTAATTGGGATACCTCTTTCAAGGAACTGGAATGAGGCATGATGGGCTGCTGCATTATTTTTTGAATGTGTTGTGATTTTTCTGAAGAATAGCAAACTTGTTTTTGACTCATGTCATGAGTTTCAAAGCCTTTATAAAAAGCTAACTGATGAAAGCAAGTTTAGATTATTGAGGTTTTACTTTATGTTGCAAAAACATCATTACCTGTCACTTCAACTGTCTGGTTATGGAATTTTGTGATGGCGTTCTTACTACAAGTCACTTGCTCTAGTATCACCCCATTAAGCACAGAATAATGCTTGTGTCTCTTGATGGCCTTCATTTTTCCTGCAGAAATGTTGGCCTTTTCTTCAGGTGACAACTTTAATACTATTACTGTTAACCATAGCTGAAGACTAGAATTAATGGACCACTTTTACTTGTGATTTTGTGCTTGTCCCTGCACTGAAAGCTTTGTTCATCTGAGGGTCTGGCCCCAAGGTGCAGCTTGCTTTAAAAGTGATTGACCTTTGTCTGCTGCTGCGTACATAAATGTGCCACACCTGTAGGTTGTATGCTTTTAGCCCTCTTTTTAATACAGTCACACTAAGATGATTGCACTATGACAGACAGGTGGTTGCTTTGGGACTGGTGACTGAGCAAAAGGTTTTTGTTTGGCGAAGCTTGATTGCATAGTCATTGAACAGCCTGGTGATATTAATGCACCAAGAAATCTATATGAATGTACTTGAACAAGTCAACCAACTCCTCACACTGCTTGATTTGTAAACTGCTCCTTGATAGCAATGTACTGGGTGTTAGGTTGCTATCAGTCAATATGAAGAGAAGTTCAGTTAATTTATGTAGATAACTGTATCCCTTTGTTATGAGGCTTCCTGATACTGTGACCAACAAAGGATCCTTGTGGAGTACGGGAATAAAGATGCTTTCACTGGTATTTTGCAGTTACCCCAGGTGAATTTAAGCTGCCTTTTCCATTGTATCTCATGACAGATTAGCTAGGATGTTACATTTGAACAACCTGTCAAGTTGATTCCATCATCCATCGCACTTGATGTTTACCAGCGGAGCCTCAGCCTAGGCTGGGGACTGACTGTTCACTTTGATTTAGAAATTTCAGACAAAAATATCATAGAAGTAGCATGAAATTCAAGTGTGACCCAAGCCAGGAAAATTTAAAGTTTTGGGTTTGCTATTGGATTCTCATTGTTGCTTCTAAGGTCATAGAATATGACCAGTTGGGTAGAGGAGGGGAGGAGTCACACAATTGTGTATGTCATTAAATTCTTTAAAGGGTTAGTGCTCCTAGTTGATCATGAGTCAGGTTATGAATAATGCTTTGAATGTGAAAGTATTATAATCGAACAATAAGACCATATCTACAAAGCAAAAAAGGGACATACTTTCTGTATCCTGACTAGACCTTAATGTATATTGAAATCTAAATTATACACCGTCCATGTTTATTTTCTGTTAATTAACTGTTTCTTTGCTTTGTAATCTGCCAGTCATTTACATTGGAATAATTTATAATTCAGTGTTGGTTTCTTTCGTCAATAATACAAAGAGGACTGACTGACTGACTCAGCATCCACACTGAGACAATGCAATCAAAGAGATACAAAACTGAATTAACTACTCCCTAAATTTTGTCTTTTTTTAAAAGATTTGAGAGGCTATAACTTAATATGGCATTTGGATCACTTTCACTTTTAATGTTTATGACATCCTTTTAAATCTCAATCAGATTTCTGCCTTTTATTGAATTCCTAGTCTTTGTTACTTTCTAGGCTAACTTATTAAATTGTTAAAGAATAAAAGAGGCTTCCTTGACTGTCCATTGGATAGAAATCATCCTCCTTCCAATAGCTGCAGTCAAGTTTGTTAGTTGGTATGAGAGCTGTCCATGGTTTGGTAATCTGATGAGTCATATAATGTACGGTATGTGAAATTTAAATGTTATACTGTTGATCACTGATTAATTTCTGAAGTTGGAAGTAAGCCAAATTAATGCAACTTAGAGAAATATTTTCCTTGCATGTGACTCATTTTACAGCTGTAATAATAGTGATGATAGTAAGTGTAGATTGCACTTTTGCACCTATTGGTAGCATCCACAATCCCAGTATGTGATGGTTTCGAGCTTACTCATCCTGATACTTGAGAGAGAACAGTAATTATTCCTGAAATTTGGACAGGTACAAAATAAGAGTGTTGTGGTCCTCCTAAAGGAAATGCAGAAGAAAAATAAACAAGGAATAAGCTCTGTCTCTATATATTTCCTCTCCCTTTCCCATCTGTCTCAATGTTGTTTTATTCTTATTTTAATTAGTGGTGGTAGATGTCAAGTTTTTTGTGGAGAAAGAATCTGGCCAGGCACTGAGTTGATGAATCTTTTGGGCTAGGACAGGTCAGCAACAGCTGAGTCTTGGTGCAAGAGGGCTGCAGGGATTATACCTGTCAAGGGCGTCCAGCAGCTTTTGAACCACAGTATAGATATGGGAATAAATCTGCTCAGAGCCAAAGGCTGACAAGGAAAATGAAGCAGGGGTTGTGCATAGCGTCACTTTTTTAGGAGGACCAAATGTTAAGTATATAAACCTTGAAGCTTAAAAGTGATGGCCAAATGTCAAGTGAAATTCATCTGAGACATAAATCAGGAAGATTAAAATGTTTTAATGTAACTACATACTGGATTCTTGGACTTTTATGGTTGCTTCTTAGGTTATAGAATATGACCAGTTGCGTATGGGAGGGGAGAAGTCACATGAGTGTGTATGTTATGAAATCCTTAAATGGATAGTGTGCCTAGTTGTTCTCAAATGAAAATTGTGAATTATCTTTTGACTGTAAAAGTTGGTATTATAATGAAGTAATAAGACACACCATCATTAATTTGGCATTTTGGAGTAAGCTACTTATTAGTCATTCCATTGGTAATAATCCAATACTGTAATGTCAAAACTCATCACCTGAACGCTTATGATCTGAACTCTGCTTAAGCAGATTATATCTGTTGAAGGGAGAACACCTTGCCCAGTGGTTCATCCTTTAATCAAACTTGGTTTTATTTAGTTCTATTTAACTTGTAATTTTGTGTTGGGTCGAGAGGATTGCTGAATGGAGTTAGAGTAATATATGGCTCCAGAATAAGGTCCTTTTTAACAGATAATGAAACTACCACAGGGTCTTATCCACTTCCCTATGTGGTATTTTTGAAATTCATGAAGTAAACTATGAGATTAGTTTGCTTAGCTTCTGCTCTTCTCCTTGGTTTCTGGCACTATCCATTTCTTTTAAAGTATTGAGTAGTGGTGATGAGACGACAATTGGGCAGTGTTTTGACAAAGCATTACATGAAGCTATCAAATGGTATGATGTCATTTTAAAGCTGCAATGTTCTACATCATAAGGTGGCAGAGATCAACATCTTAAACTGGGAAAGTTAAGAGAGAGTCCATCCTAAGATGCCCTTGTACACCTGTAAAGTAGCCAGTTAGAGGGCAGTATAGGCAGGGAGTGTTAACCAGCTAGGACCAAGTACTCGTGCTAGGTCTTGGTCAGGGATCATGTGGTGCAAAGATCCTAAAAGATTTGAAGAATTAAAAACTTGTGTTTAGTGGACAATGGAAATTAAAAATAAGGGAGTGTGACGCCTATGAACTTTACCTCTTCTAGCTGATTGTTCTCTCCAATTATGTTTTTCAGGCTAACTAACACAAATATCGTTCACAAAACTCCAGAATGGACTTTAATTGCAATCGTGCTGCTTTCAGTGTAAGTATTAATAACTTTATTATTGTTCAGAGGTTAAAGCAAACAAAACTCAGTAAATCAAGAGGCCATGATTAGTAGAGTTCAAACATTTGTTAAAAAAAACCTGATGACTGCATGAATAAGGAGATTGAAAGAGTCAACTGTTTGAGGTCCTGGGAAAGAGAAATGAGTCTTGATCTCAACACAGTAGGAATTTAGAAAGACCAGCATGTAGAATAATGTACTTAGGAAAATGTGATCAGGTAGGAGTATGCATCTGTACAAAATATTTGTAAAGAAGACAGTTTTACAAAATTATATATTTTTCTGTTATGATTAAATTCTAGACTGCACTTGCTCTACTCTCCCTCCCTCCCTCCAACCCCTTGCCTCAAATTTGTTCCTCCTGTGATGCAGCTATATAATACTCAAGTATCAACAGACTATTTGATCATGGACATTACAGCCAAGCCTGACCTTGTCCTCAGCTGGTATTACCCCAGCATGCATTTTTCAGCAAAGATCACTCATTTGTTACTGACTGCACGATATAGGGGAAAGTTGTAATCCCTTGTCTTGTCCTAGATGCCTTGCATTTCTTCAGACCTGCCAGCATTCCAGGAGTCACGTGTTGCACGCAAGTTCTTGGGGGGAAAAAAGTTGTTCACAAAGTCACCAGTAGTCATATTTGTTGAGCTTAGTGATACTTGTGAACTTCATAAATGCATAAAGAGCATGAGGATAACTAAGGAAAGAGAAGGACTGATTGGAGACAAAAAAAAAGGTAAATTGCATGTGAAGGCAGAAGATATGGGCATGATTCTTGATGAATGTTTATATTTGTCTTTACAAAAGAGGGGGATGATGCAGATATTGTAGTTAAGGAGGGGGGATGGGATAAACATTGTGAGAGAGGAAATATTAACAGGTTTAGCATCCTTGAAAGTGGATAAATCAGCAGATCTGAATGAAATGTATCCCAGCTGCAAAAAAAGCGAGAGAGGAATTAGATAAGTCATTGATCATCATTATTCCAATCTTCTCTGGCTACAGAGGACTGCTAACGGTGCATTGATGTTTAAGAAGAAAGAAAACATAGAAATAGGAGCAGGATTAGGTCATTCGGCCCTTCGAACCTGCTCCACCATTCAGTATGATCATGGCTGATCCTGTACCTTAACGACATACTCCTCATTCCCCATACCCCTTGACGCCTTCAGAGTCTAGAAATCTATTTATTTCCTCCTTCAGTGACTTGGGCTCCACAGCCTTTTGTGGCAGAGAATTCCACTGGTTCACCACCCTCTTGTGTGAAGAAATTTCTCCGCATCTCTGTCCTAAATGGCCTACCCTGTATCCTGAGACTGTGACCCCTTATTCTAGGCCCTCCCTGCCATAGGAAATGTCATCCCTACATCCAGTCTCCCCCACCCTGTCAGAATTTTGTATGTTTCAATGACAGCCTCTCTCATTCTTCTAATCTCCAGTGAATACAGGCCTGGTTGACCCAATCTCTCCTCATGTGACAATCCTGCCATTCCAGGGATCAGTCTGGTGAATCTTTGCTACACTCCCTCAATGGCAAGTATATCCTTTCTTAGGTAAGGAGACCTAAACTGCACACAGTACACCAGGGGTGGTCTCACCAAGGCCCTGTACAGTTGCAGTAAGGCATCCTTGATTCTGTACTCAAATCTTCTTGCAGTGAAGGCCAACATGCCATTTGCCTTCCTAACTGCTTGCTGCATCTGCATGCTTGCTTTCAGTAACTGGTGTGCAAGGACACCCAGATCCTTTTGTACATCAACATTTCCCAATCTATCACCATTTAAATAATACTTTGTCATTTTGGCTTTCCTACGGAAGTGGATAACTTCACACTTATCCATGTTATACTGCATCTGCTCTCTGAAAATTCAAATGCACCACATCCACTGGTTCTCCCTTATCTATTCTGCTAGTTATATCCTCATAAAAAAATTCCAGTGGGTGTGTCAAACATGATTTTCCTTTCATAAATCCAAGTTGACTTTGTCTAATCCCGTTGATATTTTCTAGTGCCCTGTTATCACATCCTTTATTATAGATTCTAGCATTTTCCCTACTACTGATGTTAGGCTAACAGGTCTGTAATTCCCTGTTTTCTCCCTTCCTCCTTTTTTAAACAGCGGTTTTACATTTGCCACCCTCCAAACTGCCAGAACTGTTCCAGAATCTACAGAATTTTAGAACCAACGCATTCACTATTTCCATGGCCACTTCCTTTAGTACCCTGGGATGTAGATTATCAGGCCCTGGGGATTTATCGGCAATCAGTCCCATTAATTTCTCCAACACTTTTTTTTAGTAATACTGATTTCCTTCAGTTCTTCCTCACTAGACCTTTGGTTCCATAGCATATCTCGGAACTTATTTGTGTCTTCCTCCATGAAGACAGAGCTAAAGTAATTGTTTAATTGCTCTAGAAAGGGATAGACCAAGTAATTGCAGGCCAGCCTAACTCTGGTGGTGGGCAAATTGTTGGGAAAAATTCAAAAGGAAAATATAAACCATCATTTAGAAAGGCATAGATTAATCAGGGGAAGTCAGCATGAATTTATGTGAAAGTCATGTATGCCTAACTTTGAGGAGGAGCATTGAGGGTAGCACGTTTGACGTAGTTTACATGAATTTTGACCAGTTTCTAGATGGCAGACTGTTCAGAAAAGTAAGAACCCATAGGATCCAAGGGCAAGTGGCAAGTTTGATTGTTTCTGGAAGGCTGTTTGCAGTTTCGCAAGACTCCGTACCAGGCCTCTTGCTTTTGTGGTATATATCCGTGATTTAGACTTAAATGTAGGGGGCATGATTATGACACTAGCAGATGATACAAAATTTGGTTGTGTGGTTGAGAGTGAGGAAGAAAACTTTAGACTATGGGAAGATATCAATAAATTGAAATTAGGGGCAGAAAAGTGGCAAATAGAATTTGATCTGGAGAAGTGTGAGGTAATGCTTTTGGGAAGGGCAAACAAGGGAAGGGAATACCCTGTCATGGTAGGATACTGAGAAGTATCGAGGAACAGAGAAACCTTGAAATGCAAAGGTGCCCGAAAGTAGCAGGACAGGTGGATAAGGTGCTTAAAACGACATGCAGGATACTTTCCTTAATTAGTGTAGGCATAGAATATAAGAGCAGGGTAATTATGCTAGAACTCTATGCAATACTATTGCCAGGAATGGAAAATTTTAGCTATGAGGAATGATTGGAGTAGGTTGAGGGGAGGTTTAATTGAGTTGTATAAAATTGAGGGGCCCAGTTGGAGTGTATAGGCAGGACCTATTTTTGCAAATAGATGAATAACCAAGAAGTTTGCATTTGAAGTAATTTGCAGAAGAATTAGAGGGGAGTTGAGAAATATTTTCACCAGAGGGTTGTAGGGGTCTGGAACTCACTGCTTGAAAGGGTGACAGACACAGAAACACTCATCACATTTAAAAAAAACTTGGATACTGTATGTACTAGGAGTGTGATAACCCACAGGGTTACAGACCAAGAGCTGGAAAATGGTTTCGGCCTGATTGTCAAAAAAGAGCTTAGGCGCAATGAGCCTCCTCTTGTGTTGTAAATTTTCTGTTTCAGATTTGATGTAATGGAAATTTATGCCCCTTTCTACAAGAAAAGCATGATTTGGGGTGCAATGTGAGCTGAGTTGATTTATTTGAAAAAAAGTGACATCTGATCCCAACTCACCATGACCATGCCTATTCTGGTTTGACTGTGGTCCGTTTGAGGTCAGCCAGTAACACTCTGAAAAGAGGTGGGTCAGTGATTTTAAAATGCCAACTAGGTTGCATTCCTCATATTTTGACAGCCATTTAAATTTAACCAGGTTACCTAAGACGTCAGGTTTCCCTAGCTTGGGAAGCCTGGCATTGACCTGGAGGAGTGAGCTCCCAAATCCAGTCGTTAAGTGCTTTTCCAGCTCTGATTATAGGCCCAGAGGACTAGGAGTTCATCCCTCTGGCCCCTCGAGCAAACCAGCTGCATCCTGACCTCTTACCCCTCCCCTTGCCATCCCTTATCCCAATCTGGCAATTTATTCTATTGTTTTGTATAATGATGTTTAACTTGATCTTGCATCATGACTTTGGAAATATGGAGGCAGAGCAGAAATTCACTTTTGTTGCAGTAAATCCATTTTGATTTGTGTTGATACACGATTAATGCTTCTTTACCGAATAAAAGCTTCCCCTCTCAGGCTGTTGCAGATTCTGTCAATAAACAGTTTTTCTATGTAATCTCACTTGAGAGTGAACTATTTATATCACTAAAGTTTGTTGCTGTTTAGTTGTTGATTAAATTATGTATTCACCAGTTGAAGCTATAACTAGATAAATCCAAATGCAGTTGGTGAAGCTGAATTAAAATGGGATACTTTTCAAAGCTAGATTTTTGGCTCTGAGCTGGAGCTGAACAAGCTAAGACTTTAGGCTTTGAGATTCATTATAGTCCAACGTTTAAACATTATATACAGTTTAAATAAGGGGATCGAGAAACCAACCATCAGTGTACCTTCTCTTTATTTCTTTTTCTGTGCCTGATTTGACTTAATTTGCCCACATTCCCTCTTGTCCCTGTATCTTTCTCAATCCTGGTTAAGGAGATACTCTTTTGGTCCTGCTGTAAACCAAGGCCCCAGCTTTGGTGCCCTCATCACACTATTATCAGCTTGGAGTTCCATTAAATTATGGCACAAAAATGTTAATGCTGAAGAGTGCAGGAAAAAGTGTAAATAATGGCATATATGGTGAGATGCCCCGGTCCAGCAACATTCAGCCCAATTTATGCACCATAATGACACTGTGCTTGAATTGGTTAGATCACATGGAGTATGTTGTTTTGGTCACTGAACCTTTATAAAGATGCATGTATAAGAGATGGTGTGGGGAGGATTCAGGAGATTGAACCCAAGAATGAGTCATAAGGAAAGATTTTAGAAACTCAAGTTCTACAGAAGACAGTATAAGTGAGCATGAATAGCAAGTACCTTTGATAAGACAACAGTTATTCTGCATTGCAATTTTGAGACACAGCTGGAAACTGCCACATCTGATTTATATTGTGGACCACGAATCACACCCTCTAATGAAGGGAGCTCTCTAAGCATCTAAGTTATATGTGCACAGTCCATTCCCATGATTTATTTTTTAAAGTTAAGAGCTCACAACATTGGCTCACTTTCTCGTATCATTTCATGTATACACCAGAAACTCTTATACATTGAAGCAGACAAAGACAGTATATATGCAGCTTTAGATCATTGTTTCGCAGTTTGAAGTTTTAACTATGCTATTTACTGACTGTCTAATTGAAGGACAAATTTTGCATTTGTCATTTTTAAGCAACTTTTAAATTTAGGTCTAAGTACTGCATGAAGCATTTAACTTGAATCTTTTGCCTTTTAGAGAAATCACTGGTGGTTTAATGCAGTGTCAGTATAATAAGTTCCATCAACCGTCCTGGTTATGTTTTTCAACTTCAACTGTAATATTTTAGAAATTTTATTGCAAGCTGTTCGGCTGCACAATGCTTCTTTTTCAGCCTGTGAGGTCAGTGGAACCTCTGGGGCAGAGAAGTACTTATTAGACATTTGCAGGTCAAAATATGCCACAGGCTAACTTCATAGCATCCTCAGCGTTATGTTTCCTTATCTTGATATTGCTTCAGTCTGACACATTGTTTCAGCTTTACTGTCCCAGGGAAGTGTACACAAGCAAATATTAGTGAAGGCTTCAGTGAGCCTTACGTCTGCGTCATAAAGTCAGCTAGTGCTCAAATGTTTCATTAAATCAGAACATAGAAAGTAACTTTACTTGAATGCTTTGGTATAAATTTTTAATCAACTGTAAGAACAAATCTTTCGTCATTTCTACTACTTACTCATATGGGTGAACGGCTAATTTGTGAAACAGATCTTATGAATTTTTTAGAAAGTTTCCTGGCATAAATCTCTCAAGGTTCAGAGCCATTTATTGTAATTGAACAGCAGCGTTTTAATTTCAATGCATTTTGGTATCAAATGTCTTTACGTATCTTGTATAGATTTTATAACACATCAGCTGATAGAGGTTTGGTCACATTGGTGTTTGTCTTGTTCACTGCTGGGATTTCAACCATGACTAGTTACAAAATAATGTTAATAGATTCATCAAAATACTTCAAACTTCTAATATATACAGTTCCTTATACTTTACAGTTTTTGAAAACTGGTTTTTATATTACTTACTTGATGCTTACAAACTTTAACTGTGAACCTATCTGTTATGCTGGGTAACTCAATTATCTGGATCAGTGTAGTTTAGACTTCAGAATCTGGACTCGCTTTAAATGGCTGAGCAATATATGATACTAAATGATGCAGATAAACACATCTTTAAATATGGTGCCAGTATAAAATGCACGCTTGTTTTTTTTTCAGTTGCTCAGCATTACTGGGACTCTTGTTATATATGAATTATATACCCTGGGCGAAAGCTAATGGAAAGCTTTCAGTGCTTGTGTTGGAAAAATGGCTTGGTTAATGTTTTGTCTGAACTGGCTGATGGCACTGAATTGTGGTCAATTTTGCCAACAGAGCTTAGATTTAATCCTCCAAGATTTTCACCTAAAAGCTTGAGCGTAGTTTTGCTGTACTGGGAGTAGAGTGTTAGCTTTGGGACATACCATTTAAACATACTTCAACTGAAGTGGATCACAGGACAAAAGCCATCAGTCATTTCAGTTAACTCTGCTGTCAGAGATATACTCAAGAGGCTATATCTAGCTGACATTCACAGCTTTAGAATAGATTCCAAGTGATCTCAGTTCCAGTATGTTCTTCATTTAACATTATTTCCTGTATAACATGTAAGATAAAAGTTGAATAATTTAAGTAGAAGGAAAGCATAAATATGGTTTTAGTTTTTTACGACTGGGATGGGAGGAGTGCGTAGTTGATCTAGGCCTGCTACTCAATATCATTAGTTTAAAAGTTTGATTTACTCACAAAAATGGCCAATCGTTTACCTTCATTATTGTTACCCAGAATAAAAGAGACTTTAACCAGGCTTCTTTCAATAGGCAGTCAACTTATTGGTTTATTATAAAACCAAACTTATTGAATAGAAAGGCACAGCTTATTAACATACAGTATGGAATATGGCTAATTACTTTTTCTAGATACTCTAAGTCATACGCACGTGTACACTCGCACACACCAAAGAAATAAAAATAGAGGAACTCTGCCATAGATTAAAAGTCAATGGTTTAAGGAAAAATGAAAGATGGTGGAGCCCGTGAAATGGCATTCGGGTTATACGGTTGGTCTCTCAGCACCGTTTTGAGAAACAGTCCATGACTTTTACACTGCTTTTCAGGCAGACTTGAGGAACACTTGCAGGTACTCTATTCAAGCATGTAGCAACTTAGGAGCAGCTTATATTGACTTTTGGCTGTGGACTGGCTCTGGACTGCAAAAAGACTGCTGTCTTCCTTTCACAAGCAGTTGGTCCTTTCTCTTAAAGCAAAACCAAAACCAACTTTTAAACATAGTTTTTCCAGGCCTGTTTTTTCTTCAGAGCCGTAAACTACCATGTAACTCTTTCGAGTACAAACACGTTTTCCATCTGTTCCTATTCAGATGAAGTTACATTGTTTCATAGTTTACCATTGTGAGATTTGAACTCTTGTTCTTGGGGTTACAAGCCCAGTAACATAACCACTTGGCTAACTACCATGTAACCCCTTTTGTACACAGTCCACCTCGGTTAAGAGGTTTCCTGCTTCTTTAAAGCTGCTTAATTATTTTTTCTTGCAAAAGATGTTTTTTCCAGGAATAGCAATCACAGTCCTGCCTTAACCCTTTAAGGGACAGTGTTTTTTTAAAACACACATTCTTCCAAAATATCTTGGCCCTTGAAGTTGGACCATTTTCAGTGATTAAAGTGTTCATGACTGTTTAAGGAAATTAAATATTTATCCTCATTAGATAATTATTTTTAAAGCAGCTGTTTTCTTTTTGCATCTACTAACAGATCATCTGATACATTGATCCAGGTTTTCCTGGAATGGTGTGATCGGTGACTGACACTATAAATTTTGCGCTCCGGTATGCCAGTCTCATTGCTGATAATTCATTCCATATATTCCTGCATTTCTAATTCTAATATGACCAGTGGGCATGGTCATACATCGGAAGCAGCGAGGCCATTTTTCCCAGCAATTTAATGATTGCCTTCAATACAAAGTATTTCAAATTTCTTTGGGCAGTGGTAGATGGAGTTGATGTGGTGTCATAGGAACAGGGGTTAGCTGCTAGAAATAGCAACAGGAATCTCCAAAAACACTTTAGTTTTCGCAATAAATGATTAAGCCAAAAAAAAGTTGGAACTGAAGCAAGTTGAGGTTACAGTTTACTCCAGGCTTTTTCTAATGTTCAGCAAAAGTGAACCAAATTTTGTTAGATAACTGGTCCATAATGTGACTATGGTACATTTTAAAGGAGTGCAGGAACATGGAAACCTGCATGTCCGCATAAATCTTTTATGGTATCAGGACAAATTGATAAAGCATTAAATGCGCAAAACTAGCTTTTATAGTCAGAGTTTTTTGATATACATTATGAGGGCAGAGCTGGAGCCAATGTTATCTCAGCATTGGCAGCTTACTTTCAAGTGTGTAGGCCCAAGCTCTGGCATTACCTCCTTAAACCTATTAGCACCTCCCCCTCTTTACATCTTTCTCTTATTTAGTTGTTCCTTTAAATTTATCTCTTTAACCAAGCTTTTTGTCACCTATTCTAATAACTCCATAGGTGGTTTGATGTCAGATTTTGTCTGATAATGTTTCTGTGAAGAACCTTGGGACATTTATCCTATTAAAGGTGCTATAATAATGAAAGTTGTTGTGTCAACAGAAGTTGGAGTATTATTAAGAATTAACTGTAATTTAAAAATTCAATGAAAGTGCTGACGTGTAATTGAATTTTTAAAAGCAACCAGCAAAAGAAATGTTAAAGAGCACAAGGGAAATCTGATGTAGTATAATGAATGTCAGCCGAGCTCATTTGGGAGCACACTTGCCTCTGACTCAGAAGGCTAAAACATAGGCAGACACTTCAGTGCATTGTAGAATTGAGAGAGTGCTGCACTATTGAAGTTGCTGCCTTTTGAATGAGATGCTAAGCTGAAGCCCTATTAGTTCTCTCGGAGTAAACGTAAAAGATACCATGACATTGATTTGAAGAGGAGCACGGGAGTTCTTGTGTTATGGCCAATATTTATCCTTCAATCAACGTCAATAGAATAGCATTATCTGGTTATTAAGTCATTGTTATTTGTGGGACCTTTCTGTGAACAAGTTTCCAGCCACACAGGACCAGAATTTACATTAATATAAGCAAAATACTGCGCATGCTGCAAATCTAAAAAATTTTAAGTTCTGGAAATGCGCAGTAGATATGGCAATATCTGTGGAGAGAGAAACTGAGTTAATGTTTCAAGTTGAATATGACTCTTACTCAGAATTTAGTCATCTTCAGAGTTCTAAAGAAGAGTCATATTTGATTTGAAACGTTAACACTGTTTCTCTCTCCATAGATGCTGCCAGACCTCAGAGTTTTTCCACGGACTTTCCATGAGGTTTTGCATGGCAATTTGCTATTAGCGGGACACCCAAATGGTGCGGTGTCCTTTACGGTATTTGGGGCCTTTGTGAACAGGGTGAGAAACTGGATTTCCTTACCACTTGGATTGAAGAATTGTCAATGAGCAGTAGAAAGTCTGAACCACAAAGTATAAGTTAGAATAGTGAAATGGCATTAAATCAGGTGCAGGAAACAAAATAGAGGGGGAAGAATATTGGACTGAGAGAGAGAAAAAGGAAAGAAAGAAAAGAAAAAATAGTGTTTAAATCTTCAACAGTAATTAAAAGCCGAAGAAATGAGATTCAAAACTTGTAAAAGTTAATTGTCAGCGCCAGAGAAGTTGTGTGGCAACTTGTCAGGCCAGAAAACAAGTACTTAGACTGGAATGAACATGCCCTTACTGTTTGTTTGTTTCTTTTTTATTTATTCACGGGATGTGGGCTTCACTGGCTGGGCCAGCATTTATTGCCCATCCCTAGTTGCCCTTGAGAAGGTGGTGGTGAGCTGCCTTCTTGAACCACTGCAGTCCATGTGGCATAGGTACACCCCCAGTGCTGTTAGGAAGGAAGTTCCAGGATTTGGACCCAACGACAGTGAAGGAATGTCAATATATTTCTAAGTCAGGATGGTAAGTGACTTGGAGGAGAACTTCCAGATGGTGGTGGTACCATTTATCTGCTGCCCTTGTCCTAGGTGGTAGTAGTTGTGGAAAGTGCTGTCTAAGCAGCTGTGGTGAATTCCTGCACTGCATCTTGTAGATGGTACACACTGCTGCTCCTGTGCATTGATGGTGGAGGGAATGAGTGTTTGTGGAGGTGGTGCTAATCAAGCGGACTGTTTTGTCCTGTACGGTGTCCAGCTTTTTCGGTGTTGTAGGAGCTGCACTCATCCAGGCAAGTGGGGATTATTCCATCACATTCCTGACTTGTGCCTTGTAGATGGTGGACAAGCTTTGAGGCGTCAGGAGGTGAGTTACTTGTTGCAGGATTCCTAACCTCTGACCTGCTCTTGTAGCCACAGTATTTATATGGTTAGTTCAGCTTCTGGTCAGTGGTAAGCCCCAGGATGTTGATAGTGGGAGATTTAGTGATGGTAATGCCATTGAACATCAAGGGGCGATGGTTGGATTCTCTCTTGTTGGAGATGGTTATTGCCTGACACATGATTGTTACTTGCCAGTTGTCAGCCCAAACCTGGACTGCTTCAGTAGCTGAGGAGTTGCGAATAGTGCTGAATATTGTGCAATCATCAGTGAACGTCCCCCCTTCTGACTTTATGATGAAAGGAAGGTCTTTGATGAAGCAGCTGAAGATGGTTGAGCCTAGGACACTACCCTGAGGAGCTCCTTCAGTGATGTCCTGAAGCTGAGTTGAATGACCTCCAACAACCACAACCATCTTCCTTTCTGCTAGGTATGACTCCAACCAGTGGAGAGTTTTCTCCCTGATCCCCATTGACTCTAGTTTTGCTAGGGCTTCTTGATGCCACACTTGGTCAAATGCTGCCTTGACGTCAAGGGCAGTCACTCACCTCACCTCAGGAGTTCAGCTCTTTTGTCCATGTTTGAACCAAGGCTGTAATGAGGTCAGGAGCTGAGAGGCCCTGGCGGAACCCAAACTGGGCATCAGTGAGCAGGTTATTGCTAAGCAAGTGCCGCTCGATAGCACTGTTGATGACCCCTTCCGTTACTTTACTGATGATCCAGAGTAGATTGATGGGGTGGTAATTGGTCAGATTGGATTTGCCCTGCTTCTTGTGTACAGGACATACCTAGGCAATTTTCCACATGGCTGGGTAGATGTCAGTGTTGTAGGTGTACTGGAACAGCTTGGCTATTGGGCACGGAAAATTCTGGAGCACAAGTACTATTGCCTGGATATTTTCAGGGCCCATAGCCTTTGCAGTATCCAGTGCCTTCAGCTGTTTCTTGATATCACGTGGAGTGAATCGAAGTGACTAAAGACTGGCATCTGTCAGGCTGGGAACCTCCGGAGGAGGCTGAGATGAATCATCCACTCGGCACTTCTGGATGAAGATTGTTGCGAATGCTTCAGCCTTATCTTTTGCACTGCTGTGCTGGGCTCCTCCATCATTGAGGATGGGAATATTTTTGTCGCTTCCTCCTCCATGAGTTGTTTAATTGTCCACCATCATTCACGACTGGATGTGGCAGGACAGCAGAGCTTAGATCTGATCCATTAGTTGTGGGATCACTTAGCTCTGTCCTGCTTATGCTGTTTGGCACGCAAGTAGTCCTGTTTTATAGCTTCACCAGGTTGACATCTCATTTTTAGGTATGCTTTGTGCTGCTACTGGCATGCCCTCCTGCACTCTTCATTGAACTAGGGTTGACCCTCTGGCTTGATGTCAGTGGTAGATTGTGGGATATACTGGGCCATGAGGTTGCAGATTGTGGATGCCCAGTCTTGATTTGCTAGATCTGATCGAATCTATCCCATTTAGCACGGTGATAGTGCCACACAACACTGTGGAGGGTATCCTCAATGTGAAGGCGTGACTTTGTCTCCACAATGACTGTGCCGTGGTCACTCCTTCCGATACTGTCATGGACAGATGCATCTGCAGCAGGCAGGTAGGTGAGGATGACGTCAAGTATGTTTTTCCTTCATTTTGGTTCCCTCACCACCTGCCGCAGACCCAGTCTAGCAGCTGTGTCATTTCGGTCAGTAGTGGTGATACCGAGCCACTCTTGGTGACATTGAAGTCCCCACCCAGAGTACATCCTGTACCCCCTTGCCACCCTCGGTGCATCCATGGTGTTCAACATGGAGGAGCACAGTGGTAGGTGGTAATCAGCAGGAGGTTTCCTTGCCCATGTTTGGCCTGATGCCATGAGAGTTCATGGGTTCTGGAGTCGATGTTGAGGACTCCGAGGGCAACTCCCTCCTGACTGCATATGACTGTGCCACCACCTCTGCTGAGTCTGCCTTACCGGTGGGATAGGACATATCCAGAGATGGTGATGGAGGAGTCTGGGACATTATCTGTAAGGGATGAGGATGACTATGTCAGGCTGTTGCTTGACTAGACTGTGAGACAGCTCTCACAATTTTGGCACTAGTCCCCAGAGTGTTAGTAAGGAGGACTTTGCAGAGTTGACAGGGCTGCAATTGCCGTTTCCTAGTTCAATGCTGGGTGCTCCGTTTCATTTTTTGTTTGTGGCTAGGCTTTGGCATTTAAGAGTCAGACCAGGTAAGGACGATAGATTTCCTTCCCTAAAGGGCATTAGTGAACCAGATGTGTTTATACAACAATCGACAATGGTTTCATGGTCATCATTGGACTTTTTAATTCCAGATTTTTTAATTGAATTCAAATTCCACCATCTGCTGTGGTGGGGTTTGAACCGGGTCCCCAGAGCATTACCCTGGGTCTCTGGATTACTAATGCAGCGACCATACCGCTACACCATCTTAGCCCATAACTACCATGTCAATGCAATAACTTCGTGTTCAATACATTTAGATAGGAAGTCGGGCGGTAAGCTATCATTTTCATTCAGCTTACGGAAGAGCAGTGTACCTTGGACAACTTGTGGATCTTTGTCTTTGATTGCATAACTGTTCGCTGGAACTTGCCATCCAGTTTGTCTATAAATGGGTTCTGTCAGTGCCACCCAGCTCCTGACCTCATTACAGCCTTTGTTCAAACATGGACTAAAGAGCTTAACTCAAGTTGTGAGAGTGACTGCCTTTGACATCAAGATCACATTTAACCAAGTGTGGCATCAAGGAGCCCTAACAAAGCTGGAGTCGGGAATTGGGGGGAAAACTCTCCACTGGTTGGGGTCATACGTAGCAGAAAGGAAGATTGTTGTGGTTGTTGGACGTCAGTCATCTCAGTTCCAGGGCATCACTGCAGGAGTCCCTCAGGGTAGTGTTCTCAGCCCAACCATCTTCAGCTGCTTCATCAATGCTCTTCCCTCCATCATAAGGTCAGATGTGAGGATATTCGTGGATGATTGTGCAATGTGATTGCACATTCTTCGCAGCTTCTCAGATACTGGAACAGTCCATGTCCATATGCAGCAAGACCTGGATAATATTCAGGCTTTGCCTGATAAGTGGCAAATAACATTTGTACCACGCAAGTACCAAGCAATGGCCATCTCCAACAAGATAGAATCCAACCATCGCCCCTTGTAATTCAATGGCATTACCATCGTTGAATCCCCCACTATCAACATCCTGGGGGTTGCCATTGACCAGAAACTGAACTGGGTCAGCAATATAAGTACTGTGGCTACAAGAGCAGGTCAGAGGCTGGGAATTCTGCAGTGAGTAACTCCACTCCTAACTCAAAGCCTGTTCCCTATCCACAAGGCACAAGTCAGGAATACGCTCCACTTGCCTGCAGGAGGGCAGCTCCATCAACACTCCAGAAGCTCAACACCATCCAGGGCAAAGCAGCTGCTTGATTGGCATCCCATCCACCACCTCCAATATCCACTCCCTCCACCACCAATGCACAGTGGCAGCAGTGTGTACCATTACAAGATGCATTGCAGCCACTCACCAAGATTATTTCAACAGCACCTCCCTAATACGCGACCTCTATCATATAGAAAGACAAGGGCAGCAGATGGTACGGGAACACCGCCGCCTGCATGTTCTCCTCCAAGCCATACACCATCCTGACTTGGAACTATATTGCCATTCTTTCACTGTCACTGGGTAAAATCCTGGAACTCCCAAACAGCACTGTGGGTGTACCACATGGAGTGCAGCAGTTTAAGAAGGCAGTTCACTACCACCTTCTCAAGAACAATTAGGGATGGGAATAAAATGCTGGCCTAGCCACCTCCTGTGAAAGAATTTTTTTTTAGAAATGGCATTTACTACTTAATATGTATATTCAAGATGATTCTTGCCAGCCAATTTGATCCATCTCTGAATTTTAATTCATAACTTTCCTTCTGTCATGTGGAATATTTGATAAAAGTCAACATTTAATTGCAGTATCAATCTATGGATGGTTGATTTTGATTATAAATGTGTCACTGACTTTAGATGGTAGATGGTCCTTGCAAAGTTAAAATTATTTTAATTATTGTAATCATCCTGCACTCGATCACACTGACCATTTGTAGACTCTGCAAAAGCAGCATAAACCATAAAACTATAAATCACATTGTTCCTCTCTGAAATGTGTTAAATTTGGTGTTTTGGTCCAGTGTAGCTCCCTACCTTAATTTAAATCAGTATTCAATTTTTCTACATTAACTAGCTGAAAACGTTGTCATGAAAGCTCCAAGCTATAATTTATCCAAATGGAACACCACCTTACATGATACAGAGGCCTTTGTACAAAGTATGGTTAATACCACTCCCAACCACACATGCCAAATCATGGGTCTTCATATTGACAAGCAACAAAGCCTTACAACCCCAGTGAGCAAAATAAATAAATAAATACTTGCATTTATATTGTGCCTTTCATGATCTCAAGAAATTCCAAGAAGTATTACAGCCAGTTAATTGTCTTTGAAGTGCATTCACTGTTGTAATGTAGGAGATGTGGAATCTAATTTGCATACAGTATGCTCTCACAAATAGCAATGTGACAATGACCAGATTTTTCTCAATGATATTGATTGAGGTATAAATTTTGGCCAAGACATCAAGACCAGCACCCTCCTCTTCTAAATAGTGTCATGGGACCTTTTACATCCAGCTGAGAGGGAAGATGGGACCATCTCATCCAAAAGACAGCATCTCTAATGCTGCAACACTCTCTCTTGCTACTGTATTGAATGTCAGCATGGATTTTGTACTTCAGCATTGTACTGGGTTTGGAATAAAAGGCAAGAGTGCTGATACCACATGTTGATGAGAGCCATATCAACATTGTGGTGGAATGCTAGCTAAGAATTCTTCCCCTCAGCACTCACAACCTGATGCCTTTCGTTGATCGAAGTCGTCATTGGCTCATTTGGCAGCATGTTCACCTCTGAATCACAAGGGTTCAAGTTCAAGTCTCATCTCAGGGCTTCAGCACAAAAATCAAGGCTGATACTCCAGTGCAGTACTGATGTAGCATTGCACTGTCAGAGGTGCCGTATTTAACGAGACATTATACCAAGGCCCCATCTGCTTGGTTGGGTGGGCATAAAAGAACTCATGCACTATTTCAAAGGAGAGCAGGGGAGTTATCCCCGGTGTCCTGGCCTGTATTTATCCTGCAATCAACAGCACGATAAACAGATCATCTGGTCATTATCATATTTTTGTTTGTGGGAGTTTGCTAAGTGCAAAATTTATCTGTTGCATTTCCTACCTTACAACAGTGATTATACTTTCAAAAGTAATTAATTGGCTGTAGCTTTTGAGATGCCTGGTGGTCATGAAAAGCGCTGTATAAATGCAGTTCTTTCTTTCTTGTCCTGACTTGTGTTGTCAGCAGTCAGTCCATTGTGCCACTTCCCCCTCCCCAACTTCAATGGGTGGATAAATAGGGCTGCTCACTTAAAGTTAGCAGATTAAACCCTGAGTGTGATAGAAACCCCTGCCCTTGGCATTGCAAAATGTGGAATTGTGAATGGATGAGCTCTCTGTCCGCTAAACAACAGGATATCCAAGAGTATAAGGAACGGAAAGCCCACCTAAAAAAGTACAGTATCCATGCCCTGAGGAAAGCGAAGAGCTCTTCCCCCTACCACCGCTCCCCTTCCTCCCCCAATCACTATTCATAAAATCCGTTAGGAGAGAAATCCAATCCAACCTATTAAAAAGACAAGTTAAAATGGTCCTTCCTCAGCTCCTATTGAGAAGAAATTCAAGACTGGGGTATTAGGACAGCCTGACCCATCCCTGCTGTAGCTAATCTGTTTTTGCTCCTCCCAGCACCATCTTCTCCCCAACCGCTAAGCGCAATTTCCAGATAGGCTTCGCTCCCCAACCTGGATCAAAATGAAATTAGAACTGATGTGGAGGAAAAATCCAGACAAGCTTTACTTGTTGAGGTAGGCTCCCTACATTTGCTCTCTACTATCCTGACAACTTTTTCCCTCTTCCTCTATCATACTCCATCACTCCCTATTTCTGGCCTTGAGCCTTTCTCTACCTGACTCCTGTTATAGAACACCATAAGCGATTGGCAGGTAAATTTAAAATTTTAGAGTGAATGATTTTGTTTTCACTGATTTAAGCGCATTGGTTAACAGATGTGGAAAACTATATGAATCTTTAGATTTAGGAATATTGCCTGTATCTCAGCAATTGAATTCTAGAACACTAACTTGCAATTATTTTATATTGATTGTATGTGGGTAGCACAACATAAAAGGAAGAAGGGAATTACTAAACAGTTATGGAGGAGTGTTATGGCACAGCCAATGATGAATGCTGAGTTGTTAAAATCCCAAAGGGAAACTTGAAACAACTGCCACAACTTGTTTTGCAATTTGTATAAATTTCAAGATGCATGCCTTGAATTCAGTCATTATAAGACCACCTAAGTCTTATAGGCTTTTACAAAACTAAATTAAACGCTTATTAACAAGAAAAATGATTTAAGCACATACATATGTCTACAAATTACTACTATAATAACTTCTAAGTCCTCAACTTAATCTGACTCCCAGTTACACTTTCGTTAAGGCAGCAGTAAGACACAGATTTTAAAAGGCCCAAACAAGGTGACACAATACCCTGAATCAGTTGAATTCAAAGTGAGTTTTCTTAACTTCAGTTCTTTGAAGTCAGCATTTGAGGCATAGATGCTGAAGGCTTTACACACTTTTTAGATCTAAAATTGTCTATCCTTACACATCGCCTTCGCTCCTTTATACATATTTTGAATGCAAATTCCCATTGTTTCTTTACCTTTGGACTTTACTGGTAAAACTTTGTACTATGAGAGATTATCAAAAAGGTAATCTATGGGAAAAATAAACACACTGTTTCTTAACTTCACCTGGCTAAGTGACACATTTCACCCCTCCTTTTAAATAAACCTGGCTAGATTATTTTCAAAGTACAGATGTTTACCTACTTAACATTTTAAACCTAGCTCATCTTCAACCACATCAAAGCCTTCAGATTAACTGCCTTTAATCCAATTAAGTCTCTCACACTCACACACAGACACCATTATTTTACAATAAATTCCGATAACGTTGAGAATTATTATATCTTCCTGACAAGGAGTCAGTTGTTTTCTAATCCTGTAAAACAACTTGCATTCATAGCATGTGTAACATAGTAAACTGTCCCAAGGTGCTTCACAAGAGCATCGCCAAACAGAATTTGACACTGACCTATGTAAGGAGATATCAGTACAGTTAGCCAAAAACTTGGTCAAAGAGGAACATAACGCAAGCAAATAAGAAACAAGAAACAAAGCTATGTAAGCAATGAAACCAGTTTTTTCCACAGTCCACATATATTGTGCATTACCCTGAACTCTACCCAACCTATTTGCTCTTTAGTGGAATGGTTCTGAAAAGTTTCTCACTGCAAACTGAGGATAATGATCTAATTTTGGTGTTCACATTTTTGCAACGGCTACAACTAGGTAATGCAATTCAGGCCAGGAAATAATTCTGATTTTTCCCTTTGACTCAGTGTCATATAATAGGATGCTGTTTCGCAGGGGTACCCTGAGAGTGTAGCATTCCAACTTCCTGCACCAGTTACCCTTATGACCAGAATGAGATTGGCAATTTGTGAAATATTCAAAATCACTGAGCAATATAAACCTAGCTACTAATGGATACAGTGTGCAGTACAAAGCTGTCATAAGTTATCACAAATTGTCAGTCTCTGGTTGGAAGGATCACTGTTGTGTGAAATAAAACAATTTTTCTTGTTTTCCTTCGAGAAAAGAAGATTGAGAGGAAATTTGATAAAGTTGCTTAAAATCATGAGGGGTCAAGACCGAGCAGTTAGAGAGAAATTGTTTCAATTCCAGAAGAGTCGAGAACCATAGGGAACAGATTTAAGGTGATTGCCAAGAGAACCAAGTGACATGAAGAAATATTTTTTTTAATGCAGGAATTGGAATGCTCAGTTTGTGGTAGAAGCAGAATCACTTATGGCTTTCAAAAAGGGAATTGGTAGCACCTGAATGGGGGACTATTGCAGGGCAAAGGGCAGGGGCTGAACTAGCTAGATTGCTCTTGTAGAGAACAAAAACAGAATTACCTGGAAAAACTCAGCAGGTCTGGCAGCATCGGCGGAGAAGAAAAGAGTTGACGTTTCGAGTCCTCATGACCCTTCGACAGAACTTGAGTGAACTCAAGTTCTGTCGAAGGGTCATGAGGACTCGAAACGTCAACTCTTTTCTTCTCCGCCGATGCTGCCAGATCTGCTGAGTTTTTCCAGGTAATTCTGTTTTTGTTTTGGATTTCCAGCATCCGCAGTTTTTTTGTTTTTATGCTTTTGTAGAGAGTTGGCACAGACTCAACGGGCCCAATGGCTGCCTCCTGTGCTATAACTATGCAATGGTTTTATGACTTTGGCTTCCCTGACAGCTCAGTAAGTTGCTGCATTCCATGATTTCTCTTCTTGCCCTGTGCCATTACATGTGGAGTCTCCTAAACATCCGTCCTTGCCCCCATCCTACATGCTGCCCCGTGACAACATCATGCAAGGACACTGGCTCATCACCATCACCTGACCTTTCCACTACTTCCAGAGACTGACTTGTCAAGTACAAGAGAAAATTAGGCTTAAATAAAAGGAAAATAATTCACAAGATAACAGACAAGTATTGTGCATTATTAAAGACATTAAAAACTGCTATGAGAACAGCTATAAGGTCAGTGGAGTTGATAATGCACAACTGTGGTAAAAGCACTTCCAGCTATGTCTGGAGTCAGAGGGCTATTAAAGGTTGCAGTAGGGCCATTGAAGAATTCAGAGGGCAGATTTTGACTGGACTTTCCAGTAGGAGTCTTTAATGATTACTTTGCATCAATCTTAACACCTTTTGGTGATGCTCAGTTGCCAGTGAGTTGTGCTGTCAACGTAAAAATTGTATAATTTAAAAGTGGTGGGGTTGTTGTTTATATAGTATTATGCATCTCCAAACTTAGAACTACTACTGGTGTAAGTGACATCCACCCAAGCTTACTTGATGGGGACACCCAAAGTACATGTGCTTTCCTGTATGTTTAACACCTCACTAGAGTCAAGGATTGTTCCCTTGGACTGGAAGGTGACTCATATATAGTTTAGATTTTCAAAATGGTTTACTAGTTTACCAGCAGTGTAACACCAAAAGTAATTTACAGGCCTATTAGGTTTACTTCATGGTCAAAATTCTGGAAGGGATCATAAAAGATGCTCTCTATCCTGCCCTTAAGAGGCGGAGTTATTAGAGGCATTCAACACAGCTTCTGGGGAAAAAAATTGTTTTTTTTTTTAATTTTTAAGGAGCTTACTGGATTGGTGGATGAGAGTAGTGCAGTGGATGTTGTTTACTTAGATTTTATTTAAGCTTTTGATGAGTTGACTCTCAGTAGGCTTCCCTAAAATATAGAATCTTGATGTAAAGCTGGTACGATGTATTATGGATTGTCTGCATCGCTGTAAAGTGGTTACTATTGGAGGAGGTGGATCTTTTTTCAGATCAGTTACCAATGCATTGGTATTACTTACAGTTGCTATTTACTGGATTCAGTGACCTGGATGTAGGTTTTGGGGAATGATCTTCAAGCTTGAGCATTTTTACTTTTAACATTCATGTAGATCTTGAGAATAAACTGCTGCAAACACAGCTCGATGCAATGGGGAAATAGGCCCACGTTTGGAGAATAGCATTTAACTTGGAGAAATGCAGTATATGGGCTTGACCAACTATACTAATGCATCATAAGGTACAGAACAAAAATCTGTTAAAAAGAAAACGTTCTTGGTGTTTATAGTAAAACATCTTGAGGTTTACAATGATTGCTGTGAGGTGATAGCCAAAACAAGTAGGGTATTAGTTTGTGCCGCCTGGACATTTCAAAACAAAATAAGACATGCCATTTGTCTTTGAATAAGACTTTGGTTAAGCCTAATTTGTAAAACTGTGTCTAATTTTGGCCTGTTCACATGGTGGGTAATGTCGAGGTTTTGGGAAATGTTCATATGGTTTTAAGGATGAAAGCTTAAAAGATCTGAGTTACCTAGATAGGCTTGATGTATCATGATATATAGACTCCGGGATGATCTGATGAAGCTGAAAATAATCAACAGTTAGACTGGTTCATATTGACAAATTTTGATCATTTCAGTTAGAGGATCAGGAGTTATGTTATACATGAGTTTTGCAAGGACAGAATTAGTCTAGTGGTCAGGAGATTCTTTTTTTCAGATTATAGTCGAGAATATGAAACAAATTGCTAATTGTGGGGTGAGTACTGATTTGAAACAATAGAACATAGCCTGGTGCACTGCACGTGAAAAGGACAGACTAAATCAGGCACTGGGGCTCACCAAAATTAAGGTAAGCAAAATAACAAAAATGAGGAAAATAATGGCAGTAAAGAATGCTAAAATCCCAAGACTAATGGTTACCATCCCAGGGTTTTAAAGGAGATGGATGAGAACATTGCAAATGTCCTTAATTTTCCAAACTTCTTTCAATCCAAGAACCATTCCTTTCAGGTAAAAAGCTGATCCTCTTCTTAAGAAACATGAGGGAGAGAAACCAGTGAATTATAGACATAAGAACATAAGAAATAAGAGTAGGAGAAAACCATATGGCCAGTCAAGCCTGCTGCGCCATGCAATATGATCATGGCTGATTGTGGCTTTCAACTCCACTTTCTTGCCAGCTGCCCATCCATATCCCTTGATTCTCTGAGAGACTGAAAACCTGTCTATCTCAGCCTTAACTATATTCAATGATGGCCTATCCACAACCTTCTGCGGTGCAGAATTCCAAAGTCTCAACTTTTGAATGAAGAAATCTCTGCTCACCTCAGTCCTAAGTGATGGGCCCCTTGTCCTGAAACTGTGCCCCCAGCTAGGGGAAATGATGGCTCAGTATCTACAAAAGCAAAATACTGTGGATGTGATGGCCCTCCACCCTGCCCGATCCATTTCGCGCCCTTCTGCTCTCGCTCCATCCCCTCCCTCTTAGAAGCATGATAGGGTTTCCTTTTTCCTAACCTTCCACCTCACCAGCCTCCATATTCAATGAATCATCCTCCACCATTTTCACCAGCTCCAGCATGATGCCTCCACCAAACACATCTTCTGCCTTCCGCTTTCAACATTCTGAAGGGATCGTTCTCTCCCCAAACATCTGATGCGCTCCTCAAGTCACCCCTAACACTCCCTCCCTTCCCTGCGGCATCTTTTTGTGCAAGCAGAGGGGATGCAACACCTGTCCTTTCACTACCTCCCTTCTCACCATCCAACATCCCAAACACTCCTTCCAAGTGAAACAGTGATTTGCTTGTGCTTCTTTCAATTTAGTATATTGTATTCGCTGCTAACAATGTGGATTGGGTAACTGATTTGCAAAACGCCTCCATTCAGTCACTAAGCATGACCGCAAGTTCCCTGTTGCTTATCATTTAAATCTTCTGCCTTGCTCCCACTTTGACCTTTGTGTCATGGTCTGCTGCAGTGTTCCAATGAAGCTAAATACAAGCTTGAGGAACAGTACTTCATCTTTCATCTCAGCACCTTACAGCCTCCTGGACTCTATACTGAGTTCAACAATTTTAGATTCTAACCCTGCCCCCATCCTGTTCCACGTGTTTGTTTTGTTGGGTTTTTTTTTTGCTGGCTTGTTTCTTTTTTTTTATTCCTTTAATGTTGCATTCAGATGGCTGCTCAAAAGCCATTCGTTTGTCATCTGGACACGACCCTTTTTTAAAAAACTCTACTCAATACCACTCTCTTTAGCTTTTGCATCATATCTTTTGTTAATTCCTCCTGCCCTCCACCCTATCACAGACCTTCCATTTTGCTCTTCCTGCCCCCTCCCCACTCCTACTAGCTAAAAAAACTCTTACATCTCTGTCTTCTTTTCTGAAGGTGAAAGGTCATCGATCTGGAAACGTTAACTCAGTTTCTTTCCACTGATGCTGCCTGGCCTGCTGAGCATATCCAGCATTTTTGTCTCAGTATCTACCCTGTCAGGTTCCTTCATAATCTTGAATGTTTCAATGAGATCACTCTCATTCTAAACTCCAGAAAATATAGATCCAATTTACTCAGCACCTCAGTATAATACAACCCTCTTCTCCCAAGAACCAATCCGGTAAACCTTCTGTATACTGCTTCCAGTGCCAAGTATATCCTTTCTTAAATATGGAGAGCAATATTGCACATGTTATTCCAGGTGTGGTCTCACAAAAGCCCCATACAATTATAGCAAGACATCCTTTTTCCTGCATTCCATTCCCCTTGCAATAAATGCCAATGTGCCATTCACTTTCCTAATTGCTTGCTGTACCTGCATGCTAACTTTTGCTTGTACGAGCACACCCAGGTCTTTCTGATCATCAACTTTTACAAGCTTCGCACCTTTGAAAAAATATTGTGCTTTTCTATTCTAACAACCAAAGCGAATGACCTCACACTTAACCACATTATACTCCATCTGCCCACTCAATTAATCTGTCTATATCTCTTTGCAGTCTCTGTGTTCCCCTCACAGCTTGAATTCCCACCTAGCTTTGTGTTGTCAGCAAACTTAGATATATTTATCTCTGCCTCTTCATCTAAGTGATTAATATAGATTGCAATTAGCTGAGGCCCCAGCACTGATCCTTGTGGCAATCCACAAAATACAGCTTCCCAAACTTGAAAATGCCACATTTATCCCTACTCTGTTTCCTGTCTGTTAACTAATCCTTTATCCATGTTAATGTATCATCTCCAACACCAAGTTCTTATCTTGTGTATTAACTTTTGTGTGGCATCTTATCAAATGCCTTTGGGAAATCCAAGTATAATACATCTACTGGTTCCCCTTTATCTATTCTACTAGTTACATCCTCAAAACCACCAATAAATTTGTTAAACAGGGTTTCCCTTTGTAAAATCATGTTGACTTGTTCTGATTGTACTATACTTTTCTAAATGCATTGTTAAGACTTCCTTCATAATAGATTCCAGCAGTTTCCCAGTGATTGATGTTAGTCTAACTGGCCTGTAGTTTCTGGTTTTCTCACTCCCTCCTTTCTTGAAAAACTGTGTTGCATTTGCCAACTTCGAATTTGATGGGACCATTCCCAAATCTAAGGAATTTTGAAAAATCATAGCTAGCGCATCTCCACAGCTACCCCTTTTAGAATCCTAGGCTGTAGGCCATCAGGTCATGGGAATTTGTCGGATTTTAGTCTCAAGTTTCTCCAGTACATTTTCTCTGCTGATTTTAATTACCTTAATTTCCTCACTCAGCTCCTAGGTTACCCTCCATTTTTGGTATATAATATGTCTTCTGCAGTGAAGACAGATGCAAAAATATTTATTCACTGTCTCTGCTTTTTCCTCATTCCCTATGATTTCTCCTGTCTCTGCTTTTAAAGGACCAATGTTTACTTTAGCTACCATCTTCCTTTCTATATACATGTAAAAGCTCTCAATTTTTTTTTATATTCCTAGCTAGCTTGCTTATCCTATTTCTCCCTTTTTTATCAACTTTTTGGTGATCCTTTACTGATTTCTAAAACACTCCCAAACCTCAAGGATTTCTAGTATTCTTTGCAACATTGCAAGCCTCTTCTTTAAATCTAATACTATCCTTAACCTCTTTTTTAAGCTATGGATCGATCTTTCAATGAATATATTTTTATTAAACATCTTGTTTTGTTTCTTTAAATCTTTCCCGCTGTTTATTTACCACCATACCTTATTAACCGATCAACTGTAGTCAGCTGTCCCCTCGTACCTATGTAATTGGCTTTGTTTAAGTTTAAGATTCTTCTTTGTGATTAAAGTATGTAGTTTACAAACTTAATGTGGAATTCAATTGTATTCTCACTATTTTCCAATGAATCATAGAAACTAGGAGCAGGAGTAGGCCATTCGGCCCTTCAAGCCTGCTCCGCCATTCGTTATCATGGATGATCATCCAACTCAATAGCCTGCTCCCTCTTTCTTCCCATATCCTTTGATCCCTTTTGCCCCAAGAGCTACATCTGACTCCTCCTTGAAAACATATACAATGTTTTGGCCTCAACTACTTTCTGTGGTAACGAATTCCACAGGCTCACCACTCTCTGGGTGAAGAAATTTCTCCTCATCTCAGACCTAAATGGTCTACCCCATACCATCAGACTGTGACCCCTGGTTCTGGACTCCCCCCACCATCGGGAATACCCTTCCTGCATCTACCCTGTATAGTCCTATTAGAATTTTATAGGTTTCTATGAAATCCCCCCCTCATTCTTCTGAACTCCAGTGAATATAATCCTAACCGACTCAATCTCTCCTCATATGTCAGTCCTGCCATCCCAGGAATCAGTCGGGTAAACCTTCGCTGCATTCCCTCTATAGCAAGTACATCCTTCCTCAGATAAGGAGACCAAAACTCCACATAATATTCCAGGTGTGGTCTCACCAAGGCCCTGTATAATTGCATCAAGACATCCCTGTTCCTGTACTCGAATCCTCTGGCTATGAAGGCCAACATACCATTTGCCGCCTTTACCACCTGCTGCACTTGCATGCTTACCTTCAGCGACTGGTGTTCGAGGACACCCAGGTCTCATTGCACCTTCCCCTCTATCAATTTATAGCCATTCAGATAATAATCTGCCTTCCTTTGATATTTTTCCTTTGAATCTTTGATATGAATTAATTAACACTGCCTCATTGTACAATACTAGATCTAAAATAGCTTTACCTCTAATATAATATAAAATAAAAGCAGAAAGTGCTGGAAAAACTCAGCAACTCCATTCTGAGTCGAAATGTTAATTCTACTTTCTCCACAGATGCTGCCAGATCTGCTGAGTGTTTCCAGCATGTTCTGATTTTATTTCAGATTTCCAGCGTTTTGCTTTTGCTTTTAGCTTTACCCCTAGTTTGTTCCACAACATGGAAACTGTCACAAAAGCATACTACAAACTCATTTCCAGCCACTTTTGCCAATTTGATTGCTCTCGTCTATCTGAAGATTTAAGGCCCCCAAGCTATTACATCGCCTTTCTTACAAGCTCCAATAGTTTCTTGTTTAATGCTCTGTCTGATGGTATATCTACTGCTAGGCCTATAAATTACTCCCACCAGTGTTTTCTGACCCTGGCTATTCCTAATCTCCACCCACCCTGATTGTACTTCCTGATTTTCTGAGCCAAGATCCTTTCTCACTAATGTCATTGTGTCATCTTTTGGTATCAAAGCTACACCTCCTACTTTTCCATTCTGCTTGTCTTTCCAAATTGTTGTGCGTTCTGGAATATTTATTTCCTAACCTTCGTAACCCCAGTAACCATGTCTGTAATTAGATCTAAGCCACTTATCTCTATTTGTGCCACTAGTTCTTCCGTCTTATTGCAGATGCTTCACACATTCTGATAAAGTGACTTCAATTTTATTTTTTACTATTCTTGCATGGACCTTATTCTTTGATGCACTATTACCGTTAAACTCTGTCCTTTCTTGTCTAATTCAGCTTGTCTTTTCCCACATCAGTGTACTTCTCTATTGCCTCAATGTTACAGACAGGAGGGGGTGCTAATTTAAACAGCCCTGATTTCTCCTTTTACCACCTGCCCGTAAACAGAAATGTTTTGATTTTGATTCTCTCCTCTCCCCCCCCCCCCCCGCCTCTTTATAAGCAGTGGTGAATTTCCCAACCCCTCAGTTTTGGTGTGATCTAATTTCTATTAATAACCTCACAGCAAACTTAAGACAGAGTAAACTCAGGGTTAGTTTATTTGCATGCACTCAAAAGCAGGAGGAGGGTCGCAATGTAGCCCCCTATGCATTTATATAATAAAAGAGGGATAGAGAAAGAAAATTTACTGGGTAAAGACCACAGAGAAAAGAATTATTATTTCACATGAGTCCAGAATCAAAGTCCAGTGTTGTATTGCTTCGCAGAGATCAACAGGCTGAACTGACACCGGATAATGCACTTTTCCAGTAGAGTTGACTTCCACAATGAGATAGGTACGCAGAGATGAGTCAGTCTTGGAGGTGATAGTACAGAAGCTCCAGTCGAAACAATGTAGATGGGGCTAGGCATTCAAACCTGGACAGAGCCCTTTTTCTGTGCTGCTGCAAGGTAGATGGAAAGTTGGCAAAGTGAGGTTTCTTAGTACCACAGGGTAACAATACTGGTTCCACCAGGTTTGAGTTCATGTCACATGACTCCCATCTCTCTACATCACCTTTGACAAAGGACATGTATTCCACGTCTGGGTCCCAGAGATTGTTAAATGTCCCAGCCAGTAAGAATTGAAAAGAAAGTTCCAGGGCTTTGTCCGAGCAGACTAGTGAACTCCAGTTGGTCAGCCTGGGTTCTGAAATGCAGATGGCCTTTGTATAATTCCCATTGAATTTGGTCTCAAATTCCCACAAAGGGGCCTCTTCAGAACAATGAGATGCAAGTTTCTTCGATACTGCCAAATAGCTCTTATTGTTTGAGGGTCTCTGGCAGTCATAGCTTCAGTCATTTTTTTAAAAAAGGTCTTTGTCCGGTTTTTAAAATGTTAGAAATTAGCCATGAGGATTTTTAAAAATAAATATATATACACATACATATATTATAAACATATAGAGTGAGAGGTCTTAGCCCCTGACACTCAACTTTTATTTTTCAATTTCTTAGTTTCCTTTCACCTGAACCCTCTTCTCCCTTTGTTAGTTTAAAGCCTTTTTCCCTATTCTGATCATATTTGCTGGTGCAGTCTTATATGATCTGTCCCTCCCTGTCACACTCGAGTTACTATTACCCATATTGCTACCCTGCACTGATGCCTTATCGTTTCTCTAACTTTGCAAATGTCCCCTCATGTAAACCTTTCCCCCCACTATTTAGTTTAAAGCCTTCTCTACAGCCCTATTTATATGGCTCACTAGACACTGGTCCCAGCACAGTGCTGGTGAAGACTGTCCAAATGTACAGTTCCCTCTTTCCCAGTACTGGTGCCAGTGCCCCATGAATCAAAACCCATTTCTCCCACATCAATCTTTGAGCCACATATTCAATTCTCTGATCTTATTTACCCTCTGCCAATTTGTATGTGGCTAAGGTAGTAATTCAGAGATCATTACTTTGTGGTACAGCTTTTTAATTTAGTCACTAGCTGCTCATACTCCCTCAACAGACCCTCTTTCTTAGGTGCTACCTAAGTTGTTCACACCCATATGCGCCACGAGAACTGGATCCTTCCCCTCCCACTCCTAGTTCCTCATCAGCCGGGAGGAGATGTCCTTATCCCTGGCAAAAGCCTTTGAGACTCTCACTCGGCTGTAGAGAGCAGTATCTATCCCCCTAATTATACTGTCCCCTAGTAGAACTGCATTCCTTTTTACTTCCCCCACTTGAATGCCCCGGTCAGTTTGCTCATTTACATTGCAGTCCCTGCTGTTATCCACACAAGCTACAAGAACCTCAAACCTGTTGGACAACTGCAGGGGCTAAGGCTCCTCCATGGCTACCTTCTGGGTCCCCATCCTGGCCTAACTTACAATCACACCCTCCTGTCCCTGATCACAGACCAAATCAGAATTATCTAGTCCAAGGGATGTGACTGCTACCTGGAACAAAGTGTCCAGGTAACTTGCTTCCTCCTCGATGCTTTGCAGTGATGAAGTTCAGACTCCAGCTCATCAACGCAGAGCCCAAGTTTCTCAAGCTGCAGGCACTTACTACAGATGTGGATGCTGTGGACCACATGTGTCAACTAGCTCCCACCTACTGCAACATATTACCTGCCCTGCCAGCTTTATTGTATTTTATATATCTAATTAGGTTTCATGTTTAGAAATATCACTGAACTATTATCTGTAGTTATATTAAGTAGGTTAACAAGTTAAGGTATAAATTTAGTGCAATACACTGTAACTCTTTCGAGTACAAACCCGTTTCCATCTGTTTCAGATGAAATTACATTGTTCCATAGTTTGCCATGGTGAGATTTGAACTCTTGATCTTGGGGTTATAAACCCAGTACCATAACCACTTGGCTATTTAGGCCAAGCTTGCAATACACTGTACTTGTATTTTCCCCATACAGGTTTAAACTACTGCCCTTTAAGAGGGATAAAATCTTAAAACTCAACAATGAATCACCTACCTGCTCACCCAATTAATGTCTTTGAACATTCACCAGCTACTAGAGGTTGAAAAAAAGGTTATAGAAAGCAGCACCTCCTTCCCCTCCTGCACCAAATTCCCAAGTTAGCACTCATTCCTTGTTACACTCGGGCCTAGTTACCTCCACTCTGTGCTCCCACTGTTAGCCTAACAGCCGTTTTTTTAAAAATTCATTTACGAGATGTGAGCGTCGCTGGCAAGGCCAGCATTTATTGCCCATCCCTAATTGTCCTTGAGAAGTTGGTGGTGAGCTGCCTTCTTGAACCGCTGCAGTCCCTGTGGTGTACTTACACCCACAGTGCTGTTAGGGAAGGAGTTCCAGGATTTTGACCGCGTGACATTGAAGGAACAGCGATATATTTTCAAGTCAGGATGGTGAGTGACTTGGAGGGGAACTTCTAGGTGGTGTTCTAGTGTATCTACTGTCCTTGTCCTTCTGGATGGCAGTGGTCATTGGTTTGGAAGGTACTGTCTAAGGAGGCTTGATGTGTTTCTGCGGCGCATCTTGTATATGGTACACACTGCTGCTACTGTTTGTCAGTGGTGGAGGGAGTGAATGTTTGTGGAAGGGGTGCCAATCAAGCGGGCTGCTTTGTCCTGGATGGTGTCAAGCTTCTTGTGTTGTTGGAGCTGCACTCATCCAGGCGAGCTGAGAGTATTCCATCACACTCCTGACTTGTGCCTTGTAACTCTTTCGAGTACAAACCCGTTTCCATCTGTTTCAGATGAAGTTACATTGTTTCATAGTTTGCCATTGTGAGATTTGAACTCTTGATCTTGGGGTTACAAACCCAGTACTATTACCACTTGGCTATTTAGGCCAAGCCTAGTGCCTTGTAGATGCAATGCAGACTTTGGGGAGTCAGGAGGTGCGTTACTTGCCACAGGGTTCATAACCTCTGATCTGCTCTTGTAGCCACAGTATTTATATGGCTAGTCCAGTTCAATTTCTGGTCAATGGTAACCCTCAGGATGTTGATAGTAGGTGATTCAGTGATGGTAATGCCAAAGGGTGATGGTTAGATTCTCCCTTGTTGGAGATGGTCATTGCCTGGCACTGTGTGGCCCAAATATTACTTGTCAACCCAAGCCTGGCTATTGTCCAGGTCTTGCTGCAATTGGAAAATTACTTGAGTTTATAATTAAAAATCGAGTGACTGAACACCTTGAAAAGTTTAGCTGATCAGAGACAGCCAGCATGGATTTATAAAGGGTAGGTCTTGGCTGACAAACCTGATTGAAGTTTTTTTTTGGAAAGGTGGCTAAAGTACTGGACAGGTGTATGTATATGGATTTTTATCTGTGGAGACTTCCAGAAGACATTTGATCAAGTCTGTAAAAAGAGACTGCTAGCTAAAGTTGAAGTTTACGGAATTGAAAGCAAATTATTGACCTGGTTAGGAAATTGGCAGGAGGCATAGAGTAGAGATAATGGGCAGGTATTCTTAATTGGCAGGATGTGGCTAGTGTTGTCCTGCAAGAATCTGTTGGGTCCTCAACTATTCACTGTATTTCTTAATGACTTAGGTGATTAGGTAAATAGCCACATGCCCAAGCTTGCCACTAGCATAAATATAGGTGGCATTGTAAGCAATGTATATGGAAGCATAAAATTACAGACATTTACAGAGATATTGGTAGATTAAGTGCATGGGCAAAATAGTGGCAAATGGATTTCACTGTAGGCAAGTTTGAGGTCATCTACTATGGACCTAATCAGGATACATAGAGTACTTTCTAAATGGTGAAAAGCCAGATATTGTGGAGACCCAAAGAGAATTGGTGGGGTGGAACGACGCAGTCGGTGGGCCTTGTATTTAAACCATGAAAATGTCATGAACAGATACAAATAAAGGCCTAATGGAATGTTGACCTTTATATCTTCAAGGACAAGAAAACAAAGGGGCAGAAGTTATGATATAGCTAGGCAAAGCCCTGTTTAATTTACACCTGGAGTACTCTGTGTTATACCATGTTTTAGAAAGCACAATGGTGCACTCCTTTGGAAGGAGTGCAGCTTAGATTTACCAGAATGATACCTGGACTTCTAGGGTTAAATTACAAAGTGAGATTACATGAGCTACATTACATTACAGGGTTGTATTCCCTGGACTTTACAAGGTTAAGGGGTGATTTGATTGAAGTTTTCAAAATATTAAGGGGAACTGATAGGAAAGAGAAACTATTTCTGCTTGTTGTGGAATCTAGAACTAAGCGACAAACTTAAAGGTTAAAGCCTGGCCTTTAAAGAGTGGTTAGAAAGCACTTCTATTTGCAGAGCGTAGTTGAAGTTTGGAAATTTCTTCTACAAATGGCAGTTTAATGCTAATCAATTACTAATTTTAAATCCATGTAATAGATTTTTGTTAGCCTATAGGGCAAAAGGTGCGTGTATGAACTTAGGTAACAAATCAACCAGGAACAGATTCAAGGGGCTAAATGACCTACCCTTATTGATATGTTCCCCCCACTCCCTCTGCTTGTTTGTTTGATGTATTTGATTCCTTGTCCCTAGACCAGCTAATTATCACTTTAAATTCAACTTCCTTTTTTGTGATCTTCCAGCAGCCATAGACAGGAAGTTGATACATTTAACCTAGAGTGGATGATGAGAACTTTGGTACATATTCGGAGTGAAAGAGGACTTGGAGGTTGATGTACAAAGTGGTCATTAGAAGGCTACTTAAATGCATGGCCACAGCAGTTTGCTGGTTTTCTGAGAACTATTTAAGCAGCCGATATAGTGAAATTAAGTGACAATAAATAAAGTTTAAGCAGCAATAAAACGTTGTTGATCATTTATAGCATTTTTTAAAGTGGGTGCTCTTTAAGCAGTGAAGATGTGTATGTGTTATCAAGCAATAATAACTCCTATTACAATCTCTTTCTATAGTGTATTTGTTGTACTGTCCTAACCAGACCTGTTATCCACTTATCTGCCTGTTCAGTTTGTTAGTTTCAAGGGTTAGCCTTCATCCAGCTGCTGAGAGAAACTGCATGTGTTTATGTAGCTAAATATTGTTCATTTGATTATTGCTAGAGAAAGTATTAAAACTATAATCAATTTTATGAACATTATCTCTAGTAGTTTGTACAGGTGAGTATTTTTTCACAGGTGAAACTTGATAGAGTTATTTACTGCAGTTGATTCTCACCTGTCAGTGTACATTAGTCAGCTCTGAAAATGCGTACTTCAAACTCGCTGCCCATTACAATGGCAAATAGGCATGGTGTATTTATCAACTTGGACATAGAACACGGGAGAGAAAATTTTGATTGTGTTTGACAAATTTTTCATAAATATGTAAACTTTATTCATTATTTTTGATTTTTCATTCATATCTGAGATGTTTATATTATTTTTCGTATTGTTTTATTTTGATATTTGCTTTTCAAGAATGGAGCAAATATTGATGTTTTCAATAATGGAAAAAATTTAAGAAAAGTTCAATTCCAGGATGCAATGCCACTGGAATTATATCCTTTTGTGAACAAAGTTGCAAGTTTACTTGGACAGTGTAATGACTTGACAGACCGGACAGTTTTCAACAAGAAACAGATAAACATAACTACAGAGAGCTTTTAATATGCTACACGTTCAATTAGGACCCTTGTTAGGAAGCCCCACACCAGGATTACCCGAGTTTAGGGCTCATTGGTCGGAGCCCCCAAGAACATCATGTGAACCTTGATGGACAGCAGGAGAGGCCATACTTTCAGTTACTACATTTCCTCCCCCTTTAGTTTTTTTACAGTTTCTATTTACAGCAAAGATTGAAATATCCAATAACGCACATATATATAACTTTAGGTGATCAAAGATTAAATTTCTGAGGTGCTTTCCTTATTCCGTTAGATTGATATAACTCTACCATTTGAGGCTCCTCCACAGGATCGACATGATCAGGAACTGTAGCACAAGATACATCATTAGAAAGTGGCAGTTCAAGGTTAAGCAACTCTACATAGACATCGGGCATGTCTATTCTAGGTCAACCTGTCACCTCTGGTTCAACGTTAATCATAGGCGGAATAGTTGGTTGTTGGAATGTCTCTATTACGAATATGGTGTTTTCGAAAAATTCTGTTGTCCTGTTCCACCTGGAAGGATAAGGGACTGAGACAATTGGTTCCAGGAACCCAACAAGGTCCACTTCTGAAATTCCACACGAGTACTGTGTCTCCTACAGTGAATGTGTGAGCTTTGCTATGAATATCGTGATTCAATTTTTGATTACTCTGATTCCCCTCTATTTTCCCCTCCAAATTTGGAAACACCAGACTTAACTTTGTACGTAGGCAGTGTTTCATCAATAATTCAGACAGTGTTGAACCTGTAGTCGAATGTGTCGTTGTAGGATAACTGAGAAGAAAGCGGGAAAGTAGAGCTTCTAGAGTACCTTCTGATAACCTCTTCATTCCAGATTTGAAAGTTTGCTCAGCTCTCTCAGCTAAACCATTTGATAAGGGATGGTATGGGGCTGTTTTAATGTGTCTGATTCTATTTAAATTCACGAATCCCTGAAACTCTGTACTGGTAAAGACAGTGCCGCTATCAGAAACGATGATTTCAGGAAGGCCATGAATGGTAAAACAATAGTTGCGCTCGAAGAAGTCAGATCACCAACGTAAATATCCATCCATTTAGAATGTGCATCCAATCAACAAAAACATGGTATCTAAGAATGGTCCAACTTAAGCAATATGTAGTCTAACCCAGGTTTGACCAGGTCACTCCCACGGATGTAGTGAAGATGAAACAGGCAACTTCTGTTGTTGCAGACAGTGCTTGACCATGCTTTCATTGTCATTGTGCCTGGCCACCAGACATAGCTTTGATATGCCTGAATGCGCACTGTGAAGTTCTGTCAAGAGTGGTTCTCTTCCTTGTGAAGGTACGGCAACTCTTGATCCCCACAACAAAATTTGATCTTGACAACATAACTCTGTCTCTCGGACATGGAATGGTCTCATTTCTTCAGATACAGGTGAATTTGACCACCCTTGCAAAACAAGGTCTCTGACTTTCGACAAAATTGGATCTCAGTTCATCCAATTTCTAATTTGCTTTGCACACACAGGCGAAGAATCCAATAAATTCAGTACTCGCACAACTTCTTGTGGCACTGGAGCATGTACTGTAATGGGAGATGACTGAGTACGTCCGCATTTGCAATATGTAAGCCAGGACCGTGCATAAAGGTATACTTATACGCAGACAATATCAACGCCCAATGTTTTATCTTGCTGACGCTATTGGTGGAATGGCCTTATCCTCACTGAATAAACTCATTAATGGTTTATGATATATTTGCGGCACCCAGTGCTCTTCATTTGAGCTCTAGTGTCAGATTAGTCTTTTCTAATCTGATTTCTGCCTTTTCTATTTGCCACAGAGTTTTACTTCGTCCTTTATTTTGATTTCACAGTCGGCCAAGTTTCTCTCTGGTGAAATCTTAAATTGATTCAGTTTGGCAGTTGAGCTACCCATGGCTTCATTATTCACTCGCATCTTGGAAAATCCTACAACTTTTCCTTCTAATGCCTCTTTTGTTTCATTCAATTGATTCTTCAGCTCTTCAGTCTGTTTCTTGTATCTCTTGGCTTCCTCCTGGAATATTGAACATTATTGAGACTTCTCTGCCAACTGTTTCTTCAGGTTGTTCAGGAATTCATTTTGTTTCTCTTCATGATTTTCTAGAGGAACCAACTCTTACCTGAGTGATCCTTACAACATGTGAAGGTCCTTCAATTCTCCTAACTCATCCCGAAATACACTGTCATATTTCCTTAGCAGTTCAGGAACTCCTCCTCTTCTCGGGTGAAATACTTCAGACCAGTCAAGCTTGATTTTTTTGTAACCAGTCTCAGCCTAGAAGACTAGGCCCTTCTCCTGTTGCTATTATCACTGGAAGCTGGGCTGCCTGTTGCCAGTAAAACACTGGTACTGTGGCGATGCCCTTTACCTGTATAGATTCTGCAGTGTATGCCTTCAATTTAGCGGTTGTCTGCTCAGATTCAGTGGCTGGGTACCTTCATTTAGGTATTTAAATGTGTGCTCTCCCACCATTGTGGTTGAGGCTTCTGTATCTCCTTCCATTATTAGTGGCTTCCTATTAACTTGGATTGTGACAGTGGTAGGTTCAGTTTTTACAGTGGTGACGTTATACAGGGAATAGATGTCGGTTTTGCAGCTTCAGGTTCTGCTGTATTTTTCAATTCAGTCATGTTTGCTGGCTTATGAACTGTTTTGATTTCACCTTGCATTGCCTTACTACGTGGTCTTGCTTATGGCAGTAATGGCATTCTGCCTCCTTGAATCTGCAGGTGGTCTGTGGTCACCCCCACATCTATAACAAATTAACTTTGGAGTTGCTGCTGACGTGTTTCTACTAGGCCTTTTCGTGTTTCTAGCAGCAGACGTTGCCTCTTGCTTCGCTACTGTCTCTCTGGTTTTTGCAACATGTGGGTTCCTACCCCACATGAAGAATCGTGGCATGTTGTAAGTGTTGCAAAGCCTGCAAGTGATATTTCCAGGGCACGCTTCAAATCGATGTCAACGCCTGCGAGTAAACGGTGCTGAATGGTGTCGTCTTGAATTCCACAAACGAAACGGCCCCACAGCATTTCATTTATTGTGTCCCCAAAGTCGCAGTGTTCTATCAACTGCTTCAGCTTCACTACATAGGTTGCGATGGACTCTCCCAGGGCCCTAACTCTGGAATTAAGCCCCTGTATTATTATGAATAGCTTCAGCTGGAAATGTGTTTTCACGAGGTCCACTAGTTCATTAAAGGACTTAGAATTGGGTGCGTTTGGGGCCGCCAAGCTGCAGATGAGATTGTATGTCTAGCTACCACATACACTGAAAAGGATTACTTTCTGCTTTTCCTCCACGGTACTTTCGTTCGCTACAAAATAAAAACTAAGGCACTCTACATCCAGTCTTCCATAGTCACATCGTAAGGATCGATTCTGTTGAAGGGTGACATGACTGGTGAGCAATTTTTTTTTTTAAGATGGTACCCAGGTTAACAAGGCAAGGTGCAGCATCTGAGCTATTTTATCTTAGTCGCCAAATGCAATGACTTGACGGACTGGACAGGTTTCAACAAGAAACAAATAAGCTTTATCCCATAGAGCTTTTCAGATACTACATGCTTGGTCAGGACCCTTGTTAGGAAATGCCACCCCATGTATTACCTGCATTTGGGGCTCATTGGTTGGAGCTTCCAAGGACATCACATGACCCTTGATAGCTAGCAGGAGAAGCTATACCTTCAATTACTAAAGGCAGTTTCCATTTTAAAAATTCAGGCAATTAATCTGTAGAATGGAAATATGAAAATAAGAACCGAACTAAGAACTCTAGAATGAAGGCTGAATAGCATCTGCATCCTTGGCCTCTAATTTCGCTTCATCTGAAGACTACACTTGGTCTTGATTTTCCATGTGCAATGTCTCGGGAGATAAGAGTACATTATTTTATACATCTATTAATAACCTGGAATAGAAATAAAATGTAAGAAACATGAAGCTGAAAGAATCCTAAGATTTTACCCTTATTAGGATTAAACTTAATTTCATGGATAAGCTTGAATTGACCAATGTTTGACTTGGAGAGGCTCCCAATAAAAGGGGGCTTCCCAGTGGAGTTTGTTGTAGCAAGCCATGTCTCTTTGCAAAGATGAACAGAAGCTAAAAGAATCTATGAAACAGCCATAAATCTTGAAAGGTTTTGGCAAGTAGGCCATTAAAATCATCAGTTTAATGTTTGCAGGCGTTCAAGAAAGCAAATAGTATTGGGATATGCAGCTACAATGGTTTATAGGTCATTGGTGATGCTGAAATTGTATCAGACTGTATTGAGACCACATCTTAAGTACTGTTAAATTTTTGGTCCTTTACAGAAAATGCATAGAATTATTGCAAGGAGCCCAAAGGACAACTGCAATGTTGTTCTCTGAGCTGTGAGGTCTTTTTAGAGAAGATGAGAGAGAGGTGATTTGTTGGAAGTCTTTTAAGATTTTTGTGGGTATGGAGAATTTAGATCCAGGAACATTCTTCTGCCAGGTACAAATTTAAGACCTGTGGAGCATTTTTAAAGTCCAGGGTATTGAAGGAATGTTTTAACATTAACAAAAAATAAACTGCTTGAATGTTTTGAGAGGGATATAATTGTGCAGTATAATCATAGAAAAGTTATGGCACAGGAGGAGGCCTATTGGGCCCATCGAGTCTGTGCAGGCACTCTGCAAGAACAATTTGGCTAGATCCACTTTTCTGCCCTTTTCCCATAGCTCTGCAATGTCCCCACCACCACCCCGCCTCCCCGTTCCCTTTCAGGTGCTACCTAATTCCCCTTTGAAAGCCACAATTAAATCTGCCTCCACCACACTCTAGGCGGTGCAAGCTAGATCCTGCTTTAACAAAAGTTTTTCCCCATGTCACTTTAATAGATTTTCTGTAGAATGGAATATCAGGGCACATATTTTAAAAAGAACTGCATGAATGCCTACTGGGGCTATCAATTCAAGTGCTTATATTGTAGTGCTAAATTATAGTGCTTAAAAACCAAATGGAAGATTAGGAAAGGCAGGACAGGTAGACTTACTGCCATCTAACCAAAACACCTCTTGCTATGGAACTGGAGGAAAAAAAGCTGAAATCCTGCCCACCCCACCATGTTACTTACCACTTTCTCAAGGGCAATTAAGGATGAACAATAAGTGCTGACCTAGCCAGTGACACCCACATCCCGTGCATGAATTTTTTAAAAAAACCTGAGTAAGCTGTCATCTATCAGCGCTGGAAAATCAGGGTTCAAACATTGCTTGATTTCTCATGAAACTATATTACCTTGATAATTTAATAAGTTTTTTAAAAGTAAGTCAAGTTTCAAATCTCAAGGCATGAAAATAGTAGTTGTACAATAAAATTGAGAAAGCTTCCTAATCAGAGGCAATCAGGTTCATAAAATGCAACTTTAAAATTACTTTTAATCTTAATTAGGGTTCTGCAGGAAAATTGGATATATATGTACAGCACTTTTTAAAATGTGACTATTGAGGGCTTCTATTCTCAGCTCTTAATGGTCACTTTGACCATCACAATCTTCCCATTTTATTTGAAGAGCCAGCTTTAAAATATTACTGTTGTATAAAGTTAACCTAGTACCATTTTCTTTCCAATTTTTTCCTCAAATTTTCAAGTTGCAATTTTTCTACTGTTCAGTTTTAAACATTTACTTTGTTCTAAAAGTGGATGCACCTACATTCATTTTCACATTTCTGCAAAGTAAATACTAAAAAAAACAATGAAACTTAAACCATTAATAGTAGAAATATTGAATTCCTTGCTTCTAAGTTTACTTTTTTATATCCCTTAGTCATTAGTGAGTTCTACAATGCAATATCTACAGATTATTTGTACTTCCTTATCTATGATGGTTGGCAGCTGACAATCAGACATAAAACTTTTATTAATTGGGAAAACAGAGCCAGCTGCAGAAAGTTCCTCATGATTTGGCTATAATCAGATTTTGTACCTTGGTTTGACCATAATAAATCTAACTTATTTGCACAAAGTATTATGGAGAGTTTGTTTATCAGAACAAAGGTTAAAGTTTGGTCTCATGAAGTGTTTGAGGTGTGAAATATATTCCAAGTTTTTTTAAAAACATTTTTGTTTTGATGTAATTACAGCATATGTTAAATATCTGCATTTTGTGTTAAATTGTAAACCAAATGTTTGAAACAAGGGTTATGATATGTAATGGCCAAGAGTTTCCACTTGGGCCCAAATGGCCAGCCAGGCACAAATTGCACTTGTTTTGCAAAGTGGATTTCTTAAAGTTTTTGTGCAAACTCATCACGTAATAAAATCTTCCATGAACCAATGTGATCAGACAGCTCTTTAAAATGCAAGGTTTTTTTTCAAATTGGATTGAAATGATCCCTAATTTAGTTTGAATGGCAACCTGGTGTAGTTTTATTCATACCTTGAAAATGGGTGCATCATAAAAATGAGTATTTCTGATTAGTGTCTAGTCCACCACCTTTGGGTAGCATGACTTTAAAAACAAGTATACAAAACTTTTACTAGTTACATTAATGGGCAGTAGTTATTTTAAAAATATTTAAAAGCATTTAAAATTAGTGCCTTTATGCACAGAATGCTTAATTTTAAGAGCCATTTTGATGGCACACAATTGAGTACAATTAGTAGAAACTCACCATGGTGACTCATTTGACATGGGTGCATGACAAATTTTGTGAGCATGGGCATCTTCCAGTGTGATGTTTTATAAACTAGCACAAAAAAAATCTTAAAACTCATTTTGTGCTGGACCTAATTTTGACTTAAAATTTGTCAATTTTTTGTGTTGATTTGACTGTTTTTTGGTCAAGTTGTACTAAAAGTACTAGGAAAATCAAGGAGTTTGTTCACTTCTGAGAATTTGAAGAAAACCCACAGCATTTATGAAAACTCATCTAGAGGTAGGAGTGTACAGCTGCAAAATAAGCATGCCATGCTTCTCCAATTTGGTGGCCACCTTACTTGATTTGAAGAAGATAGCTTGTAATTCTCTGTCAGAATTTCTTTTTCAATATAACATTATCGGATCTTTTGACCATTTTTCACAAAATAATTTGGGAAAAGTTGGTTACTCTAATGTATAATATTCATGCAAGTGACATTAAAGTATAAACATGTAAGATGCTAATGAGCTAGGTTCAATTCTTTTAAGAGTACAATTTTGTATCTGATGTCTGATACTTAAAAAAAAGATAGAGAAGCGCTGGAGAAAATGCAAAAAGATTTACTGTGATTGTTCCAGCAAAGAATACACTTTCAAGAGACTGAACAAACTTTGGGCAGAGTATGATTGAGGTGATTAGTATAGATGCATTTATAGCAAAACTAAAACGCATGACAGCAAAAGCAGGATATGCTGGTGGGGTAAGATGGAGCAAAATGGGAAGAGATTCATGTGGAGTATAAACACCGGTCCTTTTGGGCCAATTGACCCGTTTCTTGCCTGTAAAACACAATGTAACATCAACCTGTACTCGTACACAACATCTTTTAACAGACGTATTTTGGGAGTTGGGTCATGAAGAAAGGAACCATCATTGTACAAAGTTAGGATAGAGTTGGGAGAGCTGATTTTGAGGAGACTTGATGGTGAAGGGGAATGAAGCAAGGTAGATGCATTTAGAAAGAGAGTTCCAAAATTCAGGACATCAGTGTTAATTCCAATAATTATATATTGTGGAAGAATGAGTCCAAAGCTAGTCTTTTACCTCAAGCAAGTTTATTCTTAAGAAAGCTCAGCAGAGTGACACTATCAGTCGCTTCCAACCTGGAGAGTTACAGCTGTACCCATTTACAGGTGAGCCAAAGCCCATCACCTGCTTTAACAATGCAATTGTCTAAACAGTGTAATTGCTATACAATGTAATTGCCAGTCAGCAAGATGATTGCTATTGGGCCTTGATAATGTAATTACTGATACTTTGACTATCAATAGCTAACAATGGAATGGAAGAGAAGATGGCTAAAAAAAAAATTTAAAAAAAAGGAAGAGAAGATGGCAACACAGTAGAGCCCAAGATTAATACTGGTGAAAGAGACCACTCACTGTTGCTGTGTCAAAATCTTGCAACTCCCTCCCAAACAGCACTGTAGGTGTACCTACACCACCGGAACTGCAGCTCACCATCACCTTCTGAAGGGAAATTAGGGATGGGCAATAAATGCCAGCGACGCCCACAACCTGTAAATTAAGTTAAAAATCTCTGGGTTTTTAAAAAATTATAACTTGCATTTATTCCTTGCTTCCATCACATCTAACCACCTCTTGAATTGATCCAACCCTGTCTGGAAGACCATTCCAATTGACGACATTTTTGCTGTTTTCTGCCCTAAATTTTCATCAGTTTTAACCTGTGTTTGGGTATGCTGACATACCTTGAAGTAGTGTTCTGGTTTCAGCTCAACATTTTGTTTACAAGGCTGACTCTTAAATTGTCACCTTTCAAAGCTCAAAAGTTGTACTTTCCTTTGTGTTAGAGCCTATGCTCCCTAGCAATGATGGATTTTGTGCTACTTCCATTGCTTTGTAATCAAAACTAAATATAGATTAAAGTTGCAGTCTAAGTAGCTATGTGATTTTTAGCATGAGCTGTTCAGGCTTGTATTTAACTGACTCAACAATATAATTTTGCTTTTTTATTTGTTTATTGCTGCTACATGGTGTTTACATGTTAGGACCTGAATCTATCATCGTCCCAAGTTCCTCTACACTTCAACATTTTAGACCTGGCTAGGCCTTTAAAACGCCACCAAGTCCTACTCTCGTCTACTAAAACTATTCAGTACTCCAAGATCATCCCTTGCTTTTTTTCTCGACTGTAGGCCCTCTTCTTAAACTCCTCTCCCCTGTCCCCTTTGTTGTCGGCTGTCAAGATTGATACTGGTGAAAGAGGCCACTCACTGGAATATGGAATGTGGTGATGACAACTGCTCTGTACACTAGGATTTGTTGATTTGCGGAGATCTTTGTTGTCAACACTTACTGCCGTAGTTTGTAGAAAGCTGAGCTGGCACAGCTGATCTGCTGTTGCATCTCCTTGTCAATGGGGGCATTTTGAGAGAGATGGCCGACAAGGTATGGAAAGTGCGCAACATATTCCAAATCTCTCCTTCAGCATATATGGGAGGTGGAATATTTGGCTGACCAGGTGTGGGTCGATATTTTTGTTTTGGCAACATTCAAGGACAGGCCGAGTTTCTAGTATGCAGAAGTGAAGAGATTGAGAATGGCTTGAAAATCCGGTACACCATGGACAGCGACACTGCAGTTATCTACAAACTGAAGATCATGTATGCCTGATGGTCATTATAGTTTTGGCGCGGAGGTGACGCCTCCACCCTCACTTCCAGCAAAAAGTTCAAGGAGCTGATGGGATTTTTTTGTCACTGAGATTGAGACGATCAGATTGGCTGCCTCTGCCATGTCCGTCCCTTCCACTAACCTGCCTGGTCAAACTTCCTTTAATGCTCCTCCTTATCCTATCCTGGACTTGCATCTTTCTCTGGTTTATCCCCTATCTCTCCTCATACTCTCTCTGATCTCATCGTCCATGAGAACCCCTCTCTTGCTCCCTTGACCCCATTTCCACTAAACTGCTGATCACCCTACCTCACCTCCTGGCCTATATGTTTGCCTGTGTTGTAAATAGTTCTCTATTCAGGTGCCTTCCCTCTTTCCTTTAAATCTGTTGTTGTCATCCCTCTTTGCAAAACCCAACTCTTGACTTTTCTGTCCTCAATCTACCGCCCCACCCCCAACCTCCCTTTCCTCTTCAAAGTCCTTGAACGTGTTGTTGCCTCTCAAATCTGTTCCCATCTTTCACAGAACTCCATGTTTGTATCCCTCCAATCTGGTTTCCACCTGCCACAATACGGAAATGGTTCTTACCAAAGTCTCAAGTAATATCTGTGTAACTGTGACAAAGGTAAACTTTCCCTCCTCATCCTTCTTGACCTGTTGGCAGTCTTTGACACAGTTGACCACATCATCCTCCTCCAACCCTATCCACTGTCATTCAACTGGGTGAGACTGCTTTCATGTGGTTTCATTCTTATCTATCTAGTTGTAGGCAGAGCATCACTTGCATTGGTTTCTCTTCCTGCTCCCAGAACATACAAACATACAGATTAGGACCAGGACTAGGCCACTGAGCCCCTGAAGCCTGCTCAGCCATTCAGTAAGATCATGGCTGATTGATTTTAACCTCCACTCCACATTCCTGCCTACCCCTGAAAACCTTTCACCCCCTTGCTTATCAAGAATCTATCTAGCTCTGCCTTAAAGATATTCAAAGACTCTGCCTCCACTGCCTTTTGAGGAAGAGAATTCCAAAGACCCACGACCTTCTGAGAAAAAAAGTATTTCCTCATCTCTGTCTTAAATGGGCAACCTCTAATTTTTATACAGTGACCCCCTAGTGCTAGATTCTCTCACAAGAGGAAATATCATCTCTGTCAAATCCCCTCAGGATCTTATAAGCTTCAATCAAGCCGCCACCTACTCTTCTAAATTCCAGCGGATACAAGCCCAACCTGTCAAACGTTACTCCTGGTGTCCCGCAAGAATCAATTCTGGGTCCCCTCTCATTTCTCATCTTCATGCCGCTCCTTGGCGACATCATCAGTCAGCATGGCATTAGTTTTCACATGTATGCTGACTATATCCAGCTCTATCTCACCACCACTTCGCTCGGCTGTTGCTAAATTATCAAGCTGCTGTCTGCATCCAGCACTGGAAGAGCAGAAATTTCCTCCAGTTAATTTATAGGAAGAGTGAAGCCAGTGTTTTTGGCCCCTGCTCCAAACTCCATTCCCAAGCTGCCGACTCCATCCCTCTCCCCAGCAACAGTCTGAGATTAAACCAGTCCGTTCACAACCTTGATGTCATGTTTGATCTTGAGATGAGCTTTTGACCTCCTTTCTGTGCTGTTTCTAAGACTGCCTATTTCCACCTCTGTAACGTCATTTGACTTCACCCCTATCTCAGCTCATCTGCTGAAACCCTCATCCATGCCTTTGTTACTTCTAGACTCAGCTATTCCAATTCAATCCTGGCTGGTCTCCCACATTCTACCCTTCATAAACATGAGGCCATCCAAAATTCTGCTGCCCGTTTCTTAACTCACAGTAAGTCCAGTTCCCTATCAACCCTATGCTCACTGACCTATATTGACTCCCAGTCAAGCAACATCTTGATTTTAAAATTCTCATCCTTGTTTTCAAATCCCTCCATGTCTTGCCCTTTCCTATTTCTGTAATCTCCTCCAATCCCACAACCATCCGAGATATCTGTATCTTTCTAATTCTGGCCTTTTGTACATTCCTAATTCCATCATTGGTAGCCATGCCTTCAGTTGCCTTAACCCAAAGCTCTGGAATCCCTTCCCCACTCCTCTGTGCTTCTGTACCTTGTTTTCCTCCTTTAAGACACTTAAGGCTCTTTATCTGAGTGCATGCAACATTTGTAACAAGATGGATGAATTGATGGCACAAGTAGAAATAAATGAGCATGACATGTTAGCCATTACAGAGGCATGATTGCATGGTGACCAAGGCTGGGACCTGAGTATTTAAGGTTATTTGATATTTTGGAAGGACAGGAAGAAAGGAAAAGACAGTGGGATGGCTCTGTAATAGAGGATGAGATGGTGGGAAATTATCTTGGAATTGGGTAGATGATGGTATACTGGTAATATCACTGGACTAGGAATCCAGAGGACCAGGATAATATTCTGGGGGTATGGGTTCAAACCCCACTGGAATATAAAGCCATGAAACTTTTCATTGATTGTTGTAAAAACCCATCTTTAAGGAGGGAAAACTGCCATCCTTAACTAGCCTGGCCTACATATTACTCCAGACCCACAGCAATGTGATTGATTCTTAACTGCCCTCTGCAATGGCTTAGCAAGTCACTCAATTCAAGGGCAATTAGGGATGGGCAACAAATTCTGGCCCTGCCAGCGACACCCACATCGCACAAAAGAATAAAAAGATCAAGATGTAGAATCAGTTTTGATGCCTTGACATTTAAACAAATGTTATAGCTCTCTCTTTAAAAGAAAATATATTATCTCTGCAGGAGATAAGGAATAGCAAAGGAAAGAATTCATTGGTGAGAGTAGTTTATAGGTCCCCTACAGTAGCTGCATTGTAGGGCAGAGTATAAATTTAAAAAAATAATGGAATTGGGGTTTGTAAGGTACTGCAATAATCATGGGTGATTTTAATCATTATATAGATTGGACGAATCAAATTGGCAAAAGTATCTTGGAGGATGAGTTCGAATACATTTGGGAGAGTTCCCTAGACCAATACATTCTGGAACCAATCAAGGAGCAGGCTATTTTAAACCTAGTAATGTGTAATGAGACAGAATGAATGAACATTTTCATAGTAAAGGATCCTCCAGTCAAGAATGAAAATAACATGATAGATTTTCACGTTTAGTTTGAGAGTGAGAAATGTAGGTCTCAAACCATTGTCTTCAACTTAAGGGCAATTTCAAGGGTGTGAAGACAGGGTTGGCTAAAGTGGACAGGGAAAATGGGGGTTAAAAGATAAGTTGGTAAAGTAGCAGTGGCAGACATTTAGTGAGAAATTTCTAACTCTCAGCACAGATATATTCCATTTGGAAAGAAAGACACCATAGATGCACGTCCATAGGTAACTAGGAAAATGAGGATGGTATCAAATAGAAAGAAAGCTGTACAATTGTGAGACTGGAGAATTAATAATGGGAAGCAAAGAAATCACAAAGACTTTGAACAAGTATTTCACAGAAGACACCAAAAGCATCCCAAGAGGCAGAGTGGGAGGGAACTTAAATAATCATGATCACGAGAAAAAATATTGGGAAAACTAATGGGGCTAAAGGCTGACGAGTCCCCTGGACCTGATAGCCTGCACCTAAGGCCTTAAAAGGAGTGACTGTTGGATTAGTGGTTGTAATCTTTGGAAATTCCCTAGATTCTGGAAAGGTCCCGGTGGGTTGAAAACCTCAAATGTAACAAGAAAGGAGGGAGAAGGAAAGCAGGAAACTATAGGTCAGTTAACCTAAAACCTGTCATTGGGAAAATGCTAGAATCCATTTTTAAGGAGTTAGTAGCAGGACATTTAGAAAATCATAATGCAATCAGACAGAATCAACATAGTTTTGTGAAGGGAAATTGTGTTTAACAAATTTATTAGAATCCTAACAAACAGGGTAGTATATTTGGATTTTCAAAAAGCATTTGATGTCGTTGTTGGGAGTGATATATTAGCATGGATAATGGATTTGCTAACTAACAAAAATCAGAAAGTCAGGAGAAATGGGTCATTTTCAGGTTGGTGAACTGACAGTGGAGTGTCAAAGGGATCAGTACTGTGGCCTCAATTATTTACAATCTACAAAAATGAGTTGAATGAAGGGACTGACAATTGTAGCCAAATTTGCTGACGATACAAAGATCATTAGGAAAGCAAGTAGTGAAGAGGATACAAAAAGTCAGCAAAGTGATATAGGTAGTTTAAGGGAGTGGGCTAAGATATGACAGAAGTATAATGTGGGAAACTGTGAGGTTGCCTTTGGCAGGAAGATTAGAAAAGCAGAATATTATTTAAATGGAGACTACAAAATGCTGCAGCACAGAGTTACCTAGGTATCCTTGCATGAATCATAAAAAATTGGCATTCAATTACATCAAGTACTTAGGAAGGCAAATGGAATGTTGGTTTTTATTGCAAGGGTGATCGAATATAAAAACAGAAATCTTGCTACAACTGTAAAGGGCATTGGTGAGGCCATGTCCAGAGTGCAGCATACATTTTTAGGCCTGCGTTGGAGGCAGTTCAGAAAATGTTCACTATAGGTTGATTCTAAAGATGGTGTTGTATTATGAGGATAGATTGTGTATAGGCCCAATCTACTCAATGGAGTTTAGAAGAATGGGCATTGAAACATATAAGATTCTGAGGGGGCTTGTCAGGGCAGATGCTAAGAGAGAATGTTTTTCCTAGTGGGGGAATCTAGAACTGGGGGCACAGTTTCAAAATTATGGGTCTCTGATTTAAGATGGCAATGAGGAGGAAACTTTTCTGAGGGGCATTAATATTTGGAATTATCCACCCCAGTGGAGGCTGGGTAATTGAATATATTCAAGGCTGAGTTAGACAGATTTTAATCTACAAGAGAGCCTAGGGTTTTGGGGGCAGGAAAGTGGAGCTGAAGTAACAATCTGATTTGCCATGAACCTTTTGAATAGTAGAACAGGCTTGAGGGGCTAATTAGCCTACTCCTGCTCCCATTATGTTCTTCTGGATTCACCAGAAAGCACAGCATTAGTTTTCATATGTACCCTGGCGATACCCAGCTCTACCTCACCATCACTTTCGATTACTCCACAGTTGCCAAATTATCACATAGCTTATCCTACATGCAGCATGGATGAGCAGAAATTTGCTCCAACTAACTATTGGGAAGACTGAGGCCATTGTTTTTGGTCCCCACTCCAAGCAGTGTTCCCTAGCTACCGATTCCATCCCAGTGGACAGTTTTAGTGGTGAGATGAAAATTGACAGTTGTGGTGGTAGGTCGGTTATGGGGTTTGAAACTGGTCTACAGTTCACTTAGAGCAAGAAAATTGTTCACTATTAGATTCAGCCCAAATTGGCTATCAGGTACTCAAGTAGGCTTAAATATTTGTATTTATATCAGTCAATTAGGGCATTTTGAATATTTGGATATATTAATACTAGTTTGTGTTAGACTGGAGGAAGATTTCACTCATACATGTCAAACAGCACAACAAGTCATGAAGCTGAGGATGATAGCAAAGAGGTGAAGCTAGGTGTTAATAGCATACATATGGAAGCTAATAGCATATTTATGATAAGTTGATGCATTTAGGAGGAGGTGGGAGAGGGAAGTTTGAAGAACGTTGGGAGGAAAGATTTGGGGGTGAGGGTGCGAACATATTTTTTTAAAAGTAACCCCTGTTTAGAGCTGGAGTTCACCTAACTTCTGGCATTGAATATCATTCAGTACATTGAATCCAAGTTACATTGAAGTTTTTTTTAATAAATTCTAATGGACAGATTCTTGATTATATATACACTATATTGCTTTCTTTTACATAATAAAACTACACATTAAAAGGTAACCTGTAGTAAGTACTAGTCCAAAAGTTACCTTTTCTTTTTATTTCTTATTTATAAACTTAAACCAAGTTCTCTTGTTCGGTTTAAATACATATGAACATACAAACAAGGAGTAGGCCATTCGGCCCCTCGAGCCTTCTCTGCCACTTAATAAGATCATGTCTGATCTGATAGTAACTTCAAATCTGCATCCCGCCTACCCCTGATAACCTATCACTCCCTTGCTTATCAAGAATCTATCCACCTCTGCCTTAAAAATATTCAAAGGCTCTGCTTCCACCGCATTTTCGAGAAGAGAGTTCCAAAGACTCATGACCCTCTGAAAAAGAAAATTTCACCTCATCTCTGTTTTAAATGGGCGACCCCTTGTTTTTAAACAGTGACCCCGAGTTCTAGATTCTCCCACAAGAGGAAACATCCTTTCTACATTCACCCTATCAAGACCCCTTAGGATCTTTTATGTTTCAATCAAGTCACCTCTTATTCTTCTAAACTCTAGCGGATACAAGCCTAGTTTGTCCAACCTTTCCTCATAACACAACCCATCCAATCCAGGTATTAGTATGGGTAAACTTTTCCTGAACTACTTCCAACGCATGTAGCAGGACAGGCAACTTTTATTGTCTCTCTAGCTTATAGTGAAGCAGTTTTGTAATGTATTTATACCATACAGCATAATCACAACTGGGAGCCTTGCACTTAACCTGAATGTTTTTTAACCACCAGTAGTGGGAGTAGTTGTCCAATTAACTCGGAGGTTCAATTTCTTTTGAAAAACACACTTGTTCGGGATGTGAATCTCAAATTGAATTCACCGTTAATCGAAGTATACTTGAATCAATACTAATCCTGGAAGTTTGGAATTAAAATTAGTATTTTGATAGGTGCATATTTTAGATGAGTTTTTTTAATATAGTGGTTGTGCACTATAACACAGTAATAGACCATCACCTTTATTAAAGTGCATATAGTTTAACACTTCCTGAAAAGAGATCGAGAGAGGGCTCAACAGGGTGGATGCAGGGAAAGCCCTTGGGGGGTGGGGGTGTGTTCTCAAACCAGGGCACAGTCTCAGAATAAGGAGCAGGCCACTTAGGACTGAGATGAGGAAAAACTTCTTCACTCAGGGGGTGGTGAATCTATGGAATGCCCAGCCCCAGAGGGCTGTGGAGGCTCAGTCATATGTTCAAGACTGAGATTGATAGATTTTTAAATATTAAAAACTTAAAGGGATATGGGGTTAGTGCAGCAAAATGGTGTTGAAGTAGAAGATTAGCCGTGATCTCATTGAATGATGGAGCGGGCTCGAAGGGCTGAATGGCCTTCTGCTCCTATTTCTTATGATCATATATAATACCTCATTTGAACGAGCAAAATTAGTTGGATGATGGAATTCATTTGTTTGGTTCTAATAACAATTTAAACCAAGCAAGCAAAGCTTATTAAAATCATCAGTACCCCAAGGTAAATCATTACTGCCTTAAATTCAGTGATCTGTTATAAGTTATTCTATCATGCATATAATTTGTTTTTTTTAAGCTTTGATTTTTTTTTTACACGTTGCCATTATGCAGCGTGCACAATTGAGTTTGATAGTAATGCCGTTAAGTTCGGTGAAAGGTGAGAGTAGTTTGAGCTACTGGTGCATTTAATGGCAGGAGGTTACCAAAAATTAAACCACTATCCATAATATTGTCTTCCACAATATTATGTTTTCTTTCTCTTTTTTACCTTTTGCCCTCCCTCTCTTTCTTTCTGCCCTCCACCCCATCTCTTCCTATTACTCATAGAAATTTAGAAGTTTACAGCACAAAAGAAGACCACTCAACCTATCATGGCCATGTCAGCTGATAAATAGTCACCCAGCCTAATCTCATTCCCTTTTGCTCTTCCCTCTGTCCTCTCTTCCAATTTTGTATGTTTCCCTTTTTTTTCACCCACACCTCATTCAGCTTCCCTTAACCCAGCCCACTTTTCTTAGTCTCCTGTATCATCATCCTCACCCCAACCTGCATCCTTTTTGATTCTTTTGCAGCATTGACCTGGGAAACTGACGGTTTGTTCTTCAAAGCTCTCACTATGTTCAGTGCATTTCTGAATAGTAGAGAGGTATTCCCTGGTGGGCATTTGTAAAGAAAATGCAGCAGACCCATGCAGCATGGGGAAAGCTGAGCAAATGGCATCCAAAAATTAAGTAGGACATGCAGTGGTGCAGGACCAAAGCAGGAGACCATGAGTAGTTCAGTATTGTAAAGAAAATATCATTTTTTCCCTAATATTACCATGGGATACTGAAGCAGGCTTGCAGGGGTGTGTGTGTGTATCATCAAAGGGGTTAGGTATAAAAGCACGCATTTTGAAATGGAGATGGGCAAGCTAAGATGAGATCCCAGTAGATACACTAAGAATGGAAATTTGCATTAGGAGGTAAGTGGGGAGTGAAGTGTTACGTCTTTGAATTTCAAAGAGACATGACCGGAAGTTTTAAAACTGGCAAAATTGTAAATAAATAATGCAAAGTTATTAAGTTCATATTTCCTGAAAAGTGTGAGCCATAATGACAACATGAAGGATGTTTATATTCTGGGAAAGGTTACTTCCAAAGAAAGTTTAAAACAATGAGTTTTAAAGATCAGAGGGGAGAAAATATACTTAAGGAAAGATTGAAAGCTGTAGGGTGAGCAGCCATGTGAGATCTTGAAAGGCAGGCTGTGCAAAGACTGATTTGTGAAAAGCAGCCTCTAGCCACCCCAGAGGAATGCTTGCTTATTTCAGAAAGCAAGGTTTTGTTAAACACTTTGGAATTCCTTTGTCAAGTGAGAAGAAGAGAGAAACTGTGAAATACTTCCCTTATAGCAACAGTGGGTGTCTTGTGGTAATATTACTGGATGTTTCATAGATTAAGAATCTATTTGGACTGTTACCTGGAAAAGGGTGTTTATTTGAGAGTGTAGTTAAGTAGAAGTCTTGTGGGAAATGTTGTAAGACTAGATTTAACTATGTAGTTATAATCTAGTGTGTTAAGTTTTCTTTCCATTTGTTAATAAATGTTTTAATTTAATATTTAAAATCTCAAAGTGGTAGTGGAATCTTCACTTCTGACTTCAGTGTACATATCTTCTCATAATAAAAATACAAATTGCAAATCGTTGTGATAGCTTGACCAAGTTTCCCTTTGGGATTTGGTCAGCCTGGCAATTACCATCTGCCATATCATAACAGAATAGAAGTGACTATAGCCCTGAGGAGCTATAGCCCAAGTACATATGAACATAAGAAATAGGAGCAAGAGTAGTCCATTCAGCCCTTCAAGCCCACTCTGCCATCCAGTGAGATCATGGCTGATCATCTACTTCAACACCATTTTCCTGCACTAACCCTGTATCCCTTGATGCTTTCAATATGTGGAAATCTGTCAATCTCAGTCATGAACATCACAACAACTGAGCCTCCACAGCCCTCTGGGGCAGAGAATTCCAAAGATCCATCATTCTCTGAGTGAATAAATTCCCCCTCACCTCAGTCCTAAATGGCCAACCACTTATCCTGAGACTCTGTTCCCTGGTTCTAGACCACACCAGCCAAGGGAAATGCCCTTCCTGCATCTACCCTGTTGAGTTGTAAGAAGTTTGTATGTTTGAATGTGATCACCTCTGATTCTTTTAAGTTCCAGAGAATAAAGGCCCAGTCTATTTAATCTTTCCTTGTAGGACAATCAGCCCTCCATCCCAGGAATTAGTTTGCTGAAGCTTCATTGCACTCGTTCTTTGGCATGTATGTCTTTCCTTGGGTAAAGAGACCAAAACTGCACACAATACTCCAGGTGCAATCTCACCAAGGCTCTATATAATTGCAGTAAGACTCCTTTACTCCTGCACTCAAATCCTCTTGTAATAAAGACCACATACCACTTGCCTTCTTAATTGCTTGCTTTACCTGCATGTTAGCTTTCAGTGACTCATAAACAGGAACACCCAAGTCTCTTTAAAGTTCAACACTTCCCAGCCTCTTGCCTTTTAAGAAATACTCTAATTCTGTTTTTCATATCAAGGTGGCTAACCTCACATTTCTCTACGTTGTATTCTATGATGTGAAGGGTAGTGCAGTGGCAACACCTAACTTCAGAAGACCAAAAACTAAGTATAATGGGTTTCAATTCATGGGACACTGGCAGCAGTACTGGGGTGCTGTTTCAGTAGGACAGGCTTCACTTAAACCATGCTGTGACCAGTGTCCTGGTGAATTGAATAACTAGGGCTATAAAGAGGGCTTCAAACTAAATAGAGGGGTGGAGGGTTCTGGAGAAGGAATATGTAGGTTTGCAAAGCAAAAGGATTTGGCAACATTGCAGAGTAGCTATTTAGGCAAGAGTGTGATAGGAAGGGACAGAGTATTCAAGCATTTTTTA